>NC_053024.1:218063930-218663930 GCF_003073215.2 Triticum urartu | reverse complement strand
CGGTAGCAGCTCCATCTGCAGTCACAAAATATTAAAGATACTGACATCATGCTCCTCTTATTATGTGACGATCACCAGAGAAATCACTTACCCTGGGCCTCGTCAAGTCGCTGGTTGACAAGCACAATATCTGCATCGGCCACATCAAGTTGCCGCTTTAGCTCGGTAAACTCATCAGTCCGGCTAGCCACCGGAGCCTCAGCCACCTGCACATAAAGGCAGTCGGGTTATTACCAGGGAATATGATCCTCGGTTTGCCGCCGTTCTCGACGACAACCAGAGTCTTAGGGGCTACTATCTGCATAGGGCACACCTAACGTGTGCGGTACTATCAAAAAAACATACACTATTTCACGTACCTCGAAGCCTTTCAGCAGAGTCATAAAGGCTTCATGCAATCCGCTTTCAGCAGATGAAATCCTTTCAATTACCGTACTCGTCAGCGTATGATGCGCTTCTGAGATGTCCGCTTGCCCCAGAAGATCCCTCAGTGCATCTGACCGCACTTTGTATGGTTCTGGACTCTTGCCATTGCTCTCCTTAGGAGCCGGATACTGAGGATTCCGGGTAGCCAAAGGGTTATCCTCTGGCCTAGGCAGATTAGGAGATACCCTCCGTGACGACACTTTAGGGTCACCCACCTCCGAAGGCGGGGTGTCAGGAGGAGGCGTTTCACTCTCCATCTTCTCCGGAAGAAGATCCCCCGAAGACGAACTCTGTCGAGAAGGGTTGCGATCCGGACTACAATTTATAAGTATCGGTTATTGTCTTCAGAAGTAAGGTAGGATATTTTCATTATTAAGTACTTTTTGATTACTTACAGCTCGGTAGAGGGCTGATCCCCACGCGGACATTGTGCGGCAAGAATACCCTCCGAGGCAGGACCATCTGGCGAAGATTTCTTCTCCCGTTTTGAAACCATAGTTTCTGGATCTTTAGAGGTAGTCCTCTTCCTTCCCCGGGGAGAGGGAATGTCAGATTCTTTCCCCTGCTTATCCTCCCTCACGGAGGTGCTCATCCCCTCGGTTGGGACGAGTAGCGAGTGAGGCCCGCTGTCGGCCTCTCTATTCCCCCCTTCATCTTCCTTTGAGGGCACTTGATAAGACGCCGGCTCAAGCATTTTGTCCTGTACCGGATTGTCCAAGCCTTCAGGGAGGGGGGCCGAACACCTGATCATCTTCGCCTTTGTTATCCAGTCCTGGTGAAAGAGCGACTTTTTAGAATGATATCATGATAAATAAAAGGACAATGTGTTCGTCCATGGGATTACTTACTTGGGTATCAGGGCGGTTGCAGCTCAAACCCACATCCTCAGTGGTGTCTGGACACTCTATTTGGGGTCCGAAGAACGATTTTAACATCTCTTCGAGTGTCATGCCGAAGAAGTGCTGAATAGCTCGCGGTCCTTCCGGGTTGAATTTCGACATGCGGAGGGGCCGACGTTTGCAAGGCTGGACTCGACGAACTAGCATAACTTGCATTACCGTAACCAGGCTGAAATCTCTCTCAAAGAGTTCTCGGATACGGCTCTGCAATATTGGCACATCCTTTACTGGACCCCAGCTCAGCCCCCTGCAGATCCATGACATCAGCTGCGGTGGGGGGCCCGAGCGGAAGGTAGGGGCTGCTACCCACTTGGCACTTCGGGGAGCTGTGATGTAAAACCACTCCCGCTGCCACAAACTAGACACCTATGAGAAGGAACCCTCTAGGCATGGAGCATCAGCGATTTTCCTTATTAAGGCACCTCCGCACTTTGCGTCCTACCCCTCGATCATCTTCGGCTTCACATCGAAGGTCTTGAGCCACATGCCGAAGTGAGGGGTAATGCGAAGGAAGGCCTCACATACGACAATAAATGACGTGATGTGAAGAAGGGAATCCGGGGCCAGATCATGAAAATCCAGCCCATAATAAAACATAAGCCCCCTAACAAAGGGATCCAGTGCGAGGCCTAGTCCTCAGAGGAAGTGAGAGATGAACACGACACTCTCGGTGGGTTCGGGAGTAGGGATGACCTGCCCTCGGGTGGGCAGCCTATGCGAAATTTCGGCGCTCAGATATCTGGCCTCTCTCAGCTTTTTCATGTCCTCCTCTGTGACAGAGTAAGGCATCCACCGACCTTGAAGGTTGGATCCGGACATGGTTGAAGGTCCAAAGCGCCTGGCCTGAGCCTTGGGTGTTGGAACTCGAGGCGGGGAAAGGATTTGATTGAGCACGAGGGGAAAAAAAGGACAGGCCTCACCCTCTTTATAAAGGAGGTGAATATCAAGCGTCCTCCTTGTGGCTGTTTGGGACTTACCTAAGATCTAGGAGTCATACCAATAGGCATGATTGGATTACCCACGTCCGTATTGATGAGAATCCCGTAATAAGGGGGACACGATATCTGCTTTGACGAGATGTGTCAGAAAAACCGCCTCACAATATGCGCATCGCTGGTTGAGATAAAACGGTTCAGATAAAGACCGGGCCATGACGTGATGTCGTGCTGTCAAAAACTGATAGCGGATTAGATTTATGGAAATATTATTGTCTCTACGGTGGGGTGTGGAACTTGTTTTGCAGAGCCGGACACTATCCTTGAGTTCAAAATTTTCTATGGAGTATTTGGAGGAGGAACCCGCCTTGCAATGCCGAAGACAATACTGCGTGTCGGACTCGTTGTCATTGAAGCCTGGTTTAGGGGCTACTGAGGGAGTCCTGGATTAGGGGGTCTCCGGACAGCCGGACTATATCCTTTGGTCGGACCGCTGGACTATGAAGATACAAGATTGAAGACTTCATCCCGTGTCCAGATGGGACTCTCCTTGGCGCGGAAGGCAAGCTAGGCAATACGGATATGTAAATCTCCTCCCTTGTAACCGACCATGTGTAACCCTAGCCCCCTCCGGTGTCTATATAAAACGGAGGGTTTAGTCCGTAGGACAACATACAATCATACCATAGGCTAGCTTCTAGGGTTAGCCTCTACGAACTCGTGGTAGATCAACTCTTGTAATACTCATATCATCAAGAACAATCAAGCAGGAAGTAGGGTATTACCTCCATCAAGAGGGCCCGAACCTAGGTAAATATCTTGTCCCCCGCCTCCTATTACCATCCGCCTTAGATGCACAGTTCGGGAGCCCCTACCCGAGATCTGCCGGTTTTGACACCGACGGCTACTCTGTTATAAATCCTTCGAGTACTATGTGTGTCAGCATTATCGATCCAGGGATGACACTGAAGCACAAAGACTTGACCATCTAAGATCGGGTCACTACAAGCAAGCTCATGAAACATGTCCTTATCTCCGCTCATGTGATTGGTACATCCACTATCAAGAACCCATTCCTTTCCTCCAGCCATGTAGCGACGAAGATTTGCCATAAGACCAAAATGTCTCATAGACTCATCGAGATCAAAGTCACTATCATCATCCTCATCATAGTATCCATGTTCAACATCGTCCTGTGATTGATCAATTCCTAGAGAGAGTGATTCATTAGATAGGTGATCATCACAATGTTCATCTTTATGAATTCTAATGGATTCAGATATGATATTGCTAATGATTTCGACATCTCCTTTGGCACGCATGAGGTTAGTAAGCTCAAATAAACAATCACCAAACTTAGGATCATTGGAATTCATCTTACTCAAAGCAATAGACTTGTGAAGAATCTCATCTAAGTTTTGCAAGGAATAATTTGGAAATCGTTCCTCAAGAAATCTCCATATGTTGTAAGCACAATCAAGAGCAAGCAAGCAAGCAATCAAGTTTCTAGGTAATCCTCTAGTGATTAAATTGATAGTTCTAAGATTACGGATCATGTCAATAGACTCATCAAGGGTAGGACGCAAGGGGTCAACAAGGCGTGCACAAGGAGTAGTAATGTACTTGTTCAAGTGATATTCACTGAAAATCTCAAGCATCTCAATTTTCCACTGATGAAGGAACTCTCCATCAACAATAGGCACTCTACGTCTAAGACTCCCCAACATAGACTCATCAATATTCCTCCAATGGTGATTAAACCAAAGCAATGGAGACCAATGCTCTGATACCAATTGTAGGATCGAGAAGAGGTATCTAGAGGGGGGTGGGGTGATGAGGGAGTCCTGGATTAGGGGGTCCTCGGACAACCGGACTATTGGACTATGAATACAAAAGATTGAAGGCTTCGTCCTGTGTCCGGGTTGGACTCTCCTTTGCGTGGAAGGCAAGCTTGGCGATTCGGGTATGTAGATCTCCTTCTCTATAACCGACTCTATGTAACCCTAGTCCCCTCCGGTGTCTATATAAACCAGAGGTTTTAGTCCGTCATAATCATAGGCTAGCTTCTAGGGTTTAGCCTCTACGATCTCGTGGTAGATCAAATCGTGTAATACTCATATCATAAAGATCAATCAAGCAGGAAGTAGGGTATTACCTCCATCGAGAGGGCCCGAACCTGGGTAAATATTGTGTCCTCCCGCTTCCTGTTACCATCAGCCTTAGACGCACAGTTCGGGACCCCCTACCCGAGATCCGCCGGTTTTGACACCGACAGGTGATTAGACCCTTAACAAAGAAAAGTAGCAGTTTTTAATTTCTTTAAGTTAAGGTGGAGTTTTAGCACAAGTTTAGATTCACCTTCTGTTATGAGTAAATTTGCAACGCCACCACATGCTATAAATTCTAATATGTCTCAAGTTATTGGTGATGCTACTTCTACTATGAATGATGCTTAGCATGATGCTAGTACCTTGCTTGGTAATGATGATGCGCCACTTGGTGAATTTATTGATAGACAAATTACTAGAGTTATACAACATGATGTTGTTGAATTTGATGATGAGCTTGAAACTGAATCTCCTGAAACATCTACTAGAACTAGCCTTCCTAGATATGAATTTTCGTGAACGAATGGGTGGAGGGGAAACCCCAGCCCGCGGACAAAATGAGGGCGGAAAATAACCCTCTCCTGGGGTTCCGGAGTAGGGGCGATCTGTCCTGCCATCGGGAGACAGTGGCTGATTTTCTCGGCCAGATACCTGGCCTCCCGAAGCTTTTTGATATCCTTCTCCCGGACGGTAGAGGCCATCCACTTGCCTCCTGCTCCGGATCCAGACATTTTCGGAAGGCCTTTGTTGCTGGAGAGGATGAATGCTTGGGCGCTGGGGATCGAGCGAAGGGGAATGGATAAGCAGAAGAAGAAGGCGTGGGTGAAAAAGGGGAGTCCTTATCTCCTTATAAAGGCGGCAGGGATCCAGCGCCTCCCCACTTGCCCGGTAAACTTGCTTATTCCCCAAGCGTCGCGCTAGAAACACGGTTGGATTACCCATACCCGTATTGATGAGAATCCCGAGATAGGGGGACACGATCTCTGCTTCGATAAGACATGCCCATAAAATCGCCTCGCAACATGCGCGGTAGCTGGTTAGGGAGAACGGTTCGAATAAAGACCGGGTCATGGCGTGGTGTCACGTTAGGAAAAGTTGTCAGTGGATTAGATTTGTGGAATATTGTACTCTCTACGGTGGTATGTGGAATTTGTTTTGCAGAGCCGGACACGATCCTTGTGTTCAAAATCTTCTATGGAGTATACGGAGAAGGAACCCACCTTGCAATGCCGAAGACAATCTGCGCGCCGAACTCATCGTCATTGAAGCCTGGTTCAGGGGCTACTGAGGGAGTCCTGGATTAGGGGGTCCTCTGACAGCCGGACTATATACTTTGGCCGGACTATTGGACTATGAATATACAAGATTGAAGGCTGCGTCCCATGTCCGGGTGGGACTCTCCTTTGCGTGGAAGGCAAACTTGGCGATTCAGATATGTAGATCTCCTTCTCTGTAACCGACTCTGTGTAACCCTAGTCCCCTCCAGTGTCTATATTAACCGGAGGTTTTAGTCCGTAGGACAAGAACAATCATAATCACAGGCTAGCTTCTAGGGTTTAGCCTCTACGATCTCATGGTAGATCAACTCGTGTAATACTCATATCATCAAGATCAATCGAGAGGGCCCGAACCTGGGTAAACATTGTGTCCCCCCGCTTCCTGTTACCATCAGCCTTAGACGCACAGTTCGGGACCCCCTACCCGAGATCCGCTGGTTTTGACACCGACAGGTGATTAGACCCTTAACAAAGAAAAGTAGCAGTTTTTAATTTCTTTAAGTTAAGGTGGAGTTTTAGCAAAAGTTTAGATTCACCTTCTGTTATGAGTAAATTTGCAACACCACCACATGCTATAAATTCTGATATGTCTCAAGGTATTGGTGATGCTACTTCTACTATGAATGATGCTTAGGATGATGCTAGTACCTTGCTTGGTAATGATGATGCGCCACTTGGTGAATTTCTTGATAGACAAATTGCTAGAGTTATACAACATGATGTTGTTGAATTTGATGATGAGCTTGAAACTGAATCTCCTGAAACATCTGCTAGAACTAGCCTTCCTAGATATGAATTTCCTAAGATACCGGAAGGTTATGTTATGAGTGAAGATGCAACTAGAGATATTCTTGCTTGTAATGATAGAGATGATCTAGAGAAATTACTACACAAGTATAAAGAAAAATCTTTGAATTCTAGAATGAAATGTGATCCTAAGTTTGCTACTTCACCTATCTGTATTGTTGATAAGGATTGTGAATTCTCTGTCTACCCAGAGTTAATCACGTTGGTTGAATACGATCCTTTCCATGGTTATGAAACTGAAACTGTTGTGGCACATCTTACTACGTTGTAAAACGACGGCCAGTGAATTGTAATACGACTCACTATAGGGCGAATTCGAGCTCGGTACCCGGGGATCCTCTAGAGTCGACCTGCAGGCATGCAAGCTTGGTACAATACTCTTGATCCTGGTTTTGTGTGTAGTACCCAGGATATGGTTTATTATTTCTCTGAAAAATATTTTCCTACTCATATGAAACAAGCTGCCTTACAGGAAATATTTAACTTTGTGCAAACTAAAGAAGAGAGTCTCCCACAAGCTCTGGGGAGGCTTTTCCAATTACTTAATGCTTTGCCTGATCATCCTCTTAAGAAAAATGAAATAGTTGATATCTTCTATAATGGACTAACCGATGCTTCTAGGGACTTCCTAGATAGTTGTGCTGGTTGTGTTTTCAGGGAACGAACTATTGCTCAAGATGAAGAATTATTGAATAACATATTGAAAAATTATGATGATTGGACTATTCGTGAACCACCGCCTAAACCCACTCCGTAGAAGAGGGGTATATTATATCTCAGTCCCAAAGATATGCAAGAGTCAAAGAAATCTATGAAGGAAAAAGGTATTAAAGCTGAGAATGTTAAAACTTTACCTCCTATTGAAGAAATACATGGGCTTAATACACCACCAATGCCTAAGGTGGTAGAGGTAAATTCTCTTATGAAGTTCAATGAAAATGATAATCCTCACAATATGCATCCTAGTCAATGCCTTTATGAGTTTGAAAACTATATTAGAAAACAAGATCACTTCAATGCAAATGTTATGAAACAATTGAAATATAATTCCGATATGATTGCTCGCTTGAGTGACTTGTTATTTAGAATATCAAATGATGTTAGAGGTGTTGGAAAACATGCTTCTATGGTTCAAACTCAACTAGAACAAATTGCTAAATCTCAAAGAGAATTGCTTGATGAAATGAATCATAATATGCATGACTTTGCTGTTAGAGTTGCAACTAGAGGAGGTAAAATGACTCAGGAACCACTTTATCCTTAGGGGCACCCTAAAAGATTTGAACAAGATTCACAAAGAAACAACACTAGTGCACCTAGTCCTTCCAGGAAGAAAAACAAAAAGAAAAATGGTAGGACTTTGCACACCTCTAATGAACCTGAAATAGAAAAACCTCCTGATAATTAAAATTAAATTTCTATCTCTAATGCTCAAACTCAATCTGGTAATGAACAGTCACCTAGTAATAATGAAAAAGATAATGATGAGATTCATGAAGACTCTCAACCAATAAATGATAAAGAACCAGATAATGATGTTGAGATAGAACCACCTGTTGATCTTGATAACCCACAATCTAAAAATAAAAGATATGACAAAAGAGACTTTGTGGCTAGGAAACACGGTAAAGAAAGAGAACCGTGGGTTAAAAAACCTATGCCTTTTCCACCCAAGTCAACTAAAAAGAATGATGATGAAGAATTTGAACACTTTGCTGAAATGCCGAGGCCAGTCTTTTGCGTACTCCCTTGACTGATATCTTGAAAATGCCTCCTTATGCAAAATATATGAAAGACATCATCACTAATAAGAGAAAAATACCGGAAGCTGAAATCTCCACTATGCTTGCTAATTATACTTTTAAAGATGGAGTACCTAAAACCTTGGAGATCTGGGAATACCAACTATACCTTGCTCTATCAAAAAGAATTATGTGAAAACTGCTTTGTGTGATTTAGGAGCTGGTGCTAGTGTTATGCCTTTCTCTTTATATAAATGACTTGACTTGAATAAACTCACACCTACTGAAGTGTCTTTGCAAATGGCTGACAAATAAACTGCCATACCTATCGGTATTTGTGAGGATGTGCCTGCTGTTGTTGCCGATGTTACTATTTTGACTAACTTTGTTATACTTGAGATGCCCGAGGATGACAACATGTCGATTATCCTTGGTAGACCCTTCTAGAATACTGCAAGGGCTGTTATTGATTGTAATAAAAGCAAGGTCACTTTTCATATCAACGGTAATGAGCATACGGTGCACTTTTCGAAGAAACAATTCGAAGTGAATGGTATTAATGTTATTGAAAAATCTCCGACAATCACTATTGGAAATTTTCAAATACCTCTACCTACTGTAAAAAGAAATATGAAATGCTTATTGTTGGGGAAATGCAAATCCCCATTGAGGTAACTTAGTGATTTGCGGAAGTTCTTTGGTTTCATGCTAACCAAAAGTGGTTGTTAATACGACTTGATCAACCTTATTAATGAATCACTTTTGAACGGTATGAAGTTGATGAATTTAGTAAGCACTACTTTCTATTCCTACTTTTTGTTTTTGTTTTTATTAGTTAAATAAAATAAAACGCCATGTTTTGTCTGTTTCCTGAATTTCCCGTGCAATAAAAAATGACCCAAAAATAAAAGTTGTTAGAATGCCCTGAAAATTTTATATAATTTTTTTATGAATATTTAAGGATTTTTAGTGCAAAAATAACCAGAGGGGGTGCACCAGGTGGGCACAACCCACCTGGGCGTGCCCTGGGAGGTTATGGTCCCCACATGCCCCCTCACTTATCTCTTTAGCCCACATTGTCACCTACCTCCAGAAAAAAATCACTCACCCTCTCTCTCCCGAGTTCTTGCTCATTTTACTACCAAATTTGATCTCTTTGCTCGAAGCTCCATTTCCGAAATTGTTTCGGGAGATTGGTGCTTGGTATGTGACTCCACCATTTGTCCAATTAGTTTTTGTTTTAGTGGTTTATACTTTGAATAATTAGCTACTCTTGGTGCTGCTGTTGATGTGCTTGCATGTTGAATTCTTAGTGTTCTAAGTTGTTTGAATGCTTGTTATGGCCTCTATGCATCCCTATGAGTAGTTTCTATCAATCTTACAAAGTTTTGTTGGAAAAAATTTGTGGACTAAAAATTTAGATTTTTGTTCATAGGAAAAATTGCACGCGTACATGAATATCTTCAGGAAATATGGCTCAAGGAAGAACTCCAAGGGTGTTATTGGGGAGTCTTCTGACAATGATCTCCACCCTCGGAGGTTCACGAAGGTACGGCCGTGCGAATGGCCGCACACCCCATTCCTACAAGAAGCTGGAATTCATGAGGAGTTCATGCAATTCATTGCCAATGCCGGTCTCACCGACTTCATCGCAGATGAGTGTGACCAGGACCAAATCCTCACAAATATGTTTGTTCAAAGCTTTACTTTCTTGCCTAGAAATAATCCTCCTGAAGTGAGCTTTGATTTATATGCTGAGAATCATCATATGCCACTTACTGAGTTTTGTGATCTATGCTTGATCCCTTCTGATGGGAGCTTGGCCAAGCTTAGGCCGGCTGAGTTTGATGATTTTTGTCGCACTTTGACAGTGGGTGATGAGAGGAGAGTGTCAGCCATCACTGCCGGTGGTTTACATTTTCCTGTCGTTCGTTACTTTGCATATTTCATTACCAAATGCTTGCTTGCTAGGGAGAAGGTGGGTGCACTTAGTTCACCAAACCTTGTTGTTTTATGTTGTGCCATTAAGGGAGACAACACGTATAACTTAGGAGCTATCGTGGCTCGTCGCCTCCATCTTAATAATTCTCAGGGAAAAATACATAGTGGGATCACCATCAGCCATGGATCACCATCACTTTCTTGCACATGATCATCCTGACATTGCCATTCCATATAACTTGGTCTATAACATTGACACTCGTGATGTTATCCCCTTGCCTGCACCTGGTTTGTTTGATTATATTGCCAGGGGCGGATACCGGATTATGCCTGCAGACATCCTCGCCTACTGGAACACTCACGCTGCTGCAGAGGCTGCACATGCACCTCCATAGTGGGATCAGTGGATGCCCGCTCCTCGACAGTGGAATGAGTGGATGCCTGCTCCTCAGGATCCATACTACCCTCCAGGCTACTGATTCACTACCAACTTGGGCCAAAAGCCTAAGCTTGGGGGAGTACGTGTTTCTCACTGACATTATATTCATGCTCAGATATCATTCTATCTGTCGGTGTTCACACTTTTTCATTGTATCATCCATGCTTAGATTTATTTTCTTGCTTTCTTCTTGTGTGTTTGAAAAACTTTAGAAAAACCAAAAAAATTAGTTGGAGTAATTTACTTTCTATGCATGCTTAGTAGTAGCACTAAAAAGAAAATCCAAAAAGATTTCCTTGTTCTTCTTTTTCTTGTTGGGAGCCTTCCCGTGTAAATAGTTTTTCTTGTTTTCATTTAATTGCTGAAGAAAACCAAAAACTCCAAAAATATTTCTGTGTGTTTCTCTAAATTTCTTTTCTTTTTATTCGAGTTGTACCAAGGAGAAGACCATGATGAAAATGTTGAGTGGATCTCATATGAATAACTGTTTAACTAATAAGAGCCCATTTTACCTTGTCTTCTCCTATTGAATAAAATGTTTTCAGATTCTAGCTTAGTCCATGGCACTCTTGGACTGTTATTATTTTCATATCATTTGGTCGTGCAAGTGAAAGGCAATAATGACGATATTCAATGAGTTGGCTGTGGCAAAGAGAAACTGGTATGAACTCGACTTGTCTTTGTAAATATGTTTAACCTAGTGCCCATGATTCAAACCATTATGATTAAACATGTTTGCAATGACAATTAGAGATTATAGTTTCTCATGCCATGCATAAGTAGCTGGGAGTGGATAATGATTTATCTTGGATATCAACATAGCGTTAAAATGATTGTTATGTGGTATGATGATATGGTATCCTCCTCTGAATGTTAGAGTGGCTTGACTTGGTACATGTTCATGTATGTAGTTGCATCAAAACCAACATAGCCTCTATAATGTTTATGTTCATGGTGTTCATATCCTACTCATGCTAGTGTCCAATGTTACTTATGCATAATGCCTGGTCATGACGTTGTTGCTCTCTAGCTGGCCGCTTCCCAGTCTTAAAATTTCTAGCCTTCGCCTGTACTAAGTGGGGATTCTGCTTGTACATCAAAAACCATCAACCCAAAGTTATTCTAGATGAGTCCACCATACCTACCTATATATGGTATTGCCCTGCCGTCCTAAGTAAATTTGCATGTGCCACCTCTGAAAACTTCTAAAAATTATCCATTTTGTGTGCCTGGATCGTTCATGGCAGGAGGTGGTTGATATCTTCCGTGCTAATCATGTTATCCTCATGTCGGGTGTTTATTCACTCGCCACCGCACGAGGAAATGGGCGGTAATAGGGATTCCCAGTCCCAAACTCAAAAATGCAAATAATTAAACAAAACACCCCCAGGACTGATGTTGGTATGGACGACACCCGTATTTTCGGACAAGCCGTGGAGTATGATTGATGGTGGAGGGGGAGTAAACCTTTACTTTTATCGATTGGGAACCGCCACTAGCGTGCCTAGCATGGAAGATGTTGATAATTGATGGTCGTGAAGTGAATGAGAAGGGTGCATGTCTCAAAATATCATTTATCTCTGTTTAAAAAAACTGAGCTCTAGCACCTCTGCAAATCACTGCTTCCCTCTGTGATGGGACTTTCTATTTACTTTTATGTTGTGTCATCACCTTTTATAAACAAGCGTCAGAAACTTTGTAGAGCACAGCGGTCATGATTTATGCATTGTGTATAGCTAATGTTGGGTGCATCATGACTGTATCTTTTCTACCATGAATTACAATGTTTAGTCGCTGCTTGAACTTCGGGGGTGCTCTGAATTTATGTTTTGCGGTCTCAGAAAGGTCTAGTGAGATACCATTATTGTCATATTATATCATGATTTTTTGACAACGTGTTGCTATTTGAGATATCTTATTATTGCTCGCTAGTTGATTATGTCATTGATATGAATCGTTATAATCTTTAAGAGTTATCGTCGACATGGTTAGTTATAATGCTGGCTGAAAACCTGGGTGCTATTTAAGCTTATTTATGCAAACAAGAGCAAAAGAGTTCGTAAAAGTTTTTCTTTCTCACTTTCAGTTTATCAACTGAATTGCTTGATGACAAGCAAAGGTTTAAGCTTGGGGGAGTTGATACGTCTCTAAAGTATCTACTTTTTCTCACGCTTTTCCTCTTGTTTTGGAATCTAATTTGCATGATTTGAATGAAACTAACCCCGGACTAACGCTGGTTTCAGCAGAACTACCATGGTGTTGCTTTTGTGCAGAAATAAGTTCTCGGGATGGAATGAAACTTTTTGTGGAATTTTTATACCAATAATAAGAATTTCTAGAGCCAAGACCTACCGGAGAGGGGCCCTGGGTGGGCACAACCCACCAAAGTGTGCCCCCCTCTCCTGGCGTGCCCAGGTGGGTTGTACCCACCTAGTGGCCCCGCTGAGGACCCCCCTGATACTATAAATTCACATTATTCTAGAAAAACTCAGGGATAAAGAATTATCGTGATCCACGAGACGGAGCCGCCGCCAGGCCCTATTCTTCCTCGGGAGGGTAGATCTGGAGTCCGTTTGGGGCTCCTAAGAGGGGGATCTTCGATCTTTGTCATCACCAACCTATCTCCATTGCAAATTCCATGATGCTCCCCACCGGGAGTTAGTAATTCCTTCATAGGCTCACCGGTCGGTGAGGTGTTGGATGAGATTCATCATGTAATCGAGTTAGTTTTGTTAGGGCCCGATCCCTAGTATCCACTATGTTCTTAGATTGATGTTGCTATGATTGCTATGCTTAATGCTTGTCACTTTGGGCCCGGGTGCCATGATTTCAGGTCTGAACTGTTTATGAATTCATCATTATATCCATTTTTTAGATCCAATATTGCAAGTTATAGTCATCTACTACGGTTATGAACTGGCAACCCCGGAGCGACAACAACCGGGCCCACTCCCGGTGATGATCGTAGTTTGAGGAGTTCATGTATTCACTTTGTGTCAATGCTCTGTTCCGGTTCTCTATTAAAAGGAGGCCTTAATATCCCTTAGTTTCCAATATGGACCCCACTACCATGGGAGGGTAGGACAAAATATGTCATGCAGGTTATTTTAATAAAGCACGTATGACTATTTACGGAATACATGCCTACATTATATCAGTGAACTTGAGCTAGTGGCGTATCGCCCTAGGTTATAATTGTCACATGATGAATATCATTCAACAACTCACCGATCCGATGCCTACGAATTTATCCTTATTGACTTTGCTGCGTTACTACTGCTATCATCACTGTTACACTTGCTACAAACTACTGCTATCACTGTTACTATTACCGTTGCTACTGTCACTACTATCAAAACTATCGAACTACTTTGCTACTGATCATATTGCTGCAGATAATTAATCTCCAGGTGTGGTTGAATTGACAACTCATCTTCTAACACCTTCAAATATTCTTTGGCCCCCCTTGTGTCGAATCTATAAATTTGGGTTGAATACTCTACCCTTGAAAACTGTTGCGATCCCCTATACTTGTGGGTTATCAGTGATCATCACAATGTTCATCTTTATGAATTATAATGGATTCGGAGATGATATTGCTAATGATTCCAACATCTCCTTTGGCACGCATGAGGTTAGTAAGCTCAAATAAACAATCACCAAAATTAGGATCATTGGAATTCATCTTACTCAACACAATAGACTTGTGAAGAATCTCATCTAAGTTTTGCAAGGAAGAATTTGGAAATCGTTCCTCAAGAAATCTCCATATGTTGTAAGCACAATCAAGAGCAGGCAAGCTAGCAATCAAGTTTCTAGGTAATCCTCTAGTGATTAAATTGATAGGTCTAAGATTACAGATCATGTCAATAGACTCATCAAGGGTAGGATGCAAGGGGTCAACAAGGCGCGCACAAGGAGTAGTAATGTACTTGTTCAAGTGATATTCATTGAAAATCTCATGCATCTCAATTTTCCACTCATGAAAGAACTCTCCATCAAGTATAGGCACTCTACGTCTAAGACTCCCCAACATAGACTCATCCATCTTCCTCCAGTGATGATTAAACCAAAGCAATGGAGACCAATGCTCTGATACCAATTGTAGGATAAAGAAGAGTTGTCCAGAGGGGGTTGATTAGACCCTTAACATGGAAAAGTAGCAGTTTTTCATTTCTTTAAGTTAAGGTGGAGTTTTAGCACAAGCTTAAACATTCACAATACATTTCAAGCAAGCATGGCAAGAGTATATGAGCAGCGGAAAGTAAAGCATGCAAGTTGCAAGAAAGTTAAGGGATGGGATTGGAGTGTGCAGACGCAATTGGAGACATGAAGATTTTGGCGTGGTTCCGATAGGTGGTGATATCGTACATCCACATTGATGGATACTTCAACCCATGAAGGGTAACGGTTGTGCGAGTCCACGAAGGGATCCACCCACGAATGGTCCACGAAGAAGCAACCTTGTCTATCTCACCATGGCCATCGCCCACGACGGACTTGCCTCACTAGGGTAGATCTTCATGAAGTAGGCGATCTCCTTGACCGTACAAACTCCTTGGTTCAACTCCACAATCTTGACGGAGGCTCCCAAGTGACACCTAACCAATCTAGGAGACACCACTGTCCAAAAGGTAATAGATGGTGTGTTGATGATGAACTCCTTGCTCTTGTGCTTCAAATGATAGTTTCCCGAACACTCAACTCTCTCACAAATTTGGATTTGGTGGAAAGATGATTTGAGCGGAAAGCAACTTGGGGAAGGCTGGAGATCAAGATTCTTCTGGTTGGAATGGAATATCTTGGTCTCAACACATGAGTTGGTGGTTCTCTCTCAGAAAATGTATGCAGGAAGTGTAGGCACGTTCTGATGGCTCTCTCCATGAATGAAGAGTGGGTGGAGGGGTATTTATAGCCCCCACACAAAATATAGCCGTTACACACAATTCACCAAACTTGGTGGGACCGAATAGATAAACTCGGTCAGACCGATTTAGTTCAAAATGTGAACGTTAGGATTTTCGGTGGGACCAATATGATCAACTTGGTGGGACCGATGTGCTAGGGTTAGGGTAAAATCTTAACTCGGTTTGACCGATTACACAAACTCAGTGGGACCGATTTTTGGTAATAAGCAAAACAGAGAGTTGGTCGAGCAAACTCGGTGGGACAAATTGCATATATCGGTGAGTCCGAAATTATTCCAACAGGTAACAGAGAGTTTGCAAGCCCATCTCAGTGAGACCGAGATCCCATCGGTGAGACTGAATTGATTAGTGTTACTGGCAGTGGCTTTGTCAAGTGAACTCGGTGGCACCGGATGAATCAAATCGGTGGGGCTGAGTTTGACTTTAGGTTTAGGACATATGTGGAAATGAGAAAGTTGTTGAGGGCTTTGTAGCATATCACTAAGCACTTTGAGCATGCAAGCCAGTAGGCAACACCTCATCCCCTTTTAATAGTATTGGCTTTCCTATGGACTCAATGTGATCTTGGATCACTAAAATGAAAAAGTAGAGTCTTGAGCTTTTGCCAATCCTTGTCCTCAGTTTCTTGAAGGGGTTCCACATCCTCTTGTCCATGGCATGCCTTTGTTGAACTTTCTGAAATATACTAGATAAAAAGTATTAGTCCAACAAGAGATATGTTGACATTAATTACCAAAATCACCCGGGGAGCACTTGTGCTTTCAATCTCCCCCTTTTTGGTAATTGATGATAGCATACATCAAAGCTTTAGATAAAGATATGAAGAGTAATAAGTAAAGCTTTGGAAAGACATGTAACATGCATAGGCTCCCCCTACATGTATGCAATCATGTTAATATGGAATATAAGAGCATGCGAATGCATAAGCATGACAGAGAAATCAATGAGTTACATGTATCTTGGCTATATGAAGCAGAGCAAATGATATGAATATAGGAAGTGTACCTCCATGTTCATGATTCCTTCTTGCAAACAATATGTACATCTGCAAGAGACCATCATGCACATGAATGTGATGCATATACTTACCTTGTAGTCTTGGAATGGCTATGGAAGAGATGAACCTGCGTAAACAAGGTTAGATAACACAGAAACCTCTACTACACGAAGAATTTTTCTTTACCCTATCTTCTCCCATTATCCAATATAAGATTCAGGGGGAGAAAGACATCTAAGGGAAGGAAATCTTCGAATTCATTTTAACATATGCAATGAATTCGAAGATTTCCTTCCCTTAGATGTCTTTCTCCCCTTGAATCTTAAGATATGCAATGAATTTGAAGATTTCCTTCCCTTAGATGTGTTTCTCCCCCTGAATCTTATATTGGTTAAGGGAAAAGATAGTGTAAAGAAAATCAGAGAAAAACACAAAACAAATAAGAGCACAATAATCATAACACAAACTAACATGTCTTTCCCCTCTTAAAGACATGTGACTTCTCTCCTCTTGAATACCAAGCATCTGGGGCTCTCTCTCCCTGTGATGTGATTAAGCACTTTCCCCCTTTGTTGTGATATCTCTCCCCCTTTGACATCAATTTCCAAGAAGGGTCTTCTGGAATGTGAGTCGAATAGGTTTGGTCCTTGAGTCACATTGCAAAGCATCATAAAGAATGTGATGCAGGTAGAGGACAAGAATCATTAAGTGGAGCTAGAACAAATATGCAGGATACAAATGGCAAAATGTCTTCTTAGCGTTAAAATCGATTACACTGTGTTCTTTTCTTCGGTCGCACTGAAATGGTTCGGTTTGACCGAAAGAGACAAAATCGGTGTGTCCGAGTTCAACACGGAGAGAGAAGAATTGTCATCTCATATCACTAGGCAAATAATATCTCACAGAGATTTGCAATGAATTAACTGAAAGATTTGCAATGAATTGGATGCAGGGAATGCAGAACAAAACAGAGAAAATAAAGAAATCTAGATGAATTTTTTTGATTAAAGAAGGGGAACAAATATGCAAGAGACAAATGGAAGAACACCGAGAAACACTAGAGAACTTCATCTAGAATTGGTCGGCGACAAAGTTACCTATGTTAGAGTATATTGACTGAGGATTCAAGTGAGAACACTTGATCGTAGGTCATACTCATCGTTTAAGCTCAAAATGGGGTTACCATTTTCCGTTTAAGCATTTTGATGTATTCACATCTTGTTGAGCTACTTTGACCCATGACTTGGGGTAAAGCTTCTCTAAGATGGAATAAGATACCTTGGGTGGTGGTGTTGAACTTGATCATGTAGTTGAACTTGTGTGGAATGCTCAAGGTTGATGTAGCTCATCAAGAGTTGGGAGCATCACTTGTAGTTTTGAGGTCATCTACCTACATGGGTTAGTCTTGCAAGGAAGAGTGCTTGTGCATCCAAAATGACAATCATGAAATTGATATCAAGAAAATCTTGATATAAAGAAATTATCAAAGGATATGTTGAAAGGATTCATGCTTTCTTGTCTTCAACCACCATATTGTAGAGACTTGGTGATGTAGAGATTGCTCAAGATGTGAGTGATTTGCAATCTCATAGATTTAGATTCATCCAAGTACCTACAAGGGTTAGATAGCATGCAAGGGTGCAAATATATCCAAGACATATGATCATCATAAGAGGAACATCAAGGATTAGTCAAAGGCTCATGCCTTGCATGTATCCAAATGGAGTTTCTGCTCCAATTTTGAAGCATCAATGATGTTCAATTCACCTCTCAAATGGCAAAATACTTTCTCATAAAGCGGTTTGGTGAATATATCTGCCAATTGCTTATCGATACGAACATGCTTAAGATCAATGTCCCCTTCGGCAACATGATCTCAAATGAAATGATGACGAACTTCAATATGCTTAGTTCGAGAATGTTGCATGGGATCGTGAGCAATCTGAATAGCACATTGATTGTCACAAAGCAATGGAACATGTTTCACATAGATCCCATAATCTTTAAGAGTTTGGATCATCCAAAGTAATTGAGCACAACATGAACCGGCGGCAATGTATTCTGCTTCGGCGGTGGATAAGGATACCGAGTTTTGTTTCTTGGAGGACCAAGACACAAGAGATCTACCAAGAAATTGACAAGTACCTGAAGTGGACTTTCTATCAACCTTGTCACCGACATAGTCCGAGTCGGAATAGCCAACAAGATCAAAAGAGGACCTCTTAGGATACCAAATGCCAAAATTTGGTGTATGAATTAAGTATACCAAATGCCAAAATTTGGTGTATGAATTAAGTATCTCACTATGCTTTTCACAACCTTAAGATGACATTCTTTGGGGGCCGCTTGATATCGTGCACACATGCACACACTTAGCATAATATCTGGACAGGAGGCACATAGATATAACAATGAACCAATCATAGAGTGATAAACCTTTTGGTCAACCGGCTCGCCATCCTTAGTCAAGTCAAGATGTCCACTAGTAGGCATGGGTGTATTCATACCTTTGCATTCTTGTAGTTGAACTTCTTGAGTATGTCCTTGGTATACTTTGTTTGGGAAAAAAGGTACCCTCCTTGGTTTTTTTGATTTGCAACCCAAGAAAGAACTTGAGTTCACTCATCATAGACATCTCAAAATTCTCCGAAATTAGCTTCCCAAACTTTTCACTAAAATGAGGGTTAGTCAAACCAAATATGATATCATCAACATAAATTTGGAACACAAATAATTTACCATTAACCCTTTCAGTAAAAAGAGTAGAATCTATATTTCCAATCTCAAAGCCTTTCTCAATAAGGAACTTGGTCAAGAATTTATACCATGCTCTAGGAGCTTGTTTAAGACCATAAATTGCTTTGTGAAGTTTGTAAACATGGTCGGGTTTCTTAGGATTAACAAAGCCGAGATATTGTTTAACATACACTTCCTCCTCAATTTCACCATTGAGAAAAGTACCTTTAATGTCCATTTGGTACAAGGTGGTATCATGGTGATTAGTATAGGAAAGTAAGATGCGTATGGACTCAAGTCTAGCAACGGGGGCATATGTCTCACCATAGTCCATACCTTCGACTTGAGTGTAGCCTTGGGCGACAAGACGTACTTTGTTGCAAACGACTTGTCCATATTCGTCTTGCTTGTTGCGAAACACCCATTTGGTACCGATGATGTTGTGGTTGTTATCGGGCTTATCAACCAATGTCCACACTTGGTTCCTCTCAAAGTTGTGTAGATCTTCATGCATGGCATTTATCCAATCCAGATCTTCCAATGCTTCTTCTACCTTCATAGGTTGAATGCTAGAGATGAATGAATAATGTTCACAAAAATTAGCCAAATGAGTTTTAGAGCGAGTGATTCTCCCGGTTTGGATATCATTGAAGATTTGTTCGACGCGATGGTCTCTTGAGACTCTTGCTTGAACTCATGAGAGCTTTTGCTTGGGTCGGGGTGGAACATCTTCTTCATCATCTTGTTCTTCTTCTTGGCCTTCTTCATTGTTGACATTGTCATTCTCTTGTCAAGGTGGAGAAGGAGGATGATGAGGTTCATCTTGGTGTACTTCCTCGTTTTATTCATCTTGGCATGTCCGACTTGTGGATGTCTCTGTGTCAACTCTTGGTTCACCTTGACATGAGGTAGAAGTTTCCACTTGGACGCACGAGGTACTCTCCTTCTCCTCCGTTGAACGAATCTTGCCAATAGACAAGTCTTGGATTGCTTCCAAAGGATCTTTGTCCCCTACATCCATTGGCAACTGCTCTACTTGCAAGCCGTTAGATTCATCAAACTTCACATCTACCGTCTCTTCAACCTTTCGGGTGAAATTGTGGTAGACACAGTAAGTGTGAGAATTTGATCCATAACCGAGTAGGAAACCTCATGAGATTTCGGAGCAAATTTAGAACGACGATGCTTATCAAGAATGTAGCACTTTGATCCGAATACTCAAAAGTATCCAACTTGGGGTTTGTTACCGGTGAGAAGCTCGTATGCCGTCTTGCCGAGTAGCTTGTGAAGATATAGACGATTCAATGCATGACAAGCTGTCTCAACCTCTTCCGCCCAAAAGAGTTTTGGCGTCTTGTACTCATCAAGCATCGTTCTCGCCATCTCAATAAGAGTCCGGTTCTTCTCTCTCAACAACTCCATTTTGTTGAGGCGTGTACGTAGCCAAGAACTCATGTGAAATCCCTTCTTCGTCAAGAAAGATATCCACATTTGCGTTCTTGAACTCCGTTCCTTTGTCACTGCGAACCTTCTTGATCTTCACTTCAAATTTATTTTGGGCCTTCCTAGCAAAGTTCTTGACGATCTTTTGGACCTGTAATTTATCATCAAGAAAGAACACCCATGTAAATCTTGAAAAATCATCGACTATGACTTGACCAAATGAGTTTCCACCGAGACTTTTATAGGCATTGGGACCAAAGAGATCCATATGAAGTAGCTCGAGTGGTCTTCTCGTGGTCATGATGTTCTTCACGGGGTGACTTCCTCCAACCCGTTTTCCTGCTTGACAAGCACTACACAATCTATCCTTGTCAAATATCACATCTTTCACTCCAAGGATATGATCACCTTTAATTAGCTTATCAAGATTTCACATGCCCACATGACATAATCTTTTATGCCACAATCAACCTTTAGAAAATTTAGCAATTAAACAAGTTCTAGGTTGAGCCTTTTTAGTGAAATCAACAATGTATAGATCACCTCTACGTATACCAGCAAAGACCATTCTATGATTATCTCGACGAAAAACTTGGCAATCTACTTTAGTAAATAGGCCATTGAAGGCAAAGTCAGCAAGTCTAGATACGGAAAGTAAATTATAGCCAAGAGATTCAACGAGCACAACATTTTGTATGGAGCTATCATGTGAGATGGCCACCTTACCAAGGCCAACCACCTTACCCTTTGAGTTATCACCAAAAGTGACATACTTTTGAGGGCTGTCGTTTTCAACAAGCTCACAAAACATGTCCTTATCTCCGTCATGTGATCGGTACATCCACTATCAAGAACCCATTCCTTTCCTCTAGCCATGTAGCCACAAAGATTTTCCATAAGACCAAAATGTCTCATAGACTCATCGAGATCAAAGTCACTATCCTCATCCTCATCATAGTATCCATGTTCAACATCGTCTTGTGATTGATCAACTCCTAGAGAGAGTGATTCATTAGATAGGTGATCATCACAATGTTCATCTTTATGAATTCTAATGGATTCGAAGATGATATTGCTAATGATTCCAACATCTCCTTTGGCACACATGAGGTTAGTAAGCTAAAATAAACAATCACCGAAATTAGGATCATTGGAATTCATCTTACTCAAAGCAATAGACTTGTGAAGAATCTCATCTAAGTTTTGCAAGGAATAATTTGGAAATCGTTCCTCAAGAAATCTCCATATGCTGTAAGCACAATCAAGAGCAGGAAAGCTAGCAATCAAGTTTCTAGGTAATCCTCTAGTGATTAAATTGATAGTTCTAAGATTGCGGATCATATCAATAGACTCATCAAGGGTAGGATGCAAGGGGTCAACAAGGCACGCACAAGGAGTACTAATGTACTTGTTCAAGTGATATTCATTGAAAATCTCAAGCATCTCAATTTTCCACTCATAAAAGAACTCTCCATCAAGTACAGGCACTCTACGTCTAAGACTCCCCAACATAGACTCATCCATCTTCCTCCAATGGTGATTAAACAAAAGCAATGGAGACCAATGCTCTAATACCAATTGTAGGATCAAGAAGAGGTATCTAGAGCGGGGGGGGTGATTAGACCCTTAACAAAGAAAAGTAGCAGTTTTTAAATTCTTTAAGTTAAGGCGGAGTTTTAGCACAAGTTTAAACATTCACAATACATGTCAAGCAAGCATGTCAAGAGTATATGAGCAGCGGAAAGTAAAGCATGCAAGTTGCAAGAAAGTAAAGGGATGGGATTGGAGTGTGCAAACGCAATTGGAGACACGAAGATTTTTGGCATGGTTCCGATAGGTGGTGCTATCGTACATCCACGTTGATGGATACTTCAACCCATGAAGGGTAACGGTTGCGCGAGTCCACGGAGGGCTCCACCCACGAATGGTCCATGAAGAAGCAACCTTGTCTATCTCACCATGGCCATCGCCCATGACAGACTTGCCTCACTAGGGTAGATCTTCATGAAGTAGGCGATCTCCTTGCCCATACAAACTCCTTGGTTCAACTCCACAATCTTGACGGAGGCTCCCAAGTGACACCTAACCAATCTAGGAGACACCACTCTCCAAAAGATAAGAGATGGTGTGTTGATGATGAACTCCTTGCGCTTGTGCTTCAAATGATAGTCTCCCCAACACTCAACTCTCTCTCACAGATTTGGATTTGGTGGAAAGATGATTTGAGTGGAAAGCAACTTCGGGAAGGCTAGAGATCAATATTCTTCTGGTTGGAATGGAATATCTTGGTCTCAAGACTTGAGTAGGTGGTTCTCTCTCAGAAAATGTATGCTGGAAGTGTAGGCACATTCTGATGGCTCTCTCCATGAATGAAGAGTTGGTGGAGGGATATTTATAGCCTCCACACAAAATCTTGCCGTTACACACAATTCACCAAACTCGGTGGGACCGAATTGAGAAACTCGGTCAGACCAATTTAGTTCAAAATGTGAACGTTAGGATTTTCGGTGGGACCGATGTGATCAACTCGGTGGGACCGATGTGCTAGGGTTAGGGTAAAACCGAAACTCGGTTTGAACGATTACACAAACTCGGTGGGTCTGATTTTTGGTACTAAGAAAAACAGAGAGTTGGTCAAGCAAACTCGGTCAGACCGATTGCATATCTCGGTGAGACCAAAATTATTGCAACAGGTAACAGAGAGTTTGCAAGCCCATCTCGGTGAGACCGAGATCCTATCGGTGAGACCGAATTGATTAGGGTTTTTGGCAGTGGCTATGCCAAGTGAACTCGGTGGTGCCAGATGAATCAAATCGATAGGGCCGAGTTTGACTTTAGGTTTAGGACATATGTGGAAATGAGAAAGTGGTTGAGGGCTTTGGTGCATATCACTAAGCACTTTGCGGAAGCAAGCCAGTAGGCAACACCTCATCCCCTTTTAATAGTATTGGCTTTCCTACGGACTCAATGTGATCTTGGATCACTAAAATGAAAAAGTAGATTCTTGTGCTTTTGCCAATCCTTGTCCTTAGTTTCTTGAAGGGGTTCCACATCCTCTTGTCCATGCCACGCCTTTGTCGAACTTTCTGAAATATACTAGATAAAAAGTATTAGTCCAACAAGAGATATGTTGACATTAATTACCAAAATCACCCAGGGAGCACTTGTGCTTTCACCCTCTTGTACTCCCTATACTCAAGCACACTATCATGTCTCCGGTCAACGCGGATCTCCGAGCCGGAGATCCTGAGGTCTGTCCTGCCTTCGGGCGCTGCTTGCTGTCGCTCAATAGTGGCATGGCGGCGGGTGATGACCAGTTTGCCGGCAAAGTGCTGATGGTAACAATCAATGGCGACCGGCCTCTCGTCTCGCTGGATGACCTTGTCAAAGCTCGTGGCATTGCGCACGACATCGAAATAGACTTGCTCGTCAAAGTCTATCCACCACCGTCTGATTTCTTCGTTAGGTTCCAGACAACTTTTGACTGCAGTCGTGTGTTCGAATCTTCCCGACGTTTGTTCTGTGATGGCGCGTTGGTGAGCTTTGATCGGTGGCACCCAGGATGGGGCTCGGTGCCCTCTGAGCTTGAGTTTTTAACAAAGCTTACCTTCCATGGCATGCCTCGACATGCTTTGAACAACGAGTCCATGAATGAGCTTATCAACGACCTTGGAGGTGAGCTCGTAAGTATGTTTGTTCCTCCAGACAGTTGGGCTCTGACAGTTATGGCATGGATGAAGAAGCCGTCCACCATACCGAAGGTGATTGGTGTTGAGATACCAGTGCAGGAACCGGGGTTGTACTATTCGTCGCCACCAAGGCCGCCGCGGACCATGTTAAGGATGTACCTATATCGAGTGTTCGTGCATGTTGAAGAAGTGGTCAATCCATCAATCGAAGTCCTGCCACCACCGCTGGTGCCAGGGTCCATCGACGAAGTCCATTACATGAGTCAACATCAGACTTTCCCCGTGTTGCTCGGAATGATGGATGGCATAGGGCGTACTCCATCGCGCGACAGAGGCCACTGCTTCTTTGGGAGAAGAGGCAGGGCTAGCTGTCTGGATGTGCTCTAATTTGAGGTAACAACTGAATATTGTCATATACTAGTTAAATCCGAGCTATGGGTGCAAAGCACTGATGTGCCAGTACATTTGATTGTGACCCGTTCTATTTTGGTACCTGAACTTTTTTTAGAAAGGGCTGTACTTCAACTTAATGTGCTAGCGGAACTTATTGTGTTGTCTGCCTATTTTCTTTGCACATCATTCAAGATATTTCCCCTCATTGATAAAGACGATGAACCGTTATGTATGAGTTTGTTGGTTTGAACATAGCCCTACCCATTGCGATCCAATGCTTCCACCCTGATTGTGTCGCTAGTGTGAAATTTTTGTATGCAAGTTCAGTGTGCTATGATGTTCTATATGATTGTGTCAACTATATAAGTTTTTACTAAGCATCAACAATTTATATGGCTGAAAGATGTATTTCCGAGCATCGACCGATGGGTCTCTCTCTCTCTCACACACACACACACATGCACAAGTGGGACCCGTTGAATTATTTCTTCGCTCATCACAACTTTTAATTAGGTTCCACTGTACTCTAACTTTTTTCTTAAGCTATTAATTGAGCTCATTGACTTCAAAAAGTTGTAGAGAAGCCTTGTTTGGGCCTTTCCGGCATCGCTCAATGTGGGTTGAGTAGCCATGTAAGGTTGTACTGTACTACACATGCCTTTTTTTTGAACATCAGCAATGCAACTGGGCCGACAGTTGTACACAATATCTGGGTCAACTTGTTATTCTCCGCCCCGCTGGGCTGCAAATCTTTCCTAGGAGGGATGCATTAGGCTTAACAAGAAAATGGGCTTTAAGAAATAATAAATGGGATGTAATTATAAAAATTGGGCAGTAACTATAAAAAAATGCACCAAACATGTAATTAGTTTTAAAAATATATTATTGGAATTTGAAAATTTTAATTTCATTACTTGTTGCGCGCACAATATTTCGTTGTATTTTTACTTAATACAAATTTATTTTGAAATTATATTTAATCTGACAAGAAATTTGGGGATAAAAATATTTTGGATCCCATCAAAATGTGGGAAATTTTATTGAAATCTGTTTTGAGCGGTTGGTTGAAATTATTAATCGTTGTCCTAACTAGAAAATGGGTTGTACTTTTAACAAACTGTAAATGGGCTGTAGTAAATTCCATTAGAATTCAAAAAATGGGTTGTACATTCTTTCAAATTGCAAACGGGCTATATGTTCTCTGCCACACACTTGTGGGCCTTCTAAGTTGATGCGTCCCCTAAAAAAACAAAAACTAATTGACGTGTATGCAAGGCTTTGTCAACTTATAGTCAACACATGGTTCGGGCAGCAGTGACCGTTGGATGTCCATCCAACCGATGTCCTGCTTCTTCTTCAATCTCGGATATTCTTGCTTCAGCCGCCCAAAAAATGATTCCTCCCCCTGACATCTGGGTCGCACCATTTTAGAGGCTGGCCTGTGGGCCTACTAAGTTGATGCGTACCAAGGGCTTTGTCAACTTAGTCAATATAAGTGATTCTAGTTGCAGTGACCGTATGATGTCCATCCAATGGCCGTCGTGCTTCTTCAACCTCTGGTCTTCTTGATCCAGCCGCCCAAACCAGCGCCAGCCGTGCCGCCTGCTCCTGCCTCCCGTGTCCGGCTGTGCTGCCACCGCTGGCCATGCCATCCCTCTATACTCACCCACACCTCCTGTTGTTCTCCGACGACGGCAGTCTCACACCGCAGCCGAAGCAGTAAACCCACGTATTCCCCTCCGTTTGGGCATCCACTATCGTGTCTTTCCCGGCTCCATGTCGTTTCCTTCCTAGGCCTCGCCATCGTCAACCACCTTGGAGCTCTTGGCGCGGCGTGGTCAACATGGTCAACAAAGGACAACCATCGGAAGAGGACTTTAGGCAGTGAGGCTGACAGCTGGACGCACCAGCTACATCTTCGAACACAAGGAAGTGCCTCCTTATTACTCGCAAAATAAAAAAGATTCCTCCGCTGACAGCTGGGACCGAGCAGCCATATCTTCGCACACAAGGAAGTGCGTCCTTATCCTCCCTGGCCGCTGGGACCCACCCGATCAAAGTGTACGTAGTGTTGTCTGTCTGGTCGTGAACATGTACATACATACTGGTCGATCTGTCTCTCTGCAAGTATGAACCGTGGCCGAGTAAGTAGCGACACGTGTCGTTGTTGAGCACCCGACATAGCAGTTCACATAGTCCTGTCTAAGTCTTGTACACGTACGTACAGCCACAGGGCTAAAAATACGGCCACGTACGTACATACGGGCGAGGTCTCGAGCGCGTACTCATGCATATATATACGGACGACCAGGGCTTGTGTACGTGGAGAGGCAACAGACGGCAGCAACGGCGTCCTATTCATCGGGCAGCGAACCGACTGGGTCGGAACGGAGAAACAATGTCTTGTTCATTGGGAGGCAGCCGACTGAGTCAGAGTGCGTCGTGTTCATCGGGAGCCAACCGGCTTGGACGGAATAGCCGATCGAAACGAGGCCTTGCATACCGCTGAACGGAGGAAACGACCTTGTGTTCGACCGGCCACGGTCAAAACGGGAACCTATTCATCGAGAGGTGTCTAGCGTACCGCAAAACGGAGGAAACAGACTTCTCTTGGACCTCCTACGGTCAAAACGGGGTTTTGTTGATCAGGAGGGGTGTGGCATACCGCAAAACGGAGGAAACGAACTTGTGTTGGAGCGCCTACGGTCGACACGGGGTCCTGTTCATCCACCGTTGCTCTAGCCTCCACGGGCTACTGTTCATCCATCGTCGAACTCCTCCACCCTCCACGGGCTACTGTTCATCCAGCCTCCACCGGCTGCTACTCATAGAGCCTCCACGGGGCCCTGTTCATCCACCCCCAACCGGCTGGGGTGCGACGGCCTCCTCGGGGTCCTGTTCATCCAGCGGCAACGGCCTACTACCATGGGGTTCTGTTCATCCAACCCCAAGCGGGAACTGTTCATCCACAGCCAACCAACTGGCTCGACTTACCACGTCTCGACTCGTTCTACGTAGCGCGCGCACGGTAGCAACGGTCACTATTCATCAAGAGGCAACCCAACACTGGCTGGCTACATCTCGCACGAGGGCTCGATCGGCTTCAGTAAGCAGCAGAAGTGATCGATCGCTCGAGTTCAGTTAGTAGCAGCGCAAAGGAATTGCTCGGGTTCAGTCAGTAGCAAGTGAATCACTTGGGTTCAGTTAATAGCCAAGGGATCGATCGCTCGGGTTCAGTAACGTGTGATCGCTCCGGGTTCAGTTAGCCAACGCCTCGCACACACGCACGTACATGAGAGAAACGAGCAAACCACAGTGCATCGCTCGGCCCCGACCACCCACCGTAACCGGGAACTCGGCAATATTTCCTCTCTCTCGCTTCTACCATGATTTTTCCATCATGGACGGCCCAAAGAATGTCATGCAGCTACGTCTGCAGCCCGCATAGGACGAAAATCCCATTTTCTATCATGATTTTTGTCATAGAAGTAGGAGCCCACCATATCTATGATGATACCGGGTTTTGTCACAACTATCGTCATAGAAGTGTCATAAGCATGACAGAAAAAATTTGTTCGGCCCAAAATGTCACGGATGTGTCTTTTTTTGTAGTGCATGCATCAACTACATCGGCTAGACTATCGTGTCAGGTTCCCACAACTTACTTGGTCAAGACAAATCCCATAGAGACTCACAGTTACACATGGAGGCTACTTAACTTGAAACTCGTAAAATCCATTTGAGCATAGGCGGTCACCCACAAGTGAACATCCCATCTGGTAAACTATAGTGATAGGCCCGCGGGCGGCACTCAACTACCTACCACCAATGCAATACCGACTACTGCCGAGGGGATTCGTTAATTAAGTTGTTAAAAAGTAGTTGCTATGTCCATTTTGCATCATGTTTTCTTACTGTTATTTATAATGTTTTTATCCATACTAATGCTTTTTGGAGTAATTCTAATGCCTTTTCTGTCATAATATGCAAGGTATACACAAAGAGGGAGAATTCCGACAGCTGGAAATCTGGACCTGGAAAAGCTATGTCAGGCCACCTATTCTGCACAACTCCAAACTAGCTGAAACTTCACGGAGATTTTTTATGGATTATTTGAGGAATATTGGAGCAAATAGCTACCAGAGGGGGCCCACCCACCGGGGCGCGTCCTGGTGGGTTGTGCTCACCCAGGCCCACCTCCGGTGCCCATCTTCTAGTATATAAGTCATTTTGACCTAGAAAAAACATAAGGAGAGGACTTTCGGGATGGAGCGCCGCCATCTAGAGGCGGAACTTGGTTAGGAGCACTTTTGCCTTCCGGTGGAGCGATTCCGCCGGGAGAACTTCCCTCCCGGAGGGGGAAATCATCGTCATCATCATCACCAACAACTCTCCCATCTTGGGGAGGGAAATCTCCATCAACATCTTCAATAGCACCGTCTCATCTCAAACGCTAGTTCATCTCTTGTGTTCAATCTTGTTACCAGAACTATAGATTGGTGCTTGTGGGTGACTAGTAGTGTTGATTACATCTTGTAGTTGATTACTATATGGTTTATTTGGTGGAAGATTATATGTTTGGATCCAATATGCTATTTAATACCCCTGTGATCTTGAGCATGATTGTCATTTGTGAGTAGTTACTTTTGTTCTTGAGGTCACGGGAGAAATCATGTTGTAAGTAATCATGTGAACTTGAGGTTACTACTATCGTTACTTGAGGTTACTACTATTGTTACTTGCTCGTTACAAATTACCTTGCTATCAAACTACTCTGTTACTTACAATTTCAGCACTTGCAGACATTACCTTGCTGAAAACCACTTGTCATTTCCTTCTACTCCTCGTTGGGTTCGACACTCTTACTTATCGAAAAGAGATACAATTGATCCCCTATACTTGTGGGTCATTAGTAGTCAACCATATACTTTGTAACCTATCAACTAGTTTGGTTTCGCCCTCGTTATAATATACTGCCTCCATCCCATAATATAAGAGCGTCTTTGACACTACACTGGTGTAAAAATGCTCTTATATTATGAGACTGGGGGAGTAACAATTAAGTGTCACTACAAACCTATGGCTTTGATACTAGGTTCCTATCAACTACATACAATAGTATGTCACTAGTCTTACATTCCTATTTGGAAAGTTCTACATGCATAAAATATAGATTATGATGAAAGGTTCCACTTGCCTGGTATTGACGATGTTCTTCAATCTCGCAAATTGGTAAAGCTACTCTTCTCTCTTCGGACAATCTATCATAGATAAAAGAGTTCACATAAACCATACAATACAGTCATTAACATAACTAAGCATATGGTGTCAGTGTAGTTGGTGGCATGATATCATGTGAAGGTGTCAACTCATAAAGAGTTAGCAAACAACATACTAGTTGTTGCTTGGATACACGTGACATAAGGGCTCACTTGCACGTGGTATCAATTGAATAGGTTCATTGCATAAGGAGTATGTGATGCTAAGTTGCTTTGACAGATCGAGTTAAGAAAAAGAATCGTTGCAACTGGATTCATGGTCTTTGAATTAAAGATTAAACAAGTTCACACTTAGGTTTAATGATAATTCAACTTGAATGACCTTTGTTGAAATTCAATTCATACTTGGCTTATCCTTGGTCTTAAGTGAAGTTCATAGTTAAACTTGGTTTGATTCTAGTTTGAGTTTCATACTTAAACTTCATCTTAAGTTGAGTTGATCTTTAAATTTGAATTGGTTTGAACTCTTGAACTTCATGATCGGATTTGAATTGATTCAATGATTGAATTAGGCTTTAGTACTTATGTCTAATGAAAAGGTCATTCGGTCACGACCTTTCTACATATAAATAATAAAAAGGTCATTTGAATTAGGTTACATACTCTTTAGTACCGTATTCAGGGGGGAGTTGAAAAACGCTTGACGGCCCCCACACCATCTGCTGTTGCCACCACAAGAACCCCTATTGCCACTCCTCTCCTTCCCTATGGCCAAGAGATGTGTCGCCCCCAGGGGAGTTCACCACTAACCTAGGATGGGGTCATGCACATGTGGGTCTGTGGTCTTGCCTCGCCATGGACTGTTGATCGACATGGAGCTTAGTCCCTTCCCAAATACGAGGCATTACAAGGGGAGGTTGTCCCAAGCTGGTGGCTGCAGCCAGGAGGGAAACGGTCGGGGGTCATTGCCCCGTTTCGTCTGTCACTAGCTAGGAATTGGCGAACAGTGGGCTAGGGTCGATCTGCGGGTTTTTGATGCGTTGTGGTGGCTTCCTTTGGTGGTTGATTCTGGCGAAATCTGGTGATGGACTGATGGTGCAGGGAAAGGGGCTAGGTCCTCGGATGTCGGGGTGGTATGTTGTGTCACTCTTGGGGGCATCGTCGTCCGGTGCATGTGATACCTGTTGTGGCGCATTATTCTCAGCGACGTGGTTGAGGCGACTAGTAGTGCCCTTCTAGTGCTTGTGATTGTGAGCGTGTTTAATTTTTTTCCGATAAAGGGTGCTTTTGTTATCTCAAAATGTAGCATCAAGCAGATACAAAGCATTACGAGTAACACCCGACCTCTGCATAATTAGGATGTACACAGCCAAACCTCAAAAGTCTGTCAATAACAAATAAAACAAAACTGACAAATCGGCAACAATAGAGTCCTATAGACCAACACTATGCCTATGTTGAAGGTGGTGATGGATGTATGCTGAGGTTATGCTGCCACCCATGTTGAAAAAAACCCTACTTAGCCACTTGCTCCAATCGCGTACACTCCGTCTTGAACAATGGTTGGTACTCCGCTCGTTCTAGCATAGACAACGTACGAAGCAACTACGTACACCCAAAAATAACCTGCTGAGGAGAAGCATTTTTGTCATTAAAAACCATATCATTTCTATATAGCCAAAGCGACCAACTTAAGGCATACGCTCCCACCTTTATTAGCGTTTTGAACCTATTTGGAATACCGTCCAACCAATGATAAAAAATATTGGCAATACTTGTGGGCGGGTACGAATTTGATGCTATTTGGATGACTTGCCACGTAGAACATGCAAATTTGCATTAGAAAAACAGGTGTTTGATTGTCTCGTCATGAGTACAAAAAACAACACTTCTTACTCCCTTGCCAGTTGCGTCGTGCGAGGTTGTCTTTAGTTAGCACAACTCCCCTACGAAGATACCATATAAAGATTTTAACTTCTAATGGGATCTTCGGGGTTGTTTGGATTGTGACTATGTTTGCCTAATGTTGCCACATTATTTTTTCCACACTTGCCTAACTTGAGTTGCTCAAATTGTTAGCCACACTTTGGCTTGCCTAAGGGAATCTTGCCACACTTTTTCTGTCTATGACATGTGGGGTTCACTGCTCATAATTTTTTTTTCTTGCCTTAGGTGTGGCTAGAACCAAACACCCACCTAACTTGGTCAAACTTGCCTAAAATAAGGTGTGGCAAATTGTGGCAATATGTGGCTGGAAACCAAACAACCCCTTCAACTTCCATATTTTTTTGCTATTACTCACTGGTACCTCAGAATGCGTGAGCACACATTACATAGTCTACCGTGAAAGACCTTGATGTAGTAGGGTTCCAATGTAACACATCTCGGCCTTGTGTCAGGTTAACCGAATCCAGACAAGACAATAGATTATGCCATGACACAAGACGGCGGCCAATCAAATCCCACTTGAATGAAAGATTTGGCGGGTATGACCTGAGCACCCGCACAATAGTATTATTCTTATCACGAGCAATGATGTACAAGGATGGATAATGTTCTCGTAGACTTGCATTGCCTAGCCAAATGTCTTCCCAAAAATGAATCTCCGACCCGTCCTTTATCGCAAAAGATCAAAAGGAAAAAGATGCTTCCTTGCCGCCGTTAGCCCAACCCAAAAGTGTGAGTCTTCAGGTTTCCAATATGTCTGAGACACTACCTTTTGGCCTAGATACTTGCTGCGCAACATGGTTTGCCAAATACCATCCTTAGGAAGAAGTTTGAACAACCATTTACTAAGGAGGGCCTCAATCTTGACCTGTAGGTCATGAATTCCAAGGCCACCTTGGTCTTTTGGCCTACAAACCATGCTCCATTTGGCTAGTCTGTATTTTTTCTTTTCACCATCTCCTTGCCGAAAGAATCTGGATCTAAAATAGTCCAGTCTTTGTAGGATCCCCTTTAGTAATTGGAAGAAAGAAAACAAATAGAGAACCATATTTGTGAGGATAGAGTTAATCAGAACCAACCGTCCTCTGACTGAAAGCAGCTTGCCTTTTTAATCCCTCAACTGTTTCTCTAGACGCTCCTCTACATGCTTCCACTCCTTAAAAGCGAGACATCGATAATGGATCAGAATTTCCTTGTATGAGTGTGAATGTCAAAACTGGCGGATCCTGGGTAGGGGGTCCTGAACTGTGCGTCTAAGGCGGATGGTAACAGGAGGCGGGTGACACGATGTTTACCCAGGTTCGGGCCCTCTCGATGGAGGTAATACCCTACTTCCTGCTTAATTGATCTTGATGATATGAGTATTACAAGAGTTGAACTACCACGAGATCGTAGAGGCTAAACCCTAGAAGCTAGCCTATGGTATGATTGTTGTTGTCCTACGGACTAAACCCTCCGGCTTATATAGACAATGGAGGGAGCTAGGGTTACACAGAGTCAGTTACAAGGAAGAAGATCTACATACCCGTATGGCCAAGCTTGCCTTCCACGCCAAGGAGAGTCCCATCCGGACACGGGACGAAGTCTTCAATCCTTTATCTTCATAGTCCAACAGTCCGGCCAAAGGACATAGTCCGACTGTCCGGAGACCCCCTAATCTAGGACTCCCTCAGTAGCCCCTGAACCAGGCTTCAATGACGATGAGTCCGGCGCGCAGATTTGTCTTCGGCATTGCAAGGCGGTTTCTTCCTCCGAATACTCCATAGAAGATTTTGAACACAAGGATAGTGCCCGGCTCTGTAAAACAAGTTCCACATACCACCGTAGAGAGAATAATATTTCCACAAATCTAATCTGCTGACACGTTTAGCAACATGACATCATGCCATGGCTCGGTCATTATTCGAACCGTTTTTCTCAACCAGCACTTCACATATCGCGAGGCGGTTTTCATGACACGTCTTGTCGAAGCAGAGATCGTGTCCCCTTATCACGGGATTCTCATCAATACGGGTATGGGTAACCCAACCGCGCCATCAATTACGGCGTTCGGGGAATAAGCGATTTTACTAGGTAAGTGGGGAGGCGCATCGCCTCTTCCGCCCTTATAAAGTGACAAAGATTCACCCTTTTTACCCACGCCTTCTTCCTCCTTGCTTATCCATTCTCGCACACTTGAGCTCCAGCGCCCAAGTTCGCGTCTTTATCCTTAAACCACTCCAAGCATGTCCGGAGCGGGAGGCAAGTGGATGGTCTCCTCCATCACGGAGGAGAACATCACAAAGCTATGGGAAGCTGGATATCTGGCCGCGGACATCGCGCACCGGCTGCCAGATGCGGGGCAGATCATCCCTACGCCCGAACCCCATGAGAGGGTAGTTTTCCTTACCCACTTTGTCTGCGGACTAAGATTTCCCCTTCACCCGTTTGTCCGTGGGATCATGTTCTACTACGGGCTGGATTTTCATGATATGGCCCCCAATTTCATCCTCAATGTCTCGACATTTATCATCGTGTGTGAGGCCTTCCTCCGCATCAGGCCCCACTTCGGCCTATGGCTGAAGACCTTCAATGTTAAACCGAAGGTGGTGGTCGGCCAGCAAGCAGAGTGCGGAGGCGCCATGGTGGGCAAAATGCCTAACGTCACCTGGTTCGAAGGCTCCTATGTGGAGACCATAAAGGGGTGGAAATCAAGGTGGTTTTACATCACCGAGCCGCGCAACACCAACTGGGTGGCGGCCCCGGAATTTCGATCCGGAATCCCCACACGGCTCACTTCCTAGAAAGAGAAGGGCCTGTCCCGGGGTTCCTCGGTAGAGCTGACCGGACTCCAGACCTACATCAAGAACATGATGAGCAAGAAAATCAAGCTCGTCAACATGGTCCAGGTCATGCTCTTCCGCCGGATCCTCCCGTGTCAACGACGGGTATTCGATTTGTGGGAGTTCGACCCGGCCAAGCACCAGACGCTGCGAGAGCTCTTTGACACGACGCACAAGGATGTCTGGAAGGTGCTGTTCAAGGGCGCCGAGGTACCTCCTCCCCTTACCGAGGACCGCGGACTCAGCGCAAAGCGCCATGCCAATCTAGTAAGTTTTTATATCTCACAGGATATTTATTTGCCCCATTTTAATCATGTGCGGGATCTAAGCTTCCATGCCATTAACAGGACTCGGCAGAGACAGCGGAGTAGATCGATTGCCCAACCCCCCTGCCTGAAGATCCTGCAGATGGTCTCCTAACGGAGATGCTGGTTCCGGCGCCTTATGAGTTGCCAGTGAAGAAGGCCACGGGGACCCGAAAGGGTCTCCGGCGCAAGGTTATATCGGACTCATCGTCCGATAACTCCGAAGCGCACTCCTCCCACGAAAACGAGGAGGAGGAAGAGGAAAGTTCTCACCCCCCCCAGCCGGGGAGACAAGAAAAGGAAGGATGCCCCAACCGGGGAGGCCGATGGGTCCAACAAGGGAAGGACCCTCCTTCTAGAGTGCTCCACGACGGCCGTCTACAGCGACGACAAATGGTTACCCAGGGTCAAGCCCCTGGGGAAGTCGTAAGTATCTGGATACCATAGTAATTCATGGTATGTTTTATTGCACTGCTTCTCCTTATGCCGAATATGATTATGCAGTCTGTCCCGAGCCCGTCTCGACGTATCTTCGTCGGACGGTTCTTTGGACTCGTCAGATATGAATAGCGATTCACTTCCGACCGCCTCCACCCCTTGACCTACGGACAACATCGAGGTGTTTTCTCGAAAGGCACCGAGCCGAGGGGAGGCAATCCTGGGGGCGCCCCGAGGAGACCTTCCAGACCCTGGGCGCAAAGGGAGCAAGACTCCCACGGGCTCCAAGTTCATCCCCCAGCCGAACACTGCGCCGGAACCTTCGGTGGTTCCGGACTCCGGCAGGCAATCCCCCGTTAAGAGGGGCAAGCCGCCCGTGCCGGTGGCCTCTGTCCATCCAGAGGCACCGGACAACTTGCTGGAAGCGCTTCGCGGCGCTTCCATCGACGAAGAGCACCGCACTATCATGAGTGCGGTGATCCAAAAAGTCCAGTCCGCCAAAAATGGACTAACCGAAGCTTGTGTCAGCCTCCTAACAGGCTTTCAGGTAAGCAATCAAAATATAGGAAAGTATTACCACATAGACAGTAGCCCCTGATGCTCTGTTTGGCGTTCGCAAAGAAAGGCCGAATAGAGGATCACATAATGACTCAGGAGTCTAATTAGAATATGTCTATGTGCATATGCAGGCTTCACTGCTGGCCGCTGCTGCACGTACCGCGGAGGTCGCTGCACTGAAGCAGGACCTTGAGTGGTCCGAGGGAGAGCTCAGCCTTACCAAGAGGCAGCTCGAGGAGAGCAAAGGTAGGCAATACCTTGTCTATATATTAAAAGGAAATCCGGTTGTAAAGTAATAGGATCATCATGAATTTGCTAGGGGCCATGATCGAGATGGAGACCCTGAAGAAGGCACTGTCCGAGGCCGAAGACAAAGCGACCAAGGAGCGCATTGAGCGGGAAAAGCAAGAAGCCCGGGTAGGCGAGGTGCAGCAAGAGCTCGAGGCTCTCGCCAAAAAAACACGAGTCCTTGGAGCTTGACTCTTAGACACGAGAGTCCGAGCTTGTGAAGGCGCTCGAAAGCGCATAGAGCCCCAAGGCAGAAGCCCACAAGGCCCTCCAGTAGATTGATGCAGTGAAGAAGATAATAGCAGGTAAGGCATTCATTATGCAAAGCAAGCATGTGAAGGAAACTTTCCTTTTACTTACCCGAGTTTGGAGCTCTCCAGGAGCGTTCGAAGATCTTCCCTGCAGTGTACTGGATGCCGCGGAGTTTTACCGAGATGAGGAGGGGAGCTCTACGGAAAAGTTGTTTTGGTCTTAGTATACTGGGACCGAACACCCAATGCCCTTGAGCGACCAGCTGAAGCAACTGGTCGAGCTTCACAAGGCGGTCGAACAGGCCATGAAGGGTCTTATAGTCTGGATGTGGCCTGGCGATCCCCTGCCTAGTAGCTACTTCGGTCTGGTGAGGCGGCTTGTGGATGCCTGCCCACGACTTGAAGTCATAAAGCGGTCCGTCTGCATCGAGGGTGCGCGTAGGGCTTTTGCTCGTGCGAAGGTGCACTGGGCGAAGCTGGACGCCGTAAAGCTGGTGAAGGAGGGGCCGCCGAAGGGCAAGGAGCATCGCTGCCCCAAAATGTATTATGACGGTGTCCTGAAGAGTTTCCTCCTTGTGGTGGAGGAATGTGCTAGAGATGTAATTTTTGAATGAACATGCTCATGTGATCCTGTAATGTGAAACGAGTTCATTTGCGCTATGTAACGCTTTTTGAATTTAACATGTTACCTTCTGTGCGACCGTTTATAAAATCTGAGAGTTAACCAATCGTCGGCTTCTGCCCCCATGTAACTAGTACTGGGGTGTTCGGGATAAACCTGAGCACTCTTTATCCCAATTTTGGGTCCTTCGAGGGAGGTGTTCAGCACAACGAACCAGGCAATCAGACTATAAGCTTTATCACTCTCACTTAGCCATAGAAGTCTACAATTTTAAATTTTGGCGAAGCCCCTAATATTCGGAAGGCCGAATTTGGGGCGCTGTATACGCCTAAGTCGGGCAAGGCCGACTACTCACCTAAAGCGGAAAAAGTCTTGAAGGACTTGAGACTTCTCGAACAGCGACCAGCTCTCGCCTTATCATGACAATCAGTTTTCGGCTTTCTCTACTGAGGTGCTCGTCCGGAAGAACCGGGACACAATCGCAGTAGTTCTCCCAGCGCTACCTTAGCCGTTATAGCGGAACATAAGGTACCAAAACATGGGAGCCGGGAAAACCGAACTATTGACCCAAGACATGATTCGGACCTGATGCATATAATGCTATAAGTTCGGGTTGCCGCACTGTCAAAAGTGTTCAGACTTCTCACGCCGTATTATGGGTTAAACGAAAGCCCCTGGCGTACTGACCGTACCAGAATGTACGGGTGCAAGTTGTCGTAAATGAACATATAAGAAAAAAGGGATGGATAATGCAATAATATACTAATGCTATGCATTGTTATTTAAATAATACGTCGAAGCGTATTGATACAAGTAGTGAAATAAGCAAAAAATAGGACTATTTGACATGTCCTATCCAAGGGAAAGCTACGTATGGGTAGTAAAAATTGGGTATATCGATTGTTATTAAAGACCACCTGGGGGTTCCCTTGTACGTCTTAGCTTCTTGCCTCCTTGGTTGTTCCTTCCCGTAATGTGTCCGGCAATTATACTGCCGGAAAGGGCTTCCACAGAGTAAGGTTCTGAAAGAGAAAAAATGATAAAGGTATGCAGCCCCTAGGGCGGTTAAGCCGCATTGCGGGACGTGCCCTGGTCGTGCCCCCGCCTATGCCCATGGTATTTTCAGTGCATAATTATGTACGCGTGGCATGGATTTCGTCGCTTGACTAGGACTGGGACGGGGGCCGAATTGCTAGGCGAGCACTGAACGTGCCAGGCGATCCTATTGCAGGTTACTCCAGACTCGCTTGACAGTGTCCGGGGGCTGTATCGCCGAATTGGCAGTTTGCCTTAAAAGGCTGCTTTGTGCTTCTGCTGCGAGGGCCGTAGTGTGCTCTTCCGTGCAGAGCGAGCGTTCTATGTTTCCATTGACTGTTATGACCCCTTAGGTCTTGGCATCTTGAGCTTGAGGTATGCGTAATGAGGTACTACACAATCTTCTTCTTGTAGACGTTGTTGGGCCTCCAAGTGCAGAGGTTTGTAGGACAGTAGCAAATTTCCCTCAAGTGGATGACCTAAGGTTTATCAATCCGTAGGAGGCGTAGGCTGAAGATGGTCTCTCTCAAGCAACCCTACAACCAAATAACAAAGAGTCTCTTGTGTCCCCAACACACCCAATACAATGGTAAATTGTATAGGTGCACTAGTTCGGTGAAGAGATGGTGATACAAGTGCAATATGGATAGTAGATAATAGTTTTTGTAAACTAAAATATAAAAACATCAAGGTAACTAATGATAAAAGTGAGCGTAAACGGTATTGCAATGATAGTAAACAAGTCCTAGGGTTCATACTTTCACTAGTGCAAGTCCTCTCAACAATAATAACATAATTGGATCACATAACTAACCCTCAACATGCAACAAAGAGTCACTCCAAAGTCACTAATAGCGGAGAACAAACGAAGAGATTATGGTAGGGTACGAAACCACCTCAAAGTTATTCTTTCCAATCAATTCGTTGGGCTATTCCTATAAGTGTCACAAATAGCCCTAGAGTTCGTACTAGAATAACACCTTAAGACACAAATCAACCAAAACCCTAATGTCACCTAGATACTCCAATGTCACCTCAAGTATCCGTGGGTATGATTATACGATATGCATCACACAATCTCAGATTCATCTATTCAACCAACACAAAGGACCTCAAAGAGTGCCCCAAATTTCCTACCAGAGAATCACGACGAAAACGTGTGCCAACCCCTATGCATAGGTTCATGGGCAGAACCCGCAAGTTGATCACCAAAACATACATCAAGTGAATCACGTGGTATCCCATTGTCACCACAGATACACACGTCAAGACATACATCAAGTGTTCTCAAATCTTTAAAGACTCAATCCGATAAGATAACTTGAAAGGGGAAACTCAATCCATTACAAGAGAGTAGAGGGGGAGGAGAAACATAAGATCCAACTATAATAGCAAAGCTCGCGATACATCAGGATCGTATCACCTCAAGAACACGAGAGAGAGAGAGAGAGATCAAACACATAGCTACTGGTACATACCCTCAGCCTCGAGGGAGAACTACTCCCTCCTCGTCATGGAGAGCACCGGGATGATGAAGATGGCCACCGGAGATGGATTCCCCCCTCTGGCAGGGTGCCAGAACAGGTCTAGATTGACTTTCGGTGGCTACGGAGGCTTCTGGCGGCGGAACTCCCGATCTATTGTGCTCATTGATGTTTTTAGGGTATATGGAGATACATAGGCGGAAGAAGTACATCAGGGGGGCCACGAGGGTGGAGGGCGCACCCAGGGGGAGTGGGCGCGCCCCCCTGCCTCGTGACGGACGGGGCTTGCCTGCTCCCGTCGCCTGCTCCCATCCATGCTCCCAACGAGTTATTTTCCATCTGATGGCTGGGCAGCTTATCTCCACCCACGCCCCTTTTCCAGTGAAAGAAAGCACGTTACAAAAACTCGTATTCTCTGTCTGTTATCTTTGCGTAATACTTGGCACAACTTATCTCCACCCATGTCTCTCTCTCTCTCTATTATCTGTCCATAATACCTAGCAAGACTCCCGCTTCACTAATCTAGAGAGGAAATGAGGCTAATCTCAATTTTTTGCCGCCAACATACAGAATAAAGAGGTTCGGGCGCCAAACCTCTTAGAACTTTGTTAATCCAGATGAAAACACACAAACACGCAAATCTCACCATCACCCACATCAATCAGGAACAAGATCCTTGGCAGAAGCACGTCAAACAAATTCAATAACAGGCGGAAGAAGGAAATTCACAAGGCTAAGATGCATCAATCAGGCAGAAGCAAGGCGACCTAGGGGCTGAAGGAAAGGGGCATCTTCTTCCCCATGGCTTCCTCAAGCATCGATCCTCGAATCCATGAGGACGGTGATGAATCTCAGGGACCAAAAGTATAGTCTTCATGATCTCTTTTCGTTGTTCTTTTCCTTATAGAATCTACTGATTAATTTTCCCTGCTGATAAAGATCAAAAATGCCTTCATGATTGTAGATTGTTAATTCTTCCTGATGAAAACAAAATTGAAAATGTCGATCATGATATAAAACATCTGTGTTTGCTTCGTATATGATGATACAGCTTATGATTAGTTATAATTATACTAGCCTTATGCCTGGTACATGAAGAAACTGCACATGTCAAAATAGATGCTTAATACTCAGTTAATACTCTAGTCAGCATATTCTAATAAAACAGTAGCCCGTGCATATTAGTCTACATTGTTTGATAATACTGTTATGACATGGGTAATCTTTTTTTAATCCGTGTTTCATAAATCAAGTCAAATTACGCATGGTAAGCACAATACAACATATGTGAAAATGTGCATTAACAAAATTGAATAGTAATTCATACAGGACGTGCAAGAAAATGTTGCAACAAATTGTACTGACAACAGGTTACCAAAGATTGACATGAAATTTTTATCTGAAGAGGAGGCCTACTCATTTTATAACAAATATGCAAAAGCTACTGGTTTTAGCATCCTAAGAGGGAGTCACCATAAAGTGAAGAATACTACTGTAATACAACAACGACCATTTACGTGCTCCCGTCAAGGTATGGGTTGCTTGTATTTTGTTTTGGTTATACTACTATTACTTTTGGTTTCACTAAGATAATTACTTTAATTGATAGGATTCTATGCTGAAGATAGAAGAGAGGATTCTTTCAGTTATAGTAGGCCCGAAACACGATGTGGTTGTCAAGCCCATATGAAGATAAGTCTCAAAAATGGATTGTATTATGTGTATGAATTTGAGGCAGCACATAACCATCCTCTTGCTACTGGAGACATGGCCCTATACTTAAGATCCCAAAGGAAAGTCACAGAAGCACAAATAGCAAACGCTGAAGTCGCAAAGTCTATGGGCATTTCAAATAAAGCAACTATAGATCTGATGGCCAAAGAAGCATGTGGACTTCCAAATCTTGGGTTTGCACCCGAAGATATGAAAAATCGTTTGTACTCTAAGAGAACACTGCAAGCAAAGAAAGGAGACACAGGGGGTGTTAGAATACATGAAGAAGAAGGTAAAAGAAGATGCCAATTTTTTCTATTCAATTCAAGTTGATGAGGATGATCTGATAACTAATATTTTCTGGGCTGATTCGAAAATGATATCAGACTATGCAATGTTTGGTGATGTTATATGCTTTGACACCACATATAGGAAACTAGATGATGGGCGTCCCTTTGGTTTGATTGTTGGGGTGAATAATCACAAGAAAACCATGGTCTTTGGTGCTACACTTCTCTATGATGAAACTGCTGAAAGTTTTGGTTGTCTTTTTAGAACATTTCTAACAGCTATGTCTGGGAAACATCCAAGGACTATTCTGACCGATGAAGATGCAGCAATGGCCAAGGCAATCAGTAAAGTCCTTCCTCAGTCTCACCATAGACTTTGTATGTGGCATATGAATCAAAATGCTTGCAAGCACCTTGCTGGGGTTGTTGAAGAATATAAGAAGTTCAATGCTGATTTCCAGCATTGTATCTATGATATTGAGGAAGCAGACGATTTTATAAATGAATGGAATAGAATGCTAGACAGGTATGGACTCCGTGACAATATGTGGCTGCAATGGCTGTTTGAGAAAAGGGAGCAATGGGCACTAGTGTATGGCAGAAATACATTCTCAGCCCACATGAGCACTACCCAAAGAAGTGAAAGCATGAATAATGAACTAAAGCGGTACATTAGTATTAAATATGAGATGCTTACTTTTTTTGAGCATTTTGAGCATCTAGTTGCGGATAAAAGATTTTTAGAGGTGAAGTGTGACTTCAAGGCGTCACAAACTACTCCCAAGCTAAAGGCAGAAGGTAGATATGTGTTAAGGCAAGCCGCAACTACATATACTCCCGCAATATTCAAGATGTTTCAGGAGCAAGTGCTTCGGACCCTGAACTATGACACATTTCTTTGTGATTCAAGTGATAAAGAGAAGAAGGTTTACACAGTAAAATTTCATGGAACGCAGCGCGAGCATGTTGTCAGTTTTTATCCAAACGAAGAAAAGGTCAATTGCAGTTGCAAGAAGTTTGAATTTGCTGGAATCCTCTGCTCTCATTGTTTAAAGATACTTGATATTAATAATATCAAGCATATCCCTGAACAATATATACTGAAAAGATGGACAATTGATGCGAAATTGCTAGAGATAACAAGCAATCACAATCTGCATGAAGATCTAAAAGCAAGAATGTCGAACTTTTACAAGGACTTGTGCAGAATGTTTATCCACATAGCTGCTCGCGCCGCAGAGTCCGATGAAACATATGATATGGCTGCTAAATGTGCAGAGCAGCTAGCACGAGATGTGGAGCAAAGCTTGAAAATTAGAGTTGATCCAGACCCAAATCCAGATTTGGGTGACTCCTCTGTTTCGCAAGGAATATAGTTATATACTATACTACTAGTTGCATAGAGTATATTCAAAGACTTACATTTAACTATATGGTTGCAGGTCTGAACATCGACTCTACTAGAGTTTCAAAGCATAACGAGGGGCTTCACATGCCAAGAGGTATGAAGGTCAAGGAGAAGACTGTACGAGGATCAGCAAGACCCGTTGGTGGCTTGGAGAAAGCAAAAACAACAAAGAAAAGAAGATAGATGATTCTTTACAACTACATCCTGAAATGCCTTTCACAAATCAAATGCCTACATATAACCCAATCTTAATGGTATAAGAAGTCGAAGCTTTTTGACTTTATCTCCTTTTTAAACTTGAACCACACTAAGTTTTGCTGTTAATCTTCATAGGGTCAATTCAGAGAAAATATTGTACCAGGATCAGCAAGACCCGCTGGTGGCTTGGAGAAAGCAAAAACAAAGAAGAAAAAGAAGATAGTCAATTCTTTACAAGAACGACCTGAAATGCCTTTGACAGACCAAATGCCTGGGTATTTACCACAGTACAATCCAACCCAAATGGTATAAGAAGTTTAATTATTAAACTATTTCTCATTTTCAATCACCTGTTACCTAAGACCTAAGCATTGCTATTTATCTGCATAGGTTCAACTGGGAGCTCCGCCAAGTCATGCTTACCCTTATTTACCACGTTACAACTCAAGTCTGCAACAATCCATTGGTCTGTCGACCCCTACGATGATGCCAGGACAAAATATATTATTCTTCCAACAACAGACTCCTACCAGTGGTACTTCTACCCCTATGATAATGGCAGGAAACAATCTACCATTCTTCCAACAACAGAATCCTACCATTGGTACCTATAGCCCCACGATGATGCCAGGGCAGAATCTATCATTCTTTCAACAGCAGACTCCTACCAGTGGTACTTCTACCCCTATGATGATGCCCGGACAGAATCTATCATTTCTCCAGCAACAAAATCCTACTGTTGGTACCTCTACCCCGACGATGATCCCAGGACAAAATCTACCATTCTCCCAACAACAAAAGCCAGCTTAATCAATGTTATAGATTTTTATTTCATGTACTTCTGTGCAATCCTATTAGAACCTATGAGTATACGACCATGGATTGAAGGAGACTATCTATATCAATCAGCAATTAACTGAATAAGCAATTTGTGACTGTGATAAATATAAAAATAGTCTTATTTGTCTTGTATTGAATATGCTTGGTTAGCATCAAGTACAAACTGTACTATTACCAACATCATAGATTAGTTTGTCTAACATGACAAACTGACCATTAGTCGATCACTATGGTAATGGAGCGCCACTGTCACCTGGATGAGGATGAGCCAAACCATACGACTTTGCATGCATCGATCTAAGGAGTAGTTTGTTCACTTAGTTAAACCGTCTTTCTGGCATCATCCTGTATGCAAATATCACCATCAGTAGCTAATTAACTTTCAGTTTATTTTCAACTAGTAAACAACACCATCAGCATTTTGTGCAATGCAAGATATTCCCATGTCCGAATCCACTGTGTTTGAACTATGTATTTTGTTGCCTCAAAACTTAAACATCTTTAAAAATATATAAAATTGAGCACCTTCATTACGCAGCAAAACAGTGATAGAAAGGAATTATCAACTAAAACTGAGCTAACTAGGTATCCAGGACATTTAGAAACTAATTTTGGTCTATAATTTTGCACTCACATAATTTGAGCTTTTAACGAATCACTGTATGGAACAAATTAATTTGCAAGGCCCCGATGTGCATGTGTGCTTAATTGGTACTAGCTAGCTGTAGACTTGCTCGGATGTGAACTGAAGGGAAAAGAAACCAGAGTAGACATCTGTATTCTGCACAAAACAATAGAGAGGAGGATGGAAGGGAGCGAGGGTGAGTTTCCGTACTTACCATGGCGCTAGTAGGCTAGGTCGGCAGCCGCATGGCCGGTGTCGAGCCCGCGAAGACCCGCTGGATGGCGGCCGCCCTCGTTGCTCGCCGCGGCCTCTGCCCTGCCACCACCCGTGGTCTTCAGTGGCGGCACAACAGCCACCACCACCTCCACTATCCCGACCCAAGCTCCACCATGGTTGCCCCCATCGCAGGCAACTCCAAGACCCGGCCCTTGCGCGAGGACGAATCAAGAGGAGGAGCCGGTCTTGCGGCGGGAGAAGCCGAAATCTGGGACGAGCGCGGACGCCGACGGACCTCCCGCCGGAGGCCGCAACGACGCCTTGGGGAGGTAGCCGATCCACTCGATGCCTCCGCTCCCGACGGTCGACTATCGGCAGGGAAAGAGATAGAGGAGGAGCGAATACGTATTGGGGCAAACGGAAATACAGGAGCTTCGTGATTTCTTTTTTGCCAGAAAAGACGCACGGGGAAGGAAAGTAGCGCCAGCCGTTAGATGAAGAATTAGCGAAGGGGAGCACGGATGGGAGCAGGTGACGGGAGTAGGCAAGCCCCGTCCGCCTCGTGACCTCCTCGCAGATCCCCCGACGTGCACTCCAAGTCTTCTGGGCTTCTTTCCTTCCAAAAATGAGTTCCGTGAAGTTTCAGGTCAATTGGACTCCGTTTGATTTTCCTTTTCTTCGAAACCCTAAAACAGGGTAAAAACAGAAACTGGCTCTGGGCTCTGGGTTAATAGGTTTGTCCCAAAAATGATATAAAAGTGTATAATAAAGCCCATAAACATTCAAAATAGTAGATAATATAGCATGGAGAAATCAAAAATTATAGATACGTTGGAGACGTATCAGCATCCCCAAGCTTAATTCCTGCTCATCCTCGAGTAGGAAAATGATAAAAAATAGAATTTTTTATGCGAAGTGCTAGTTGGCATAATTTCAATGTATTTCTTCTTAATTGTGGTATGAATATTCAGATCCATAAGATTCAAGACAAGTTTAATATTGACATAAAAATAATAATACTTCAAGCATACTAACTAAGCAATTATGTCTTCTCAAAATAACATGGCCAAAGAAAGTTCATCCCTACAAAATCATATAGTTTAGTCATGCTCCATTTTCGTCACACAAGAATGCTCTCATCATGCACGACCCCGATGACAAGCCAAGCAATTGTTTCATACTTTAGTAATCTCAAACCTATAAACTTTCACGCAATACATGAGTGCGAGCCATGGATATAGCACTATGGGTGGAATAGAATATAATGAGGGGGGTTATGTGGAGAAGACAAAAATGAGAAAGTCTCACATCAACGAGGCTAATCAATGGGCTGTGGAGATGCCCACCGATTGATGTTAATGCAAGGAGTAGGGATCGCCATGCAACGGATGCACTAGAGCTATAAATGTATGAAAGCTCAACAAAAGAAACTAAGTGGGTGTGCATCCAACTTTCTTGCTCACGAAGACCTAGGGCACTTGAGGAGGCCCATTGTTGGAATATACAAGCCAAGTTCTATAATGAAAATTCCCACTAGTATATGAAAGTGATAGCTCAAGAGACTCTCTATATGAAGAACATGGTGCTACTTTGAAGCACAAGTGTGGAAAAAAGGATAGTAGCATTGCCCCTTTTTATTTATTTTCTCTTTTTTGGGGCCTTCTTTTTTTTCTTTGGCCTTTTTTTGGGACAATGCTCTATTGAATGATGATCATCACACTTCTATTTATTTACAACTCAATGATTACAACTCGATACTAGAACAAAGTATGACTCTATATGAATGCCTCTGGCGGTGTACCGGGATGTGCAATGATGCATGAGTGACATGTATAAAAGAATTATGAACAGTGGCTTTGCCACAAATACGATGTCAACTACATGATCATGCAAAGAAATATGACAATGATGAAGCGTGTCATAATAACGGAACGGTGGAAAGTTGCATGGCAATATATCTCGGAATGGCTATGGAAATGCCATAATAGGTAGGTATGGTGGCTGTTTTGAGGAAGATATAAGGAGGTTTATGTGTGACAGAGCGTATAATATCACGGGGTTTGGATGCACCGGCGAAGTTTGCACCAACTCTCAATGTGAGAAAGGGTAATGCACGGTACCGAAGAGGCTAGCAAAGATGGAAGGGTGAGAGTGCGTATAATCCATGGACTCAACATTAGTCATAAAGAACTCACATACTTATTGCAAAAGTCTACAAGTCATCAAAAACATCGGCACTACGCGCATGCTCCTAGGGGGATAGATTGGTAGGAAAATACCATCGCTCGTCCCCGACCGCCACTCATAAGGAGGACAATCAAATAACACCTCATGTTTCAAATTTGTTACACAACATTTACCATACGTGCATGCTACGGGACTTGCAAACTTCAACACAAGCATTTCTCAATTTCACAACTGCTCAACTAGCACGACTTTGATATTATTACCTCCATATCTCAAAACAATCATCAATCATTCAAACTTCTCTTAGTATTCAACACACATAAGAAAGTTTTTACTATTCTTGAATACCTAGCATATCAGGATTTTAAGCAAATTACCATGCTATTTAAGACTCTCAAAATAATCTAAGTGAAGCATGAGAGTTCATCTATTTCTTCAAAATAAAACTACCGCCATGCTCTAAAAGATATAAGTGAAGCACTAGAGAAAATGACAAACTACTCCGAAAGATATAAGTGAAGATCAATGAGTAGTCGAATAATTATGCAACTATGTGAAGACTCTCTAACATTTAATAATTTCAGATCTTGGTATTCTATTCAAACAGCAAGCAAAGCAAAAGAAAATGACATTCTAATAATAGAAAACATCATGTGAAGAAGCAAAAACTTAGGATCAACCAAAACTAACTGATAATTGTTGAAGAAGAAAGGTGGGATGCCAACCGGGGCATCCCAAGCTTAGATGCTTGAGACTTCTTGAAATATTATCTGGGGGTGCCTTGGGCATCCCCAAGATTGAGATTTTGTGTCTCCTTAATTCCTCTCATATCAAGGTCTCCCTAAATCTCAAAAGCTTCATCCACACAAAACTCAACAAAGACTCGTGAGATAAGTTAGTATAAACCATTGCAAAAACTTATCATACTCTACTGTAGAAAATCACTAAAATTATTATTCAACATTGCATACTAAAGGCCTCTGCATATTTAATAGTCCTATCCTCAAATAGAATCATTAAAGAAGCAAACATATGCAAACAATGCAAGCAATCTGCCTAAACAGGATAGTCTGTAAAGAATGCAGCAACATACATACTTCCTTAGCTCCAAAAATTATGAAATAAAATTCCCACTGTAGTAAATTTATCAGAGCTTAATATTCAAAAGGTTTCAACATTTTATCGCATTCTGACTTTTCTAGGGAATTATTGCAACAGCGGTAAACTTTCTGTTTTTAAACAGCAACATGTGGACTTCTAAAATAGGCATAGTAAAGGCTATCAGTGCCACTTTTATTGAAATAAAATATGAAAAACATTTTTATAAATAACATAAAGCAAATTCTAACAAAATAAATTGACGCTCCAAGCAAAACACATATCATGTGGTAAATAAAAATATAGCTCCAAGTAAAATTACCGATGAAAGAAGACGAAAGAGGGGATGCCTTTCGGGGCATCCCCAAGCTTAGGATCTTGGTTGTCCTTGAATATTACCTTGTGGTGCCTTGGTCATCCCCAAGCTTAGTATCTTGCCACTCCTTATTCCATAGTCCATCGAATCCTTACCCAAAACTTGAAAACTTCAGAACACAAAACTTAACAGAAAACTCGTAAGCTCCGTTAGTATAAGAAAATAAATCACCACTTCAAGGTACTGTAATGAACTCATTATTTATTTATATTGGTGTTAAACCTACTGTATTCCAACTTCTCCATGGTTTATAAACTATTTTACTAGCCATAGGTTCATCAAAATAAGTAAACAACACATGAAAAACAGAATCTGTCAAAAACAGAACAGTCTGTAGTAATCTGGATCAAACGTGTACTTCTGGAACTCATAAAGTTCTCAAATAAATTTCTGGACCTGAGGAATTTACCTATTAATCAGATGCAAAAAGAATTAACTAAATATCACTCTTCAAATAAAAATGACAGCAATTCTCTTGAGCGCTAAAGTTTCTGTTTTTGACAGCATGATCAACAAGACTTTCACCAAGTCTTCCCAAAGGTTCTACTCGGCACCAACACTAACTAAAAGCATAAAACCACATATAAAAAGAGGCTATATGAATTATTTATTACTAAACAGGAACAAAAAGCAAGGAATAAAAATAAAATTGGGTTGCCTCCCAACAAGCGCTATCGTTTAACGCCCCTAGCTAGGTACGATGATTTCAATGATGCTCACATAAAAGATAAGAATTGAAACATAAAGAAAGCATAATGAAGAATATGACTAACACATTTAAGCCTAACCCACTTCCTAAGCATAGGGATTTCGTGAGCAAACAACTTATGGGAACAAGAATCAACTTGCATAGGAAGGTAAAACAAGCATAACTTTGAAACTCTAAGCACGTAGAGAGGAAACTTGATATTATTGCAATCCCTACAAGCATATGTTCCCCCCTCATAATAATTTTTGGTAGAATCATGAATGAATTCAACAATATAACCAGCACCTAAAGCATTATTTTCATGATCTACAAGCATAGAAACTTTACTACTCTCCACACAAGCAAAATTCTTCTCATGAATAATAGTGGGAGCAAACTCAACAAAATAACTATCATGTGATTGAAAATTAAGATCAAGATGACAAGTTTCATGGTTATCATTATTCTTTAAATCATATGTGTAATCACAATAATCATCATAGATAGGAGGCATGCTTTCATCATAATAAATTTGCTCATCAAAGCTTGGGGGACAAAAAATATCATCTTCATCAAACATAGCTTCCCCAAGCTTGTGGCTTTGCATATAATTAGCATCACAGATATTCAAGGAATTCATACTAACAACATTGCAATCATGCTCATCATTCAAATATTTAGTGCCAAACATTTTATAGATTTCCTCTTCTAGCACTTGAGGAAAATTATCCTTTCCATCATACTCACGAAAGATATTAAAAAGGTGAAGCATATGAGACAAACTCAATTCCATTTTTTTTGTAATTTTCTTTTATAAACTAAACTAGTCATAAAACAAGAAACTAAAAGACTCGATTGCAAGAACTAAAGATATACCTTCAAGCACTCACCTCCCCGGCAACGGCGCTAGAAAAGAGCTTGATGTCTACTACACAACCTTCTTCTTGTAGACGTTGTTGGGCCTCCAAGTGCAGAGGTTTGTAGGACAGTAGAAAATTTCCCTCAAGTGGATGACCTAAGGTTTATCAATCTGTAGGAGGCGTAGGATGAAGATGGTCTCTCTCAAGAAACCCTGCAACCAAATAACAAAGAGTCTCTTGTGTCCCCAACACACCCAATACAATGGTAAATTGTATAGGTGCACTAGTTCGGCGAAGAGATGGTGATACAAGTGCAATATGGATAGTAGATAATAGTTTTTGTAATCTAAAATATAAAAACAGCAAGGTAACTAATGATAAAAGTGAGCATAAATGGAATTGCAATGATAGTAAACACGGCCTAGGGTTCATACTTTCACTAGTGCAAGTCCTCTCAACAATAATAACATAATTGGATCACATAAGTAACCCTCAATATGCAACAAAGAGTCACTCCAAAGTCACTAATAGCAGAGAACGAACGAAGAGATTATGGTAGGGTACGAAACCACCTCAAAGTTATTCTTTCCAATCAATCCGTTGGGCTATTCCTATAAGTGTCACAAACAGCCCTAGAGTTCGTACTAGAATAACACCTTAAGACAAAAATCAACCAAAACCCTAATGTCACCTAGATACTCCAATGTCACCTCAAGTATCTGTGGGTATGATTATACGATATGCATCACACAATCTCAGATTCATCTATTCAACCAACACAAAGGACCTCAAAGAGTGCCCCAAATTTCCTACCGGAGAATCACGACGAAAACGTGTGCCAACCCCTATGCATAGGTTCATGGGCGGAACCCGCAAGTTGATCACCAAAACATACATCAAGTGAATCACGTGGTATCCCATTGTCACCACAGATATGCACGGCAAGACATACATCAAGTGTTCTCAAATCTTTAAAGACTCAATCCAATAAGATAACTTCAAAGGGGAAACTCAATCCATTATAAGAGAGTAGAGGGGGAGGAGAAACATAAGATCCAACTATAATAGCAAAGCTCACGATACATCAAGATCGTATCACCTCAATAACACGAAAGAGAGAGAGATCAAACACATAGCTACTGGTACATACCCTCAGCCCTGAGGGAGGACTACTCCCTCCTCGTCATGGAGAGCACCGGGATGATGAAGATGGCCACCGGAGATGGATTGCCCCCTCCGGCAGGGTGCCGGAACGGGTCTAGATTGGCTTTCGGTGGCTACGGAGGCTTCTGGCGGCGGAACTCCCGATCTATTGTGCTCACCGATGTTTTTAGGGTATATGGAGATATATAGGCGGAAGAAGTACGTCAGGGGGGCACGAGGGGCTCACGAGGGTGGAGGGCGCGCCCAGGGGGCTGGGCGCACCCCCCTACCTCGAGTCCTCCTCGCAGATCCCCCCACATGCACTCCAAGTCTTCTGGGCTTCTTTCCTTCCAAAAATGAGTTCCGTGAAGTTTGAGGTCATTTGGACTCCGTTTGATTTTCCTTTTCTTCGAAACCCTAAAACAGGGTAAAAACAGAAACTGGCACTGGGCTCTGGGTTAATAGGTTAGTCCCAAAAATGATATAAAAGTGTATAATAAAGCCCATAAACATTCAAAACAGTAGATAATATAGCATGGAGCAATCAATAATTATAGATACATTGGAGATGTATCAGCATTCAACTTGCCGGCCTGCTTGAACACCCAGCATTCTCTGTTGGTGTGATTGGTTGGCTTATCGGGGGTGCCATGGATTTGACACGAGCGATCAAGTATGTGATCCAAACTGGACGGGCCCAGACTACTTCTTTTGAATGCCTTTTTCCGCTGAGCGGATGTAGAGCCTTTGAATCCGGCATTGACTGCCGTATCATCGGTGTTATCGCCGTTGTTGCGGCGCTTATGTCTGTTATGACGTGGTCTGCCGTTGGCATCTTTGGTATCCGAAGTGCCCGGATTCCTTGATGTGTTATTGCTGCGAGCCAGCCAGCTATCCTCGCCCGCGCAAAAGCGGGTCATGAGTGTCGTGAGGGCTACCATAGACTTCAGCTTCTCCTGGCCAAGGTGCCGGGCGAGCCACTCATCACGGATGTTATGCTTGAATGCCGCTAAGGCCTCTGCATCCGGACAATCGACAATTTGGTTTTTCTTAGGTAGGAACCGTGTCCAGAATTGCCTGGACGATTCCCCTGGCTGCTGGGTTATATGGCTCAAGTCATCAGCATCCGGTGGTCTCACATAAGTGCCCTGGAAGTTGTCAAGGAATGCATCTTCCAAATCCTCCCAACTGCCGACGGAGTTTGCTGGCAAGCTATTCAGCCAATGCCGAGCTGGTCCTTTGAGTTTTAGTGGGAGGTACTTGATGGCATGCAGATCATCACCGCGAGCCATGTGGATGTCGAGGAGGAAATCCTTAATCCATACAGCGGGATCTGTTGTACCATCATACGATTCGATATTTACAGGTTTAAAACCCTCCGGGCATTCGTGATCCATAACTTCATCAGTGAAGCATAGGGGGTGTGCGGCGCCTCTGTGCCGGGCTATATCACGACGTAGTTCATATGAGTCTTGTCTGCTGTATTCGGCCTGGCCGGATTTACTTTTAGTTTATCCGGCATGACGGTCATCATCCCGCGTTGGCGCGTGCCCCCGTGACCCGTATATTGACCTTGCATGTTTTTCCCTGCTTTCCAATATGTCTCGCAGGTCCCGTGTGTTGCCCCGGGCCTTGGTATTTTTGTTTGGGTGGCGTTGGGGTGCAGGCTGAACTTCAGGTTGAAACGCCTCTCTGGCTCGGCCACAAGGTGGCCGGTCAGCCGTATCGTACACTGGTGATGTAGGTTTCAATGCTTCCTCCTTGAGTCGGGGTAGCGACCTGCACTTTGGGTAGCTCTTGGAGGGGCGCTCGAGTTCGTATTCCTCGGCCGCAAGGACTTCGGTCCATCTGTCTGCTAGCAAATCTTGATCAGCTCGAAGCTGTTGTTGCTTTTTCTTCAAGCTATTTGCTGTGGCTATAAGCCGGTGCTTGAAGCGCTCCTGCTCGACGGGATCCTCAGGCACGATAAATTCTTCATTGCCGAGGCTCACCTCGTCTTCGGAGAGAGGCATGTAATTGTCCTCCTCCAATTCTCTATCTGCTGCCCGCTCTAGAGGGCTAGCTAGTTCAGTCTCCCGCTCTAAATCGTGCTGGAGGGGATTGTTGTCATCTTCGGCACTATCCGGAGTGTTATTGTCTCTTGTGCTAGTATTACTACTTTTGCTATGGAGGGACTTAGAGAGGCGCTGCTGATGTCAGCGCTTGGGTTGCTTCTTGGAGGGGTCATCCCCCGCTGTCTCGTCGCCATTGTCTTCTTTGGGGGTGTCCACCATGTACATATCATATGATGAGGTGGCGGTCCAGCGCCCTGTGGGCGGTGGTTCCTGTTCGTCTCCTGCATCATCGTCCATACCGTCGATGTCTTCGGAGTCGAAGTCGAGCATGTCAGTTAAATCGTCGATAGTGGCTACTAAGTGGGTGGTGGGTGGGGAGCGAATTTCTTCGTCGTCCGCATCCCATTCTAGCCGGACATAGTTCGTCCAAGGTTCTCCTGACAAGGAGAGAGACCTTAATTAATTTAGCACGTCGCCGAAAGGTGAGTGCTGAAAGATATCCGCGGAGGTGAACTCCATGATCGGCGCCCAATCGGATTCGATAGGCACGGACGTAGGCGGCTCGGAGTCCGTGGCCGGAGATGAATCCAGTGGTTCGGCAACATGGCTCTCGTAAGGGGTGAAGTCAGTATCCGGCTCCATCGCCACTGAGAGTGCAACCTCCATGGCGGGGTCTATCCCCCCGTCCTCGGATGGCGCAATTTTCCCCGGATTGAGGGCCGGAGTAGTTGTAGGTGTGATCTCCTGAACACTGTCCGACGGCAGAGTTACGTCATGCTCGCCGTGATTGTGCGGCGCACCTGACATGGGCTCGAATCCGTCGAAGATCAAGTCTCCGCGGATGTCGGTAGTGTAGTTTAAGTTTATGAACCTGACCTGATGGCCAGGGGCGTTGCTCTCGATCTACTCCAGATGGCCAAGCGAGTTGGACCACAGTGCGAAGCCGCCGAATACGAAGATCTGTCCGGGGATGAAAACCTCACCCTGGACCGCATCATTACCAATGATCGAAGGAGCCATCAAGCCTTACGGTAATGGCATAGTGGAACTCTCAATGAAAGCACCAATGTCGGTGTCAAAACCGGCGGATCTCGGGTAGGGGGTCCCGAACTGTGCATCTAAGGCGGATGGTAACAGGAGGCGGGGGACACGATGTTTACCTAGGTTCGGACCCTCTCGATGGAGGTAATACCCTACTTCTTGCTTGATTGATCTTGATGATATGAGTATTACAAGAGTTGATCTACCACGAGATCGTAGAGGCTAAACCCTAGAAGCTAGCCTATGGTATGATTGTTGTTGTTCTACGGACTAAACCCTCCGGCTTATATAGACACTGGAGGGGGCTAGGGTTACACAGAGTCGATTACAAGGAAGAAGATCTACATATCCGTATTGCCAAGCTTGTCTTCCACGCCAAGGAGAGTCCCATCCGGACACGGGACGAAGTCTTCAATATTGTATCATCATAGTCCAACAGTCCGGCCAAAGGATATAGTCCAGCTGTCCGGAGACCCCCTAATCCAGGACTCCCTCAATGAGGTTCTCCAAACACCATGCATCATTCATCTGAGTGGCTTTATGATGTACTCCCTATGTCCCCAAATAAGTGTCTCAACCTTAGTACAACTTTGAACTAAAATTAGTACAAAGTTGAGACACTTATTTTGAGATGGAGGAAGTATAAAGTAGGGCGAAAGCCTAATTCGAGTACGGTACTCAAATGATCAGGACTGAATGAAAATAAACCAAGCACGCACATGACTGGCAGCTTGTACCGGACTCGGATGCACACAATTGTATGGAGCGACTGAGCAAGGAAAAACTAATCGAAGCGCGTCTCCCATTGTCACTCCACAAAGGTGACGATGTCAACAGGTAACTGCTAGAGTCAATCAGCATGCAACGGCGACGAGATAAATAAGCATGAAACACTAATGAGTGCAGGGAATTAGAGTTGCAACAAGTCACTGCAGCATAGATTTGCAGTTCAACAGTTGTCACTGAAACATGACCAACCAAACTCATGGGATACTAAGAATGCAGCAACGGATAGTGTTCCAGCAACATTTCACCGTCTGATTCTGAGAGACCAAGAGAGGAGACAGATTAAGCTACTTCACGCCAAAATGCCAAAACATGCAGGTAACCCAGACTGAGCACTGAAGAACCTGGATCAAATGAAAATTTGATAGAAGAACATTACTTATACGGTTGCCTGGAGTTTGAATCGGCAATCAAGATAATAGAGATTGTCAAATTTAGCTCACCAAGAAAACTGCTAGGCCTGCTTCATACTCCCCCACCAATTCATCCTATGAATGTCTGCCTGGTATGTCCCATCAAGTGGTAATACCCTGGCGATGGCTGGTGGGGTGCTCATGCTTTATGTTCTTTAGCCTTGATGCCCTTGCACCAGTTAAGCATCCCTACAAAGACAAGCAGTATTAGTCAATACTTAATGCACATACAATGTACAATGTGATGGATCAATCGTCTGAATATGTGATGGATCAATCATTTGAGAAAATAGTGTATAATATCCATATGTAAAGTATAATGGTGGTCTAATTCTAATACATTTGTTACAACTGATATCTTATACTCATGACAGAATGATCTTCTAGATGCAAGAACCAGCATAACACATTGTCATTACTGATATAGCAATTGAAACATGCCGGCCATCTCATCTGAACAATGCGATGAGATCATGAAAATGAAGGAACGAGCAATCAGTAAGTAAGACTACTGAACATATGGTAAGAACTCAAGCGTATATGTGCCCCACAAATTTTATGGCAGTTCACTGATCCTTCTTAAAGATGAATATTCAAACCAAAGTGACATATAGGAAGATATCACATGATATTTGCAAGGATGTACTCCTACAGAGCTAGCTAGTACACACAAGACATCCCCTGGCTTAGAAAGGCGATTTTTTTTGACAAATTGGACATACGGCAGATGATCATGATCAATGGGCAAGAAACATATATACCTTATTTCTTTAAATTCCCTAAGTGGGCAATAGAGCTTATCAATACCCAGATGGCAAACTGCTTATGGAATGATTTTGAGGGGCACAGGAAATTGCACTTGGCTAACTGGAAGTTGGTCTGTATGAAGAAAGAATTTGGGGTCTGGGCATCCCCAATCTCCAAGAGGTCAACCTTTGCCTCCTAGGATCTTGGGTTAAAAGATACTATGAAGGTGAAGGGAAACCCTGGAAGTTGATGATAGACCAGAAGTATATGAGAGGAAAACCTAATGTTTTTGCCCCAAGTACTTCCACCAATACCTCTAGATTTTGGAAAGGGGTGAAATCCATTATCCAAACCTTGAAATTTGGTTATAGATGGAAAGTAGGGACAGGAGATAAGATTAGGTTCTGGGAAGATATCTGGTTTGGCACCTCCCCCTAGCAATACAATTTTGGCACATCTATTTGGTTTGCAATGAGCAAAACAAATGTATCAAAGATATCTGGGATGGTGAAACCCTAAAGTTAACCTTTTGGAAAAACTTTGACACTAAGATGATGGAACAGTGGTACCAGCTAGTTGAGATTGCTAATGATATCATCTACACTGGTGACTCGGATGCACTGATCTGGCAACTTGAGAACAAGGGTGTCTACTCATCTAGTTCTTTGTACCATGTAATTAACTTCAGAGGGGTTCAACCCCTATTCTTGCCAGCGGTTTGGAAGCTGGCAATGCCTCCAAAGATACACGTCTTTCTTTGGCTGTTTTCCCAGAACAAGCTGATGACGAGAGACAATCTTAGGAAAAGACATGTAATCAAACCATTTGACTGTGTTTTCTGTGCTGAGCAGGAAACAAATCATCATTTATTTTTTGACTGTGTAGTAGACAGGAATATTTGGTCATTTGTCAATATATTTTTCCAAAAAAATCTGGGTACAAACTTTGAAACTTTGGCCTGATTTTGGATCTCTAATAAGAAAAACTTGGCTTTAAATGTAGTTAGCTCTGCTATCCTTTGGTGTTTATGGAAATATAGGAACTCTTAGATTTTTAATAACACCATCTGGACGTCTATTAATCAGGTGTGGAGACTGATCCACAGGATGCTCAAGTTCTGGATGGTGTTGACCCCGGAAGCAAGCAAAAGTCAAGTGGAAGGGTTTTTGACTGCGCTCGCAAAACATCTCCAGCAACCCTTGATGATCTCATGTGGCTGAAGGCCAGGAGCTCTAGATTGGCTGTTGGTGCAGGCTGGGACAACCTCAAAATCTCTGAAGACGGTGGATTCATTTCTCCTGCCAAGAAGCACGACACTGATGGCAAGACTATGGTGAACAGCCCTGTGTCTACTCTCACAATCTGCTGGTCGCCTGAGGCGGCCTTGGCACCACCACTCAAGTTCGGGCGAGGGGCGAGCGAGGTGGAGAACACACCCCCTGATCTGGCGAGCGTTTACCCCTAGTTTTCAGTTGTAATTCCCTTGTCCTTTGGATATGTGGCGAGCAGGTATGTAATAACTGGTTAAGTCCGAGAGTGTTGAACTTTAGTTTCTTTGTAGTTGCAAAACAGACTATATTTGGTTTCATTCTGGTTAATGGAACTGGGAAGAGGCCTCCCTGTTCTTCTAAAAAACATATATACCGAGAGGACAGGAGGATGGCATTGCATTATTACCTGAGGGGAGCGGCTGCAGCAACTCCCAAGCGCGAACGAAGCGGCTGGCGATGTAGCAGCTCCGCGGCGCAACTAGCCCATAGGGCATGCAGTCCACGACCTTGCGCGTGCGCACGTCGACGCCGAAGAGTTGCTGCTCCAGGAAGAAGAAGACGACGCAAAGGTTCTTGGGGTAGATCAGTGTAAGCACGGGCATCTTCTTAGGCAGCCTGGTGGCCTTGTAGCTCTTATCGCCCCAGATCTCCGCAAACGTCACCTCGTGCTCCAGCGTCCACTCCCTGGAGTCTGGATGTGCCAGCGTCCACACGGCGACCTTGGGAGCGTTCACCGATGCGAACGTATGTGTCAATGAACCGCAGCTTGCCATCGCTGACGCCCACGGAGCGGTGCTCGTTGGTGACACCCCAGCCTTCACTGCACTTGAGGACCCTTCCCGACCGGAAGGGAACGAAGCCGAGGACCGGCTTGTCGGTGAATGGGTCATAGTGGATGACGCCCCATGAGAGGTCCGCCCACCAGAGCCTCCCGTGGTGCGAGACCACGCCAATGGGAACCAGCAAGCGTGGCGGGAGCGGGTCGTGGATGCGCTTCTCCACCCACTCCCCGACCCCTGTGGAGAAGCAAAGGAGCGTGGCTTTCTCCAAGCCAATGATGGGCTGGAGCTCCATGACCATGTAGTGTCCGCCATCGCCAGGGGAGGCGAGAAGGCCGAGGAGGGCCTGGTGCAGGATGGTGTTGGTGGGCTTGGGGTCGGGGAGGTGGAACTCCGTCCCTGGGGCGGCGGTGGCGTCGAGCATGAAGTAGCGCGAGGTGGAGTATTTCCAGTACACGCCATGGATGGCGGGGCCATCGAGGACTTCGTGTGGGCGGGCGGCTCAGGTTGGCCTGGAGGAGGAGCAGGTCGGAAGGGTCGGCGGCGAGGACGAAGGGGAAGTGATGGGGCGAGGCCGCTTCCGGAAAGACGCTCTGGTAGACGTTGAGGATCGAGACGCCCGGGGGCGCTGTGAGCGCGAGGGAGGCGTCGCCCCCGCCGGCCGGTGCGGACATGCGCGGGATGCTGCCTAGATGACCCACGACGGCGGCGGCGGCGGGGCGGACGAGAAGGACGGAGGCGCCATTTTGGGATGGGCTGGGCTCGCAACGGAACGGGACGGGGAATGAGAAAGTCTGGCGTGAAGGTGGATGGGCGCAGAGCTGAGCGAGCTGCCGGAAGAGAAGAGATGGCAGCCTTTGAAGTTTGAACGTCGCGTCCTCTCAGGGCATGGTCAATGCATAGTCCTAGAGTGATGCCTCACATGTTATGTAGAATCAGATAACAGAAAGAGTACGTTCGAATGGGGAAGCGGGATCCTTTTCAGGAGTCGGGTGCATGTGTAGTGAGAGTCACTTTCTATTTTCTGATCAGGTCCAGTAGCAGTAGCTTGCATTGAGGAGAAAAAAATCAACACATATGCTTTGTCGGGGGGATGGAACCCGGGCAGGCAACGGAACCCGGATCTTCTTCAAAAACAACGGGGTCAGCACTGCCCCTCAATACCGGCATGCGCTTGGCCGGGTCGCTCGACCCGGCCAAGCCCCACAAGCCGGCCAGACTAGCCGACCTGGCAAGACACATCGACTCGGCCTCAACAACTAGCGCAAGACAGCCGAACCCGGCACGACCAAAGCTTCCTCAACAAGACAGCACCACCCGTGGCGTGCTACACAATCTAGCCGCGGGTCAGCACCCGTCCCATCCAGATCGTGCGATGGGACAAGGCTTCAATCAATGATGACCGAGGCGACAGTGCCCCGCCCATGCCTCTGGTCAGCGGGTACGTAGCAACAGTGCTCCTCACCTACCCGCTGACCAAGGCCGGCATGGCTACAGTGTCCCCGCCCCCGCCGCTGACAACAGCAAGCGGCGACTTGACAGAGAGCAATGTACACGACTCGACACGGCCACGCCCTGACGATTGACAAGACGGCGCACAGTCTGCCTAGGCACGCGGGGCCCGCACCTAGGGGAACCTGGCGAACCACAAGCCCTCAGCGGGACCCACCAACTTGTAACATTACCATTATACCCATGGGGGGTTGACCTATAAAACCCCCCAGGAGCCCTCATGCAGGGAGAGAGGAGAGAGAGATAGACACACCAGAGAACTCATTCCATCACACTCGTCAAGTTAGAAACACCCAAAAAGAGGGAACTGCCTAGGCCTTGGCCAGTTTCCTTCCTCTTCCATACAGCTCCAGGAGCGACATTGTACTATTGATCATCCAACAACACTCAGCAGGACTAGGGGTATTATCTCTCCGGAGAGCCCCGAACCTGGGTATGTCCGGCGTCCCGCGCCCGCTCATGCCAACCTCGCCTCTGGAGCCCACTACCGCCCTCGAGCCTCCTCCTCTCTTTAGCCATCCCTTAGTATCTGTCGTGCGCCCATCATAAGGATGGCAATTTTATCCATGGACATGGATACCCATGGATATCCAACCCCAATGGATAGTGTTTGGATATGCTTTTGTGCCCATGGGCAGCGCCCAAACCCGACCCGGTTACTCGTGGATAGGGCATGGACATAATCTTGTACCCATGGATATATCCAAACCTGAACCGATAGTCTGACTTAACGAGCAATCTTCTGCTACCCCTACCCCATAGTCACATTTCCCACTATAATTTAATCTTTATCTAAAACATCCAAAAGAAATTACACAATCCCCACCGTAACATACTCCAACGCACCTTCTCATCCTATTATCTACACTAATTAAATGACTTGTCATTGAGAATCGGTGCCATCTCCTTGAGTTAGTCCTCTCATAGACCTAGAGGTGGCCGCCGCTGCCAGCCGCTACCCCCATGTAAGGTGGATCGCTGCAGCAGCCACTACTGGCTGCGACAACCCAGCTCCATATCTCCTTGACCCTTCCGTCTTCACTTTTCCACACATGCATTGATGCATGGCCGCAACAGTGGGACAACGCAAGGGCTATGACTGCATGGCAGGGAGTAAGCACGCCAATGCGGAGTGCACATTGTGCAATGAGTTATGTCTTATGTATAGGTCTTGAGAGGACCCAATGGATATCCAATGGGTATGGATATCCATTGGATTTGGACATGGTCACAATTTTTCGCCCATGGATTTTTTTATGGATGGGCTGGGACCGCCTCCATGGATATGGAGATGGATTTGATATTGTTCAACCCAATCAAAACCCGACCCATTGCCATCCTTAGCCCATCACGACAGTTGGTGCCCACCATGGGGCAGCTCGAGGAGCTTGCCGGGAGCATGCTTCAGACGGGGACCTTTTCCTACACCGACGAGTCCGTCGCGCTGGCGGACGATGTCATCGGCACGCTCGCCGCCTCCTTCGTCACGCTGCGCATCTCCGAAGCGTTCGCGACCGACGAGTACCCCAGCGAGGTGCTCAGCTACTCCGACTCTCCCCTCTCCCTCGGCAGCGACGTCCCCGTCGGGGCAGCAGAGGTTCATGTGGAGGTCTTCGCCACAGGCGACGACGTCTCCTCCTCGTCGAGCGAGACGAGGAAGGCAGCCGAAGCTAGGGCCGCGGCGGAACGGATCGAGCCGTCCGATCCGTTGGGCGCTGCAATGCGGAGCCTCCGCATCCCCATCAGCACTGACGTCGACGCCACCAACGTCGCCGAGGCCCGAACCCAGCTCGAGGAAAGGCGCCAGCAGATGCTGGACCTGTCCGAGACGCTCGCCGCCACTCTGCGTCACCTCGATGCCGCTCAACTGGAGCGCAATGCCGCCTAAGGATTCACGCCCGCCGCGGCCGCCCGAAGCCGGGTTGCCGATGTGCATGCCGGGGGAGGAGCGATCAGCCGGGCCCTCGACGCCGTCCCAATCGTCTACGAGACCCCAGTGAAGAACATGCGCGCTGCCTAGGGAGCCACAACCGGCCAGGACCAGCTCGCGGGTGAGGAGCTGAAAGAGCTCATCGGGCGGATGCGCGAACTCCTCCACGCCGCCAATGCCCAACAGCACCGCCTCAACCAGCTCGCCAAGCCGACGGGATCCGGCTCCGCCCGCCTCGGCGGGGCCGGCGAACTTCTGCACAGCGCTTCCTCGCCACCCGGCGAGGCGCACTTCGGCCGAACCCGGACTCGGCGCGACCCGGCCACTACCGCCGCCGATGGATTGGGCGACGAGCCCGTCCTAGAGATCCAGCGCGGACCCGGCCAGCACGGCCGGCGTCCGGCTCCAACTGACCCGACCCCCCGTGGCCTGGCCGCAAGTCGACTCGGCCCGTGCGCCATCGACGACGCCAACGCTCGCCACCGTCTCGATCGGCTCGCTCACGGAGAACGGCGCTATCGGGCCGGTGTGCTTCGGACCCCGCATCCGGGAGGAGCCTTTTCCCAAAGGATTCATGCTCCCCCGCGACACCCCCAAGTACAACGGGACGGTGAAACCAGAAGACTGGCTCACTGATTACACCACGGGCATTGGCATCACCGGTGCCAATCGTCATCTCGTCGTGCGCTACGCACCGCTCATGCTCCAAGGGTCGGCCCGCACATGGTTGAACAGCCTGCTGACGAGCAGCATCAACACATGGGTGGACTTCGAGGAAGCCTTCATCCGCAACTTCACGGGGACCTACAAGCGACCCGGCCGCCCTAGCCAGCTCGCCATGTGCGTGCAAGGGCCTACAGAGACCGGCCGCGAGTACCTCGCACGCTGGACCGAGCTCCGAAACAGCTGCGAGGGCGTCCATGAATTCCAGGCGATCCAGTACTTCGTCAACGGGTGCCGAGACGGTACCCTCCTCAAGCACAAGCTCTTACACTCCGAGTCGACCACCATGGCCGCGCTCATGGTGACAGCGGACAAGTACGCCAACGCCGACTCCACCATGAAGATCCAGGTGGCGCTGGATGAAGCTGGCAAGGAAAAGCCGGTTCCCCCTCCGAAACCGGCCGGTGAAAGCAGCCGACAGCAGCATCACCAGAACAACAAGCGCAAGGCCGACCAGCCGGCGCCGCATTGCGACAACCGGCTCGTCGCGGCCACTGAGCCTGCGCGGACCCGGCGGCAAAGCGCCGGCAAACCGGCAAGACGGCATGGCAACCCGCCATGAGCTTCGAGTAGATGCTCGACGCCCCCTGCAAGCACCACAGCGGCGCAAGAACCTCCACACACACGCTTCGGCAGTGCGCCATCACCAAGCGCATCATGAGGGGCGACGTCCCGCCCCCTTCGGCTCCAGCTCTGGGCGCTGGACAGCCGCCACCTCCTCCACTGCCGCCTCCAGCTGGCGGCGTGATGCGTGACGACGCCTACCCAGACCAGAACGCGGCCTATGTCGTCTTCACCAGCCTCGGCGACGACAAGCGCAGCGAGCGCCTCCTTCGGCAGGAGGGGAACGCCGTCGTCCCGGCCAAGCCAGAGTTCATGCATTGGTCGGATCGCCCGATCACCTAGACCCGGGAGGATCACCTGGCAGTCATGCCAAGTCCGGGTGGTTACGCCCTCATCCTCAACACCACCATCGTCGCGCGGCGCACATGCAAGTTCTCCGCAGTCCTCATCGACGGCGGCAGTAGCATCAACATCCTGCCCGGCCTCTCCTGACACGATGACCAAGCCCAGACGATCTTTCATGGCATCGTGCCCGGCCTCTCCTGCTCCCCCATTGGCCGGGTCCAGCTAGACGTCATGTTCGGTGACAGCAGCCACTTCCTGCGCGAACCGATCTGGTTCGAAGTGGTGGACCTGTCTAGCGCGTATCACGCGTTGCTGGGCCGGCCCGCGCTCGCCAAATTCATGGCGGTTGCCCACTATGCGTACCTAAAGATGAAGATGCCGGGTCCCAAGGGCCTCATCAGCATCACCGATGATTACCGCAAGTCCCTGGAGTGCGCCCGAGACTGCGCCAAGTTGGCCGAGTCGGTGGTCATTGCCGAGGAGCGGCGCCAGCTTGACCAGATCGTCGCCCTGGCAGGCGAGGCCTCCGCCGCGTCGATCCCAACCTCGGACCCGGCCGACGAGGCCGCCTTCAAGCCCTCCAAGGAGATCAAGAAAGTTAAGCTCAACCCAGAAGATCCCAGCTACAGCAAGTACGTTGTCGTAGGTGCCCGCCTCGACAGCAAATAGGAAGGCGAGCTCGTCGACTTCCTCCATGAGAATCGGGATATCTTTGCATGGACCCCCAAGGACATGCCGGGTGTCCCGAGGAAGTACGCCGAGCACAAACTTCACGTCCGCAAGGACGCCAAGCCCGTCCGTCAACCTCTACGACGATTTTCCGAAGAGAAGAGAAGAACCATTGGTGAAGAGGTCGCCAAGCTTCTAGCGGTTGGCTTCATAATGGAAGTGTTTCACCCCGAGTGGCTGGCCAACCCAGTCCTCATCCTGAAGAAGAACAAGACCTGGCGCATGTGTATCGATTACACCAGCCTCAACAAGGCCTGTCCCAAGGATCCGTTCGCCCTCCTGCGGATCGACCAAGTCATCGACTCGACCGCCGGGTGTGAGCTCCTATCCTTCCTGGACGCTTACTCTGGCTACCACCAGATCAAGATGCACCCAGCCGACGCCCTGAAGACGTCCTTCATCACACCCTTTGGGGCGTATTGCTACATCACCATGTCGTTCGGCTTGAAGAACGCCGGCGCCACCTTCCAGCACTTCATGTAGAAATGCCTGCTGCCGCAACTCGGCCGCAATATCCACGTGTACGTGGACGACATCGTGGTGAAGACCAAGCAGCACCTCACGCTCCTTGACAATTTGAAGGAAATATTCGCCAACCTCCACGAATACAAGGTCAAGCTTAACCTGGAAAAATGCGTCTTCGACATCCCGGCCGGAAAGCTACTCGGCTTCCTCGTCTCGGAACGCGGCATTGAGGTGAACTCGGAGAAGATGCCGAGTGGGCAATCCAGCTAGCCGGCCATACCATCCTCTACGAACCCCGCACCTCGATCAAGTCTCAGGCCCTGGACGACTTCCTCGTTGACTGGACCGAGACCCAGTACTTGCCACCGCCTCCCGACTCGACACATTGGCGCATGCACTTCGACGGGTCAAAGATGCGACTCAGCTTAGGGGCCGGCATCGTACTATCATCCCCGAAGGGCGACTGGCTCCACTACTCGCTCTAGATCCACTTCGCCGCCTATAAGAACGTTGCCGAGTACGAAGCCCTTGTGCACGGCCTTCGGCTTGCCAAGGAACTCGGCATCCAGCGCATCCTGTGCTACGGCGACTCGGACCTGGTGGTACAGCAGTACTCTGGCGAATGGGACGCCCGCGACTCCAACATGGCAAGCTACCGCTTCCTCGTCCAGAAGCTGTTCGGATCCTTCGAGGACTGCGAGTTCCTCCACGTCCCGTGCGCGGAGAATGAAGCAGCCGACACGCTTGCCAAGATCGCCTCGTCACGACAAGCCATCCCATCCAGCATCTCCCTCGAGCACCTGCGCAAGCCATCCGTCAAGCCATCACCGGACTCCAAGTCTATCCACGTTCCAGACAACCCGGCCGCACCTCGACCCGGCCCGGGGACTGCTCAACCTGGCCCGGGGACTGCTGACTCGGAACCCACCCTGGTGGCCGTCCTCGCCGTGGTTACAGCTCCATCTTGGGCCCTCCCAATATCAGAATTTTGGAGAACGGGGTTCTCCCCATGGACGAGACCGAAGCTCGGCAAGTGCAGCATCGGGCGTCCTCCTACAACATCATCAACAACGAGCTCGTCAAGCACAGCTCCACCGGCGTGTTCCAGTGCTGCGTCGAGCAGGAACGGGGCATCGACATCCTCCGCGACATACATCAGGGCAAGTGCGGGCACCATGCCGCATCACGATCCTTTGTGGCCAAGGCGTTCCGCCACGGTTTCTACTGGCCCACGGCCCCCGAAGATGCCGAGTTGCTCGTCCTCAGGTGCGAGGGATGCCATCGCTTCCGCTAACGCAGCCACCAGCCGATGTCAGCACTCCGCACAACACCGATCGCCTGGCCCTTCGCGGTCTGGGGACTCGACATGGTGGGACCCTTCAAAAACGCTCGAGGCCGCATGACCCACTTGCTGGTGGCAGTGGACAAATTTCCAAGTGGATCGAGGCAAGACCAATCAAGAAACTGGACGGGCCAACAACCGTCTGGTTCATCAAAGACATAGCGGTGCGCTACGGCATGCCAAACAGCATCATCACTGACAACGGCACCAACTTCGCCAAGGGCGCGCTCGAACAATACTGCTCCGTCTCCGGCATCTGCCTCGACCTGGCCTCCGTTGCGCATCCGTAGTCTAATGGGCAGGTCGAGCGGGCCAATGGACTCATCCTGTCCGGCATCAAGACGCGACTCGTCGAGCCACTCATCCGCTCACCCGGTGGCTGGCTCGACGAGTTGCCAGCCGTTCTCTAGAGTCCACAAACCACGCTGAATCGGTCGACCGGGTTCACCCCGTTCTTCCTCATCTACGGAGCCGCGGCCGTCATCCCGACGGACGTAGAGTTCGACTCGCCGCGCATCGCGATGTACACCGAAGCCGAAGTCAGAGAATCCCTTGAAGATGGCGTCGACCTGCTCGAAGAAGCACGCCTCCTGGTGCTCAGTCACTCGGCCATCTATCAGCAAGGCCTGAGGCACTACCACAGCAAGAAGATCAAGCCCCTCGCATTCCGTGAGGGCGACCTCGTCCTCTGACTCGTCCAAGAGCAGGCAGGACGGCACAAGGTGTCCCCTCCATGGGAGGGCCCATTCATCGTGAGCAAGGCCTTGCGCGACCACAACGCCTACTACCTCATCGACGCGCGCAAGTCAAGGAAGCGCAAGAAGGACACCGCCGGCGAAGAAACGACCCGGCTATGGAACGCGGAAATCCTTCGCCCGTTTTACAGTTAGCCGCACGAGCGTATGTATCGTCACCTTTTGTAAACGCATGAAACTATGGGGTTCCCGAACAAGACTCAGGGGCTGCCTTTTGCCGACCAATTTATTGTGTCCCTATTTCCTTGCATCACTATACCACTGAACCCGACCACCGGTCTGACTCGCTCGACCCGGGGGCTCGGGGGCTGGTCGGCTCGGTCGCCACCCCGCCGCCTTACTTGGTGATTCCTGAAAAAGTTAGGATGCCGCAGTCCCCCACTTCGACCTAAAGAAACAGATCCAGCTTTGGCTGTCGGCTGGCAAGCACAACTGGCCAAAGCTCCTTTACGCTTCATACACTAAATCAAAGGCTGCCGGGTCGATCAACCCGGCCCACCATTCATCAAATGAACAGCCGCACGACCGGCTGCTTGCCAACCGGCTTCGCCGGATTGCCGCCAGCCGGCCCAGTGGGTGTTTCGCTCGCGCTCAAACGTTTCGAGGGTCCGAAGTCCTACGCGCTCCTCTCAAAGAACCAAGCTCCTTGTCACGGACCGGAGCCTCAGCCATCTGACTCGCAGGGGGAGGTTTGAGAAAGGAAAAACGCATGAAATCGGTCCAAAAAACGGAAGGCAAAAAAGCAAAAGCACCCACGACATCCACACAAATATTTAAATAAAGGCCCACGGCCCAAGTTCATTACACCCTAAAAACCCCTAGTGGGTGGGTGGACCTGCTATTTAACAAATTCTACGAAGTGTCTCAGGCATCTCCAGCACCGCGTCGCGACGTCGACGGCTCTCCGCTGGCGGCCTCCAGGTCCGCCGTGGCACCGGTGTCCTCCTCAGCACCCGCGTCGCGGTAGACACCCGTCTCCTCCGAGCTCCCCTCCAGATCGTGGAGGAGCAAGCCGTTGTCGTCGCCGTCCATGGCCCTGCCGTCTTCCGCCCGCTCCGGATGGAACTCGTCGTGGAAGGCGAACTCGGCGATGTAGCTGGCGCGGGAGGCGATCCGGCCAGCTTGCTCCTCCAAGTGCTGCTCCGTACCGGCCCGCTGGCCCATCAACGTGTCCAGCTGCAGGTCCGGATGCCAGGACAGTGCGAACCGGAGCGCCATCTCAGCACCAGCGCGAGCGGCGGAGACGCGCCACTCGCCAAGCCGGCCGGCACCATCTCCAACCAACGCGCCAGGCGCGAGAAGCTACTCGGCTGGACGGAGCCCGGCCATAGGGCCACCGTCATCGTAGTGCCGGCCTGGGACAACCACCCCAGCTGCGTCCCTAGGGCCTCCAAGCGGGCCTCGGCGGCGGCAATGATCTCCGGGAAGGTCCAGGCCACCCGCGGATCCATCCCGTACACAACCACGCCAGTCGGGTCGCGCTGATGGCGGACGGCTTCCTCCGCCAGCCGTTGCGTCTCTGGGAAGGCCCCTGCCGCAAAAGAAGAAGCAAGTTAGAAAAATAACAACAAGGAAGAAAGGCCGGATCTCGACTCGGCGAACAACAAGAAAAAAAGCACTTACGGGAGAAGGACTCTTCCAGGTGCTGCGCTTCAAGCAACGTACTGCGCCGCTCCCGTTCGATGGCGCGATCGCGCTCCTTGAGCGCCTTCTCCAGATCGGCCGCCTTGGCAAGGGCCGCCTTCAGCTCGGCGCCCTTGTCCTCGGCCGCCTCGCGGCGACGGGCCTCGTCTTGACGAGACCCCTCAGCCGTGGCAACCTGCTACTGCAGGAGGTCCACCTCGGCCTGGAGCCGACCCTTGTCGTCGGCCAGCTGGCCGCGCTGCTGGTCTGTCTCCACCAGGGCCTGCTGCGCCTCTGCCGCCTTGAGGAGCTCCACCTCGACATCGAGGCTGCTCCTCTCACCCGCCAGCTGCTCATGTAGCCGGCTGGCCTCGTCGAGAGACCGCCGAGCCGCGACTGCTTCCACACTCGCCTGCGCCGCCTCAACGCCAAGACGGCCGGTGTCGGTGACGAGCCGGTCGTAGTGATGACCAGCCCGGAGCAGACAAGTCCGCCAGGACATCACCTCGGCTGCGAAGAAGAAGGGCTCAGCAGAAGAAGAGATAAAAGCAAGACTTAAGATTTGGCCCAACTACTACATAGTTGGCCCGAATCTCGAGGGCTACACCCGGTGGGTGCGCTAGCGCGCTCCCACTAGAAAAAAGCACAAGAAGTACTTGCGGCGACGCGGAGCTCCTCCTCCTTGGCGGCGAGCTGCTCCTTGAGCTCCCGGTGCTTGCCCAGGAGATGATTGAAGGCGGCGACCCAAAAAGCACCGAGATGCTGAAAAAAGCAGAAGTCAGAACAAGGCCAACACTCCAAACATTCGACCCAACTACTACGTAGTTGGCCCGAACCTCGGGGGCTACACCTAGTGGGTGCGCTGGCGCGCCCCACGAAAAAGAAATTACAAGAAAGCTTACCAAAACGGCGCGCTCCAGGTCGCACGTCCGCTCCACCACGGCCTCGAGCTGTTCTGTCCGGCCTAGCAGGCGGCGGCTGACGACGTCCATCGCCGCCTCCTCCTAGGTCTGGGTCCCGAAGACAACGGCGCTCCCGCTCCACGCCGACTGCGGCACGGCAGCTCGGCGCCCTCCCTGCTGGGGCACCACGGCGTGCTCACCACTGGCCGCTTGCTACGCGGCCAGCACCTCCTCCGACGCCCCTCCCGACACCGATGATGACCCGCACGCCGGCAAGCCCTGCGTCGCCATCTCCAACACGGACGCCGGGACGCCATGCGTCGCCGGCTCCGGCCTAGCTGCCAGGGTGGCCTCCGGCACCATCGCCCGCAGCGTCTCCTCTAGAACGGAGGCGCCTCCACCACCATCGGTCCCCGCCCGCTCAACCACGTCGGCCCGCGGCAGGGAGTCGTCCGCCACTTCCACGACCACCCGGTCGGGGGTCACCACCGCAGCCCGGCCTCCACGGCCGCGCTCCCTCACCTGCGATGGCTCAAAGACCGTCGCCGCCACCACCATGCCCTCCGGCATCTCGTGCCGGGCCGGCTCTGTGCCGCCGCGTCGGTCCAAGCGCGGACCGACGTCGCCTTCAGCTCTGCCTCGGCGCGGTTCCTGTCCCGCCAGGCCACGGCTTCGGCATCGTTCAGATCTATGCCGAGGTCCGAGTCGGCCTGTTCCTCCACCTCGGCCAGGTCGGCGAGGTCGGACCGGCTCCTACGGAACTCGTCCCCTTCAGCGGCCGTGGCTTCCGCCGCCGCCCTCGCCAGCGCGATTGGCGACCTGAAGAAGAAGATGGAATAAGCAGAGAAGAAACAAGACTAGCTCAAGAAAAGAAAAGCAAAGCGCAAACAAGAGATGAGGCTTACCCCGTGCCCACTGCCGCGCTTCCTCTTGGCCGGCCTCCCGGCCCCGGCCAGGTCCGCCGCGCGCTTTGGGGCCTGGGGCCGCGGCACGACGCTATCTTTCCCATGCGGGCGCCTCAGCGCTACCCCATGTGAGGATCCGGCTCCGCCCGCGTCATCGCCTCCCCCGCCGAACGCTGCTACACCAACAACTGGCGTCAGCATCGACTTTTCCAAGCCGCGATCAGCAGTTCAAGACACACGAGGAAGAAATGAGACTTACACGTACGATGCCCACCGCCGCCGTCGGACCCGGCCTCCTCCTCCCCGCCTCGAGCCACAGGCTCCTCTGGCACCACCGGCGCCACCTCCGACGAGGCCTGGGCGTAAGGATGCCGAATCGCGTTCAGAAGTACCACCCGCGTCGCGTCAGGACAGACGAGAAGGTGCACGGCGGCAAAATAAGAAGACCAGATGCTCACCTGCGGCACCGGGTTCGACCGGCTGTACGGTGCCTTGCCGAACTCCCAGTCCCCCCCAAGGTTGGCCTTGGAGATATCGTTCACTTCGCGCGCAATCTACGCCGTGGACAGCCGCATCTACCCCATGCGGTTGGGGTCTTGAAGGCCGACCATCTCGCCGATGAGGCAGGAGTGCCCCCTAAAGCGGAAGAACCCTGCACTTGATGAACGCGGCGAGAAGGTCGGTGCCGGTGAGCCCCTCCTGCGTCCTCATCACCGTCACCCGCTCGCAGAGATTGATGATCTGCAGCGACGGGCACCGGGGCGAGTAGCCCCAGTTCGTCTTCGCCCGCGGCGGTGCGATGGCGAAGGCCGGAAGATTGATGCGGTCCGCGCCAAGGTTGCGGACGTAGAAGAAGGAGTTCTGCCACTTCTTGGCAGAATCCTCCAGCGGGATCTTGGGGAAGTCCGTCCCCGACCGCTTCGAGATGACGGCGGCGCCGCAGTCGGTGAACTCCCCGGCCGACGGGCCCTGCTGCTTCAAGGAGAAGAAGCGCTCCCAGAGGTCAATCGTAGGCTCGACCCCCAGGTACCCCTCGCAGAGGGTGACGAAGCCAGAGAGCTGGACGATGGCGCCGGCGCCAAGATGATGCGGCTAGAGCCCGAAGAAGGTGCTCACCGGCAGCCCGAATCCGCGCTCAAAATGCGTGAGGAAGACCATGCGCTCCTGCCCCTCGGGCTGAGGCCTCTGCTCTCCCAGCGGCAGGCGGACGCTGACGTCCGTCTCCCGCGTTAGGCGCCGTGATGCCCGAAGACGGGTGATGTCCTTGGAGGTGACATTCGAGCCCATCCAGGGGCCCGATGGCAGTGACATGATCAAAGGAAAAAGGAGAAGAAGCAAGATGGACGGCGAAGGAGTTCTGCTCGAGCAGCGGGCGCCGCAGTGCGTCGGTTGCAAGAGGCTAAGCGAGAGCAGGGGACAGGTGGGCGCGAGCGAGAATAAAGTTCGCCGCCCCCCTTGCCCCCCAATTTATAACCCTCGGTTTGAACATGGGGAAGTGGGGAGGTGGGATCGTCTGCACGCACCCGTTCCACTACCTCGCAATAAGTGCGCACGTACACGCGCAGTAACTGCCCGGGGAAGAGCAACCGGCCCCCGGACGCCGCAATAAATCCGTGCACTTGGGCCGAGGGTGCGGGCGGTGGGCCCCAGATCGTCTCCCGATCCCGTCATGTGCGTGGCCTGTCAGGCCCCTCTGGCTTCCGAGCACCACGTGGCGACCACGCGAAGCCCAAGGGATTGCCCCATGATTCGGCGAACTTCTCGGTCCCCGCCACGGCCGGGATGCCGCGATCCGGTTTCCGAGAAACCCGGCACACAATGGGTGTTGCCAGACCCGGCGCTCACAGAATCTACCTTGCTAAAGGGGAAACTGCGAAGGCCCACTCATCTGAAGATGGCGGACCTTCACAGCTACGGGGACTACTGTCGGGGGGATGGGCCCCGGGCAGGCAATGGAACCCGGATCTTCTTCAAAAACAACGGGGTCAGCACTGCCCCTCAATACCGGCACGTGCTTGGCCGGGTCGCTCGAACTAGCCAAGCCCCACAAGCCGGCGAGATTAGCCGACCCGGCAAGACACGTTGACTCGGCCTCAACAACTAGCGCAAGACAGCCGAACCCGGCACGACCGGAGCTTCCTCAACAAGACAGCACCACCCGTGGCGTGCTACGCAATCCAGCCGCGGGTGAGCAACCGTCCCATCCAGGCCATGCGATGGGACAAGGCTTCAATCAATGATGACCGAGGTGACAGTGCCCCGCCCATGCCTCTGGTCAGCGGGTACGTAGCAACAGTGCTCCTCACCTAGCCGCTGACCAAGACCGGCGTGGCTACAGTGCCCCCGCCCCCGCCACTGACAACAGCAAGCGGCAACTTAACAGAGAGCACTGTACTTGACTCGATGCGGCCACACCCTGACGATTGACAAGACAGCACACAGTCCCCCTAGGCACGTGGCGCCCGCACCTAGGGGAACCCGGCGAACCACAAGCCCTCAGCGGGACCCAGCCCGGGTCCCCGGACGCCGACACTATGGACCCACCAACTTATAACATTACCATTGTACCCCTGGGGGGTTGACTTATAAAGCCCCCCAGGAGCCCTCATGTAGGGAGAGAGCAGAGAGAGAGATAGACACACCAGAGAACTCATTCCATCACACTCGCCAAGTTAGTAACACCCAAGGAGAGGGAATTGCCTAAGCCTTGGCCAGTTTCCTTCCTCTTCCATATAGCTCCAGGAGCGACATTGTACTATCGATCATCCAACAACACTCGGCAGGACTAGGGGTATTATCTCTCCGGAGTGCCTCGAACCTGAGTATGTCCGGCGTCCCACGCCTGCTCATGCCAACCTCGCCTCTGGAGCCCACCAGCGCCCTCGAGCCTCCCCCTCTCTCTAGCCAACCCTTGGCATCTGCCGTGCGCCCACCACGACATGCTTCAAATTACTTTTGGTCATGAGGCATATGTATCCATATGCTACCATTGTACATTCCCTCAAATGCTTCGTGTTGTCATTTTCTTATCGTTTTGCCCAGTTCCTTCTGCTATGCAACCACGAGACATAGGAATGGAGATGGGATGGCTCTACAAACGCATCAATGGCGCATGAATATGCGCAAAATCATGAAACAAAGTGACCTTCCTCACTATGATGAAATTTTGCCATGTTATTAGCATCCTAATTTCTTAAAAGTGCGCACGCACTAAAATGATGCTTTGAGCACACGCGGCGATAGCCGTCCAATTCATCGCGATCCACGCACGATCGGGCCCAGGCTGAACCTGGTCGGGGCGAGGCCGAGCCTTGTGTCGCATGATGGTGGGGCTAGGTGGAATACGGTCGAGACGAAGCGACTCGCCTGGGTGGGGCCCTCCATTATCTCTCTCTCTCCCGCAAACGGCTCTCTCCCTCATTCGGCGGAGTGGGCGGTTCCTTCTTCCCCTCTCCCTTGCCCAAATCACCCCCAAATCGAAGCCTCGCCGCTGCCCAAATTCGCCGTAGTCCACATATCGGTTCTCTCGAGAGGCGTTCGGCGTCCCGGGTGGTCGGCGGCCGGAGTTGCTCTCCCGCGCGGCACGCTGGTCGCGGGGAGCGGCTCTCGTTCGTGAGCTCGGCGACCTTGCAGTGCTCGAATCGCAGGGTGGCGGACAGTTGCGAAGTGAGGCTGCCCTCATTTTGTGCGGTGGCGAAGGAAGGAGAAGGTACGTCGACGTGATTTAACCCCCCACCCCCGCTCATGTCTCTCCATTTCTGGCGGTGGGAGTTTCTCCCGTTCGTCACGTTCTTTCTAGGGCATGTTGTGCTTCCGACGATTTGTCTAGTCGATTCTATGGTCGAGGTAGTTTTTACCATAGATTACGATGTTTTGGGCAATGACGTTGGTTATGTTTGGTACTGGGGTATCAAATCTCCATATCTATCCATGTTTGTTAATGCGAGCTGCGATTCGTTTGATTTCATGGTCGAACTAGTTTGAGGGTTCGTGTCCTCCCTCATTCCTCCCTTTTTTACCCCAAGCAGATGCTTTTTCAGCGTTTTGCTGGTGATTTTTTTTTGTAGCAGGCAAGTTTATCATCACCATCAGGCAAGTCATGGCAGGGGGATGTTAGTAGTTTTTCTCGTGAGCGGGCAAGTTCATGCCAACCGTCAGGCAAATTGATGGCACATGGGTGTTTTTTTAGTGTTTCCTAGGAGCAGGCAAGTTCATGCCAATTGTCAGGCAACTTATGTTCACACGGTTGTTTTATTTATTGTGTTTACTGGTACCGGGCAAGTTCATGCCAACCATCAGGCAACTTATGGCAAGGTTTTTTTGTTGATAGGTGTCACATCCCTAGCTTCTGGTGCTGCCTAGTGTTTGCATCTTGCCTGCATCATGTTTAACTTTCATGGAAATCTGAAATGGGGATTGCCTAAACCCCTAGCATCAAAGGAATTCACTAGGTTCACCTAAAATATTTTCAGTAAATCCAAATGGCTTTCAAAAATGTTCATCATTTATGGAAAATGCTGTAAACAGTACCAGAGGTGATGCACATTTTTCCATGACATATTTGGGCTTTGAATTAAATCATACCTTATTTGCATTTGGGCATTTAAATTATATATATTATTCTAAATGTCCAAATATTCATGAACTGAAATGTTTGCTGTTGGAAATAATCCAAACAGTGGCCATAAGAAGTCTCATGATTTTTGAAAATGCTCTGGCACTTTTAATAAAGTCAAAACAAACAGATAGAAAATAGAAAACATAAATAAAAGGAGAGAGAGAGAGAGTTACCAGGGCCGGCCTACCTGTTCTGCCACTGTAGCGGCCCAGCCCACCAAGGGCAGAGCCGTCTTCTTCCTCCTGCCAGTAGGCAGAGGGGAAGCGTGGCGCGCACGCGTGCGTTCCCGGCCACCTCCTGCTTGCCTCCCTCGACCTGATCCGCGCCTGGAGACGCCCGATGCCTCCCCTCACTCCTCTCCCTCACTCTTGCTCTCTCTTTCCCCCTCTAGTCCCTTCCACGAGCGCGGCCGAACGCAGCCGTCACCGCCAACGAGCTCCCCCACGGCCACAGCCATCTCCGAGCCCCTCCGACGCACCCCTGAGCTCCGCCATGACGCCCCTGTCCTCCCCGCCGAGCCACATGACGCCCTGGAGCGCCGTCGTCGATGCCATCTTCGCCCTCTGCACCTACGGTCGTCATCGACCGATTCATCGTCACCAGGCCATCCCCAAGCATGCTGAGATCACCGACGACCCCGTCGTGAGCTCCTCTAACGAACCCCTCTCTCCCCACCGCCGTTCTCCTCCTCTAGCCCCGCTGTCCACCAGACCCGAAAGCTCACCGCCGCCATGGTTCTTCACCGCCATGGCCAGGGCCACCGCAGGCCATGCCTAAGCGCGTCACCGTGCTCGGTGAACCCCCAGGAGCGCGTAGCACCTGCCAGTTCATCCCCCTAGCACCCCGTAAAGCAACCCCGCACTCACCCGAACTCCGGCGCCGTCGCGAGCTCACTTCCAGTGAGCTCCGTCCACCCTACAGCCTCCCACCTGCCCCGTTGGATGCGCGAGAGTGCTAGCTCTCTGTAGGTGGTCTCGGCCGCTAATTTGGTCGCCGGAGAGCAAAGTCCGAGCCCCTCCACCATCTCGGCCTCGCCGACGACTCAACGCCGGTAGGGTTTGACCCCTGTTTGACCTCCCCTATGTCCTGACGTGTGGGCCCAGGCACTTTTTAATTAGTGTTAGGTAATTAGTGTTAATTAACTTAGTTAACTAGATGAGCCACTGACATGTGGGCCCAGCCCTAGATTAGTTTAGTAAATCACCTACTTAGCACTAACAGGCATTGTTAGTTAGATGTGACACTGACACGTGGGTCCCACCGGTCAGGTTTGACCTGGAGATGCCCAGTTGACCGGCTGATGTCACGCTGACGCACTACTGACGCAATAAAGCATTTACTGGATTTATTCTTTTACAGGAAATTCCAGAAAATTGCCTAAACTTCAAAAAATCATAGAAAATAATCTATAACTCAGAATGAAATAAATTATATATGAAAAGTCATCGAAAAATTCAAGGAATCTATTTATGGCATTTGCATGCATGTTTGAACAACCTAGGGTTGCTGTACAGGGCAATTTGCATAATTGACATTTAAATAAGCACATATGGAGTTTGAATTTGAACCCTTGGTTCAAACCAACTTCATTTAATATGGTTGCTAGTTGCATTAGCTCAATCAACAGCATATTGCCATGACATTATCATGCATCATAATTGTTGCATTGCATTGATTGTGTTCCTCTTTGTTTGCCGGTATTTGTCCCCTCTTGATAGACGTGGTTCCGACGATGAGTTCGATGACACCGATGAAGAACTATACTATCTTTAGAAGTGCCAGGCAAGAAAAACCCCCTTGTTCATTCCGATACAATCCCACTCTCTCGCTCCTGCTCTCTTTTACTGCATTAGGACAACAACGATTCAACTGTTACATGCTGCGGTAGTTGAACCCCTTTCCTTTGCATGACCTGTCAGTGCCACAGTAAATAGATGAAACCCACTAGCATGAGTAGGAGTTGTTTGAGCGCTGATGTGCCTACTCATTCATGTTTGCCAGTCATGCCTGCTATTTCTTAGAGTTGTGTCAGGTCTGATTCATCGGGGATGAATTGGAAATTTGTGAATATGTCCTACTATGTGTGAGCTAAGTGTGTGAACACGATTTGCTAAAGGTAGCGGTGATAGGCCATGTAGGAGTACATGATGGGTTGTCTCATTGAAACCGTTCTCAGGAACTGAGTTCTGTGTTTGTGATCCATGAAACAGCTACTACCACACATTGGGCCCTGAAATATGACCCCGCTCGACTTACTGACCCCTCTCGTCCTCTGTCCAGGAGTTGCAACTAGTTTCTAGTGTTTATAGGATATGTGTTGGCGGCTGTGCGTAGAGCTGACCCTAGGGGTGGGCTATGTTGTGGTAGATACACCATGGCACGGTGTACCGGGCGCCCGTTTGGTGTCTCGGGAACCCTGCACACATCGTTTGGGGCTGTGAGCTAAACTCCGGCCGGATCTCCTCGCGGATGGAACCCGAATAAGCAATAAACCTGGACTAGAGACTTGTGCGGTTAGTCAGGTCATGGTCTACACCCACGTCGGCTTTCGCTTGAAGTCTGCCAAGCACATGTCGTGTGCAGACGCTAAGTGGTGGAAACATGTGTGACGAAGTACACCCCTGCAAGGTATAAAACTATTCGAATAGCCGCGATGGTAAGGGACTTCTGGGTTGCCTATAACAGTTCATAGACAAGTGAAAGTGGACACTCTAAAATGCGCAAGATAAGCGTGAGTGCTATGGATGGCGTTCTCGTAGGGAGACGAAAGCGGATCCATAGTGGTGTGTTGATATGGTGAATATGTGGACTCGTGTGCGCCACCTCAAAAGAGTTACTTGAATTCGTAGTTTAAGATAGCCACCGAGTCAAAGCTGGCTTGCTGCAGTTAAACTCCACCACCCCCTGTTGATACCGATGCATATGTAGCTAATTTTGATGTAAGTTTTCCTGAGTACTTTTGTACTCACGTTTGCTTAATTTATGTTTTGCAGAGATACTTTAGTCTCGCTATTAGTTTCGCGTTGACTTCGACGTTTGGCTTGATACCTCAGCTACGACCTTGTGCCCTCGGCAGGATCTGGTAGATAGTTAGGCTTCTCAGCCTTCTTCATTTGTAGATGTTTGTACTCAGACAAGTTAAGCTTCCGCATGTGCTTGTTGTTTGTATGCTCTGTATATTGGGTCATGAGACCCATGTTTGTAATACTTGGCTGCTCGGAGCCTAATGAATAAATACTTGAGTCGTAGAGTTATGTTGTGATGCCATGTTGTATTTACACATATCGAGCATATTGTGTGTATGATTGAAATGCTTGGTATGTGTGGGATCCGACAATCTAGTTGTTTATCCTTGGCAGCCTCTCTTATGGGGAAATGTAGTCTACTGCTTCCATGAGCCATAGTAGTCCGCTACAGCCCGGTTCACCGGAGTCCTGCTAGCCCAGCACTACTGCTCAGGGCACTTGACTGGCCGACATGTGTTTCACTTCGTTCCTCTGTCTGTCCCTTCGGGGAAATGTCACGCGGTGACATCCAGAGTCCTGCCTAGCCTGCTACAGCCCGGGTTCCCGGAGTGCTGTTAGCCCAGTGCTACAGCCCGGATTCACACGCTGCTGACCGACATGCTCGATGTGATTCATGTATGCCTGTCCCCATAGGTTGGTGCCGCTCTGGGTTCACGACTAGCCATGTCGGCCCGGGTTCTCTGTCATATGGATGCTAGCGACACTATCAGATACGTGAGCCAAAAGGCGCAAACGGTCCCGGGCCATGGTAAGGCGACACCCATGGGGATACCGTGCGTGAGGCCGCAAAGTGATATGAGGTGTTACCGGCTAGATCGATGTGACTTGGAATCAGGGTCCTAACAGCGTTGGTATCAGAGCCTGACTGCCTGTACGATTACCAAGCCATACTGGTCAAGTTGTGTCTAGAAATGCTTTAGTTATGTAGGGGAATTGATTGTGGAAGGGAACGTAAGGCTCTTTTTGTTGGGTTTCGTAGTAATTTCAAAAAAATTCCTACGCACACGCAAGATCATGTGATGCATAGCAACGAGAGGGGAGAGTGTTGTCTACGTACCCACGCAGACCGACTGCGGAAGCGTTGACGCGACGTAGAGGAAGTAGTCGTACGTCTTCACGATCCAACCGATCAAGTACCGAAACTACGGCACCTCCGAGTTCGAGCACACGTTCGGCTCGATGACGATCCCCGGACTCTGATCCAGCAAAGTGTCGGGGAAGAGTTCCGTCAGCACGACGGCGTGGTGACGATCTTGATGCACTACAGCAGCAGGGCTTCGCCTAAACTCCGCTACAGTATTATCGAGGAATATGGTGGCTGGGGGCACCGCACACGGCTAAGGAATAGATCACGTGGATCAACTTGTGTGTTCTAGGGTGCCTCTACCTCAGTATATAAAGGACCAAAGGGGGGGAGGCTGGACGGCCACAAGGGGTGCGCCAGGAGAGTCCTACTCCCTCTGGGAGTAGGATTCCCCCCCAATCCTAGTTGGAATAGGATTCGCGGAGGGGGAAAAGAGGAGGAGGGGGCCGGCCACCTCTCCTAGTCCTAATAGGACTAGGGGAAGGGGGAGGCACGCAGCCCATCTAGGGCAGCCCCTTCTCTTTTCCACTAAGGCCCACTATGGCCCATATAGCTCCTGGGGGGTTCCGGTAACCCTCTCGATACTCCGGTAAAATCCCGATTTCACCTGGAACACTTCCGATATCCAAACATAGGCTTCCAATATATCAATCCTTATGTCTCGACCATTTCGAGACTCCTCGTCATGTCCGTGATCATATCCAGCACTCCGAACAACCTTCGGTACATCAAAATGCATAAACTCATAATATAACTGTCATCGTAACCTTAAGCGTGCGGACCCTACGGGTTCGAGAACAATGTAGACATGACCGAGACATGTCTCCGGTCAATAACCAATAGCGGGACTTGGATGCACATATTGGCTCCTACATATTCTACGAAGATCTTTATCGGTCAGACCGCATAACAACATACGTTGTTCCCTTTGTCATCGGTATGTTACTTGCCCGAGATTCGATCGTCGGTATTCCTATACCTAGTTCAATCTCATTACAGGCAAGTCTCTTTACTCGTTCTGTAATACATCATCCCGCAACTAACTCATTTAGTTGCAATGCTTGCAAGGCTTAAGTGATGTGCATTACCGAGAGGGCCCAGAGATACCTCTCCGACAATCGGAGTGACAAATCCTAATCTCGAAATACGCCAACCCAACATCTACCTTTGGAGACACCTGTAATGCTCCTTTATAATCACCCAGTTACGTTGTGACTTTTGGTAGCACCCAAAATGTTCCTCCGGCAAACGGGAGTTGCATAATCTCATAGTCATAGGAACATGTATATGTCATGAAGAAAGCAATAGCAACATACTAAACGATCGGGTGCTAAGCTAATGGAATGGGTCATGTCAATCAGATCATTAAACTAATGATGTGACCTCGTTAATCAAATAACAACACTTCGTTCATGGTTAGGAAACATAACCATCTTTGATTAACAAGCTAGTCAAGTAGAGGCATACTAGTGACACCAAGTTTGTCTATGTATTCACACATGTATTATGTTTCCGGTTAATACAATTCTAGCATGAATAATAAACATTTATCATGATATAAGGAAATAAATAATAACTTTATTATTGCCTCTAGGGCATATGTCCTTCAGTCTCCCACTTGCACTAGAGTCAATAATCTAGATTATACAGTAATGATTCTAACACCCATGGAGCCTTGGTGTTGATCATGTTTTGCTCGTGGAAGAGGCATAGTCAACGGGTCTGCAACATTCAGATCCGTATGTATCTTGCAAATCTCTATGTCTCCCACCTGGACTAGATCCTGGATGGAATTGAAGCGTCTCTTGATGTGCTTGGTTCTCTTGTGAAATCTGGATTCCTTTGCCAAGGCAATTGCACCAGTATTGTCACAGTGCACTAGGTATGACACCTAGATCGGATATGAACTCCTTCATGCAGACTCCTTCATTTGCCGCTTCCGAAGCAGCTATGTATTCCGCTTCACATGTAGATCCCGCTACGACGCTTTGTTTAGAACTGCACCAACTGACAGCTCCACCGTTTAATGTAAACACGTATCCGGTTTGCGATTTAGAATCGTCCGGATCAGTGTCAAAGCTTGCATCAACGTAACCATTTACGACGTGCTCTTTGTCACCTCCATATACGAGAAGCATATCCTTAGTCCTTTTCAGGTATTTCAGGATGTTCTTGACCGCTGTCCAGTGATCCACTCCTGGATTACTTTGGTACCTCCCTGCTAGACTTATAGCAAGGCACACATCAGGTCTGGTACACAGCATTGCATACATGATAGATCCTATCGCTGATGCATAGGGAACATCTTTCATATTCTCTCTATCTTCTGCAGTGGTCGGGCATTGAGTCTTACTCAATTTCACACCTTGTAACACATGCAAGAATCCTTTCTTTGCTTGATCCATTTTGAACTTCTTCAAAATTTTGTCAAGGTATGTTGTTTGTGAAAGTCCAATTAAGCGTCTTGATCTATCTCTATAGATCTTAATGCCTAATATGTAAGCAGCTTCACCGAGGTCTTTCATTGAAAAACTCTTATTCAAGTATCCCTTTATGCTATCCAGAAATTCTATATCATTTCCAATTAATAATATGTCATCCACATATAATATCAGAAATGCTACAGAGCTCCCACTCACTTTCTTGTAAATACAGGCTTCTCCAAAAGTCTGTATAAAACCAAATGCTTTGATCACACTATCAAAACGTTTATTCCAACTCCGAGAGGCTTGCACCAGTCCATAAATGGATCGCTGGAGCTTGCACACTTTGTTAGCTCCCTTTGGATCGACAAAACCTTCTGGTTGCATCATATACAACTCTTCATCCAGAAATCCATTCAGGAATGCAGTTTTGACATCCATCTGCCAAATTTCATAATCATAAAATGCGGCAATTGCTAACATGATTCGGACAGACTTAAGCATCGCTACGGGTGAGAAAGTCTCATCCTAGTCAATCCCTTGAACTTGTCGAAAACCTTTTGCGACAAGTCAAGCTTTGTAGACAGTAACATTACTATCAGCGTCAGTCTTCTTCTTGAAGATCCATTTATTCTCAATTGCTTGCCGATCATCGGGCAAGTCAACCAAAGTCCATACTTTGTTCTCATACATGGCTCCCATCTCAGATTTCATGGCTTCAAGCCATTTTGCGGAATCTGGGCTCGTCATCGCTTCTTCATAGTTCATAGGTTCATCATGATCTAGTAGCATGACATCCAGAACAGGATTACCGTACCACTCTGGTGCGGATCTTACTCTGGTTGATCTACGAGGTTCAGTAGTATCTTGTTCTGAAGTTTCATGATCATTATCATTAACTTCCTCACTAACTGGTGTAGGTGTCACAGGAACAGTTTTCTGTGATGTACTACTTTCCAATAAGGGAACAGGTAGAGTTACCTCGTCAAGTTCTACTTTCCTCCCACGCACTTCTTTCGAGAGAAACTCCTTCTCTAGAAAGTTTCCGAATTTAGCAACAAAAGTCTTGCCTTCGGATCTGTGATAGAAGGTGTATCCAATAGTTTCCTTTGGATATCCTATGAAGACACATTTCTCCGATTTGGGTTCGAGCTTATCAGGTTGAAGCTTTTTCACATAATCATCGCAGCCCCAGACTTTTAGAAACGACAACTTTGGTTTCTTGCCAAACCACAGTTCATAAGGTGTCGTCTCAACGGATTTTGATGGTGCCCTATTTAACGTGAATGCGGCCGTATCTAGAGCGTATCCCCAAGACGATAGCGGTAAATCAGTAAGAGACATCGTAGATCGCACCATATCCAGTAAAGTACGATTATGACATTCGGACATACCATTAAGCTAAGGTGTTCCGGGTGGCGTGAGTTGCGAAACTATTCCACAATTTTTCAAATGTACACCAAACTCGTAACTCAAATATTCTCCTCCACGATCAGATCATAGAAACTTTATTTTCTTGTTACGATGATTTTCAACTTCACTCTGAAATTCCTTGAACTTTTCAAATGTTTCAGACTTATGTTTCATGAAGTAGATATACCCATATCTGCTTAAATCATCTGTGAAGGTGAGAAAATAACGATATCCGCCACGAGCCTCAATATTCATCGGATCACATACATCTGTATGTATGATTTCCAACAAATCTGTTGCTCTCTCCATAGTACCGGAGAACGGTGTTTTGGTCATCTTGCCCATGAGGCCCGGTTCGCAAGTACCAAGTGATTCATAATCAAGTGGTTCCAAAAGTCCATCAGTATGGAGTTTCTTCATGCGCTTTACACCGATATGACCTAAACGGTAGTGCCACAAATAATTTGCACTATCATTATCAACTCTGCATCTTTTGGCTTCAACATTATGAATATGTGTATTACTACTATCGAGATTCAATAAGAATAGACCACTCTTCAAGGGTGCATGACCATAAAAGATATTACTCATATAAATAGAACAACCATTATTCTCTGATTTAAATGAATAACCGTCTCGCATTAAAAAAGATCCAAATATAATGTTCATGCTCAACGCTGGCACCAAATAACAATTATTTAGGTCTAATATTAATCCCGAAGGTAGATGTAGAGGTAGCGTGCCGACCGCGATCACATCGACTTTGGAACCGTTTCCCACGCGCATCGTTACCTCGTCCTTAGCCAATCTTCGCTTAATCCATAGCCCCTGTTTCGAGTTGCAAATATTAGCAACAGAACCAGTATCAAATACCCAGGTGCTACTGCGAGCATTAGTAAGGTACACATCAATAACATGTATATCACATATACCTTTGTTCACCTTGCCATCCTTCTTATCCGCCAAATACTTGGGGCAGTTCCGCTTCCAGTGACCAGTCTGCTTGCAGTAGAAGCACTCAGTTTCAGGCTTAGGTCCAGACTTGGGTTTCTTCTCTTGAGCAGCAACTGGCTTGCCGTTCTTCTTGAAGTTCCCCTTCTTCTTTCCTTTTCCCTTTTTCTTGAAACTAGTGGTCTTGTTGACCATCAACACTTGATGCTCCTTCTTGATTTCTACCTCCGCAGCTTTCAGCATCGTGAAGAGCTCGGGAATAGTCTTGTTCATCCCTTGCATATTATAGTTCATCACGAAGCTCTTGTAGCTTGGTGGCAGTGATTGGAGAATTCTGTCAATGACGCAATCATCTGGAAGATTAACTCCCAATTGAATCAAGTGATTATTATACCCAGACATTTTGAGTATATGATCACTGACAGAACTGTTCTCCTCCATCTTGCAGCTATAGAACTTATTGGAGACTTCATATCTCTCAATCCGGGCATTTGCTTGAAATATCAACTTCAACACCTGGAACATCTCATATGCTCCATGACGTTCAAAACGTCGTTGAAGTCCCGATTCTAAGCCGTAAAGCATGGCACGCTGAACTATCGAGTAGTCATCAGCTTTGCTCTGCCAGACGTTCATAACATCCGGCGTTGCTCCTGCAGCAGGCCTGGCACCTAGCGGTGCTTCCAGGACGTAATTCTTCTGTGCAGCAATGAGGATAATCCTCAAGTTACGGACCCAGTCCATGTAATTGCTACCATCATCTTTCAACTTTGCTTTCTCAAGGAACGCATTAAAATTCAACGGAACAACAACACGAGCCATCTATCTACAATCAACATAAACAAGCAAGATACTATCAGGTACTAAGCTCATGATAAATTCAATTTCAATTAATCATATTACTTAAGAACTCCCACTTAGATAGACATCCCTCTAATCCTCTAAGTGATCACGTGATCCAAATCAACTAAACCATGTCCGATCATCACGTGAGATGGAGTAGTTTCATCGGTGAACTTCGTTATGTTGATCATATCTACTATATGATTCACGCTCGACCTTTCGGTCTCCGTGTTCTGAGGCCATATCTGTATATGCTTGGCTCGTCAAGTATAACCTGAGTATTCCGCGTGTGCAACTGTTTTGCACCCGTTGTATTTGAACGTAGAACCTATCACACCCGATCATCACGTGGTGTCTCAGCAGGAAGAACTTTCGCAACGGTGCATACTCAGGGATAACACTTCTTGATAATTTAGTGAGAGATCATCTTATAATGCTACCGTCAATCAAAGCAAGATAAGATGCATAAAAGGATAAACATCACATGCAATCAATATAAGTGATATGATATGGCCATCATCATCTTGTGCTTGTGATCTCCATCTCCGAAGCACCATCGTGATCACCATCGTCACCGGCGCGACACCTTGATCTCCATCGTAGCATCGTTGTCGTCTCGCCAATCTTATGCTTCCACGACTATCACTACCGTTTAGTAATAAAGTAAAGCATTACATCGCGATTGCATTGCATACAATAAAACGACAACCATAAGGCTCCTGCCAGTTGCCGATAACTCGGTTACAAAACATGATCATCTCATACAATAAAATTCATCATCATGCCTTGACCATATCACATCACAACATGCCCTGCAAAAACAAGTTAGACGTCCTCTACTTTGTTGTTGCAAGTTTTACATGGCTGCTACGGGCTTAAGTTTGTCAAATAGACTCTGTTTTAACCTTCGCAAGGACCGGGCGTAGCCACACTTGGTTCAACTAAAGTTGGAGAGACTGTCGCCCGCAAGCCACCTATGTGCAAAGCACGTCGGGGGAACCGCTCTCGCGTAAGCGTACGCGTAATGTTGGTCCGGGTCGTCTCGTCCAACAATGCCGCCGAACCAAAGTATGACATGCTGGTAGGCAGTATGACTTATATCGCCCACAACTCACTTGTGTTCTACTCGTTCATATAACATCAACATAAATAACCTTGGATCGGATGCCACTGTTGGGTTCCGTAGTAATTTCAAAAAATTTCCTACGCACATGCAAGATCATGTGATGCATAGCAACGAGAGGGGAGAGTGTTGTCTACGTACCCACGCAGACCGACTGCGGAAGCGTTGACGCGATGTAGAGGAAGTAGTCGTACGTCTTCACGATCCAACCGATCAAGTACCGAAACTACGGCACCTCCGAGTTTGAGCACACGTTCAGCTCGATGACGATCCCCGGACAACGATCCAGCAAAGTGTCGGGGAAGAGTTCCGTCAGCACAACGGCGTGGTGACGATCTTGATGCACTATAGCAGCAGGGCTTCGCCTAAACTCCGCTACAGTATTATCGAGGAATATGGTGGCTGGGGGCACCGCACACGGCTAAGGAATAGATCACGTGGATCAACTTGTGTGTTCTAGGGTGCCTCTACCTCAGTGTCGGTGTACTAGAGTAGGGGTACCCTTGTACCCCAAACTTGTGCACGGGCAGTCGCAGCGTCCCGCGGCAAGGCCTGCCAGGTCACCGCCAAGATTCCCCGTGGTCCCTCTGAAGACCATTCAAGAACAAAGAACTCAAGACAAGACCCTGACAAGAGGAGCTTGGCGGGAAGAAGGCAAGACCCCGGCAAGAGGAGCTTGCCGGGAAGGCCATCAGAAGCGTTCCAAGACCCCGGCAAGAGGCGCTTGCCGGGAAGGCCGTCCGAGGCATTCCCAGGAACTTGCCGCGGCACGCTACGCGCCCCGACAAGGCCCGGTGAGCGACAAGTTCCCGGAAGCGACAAGTCGACGGCCGCGGCAAGGCGCTTGCCGCGACAAGCCCCCACTCCACGCCCGCGCTCCAGCACATCCACCCACGTGTCGCTCCAGGGCCCCTCCCGAGCGCACGTGGCAGGAGGCTGCATAGCTAGGGGCGTGCGGTGGCAGGCAGGCGCTGACAAGACAACCATCGTGGAAAGACGGTGGCGTCCCTAGCGGTCCCTTTCGGTGCTGTCTAGGCGACACAGACGGGCATTTAATGCCCTTGTCCCCTGCCGTCAGGGTTAGGTATGATAACACAGTAGCAGCTAGCTGTGCCTACTACAGCACCTAGCTGTGCCTACCCACGTCACCCTTTCCATTTTTGCCCTTGGCCCCCGTTGCTCTATGTCGGTAACCCCTTGAGTATAAAAGGAGGCCCGTGTGCAACATAGGGGGGGGGGTCGGCCATCTCGAGAGCTCTCGCGAGGTTCAGCAATTCCACACACCCACGCTCGCTCCCGAGCTAGAAATCAATACCAATCCACAAAGCAGGAGTAGGGTTTTACGCATCCATGCGGCCCGAACCTGGGTAAATCGCTCGCGTGCTTCGCCTCGATTTACTCCTCGCACGACCAACCGCCCGCTTGCTTCGCCTCGATCTGCTCTTTGCGCAACCTCCGCCCCCCGCCGAACCAAAAGGGACCCGGTCCGCCGGTCCCATAGGTGCCCGTTGATCAGGAACCCCGGCATCTCTGGCACGCCAGGTAGGGGGCGTCGAAGTGGTGTGAATCAGATCTGGCGTTCTTGCGAGCTAGATCTTCATCTTCTTCATCAACATGCCACCAAAGAAGAAAGTTTCGGAGGCAGCTGCTCCGTCCGCGCTGAGCCACCCACCGCCGGAGCAAACAGATGGTGGGGCAGGCGCCGGCGGAGGAACACGCGTCGGTGAGGGAACTCGCGGTGCTGCTAGGTCCCAGGGCAAGGCTGCGCTGCCTTCCGGCGGCGTAGCCGGCTCCCACAACGACCGGGCGCACTCCAAGGCCTCGGCGTCCGTGCATGCACCGCGCCCCTCTCAGGAGGCGCGGGACCGGCAGCGTAATGGTACTCACGGTACCATGCGCTCGCTGGATCAAGATCGAGCTTGTGGATCCTGGGGCGCCCAGGACCACCATGCGCGTCAACAAGCCGGCGCGAGCGAGACGCGGTCGCCTGGACGAGATACTGCTCCTTCTAACATAGTTAGAAGTCCAAGCTTATCCCGCTCCTCGCACCGTTCGCTACCACCGCCCGCCACCGCAACCGAAGCTCTGGCGCGAGCTCAGCTGCTCCTAGACTACCCTCCAGCGCCGGACAAGATCGACGACTGGAGGGCCACTATCCAGAGTCTCATCGGCTTCGCCAACGGCGACACTCCTCGGCAGCCAAGCGCGTCACGGCCGCAGCGAGTCAGCCAGGTACGAGCCGGTGGTGACGACAAGACCGGAGGGGGTGCAACCTCTGTGCATTCCCCACCCCGGAGGCCAAGATCGCCGACCCGCCGGATCCACCTCGGCAGCGACTCCACCGCGTCATCGGACCAGCGAGCTCGTCGCGATCAACGCCAGGTTCTTCAAGAACGACAGCAAGAAGACGCTCGCACTCGAATCGAGCGTCGAAGAGAAGCGCGACGTCAGTCAGACCAACGCGCTGGGCCCTCTGTTGACATGCATGCGCCAGGGGAACCAGGCGACTTGCCGTACCCGGTAGGTTGCCCTGCGTTCACTCCTGAGCTGCGGCAAGTCCAGTGGCCCAGTACGAAGAACTTCAAGCCCGACGTACCAGAGAAGTACGACGGCAAGTTGCATCCGTCGGAGTTCCTCAGCATCTACACCATCGCGGTGCAGGCTGCTGGGGGACGGGACGACAAGATCCTTGCCAACTACTTCCCGCTGGTGCTTAAGCCCAACGTCAGGTCCTGGCTTATGCACTTGCCGGACAACTCCGTATCCTCCTGGGCTGACCTGTGCCACCAGTTTGTTGGCGCCTTCACAGGCGGCCACAAACCTCATGGCCAAGAGAGCGATCTCCATCTGCTCGTCCAGAAGGAAGGAGAGCCCCTGCACCAGTACATCCAGAGGTTCAGCCGTGTACACCACAACATCCCAAATATCCACCCTGCCGCGGTAATCAGCGCGTTCCACCAGAACGTGCGTAACCGCAGGATGCGGGAGGAGTTGGCGATGTGCATGATTCGGGACGTCAGCGAGCTTTATGCCCTGGCCGACCGGTGTGCACGCGCTGAGGAGGGGAGGAAATTCCCCGGAGAAAGCACTGGAGCAGGAGGATCTGACAGTGAGGATGCCGCCCCGGCGAAGAGAAGCCGGCGGCGCAACAACAGGAAGAAGCAGAACAACGAGGTGCTGGTCGTTGAGCAATCCGGCAATGAAGGTGACGCCACGAAGGCCACAGTAGGTAGCTCCGGCAAGGAAGTTCCGCGTGCACCAACTGTCAGGCTGTGGCGGTCGCTGACAAGCGGGACGGCTCCGGCAAGCAATACTGTAAGATTCACCGCACCAAGGGCCATGACCTCCAGAGCTGCAAGAAGGTCGAGCAGCTCGTCCAGCAACAGAGGGCTGAGTACGAGCGGCGCGACAGGGAGAGATCCCAAGGGGGTGCTGAGAAGCCTGGCCAGAAGCGCACCGGCCAGGAAGGACGCCGCGGCAAGGCCAAGCAGCGGCAAGGAGACAGACCTCCCCGCGGTCGCGACAACGGCGAAGACGACGGGGAGGATGAAGACATGGATGACGTTGAGACCAGTGAGCAGGAGTTTCAGAAAGCCACAGAAGTCTTGTGCGTTGACGGGGCGGCTTCCCTGCATACCTCGCACCGCCAACTCAAACGGTGGGTGCGGGAAGTCAATGCAGCGGAACCACCCATCGAATCGCGCAAGCTTCTGAAGTGGTCCAGCACGCCTATCATCTTTGACATTGAGGACCACCCTGACCGCACAACCGCGGTCGGGTGTTTGCCGATGTTGGTTTCACCAACTATCCGCAACCTCAAGGTCACCAAGATGCTAGTTGACGGCGGGGCCAGCTTAAACCTAATCTCCTCCGCTGTGCTCCGAAAACTCCAGATCCCTGACGGCGAGCTCGAAGAGACCGGCACATTCCAAGGAATCAATCCGGGAAGGAGCAAGCCGAAGGGGAAGGTCACGTTGCCGGTAACATTCGGCAGCGAGTTAAACTTCAGGACTGAGAAGGTCACGTTCGACGTCGCCGATATCCCGTTGCCTTACAATGGGATACTTGGCCGTCCAGCACTCGCCAAGTTCATGGCGGCCTCTCACTACGCGTATAACGTGCTGAAGATGCCATTCCCGATAAGTGTCATTTCTGTCCCTGGCGACAAGAAGGACGCTCTTATCTGTGCCGACAAGATCTACCGGGAAGCGGCAGCCACGGCAGACCGCGATCCACTTGCCGCTGAAGCCCCCGGGACCAAGAAGACCAAGTCCGGCAAGAGTTCTGGTACCTACTCCGGCACGCGCACCTCTTCGGAGTGCTGCACTGCCGTCGAGGACGCACCATCGAGCTCCGCCGGCAAGAAGACCAAGTCCGGCAAGAGTTCTGGTACCTACTCCGGCACGCGCACCTCTTCGGAGTGCTGCGCTGCCGTCGAGGACGCACCATCGAGCTCCGCCGGCAAGAAGACCAAGTCCGACAAGAGCTCTAGTGCCCACTCCGGCAAGCGCACCTCTTTGGAGTGCTGCGCTGCCGTCGAGGACGCACCATCGAGCTCCACCGACAAGAAGACCCACTCTGGCAGAAGCTCTGATGCCCACTCCGGCGAGCGCGCCTCTTCGGAGTGCTGCGCTACCGTCGAGGACGCACCATCGAGCTTCACCGGCAAGCACAAGAAGACGATGGCAGCTCCGCCAGAGACGAAGAAGGTGTCCGCCAAGGAGGATGGCACTGGTGGTACCTTCACCATCAGTGCCGCGCTTGATCCTAAATAGGAAGGCATGCTCGTTGCTTTCCTGCGGGCGAATGTCGACGTGTTTGCATGGCAACCGTCTGACAAACCCGGTGTTCCCAGGGAAGTGATTGAGCACCACCTTGCCGTTTGTCCTCATGCGCGGCCCGTCAAGCAGAAAGTCCGGAAGCAGGCGGTGGAGCGCCAAGAATTCATTGCGGAGGAAATCAAGAAACTGGAAGCAGCAGGCCTCGTCAGAGGAGTGCTCCATCCCACGTGGTTGGCCAATCCTGTAGTCGTGCGCAAGGCAAACGGGAAATGGCGGCTTTGCATCGATTTCACCGATGTTAACAAAGCTTGTCCCAAAGACCCATTTCCTTTGCCGCGCATTGACCAGATTGTTGACTCCAGAGCTGGGTGTGATTTGCTTTCATTTCTTGATGCATACTCCGGATATCATCAGATCTTCATGGCAGAGGAGGATGAAAAGAAGACCGCATTTATTACTCCATGTGGCACGTACTGTTTCGTACGGATGCCTTTCGGATTAAAGAATGCTGGTTCAACATTTGCAAGAGTAGTCCATATTGCTCTTGAGCTACAAATACACAAAAATTTGGAAGCCTACATGGATGATATAGTGGTCAAGAGCAAGGACGGAGCAACCCTGATCCAAGACTTGGACGAGACTTTTGCAAATCTGCGCAAGATCAGCCTCAAGCTCAACCCAGAGAAGTGTGTGTTTGGAGTTCCCTCCGGCAAGCTTCTCGGGTTCTTCGTGTCTCAGCGAGGGATTGAAGCCAATCCCGACAAGATCAAGGCCATTGAGCAGATTGAAGCACCGAAGCGCGTCAAGGATGTACAGAAACTTGCCGGTTGCGTGGCTGCTCTCAGCAGGTTCATCTCTCGGTCTGCTGAGCGCGCCCTGCCATTTTTCAAACTATTGAAAAAAGCAGGTCCAATGAAATGGACTCCGGAAGCGGAGGCTGCACTGCAAGACCTGAAGAGATACCTGTCCTCCCCTCCAATACTTGTCGCGCCTAAACCACAAGAGAAGTTGTTGTTGTACATAGCGGCAACCAATCAAGTGGTTAGTGCTGCGTTAGTGGCAGAGAGGGAGGCGGATGACGAGCTAGCAACCGCGGCAAGCGCATCCAGCGACAAGCAGGGGGCTTCCCCGACAAGCTCTGGTCCCGACAAAGATGAACCCGCGCTGATACACGAGGAGATACGGAAGAAAATGGTGCAGCGCCCAGTTTACTTTGTCAGTTCCCTCTTACAGGGGGCTAGGTCAAGGTACTCTAGTGTGCAGAAACTGCTTTTCGGCCTTCTCATGGCCTCGAGAAAGCTGCGCCATTACTTCCAAGCACATGAGATCACAGTGGTCACTCGCTTTCCGCTGAAGAGGATACTGCAGAATCCAGAAGCGACCGGCAGGATTGTTGAGTGGGCACTGGAACTGTCAAGCTTTGGTCTCAAGTTTGAAAGCACTTCAACTATTCAGAGCAGAGCATTGGCAGAATTCATAGAGAATGGACGCCAACTCCGGATGAAGAAATTCCGGAGACGAGCATCCCCGACAAAGAAGCTAACAAAGAGTGGCTGATGTACTTTGATGGTGCCTTCTCGCTGCAAGGCGCCGGCGCTGGTGTGCTGCTTATCGCGCCCACCGGAGAGCACCTCAAGTACATAGTCCAGATGCACTTTCCCAAGGAGCAAGCAACAAACAATACTGCAGAGTATGAGGGATTGCTTGCCGGTCTCCGGATCGCGGCAGACCTTGGGATTAAGAAGCTCATTGTCAGGGGTGACTCACAGCTTGTCGTCCGCCCAGTAAACAAGAATTATCAGAGTCCGTTGATGGAAGCTTACATCGACGAAGTGAGAAAGCTAGAAGAGCGCTTTGACGGCCTACAAATGGAGCATGTTCCGAGATCTCAGAACACCATTGCAGATGGCCTGTCGAAGTGCGCCGCACTTAAGTTACCTGTGGAACCAGGGACCTTTGTGCTCAAGCTGACTCAACCGTCCGTAACACCATCAACTGGACAAAGCAAGAAGAGGAAGTTGATTCCTGGTGACTACCTGCCGGCAGAGCTTCCCGAAGCCGCCGCCAAGAAGGTCCCCAAGATCAACACCGAAGGCGCTGAGGAGCAAGATGCTCCGGCAAACCCCAGGGTTTGTTCCGTTGAAGCAGAAGCTCCCGGCAAGTTTGTCGCGGAATGTCACGCTCCGGCAGAGACACAGCTTCTTGCCATAGAAGCGGATATTCTCGCAGCAATCTCCAAGATCAACGCCAAGAGCGCCGGGGAGCCAGATGCTCCGGCAAGCCCTAGGGTTTGTTCCGTTGAAGTTGAAGCTCCCGGCAAGCTTGTCACGGAACGTCAAGCTCCGGCAGAGACACAGCTTCTCGCCGTAGAAGCGGACGTTCCCGCGGCAGCAGAGTTGCCTTTAGTCCTTGTTGTCGAGCCACAGGCTCCAACATGGGCGCAGCAGATTGTCCGTTTCCTTCAGACAGGAGAACTTCCCGATGAGCAAGAAGAAGCCGAAAGAGTAGCCCGGCAGTCAAGTATGTACCAGTTCGTCGACAAGACACTGTACAGAAGAAGACTCAATGGTGTGAAATTGAGGTGTATTCCCCGGGAAGATGGACAAAAGCTGTTGGCAGAGATACACAGAGGCATATGTGGCCACCACATTGGCGCGAGAGCACTTGTCGGCAAAGCATTCCGGCAAGGATTCTTCTGGCCAACAGCCCTCTAGGATGCAACTGCACAAGTAACCAAGTGTGAAGCGTGCCAGTTCCATTCCAAACAGATACACCAGCCAGCTCAAGTTCTCTAGACGATCCCTTTATCCTGGCCATTTTCGGTCTGGGGGCTCGACATCCTCAGCCCCTTCCCCCGAGCTGTCGGGGGCTTTGAGTACTTGTACGTCGCAATCGACAAGTTCACAAAGTGGCCGGACGTGGAACCAGTGAGGAAGGTGACCGCACAGTCAGCCGTCAAGTTCTTCAGGTCGATTGTTTGCCGCTTCGGGATCCCTAACCGGATAATCACCGACAACGGCACACAATTTACGAGCCACACCTTCATGCAGTACGTCCAAGATCTCGGCACCAAGGTCTGCTTCGCTTCTGTTGCTCACCCAAGGAGCAACGGTCAAGCGGAGAGGGCGAACGCCGAGGTGCTGCGAGGGCTCAAGACCAGAACTTTCGACAGGCTGCACAAGTGCGGAAGAAACTGGATCGAGGAGCTACCGGTGGTTCTTTGGTCGATCAGAACGACGCCAAATCGAGCCACTGGACAGACACCCTTTGCTCTAGTCTATGGAGCAGAGGCAGTTACCCCCACGGAACTCGTATACGGGTCACCTCGAGTGCTCGCTTACGATGAGCTTGAGCAAGAGCGGCTGCGGCAAGATGACGCGCTGCTCCTTGAGGAAGATCGTCTCCAGGCTGCTGTGCAAGCTGCTCGCTACCAGCAAGCTCTGCGCCGCTACCATAGCCGCAGAGTCAGTGCCAGGAGTCTCGAGGAAGGCGACCTTGTTCTTCGGCACGTTCAGTCGGCCAAGAATTCCAACATGTTGACGCCGAAGTGGGAAGGCCCTTACCGGGTGAAACGAGTCACAAGGCCTGGCGCTGTCCGCCTTGAGACTGAAGATGGCATCCCAGTGAGCAACTCCTGGAACTTCGAGCATCTTCATAAGTTTTACCCGTAAGGCGCGGTTGTCGGACCCCGTCCGGCAACCACCTTTCTGTACGAGTCTTGCCGCTGTTGCATGTAATCCTTTGTACAGAGCCAGGCGCAGACTCTGAGCACCAGTAAATGAAGCGCTGCATACCCCGGGGGTTTTAGCATGCATGCTTGGTTGAGTCTCGTCCTTGGTTAGGGTCGATAGTCCCTAACAGCGGCTAACCCCTAGCTTAGAGGTCGAGTGTCCGTCCCTTTGCTTTTCCTTCATTCGCAGGGCTCGCACGTCCTGGCCAGGCCACCTGGAGACGAAAAGGAGAAGAAGGGCGCGCCGGCACCTGGGCCCCGGCAAGAACGCCGGGGGCTGCGAATGCCAAGGTGTCACCCCCGGCAAGCCATAGTTGCCGAGGGCTGCAATATCAGATAAGTCTTCCATCCCTCTTCATGCATCCTCTTATGGACTGGGGGATATGAAACCGCGTCCCTTCCCGGAAACTGCCGTGCTCCCCCAACTTTAGGCCCTGGAGCGCGTTCCCGGGGCCAAGTTTGGTCGTAGCCGCGACAGCTAATGGATGAGACGAGGAGGCCGCACCCACCTCGTTCCCGCCTCCGTCAAAGGCGTGAGGAAGGTCGAGTGACGTGGGAAGGCGGCAGGGCTTGTTGTCGGGGAATGGAATGCCTGTCCGAGAGATACCAAGGATTTGTTCCTTGGCGTGGGTTCAACCCGCGAGGCAAATAACCCGGTAAACATCCCCTTTCCATTAAAAAACATCCCATACAGGTACAGTCCATAGAGGATGAAAAACATGAGGAGAGGATTACAAGTTATAGATACAACTAAGGCCCGAGAGCTTACAATTAAAAAGATAAGGTGCCCGTAATCCCTTTCCTGTCCCTCTCTTTAGGAGGTAGATCACAGAGGCGAAAAGGGGAATGGGGCGCCAAGGCGAGCTACAGGTGCCAGAAGACACCAAGAGAACATCCCGGGGGCCGGACGGTGATGGCGACGCCGGGAGAAGGGTGCGAAGGAGGGGCGGCAGGACGTCAGCGCGCTGTCGAGGGCACCACGCCCTCGTACTCCGACCTGACGGCCTTGTCGCCAGCCCTCTTCCCCTTCCGCGGCCTCCCTACGCCAGCCGCCCAAGGAGACGCCCCCGGGGAGTTCAAGAAGCCGGCGGCGCGGATGGTGGGGTCGCCGGTGCCGCACAAGACGGCGCCCGACACCTAGTCGGAGCCGCCATCCTGCCACCCGCCACCCTCACCATCACTGCCGCTCTCCTCCTCGTCACTCTCGCTCGAGGAGGAGCCTTCGCTATCGGAGGAGCTGTCCACGCAGCACTTCGCCCAGGTGCCGAAGCACCCGAAGACCTTAACGGAGAGGAGATCGCCCTCCACCAGCTTAAAATGGAAGGTGAGTCCCCCCGTCAAGCTGTGGATGCGGGCGAACGTCTTCCACCCTCGATCGAGATACATCACACTAGGGGCTGGGAACACCACGCGGACTCGCGTGCCACTGATCCCACAGCCCCTCATGTGTAATCTCATAGTTTCGGGCGGGTCCGACTCCATCGCGCTCGCGAACGGAGCAGGAAGCCGGAGGCGACGACGAGGCGCCCGGTGCAGCTTGACGAAGAACTCGCAAGGGTCGTCCCCTATATGGACCGCCGCGGGGAGTGGAGCCACCAGCGGGGGCGAAGCTGGCGCGTCGCCCCATCCGCCTCTTCCCCGAGCGCCTCGACCTCGTCCACGACCTCGCCCCCTCCCTCTTCCCCTTATGGCTGGCTCTGCCACCACGAGCGAGGAAGAGGGGAGGGTGCGCTGCCTAGCGGCGACCCTCGCCGCCACCGATGAAGGCCCAGGATTCCCTTTCTCCATGGCGAATGAGAAAGGGGAGCAGAAGCTGAAGAAAGGAGGAGATGAGCTCGTGCAGGCTTCGGTGCTCCCTTCCCGCTCCTTATAAAGGAGCGAAGTGGGAGCCCAGCCGCCCCGCTCAACGAATCAAGGCACAGGAAGAGCAGGGAGGCGGGCCGACCTGTCACCTCCGCTCGCAATGGCCCGGATTCCCGCTTCCACCGTCCGCGATCCCAAGTGCATGGGAGCCGCGTGGCGGGGATGCAGAACTGAGGCGACGGATGGGGCGGCCTCGCCCTACCCCGCAATCTCGGGGAGTGGGCGCTTCGAAAACCGCACACCGGCCCCGTCCAGTAAATGCGCCACGCCCCCACGCCTACCTCCGTTTGGAGAAGAGGGCGTGGGCCGTTCCCCTTCATCATGGCTTGACGCATGCTCGCGGGGCTTAGCCCCACGCGCGCCGCCCGCGTCACCCACGACGCCGCGTTTGACGCGTGCCGTTTCGGGCGTGCGCGATGGAAGCAGAGGGACGTGCGGCGTGACCTAGGCCGCGCGTGCCCGTGCACTGTTTTGGGCCTGGCCCAACAGCGCTCGGCACCGTGTCTGGCCCAGGCCCGGGGGCTCCTGTCGGTGTACTAGAGTAGGGGTACCCTTGTACCCCGAATTTGTGCACGGGCAGTCGCAGCGTCCCGCGGCAAGGCCTGCCAGGTCACCGCCAAGATTCCCCGTGGTCCCTCTGAAGACCATTCAAGAACAAAGTACTCAAGACAAGACCCCAGCAAGAGGAGCTTGCCGGGAAGAAGGCAAGACCCCGGCAAGAGGAGCTTGCCGGGAAGGCCATCAGAAGCGTTCCAAGACCCCGGCAAGAGGCGCTTGCCGGGAAGGCCGTCCGAGGCATTCCCAGGAACTTGCCGCGGCGCGCTACGCGCCCCGACAAGGCCCGGTGAGCGACAAGTTCCCGGAAGCGACAAGTCGACAGCCGCGGCAAGGCGCTTGCCGCGACAAGCCCCCACTCCACGCCCGCGCTCCAGCACATCCACCCACGTGTCGCTCCAAGGGCCCCTCCCGAGCGCACGTGGCAGGAGGCTGCGCAGCTAGGGGCGTGCGGTGGCACGCAGGCGCTGACAAGACAACCATCGTGGCAAGACGGTGGCGTCCCTAGCGGTCCCTTTTGGTGCTGTCTAGGCGACACAGATGGGCATTTAATGCCCTTGTCCCCTGCCGTCAGGGTTAGGTATGATAACACTGTAGCAGCTAGTTGTGCCTACTACAGCACCTAGCTGTGCCTACCCATGGCACCCTTTCCATTTTTTCCCTTGGCCCCCGTTGATCTATGTCGGTAACCCCTTGAGTATAAAAGGAGGCCCGTGTGCAACGTAGGGGGGGGGGTCGGCCATCTCGAGGGCTCTCGCGAGGTTCAGCAATTCCACACACCCACGCTCGCTCCCGAGCTAGAAATCAATACCAATCCACAAAGCAGGAGTAGGGTTTTACGCATCCATGCGGCCCAAACCTGGGTAAATCGCTCGCGTGCTTCGCCTCGATTTACTCCTCGCACGACCAACCGCCCGCTTGCTTCGCCTCGATCTGCTCTTTGCGCAACCTCCGCCCCCCACCGAACCAAAAGGGACCCGGTCCGCCAGTCCCATAGGTGCCCGTGGATCAGGAACCCCGGCACTCAGTATATAAAGGACCGAAGGGGGGGAGGCTGGCCGGCCACAAGGGGTGCGCCAGGAGAGTCCTACTCCCTCTGGGAGTAGGATTCCCCCCCCCCCAATCCTAGTTGGAATAGGATTCGCGGAGGGGGAAAAGAGGAGGAGGGGGCCGACCACCTCTCCTAGTCCTAATAGGACTAGGGGAAGGGGGAGGCGCGTAGCCCATCTAGGGCAGCCCCTTCTCTTTTCCACTAAGGCCCACTATGGCCCATATAGCTCCCGGGGGGTTCCGGTAACCCTCCCGGTACTCCGGTAAAATCCCGATTTCACCCGGAACACTTCCGATATCCAAACATAGGCTTCCAATATATCAATCTTTATGTCTCGACCATTTCGAGACTCCTCGTCATGTCCGTGATCATATCCGGGACTCCGAACAACCTTCGGTACATCAAAATGCATTAACTCATAATATAACTGTCATCGTAACCTTAAGCGTGCAGACCCTATGGGTTCGAGACCAATGTAGACATGACCGAGACATGTCTCCGGTCAATAACCAATAGCGGGACCTAGATGCCCATATTGGCTCCTACATATTCTACAAAGATCTTTATCGGTCAGACCGCATAACAACATACGTTGTTCCCTTTGTCATCGGTATGTTACTTGCCCGAGATTCGATCGTCGGTATTCCTATACCTAGTTCAATCTCGTTACCGGCAAGTCTCTTTACTCGTTCTGTAATACATCATCCCGCAACTAACTCATTTAGTTGCAATGCTTGAAAGTCTTAAGTGATGTGCATTACCGAGAGGGCCCAGAGATACCTCTCCGACAATCGGAGTGACAAATCCTAATCTCGAAATACGCCAACCCAACACCTACCTTTGGAAACACCTGTAATGCTCCTTTATAATCACCCAGTTACGTTATGACGTTTGGTAGCACCCAAAGTGTTCCTCCGGCAAACGGGAGTTGCATAATCTCATAGTCATAGGAACATGTATATGTCATGAAGAAAGCAATAGCAACATACAAAACGATCGGGTGCTAAGCTAATGGAATGGGTCATGTCAATCAGATCATTCAACTAATGATGTGACCTCGTTAATCAAATAACAACACTTTGTTCATGGTTAGGAAACATAACCATCTTTGATTAACGAGCTAGTCAAGTAGAGGCATACTAGTGACACCAAGTTTGTCTATGTATTCACACATGTATTATGTTTCCGGTTAATACAATTCTAGCATGAATAATAAACATTTATCATGATATAAGGAAATAAATAATAACTTTATTATTGCCTCTAGGGCATATTTCCTTCACTTTTTACATCTTATACCCTATGCCTTCTGATCTGAGTCACCCTCTTCTTTTCTGCGGGGGTTAAGAACTAGGCTTCTCTTCTATCTCTCAGGATGACGTGTTGCTAAACCGTAGTTGCCTAGGATTGTTGAGTTCAAGCCCCAGTTCAGTTCCTACTATCTTCTGTGTGTTGACAGTTGATCTCGGAACCTTGATATTGTGTTGTTGAGTGGTTATGCCACCATTTTGCATGATGTCTCAAATCATTTCGAGCATTTACAGCCGTTATGCTGTCCGAGTCATCCCAGGTCTCTAACTAGTCTGATGCATTTGCAAATCCTTTCTTCCGTTTCCGTTGTCCTTTTGAGCCAGATTAAGCACACTAACGGTCTGTTGAGGTACTCTACTACCTCGACATATATGTTGGAGCTATTATTATGACCCTAGGTGTTTTAGGGAGTCACCCAGTAATCTACCCATGTTTTGTTCCCGGTGTGATGATTCTGGCCACCATTCTCGAAAGCATCTCGTGATGTTATTAGTTAGTAGGTATTCTTTCCTGGGTTCTTGAACTCCAGATTCCCTCTACTTAATTCGTGTAGATAGTGTTGCTCGTTCCTTTAGGATATTAGAAACCTTGCGACAGTCCTCAAGGTCTATGGAATTTCCTTCTTCCAAATACCATGAACCATTAAGGCAGAAGTTATTTGAACCAAAGAATCACAATCAGAGTACTCTTGAGGAGTTCTCCATTCATAATTGTGACTCTGCCAGTCCTGCCCCTCTGCATGACTTATCCGGAAGAAACATGTTCAACTTGGTTCGACATACTAACCTATGCATCCACAACTCAGAAAGTTATATGTTCCTTGAGTTGACCCTCCTCAGCTGTATTCCGACCCTAGCCTATCAATTGATAGTCAGGAATAGTTGTGCATTCGTGTTCATCGATGCCTATTATTCTTGTGGTCCGTCAAGCCATTCTATTCCGGAATGAATAGGAGAAACAAACTCCAGTACCTCGTCCATTTCTAGGATTGGGTTAAAGTAGTTGTATTCCGCAGATCAAATGCCAATCCAGCTTTTGTTCTGTTCTACCTCGGAGTATTACCCCCTTTATGTCAGGATTGTCATGAGAATTGCACCATTTCTTATGAATTCTTGATTTAGTGATACTTCTTGCCATCATTGTTCATTCCTCAGTCCCATGTTGTTGTAACCGGAATTCCAACAAGTGAATTGTGATGTGTGAAATCAATACTCCGAGCAACTGGTTGCTTTGTAGTAAATGGACAATATTCTCATTTTTTAGAGTGTTGATTATTAAATCATCATCCTAAGATTGATCGTGCTACGTAGTCCTTATTTCTGGTGCACTCTTTGATCAATGAGTTAGGATTATTCAATCCCTTGATTATTTGATCATTTCATCTTGCTCTGAAAAGGAAGATTGTTCTCAAGCTTAGTAACATATCGGTGTTTCGTGATGTTCCGAATATCTTCCCGGAAGTACTACCAGGTTGTCACCTGACCGCTATGTTGAGTTCGTGATCATGTTGGTTTTTCTCTAAACCATCCTTTCTCCAAGAATCTGTGTTGGATACCCCCGAGCTAGTTGGTTAAGCTAAACAACAACTTGGAGAGTTGGAAGATGGAAGCTTGTCTGACTTAGTTCATGCCAAGGGATATCCTTGTGTGTGTGTGTGTGTGTTGAAGATAGATGATATCTTCATCGACTGATCCCCGTGATCAGTTGTTGAACCTATTATCTTGTCCAAACCTTGATTTGAGTATGGGCTATCGTCAAATCAAGTTAGAACCAATGATATTCGTAATGTTTTCTTACTCGTGGTTGATTCCTCGAGCATACACCATTACATCTTTTGGTCTGACCAATGCTATCACTGTGTTCACATGATGGTGGAAGTCCAGTGATATGGAAATTCCGATGAGTTGCTGTTGAGCCCATCAGCAGCATTTTGTCTCCCCCATGATTCATGTTGAACATCAACCTAGTGTTGAAAACCTTGTAAGCAATGCCTTTGTGTTCCGTTCATGAAGCTTATGCTTGGATGAAAGAAGTGACTTTCTCCAAGGTCACGTGCACTAGGTGTAAGTTGCCGCCACGAATTTGAGAAAGGTTTGTTTTGTTTCCCTTGGAATCATCCCAAATTAGTCATGCATATGTGCGAAGTATTCTATGGTTTGGTAGATTAATTACCTCCACTCCATATGTGTTCCTAGCACACCAAGCCACTGATTGGTTTGTTCAAGGAGAAGAAGTTTCTTCTTAGGAGCTAGACTTACGCAAGGACTTTGATATCCTCGTTGACGGTTCCCTCCGGAACTCGGTAGTGTTTCGTTGTAAGACTACCATGTGGCCATGCTTGTCTAGGACAGCGTGTTCACATGCTTGTAGCAGAATCGGCTCATGTTTTGGAGCTTACTATCGTAGTTCATTCCTCGAGAATCTCCCAACATAATCTCGTTGATTTGTGTTGCAAACCTTCATTTTTCTTTCTAGACTTGATGAGTCTGGAATATCCTGACACCAACCAGATCTGAATCTCAGGAAGATATGATGGTTGGAACATTCCCAACATTTGCATTTTGTTCCCAGCTTGCACCCCATCATGCCAATTTTCCATGGGATGCCCTTCTCAGCAGTTGCTGTCCAGGATCATATTCAAAAGTGGTCCTGTCATGGGTTCCATCCATTTCCGGTGATAAGCAAAAGTCATCCATTGCGTTGTCTTCAACAAGGTAGTCCACATCATCCATTCGGATCCGGATATGTCATTCCTTTGAACTCCGCCAAACGATCGATTGTGATTGCCTTAGGCTGGTATAAAGAGTTTCAATGATCTAGATATCAAAAGTAATTCTTTTTGCCACTTAAAGGAAAATTCTATGAGTCACCTCCCCTAAGGGGCCCCATTATGATATCATGGCAATTATTTCATCACTATCTTGAGATTTTGCCCCACCCTCTTCAGCGTGAGATTTTTGCCTACCCAGTAAAACCTTGTCATCTACCTCTTTCCATCACTCCTAAGGTGTGATTTGCGTCTCAGCTCGTGAGATGTATCTATGTCTCATTCCGTGGGTTAATCCTGAGCTGCTCGATCTTGAGAAGATCGATCCTTCTAGAGTTTCTTTTCCCTCTCGTTGTCATGTTAGTTGGAGTTCTTAGGGCAAGACATCAAGACAATGATGGTGATCGAATCAACGTTCATATCAAGTGCAACTTGGATCGTGAAGATTGTATTAGCTTGTGTCCCTTTGTCTTCTTACCTCACGACTTGAATCTCGGGACGAGATTCTTGTTTAGTAGGGGCGAGTTGTCACATCCCTAGCTTCTGGTGCTGCCTAGTGTTTGCATCCTGCCTGCATCATGTTTAACTTTCATGGAAATCTGAAATGGGGATTGCCTAAACCCCTAGCATCAAAGGAATTCACTAGGTTCACCTAAAATATTTTCATTAAATCCAAATGGCTTTCAAAAATGTTCATCATTTATGGAAAATGCTGTAAACAGTACCAGAGGTGATGCACATTTTTCCATGACATATTTGGGCTCTGAATTAAATCATACCTTATTTGCATTTGGGCATTTAAATTTTATATATTATTCTAAATGTCCAAATATTCATGAACTAAAATGTTTGCTGTTGGAAATAATCCAAACAGTGGCCATAAGAAGTCTCACGATTTTTGAAAATGCTCTAGCATTTTTAATAAAGTCAAAACAAATAGACAGAAAATAGAAAACAGAAATAAAAGGAGAGAGAGAGAGTTACCTGGGCCGGCCTACCTGTTCTGCCACTGTAGCGGTCCAGCCCACCGAGGGCAGAGGCGTCTTCTTCCTCCTGCCAGTAGGCAGAGGGGAAGCGTGGCGCGCGCGCGTGCATCCCCGGCCACCTCCTGCTTGCTTCCCTCGACCTGATCCGCGCCTGGAGAAGCCCGATGCCTCCCTTCACTCCTCTCCCTCACTCTTGCTCTCTCTTTCCCCCTCTAGTCCCTTCCACGAGCGCGGCCAAACGCAGCCGTCACCGCCGATGAGCTCCCCCACGGCCACAGCCATCTCCGAGCCCCTTCGACGCACCCCTGAGCTCCGCCATGACGCCCCGGTCCTCCCCGCCGAGCCACATGACGCCGGACGCCCTGGAGCGCCGTCGTTGACACCATCTTCTCCCTCTGCACCGACGGCCGTCGTCGACCGATTCGTCATCACCAGGCCATCCCGAGCACGCTGAGATCATGGACGACCCCGCCGTGAGCTCCCCTACCGAACCCCTCTCTCCCCACCGTCATTCTCCTCCTCTAGCCCCGCTGTCCACCAGAGCTGAAAGCTCACCGCCGCCATGGTTCTTCACCGCCGTGGCCAGGGCCACCGCAGGCCGCGCCTAAGCACGTCACCGTGCTCGGTGAACCCCTAGGAGCGCGTCTCTCCCCACCGTCATTCTCCTCCTCTAGCCCCGCTGTCCACCAGAGCTGAAAGCTCACCGCCGCCATGGTTCTTCACCGCCGTGGCCAGGGCCACCGCAGGCCGCGCCTAAGCACGTCACCGTGCTCGGTGAACCCCTAGGAGCGCGTAGCACTTGCCAGTTCATCCCCCTAGCGCCCCGTAGCGCAACCCCGCACTCACCCGAACTCCGGCGCCGCCGCGAGCTCACTTCCGGCGAGCTCCATCCACCCCACGGCCTCCCACCTGCCCCGTTGGATGCCCGAGAGTGCCAGCTCTCTGTAGGTGGTCTCGGCCGCTAATTTGGTCGCCGGAGGGCAAAGTCCGAGCCCCTCCGCCATCTCGGCCTCGCCGGCGACTCAACGCCGGCAGGGTTTGACCCCTGTTTGACCTCCCCTACGTCCTGACGTGTGGGCCCATGCCCCTGTTTAATTAGTGTTAGGTAATTAGTGTTAATTAACTTAGTTAACTAGATGAGCCACTGACATGTGGGCCTAGCCCTAGATTAGTTTAGTTAATCACCTACTTAGCACTAACAGGCACTGTTAATTAGATGTGACTCTGACACGTGGGTCCCACCAGTCAGGTTTGACCTGGAGGCGCCCAGTTGACCAGCTGACATCACGCTGACACACTGCTGATGCAATAAAGCATTTACTGGATTTATTCTTTTACAGGAAATTCCAGAAAATTGCCTAAACTTCTAAAAATCATAGAAAATAATCTATAACTCAGAATGAAATAAATTATATATGAAAAATTATCAGAAAAATTCAAGGAATCTGTTTATGGCATTTGCATGCATGTTTGGACAACCTAGGGTTGCTGTACAGGGCAATTTGCATAATTGACATTTAAGTAAGCACATATGGAGTTTGAATTTGAACCCTTGGTTCAAACCAACTTCATTTAATATGATTGCTAGTTGCATTAGCTCTATCAACAGCATATTGCCATGACATTATCATGCATCATAATTGTTGCATTGCATTGATTGTGTTCCTCTTTGTTTGCCGGTATTTGTCCCCTCTCGATAGAGGTGGTTCCGACGATGAGTTCGATGACACTGATGAAGAACTATACTATCTTAAGAAGTGCCAGGCAAGCAAAACCCCCTTGTTTATTCCGATACAATCACACTCTCTCGCTCCTGCTCTCTTTTACTGCATTAGGACAACAACGATTCAACTGTTTCATGTTGCGGTAGTTGAACCCCTTTCCTTTGCATGACCTGTCATTGCCACGGTAAATAGACGAAACCCACTAGCATGAGTAGGAGTTGTTTGAGCCCTGATGTGCCTACTCATTCATGTTTGCTTGTCATGCTTGCTATTGCTTAGAGTTGTGTCAGGTCTGATTCATCGGGGATGAATTGGAAATTTGTGAACATGTCCTACTGTGTATGAGCTAAGTGTGTGAACACGATTTGGTAAAGGTAGCGGTGAGAGGCCATGTAGGAGTACATGGTGGGTTGTCTCATTGAAACTGTTCTCTGGAACTAAGTTCTGTGTTTGTGATCCATGGAACAGCTACTACCACACATTGGGCCCTGAAATATGACCCAGCTCGACTTACTGACCCCTCTCGTCCTCTGTCCAGGAGTTGCAACTAGTTTCTGCTGTTTATAGAATATGTGTTAGAGGCCGTGCGTAGCGCTGTCCCTAGGGGTGGGCTATGTTGCGGTAGATACACCGTGGCATGGTGTACCGGGTGCCCGTTTGGTGTCTCGGGAACCCTGCACACATCGTTTGGGGCTATGAGCGAAACACCGGCTGGATCTCCTCGCGGATGGAACCCGAATAGGCGATAAACCTGGACTAGAGACTTGTGCGGTTAGTCAGGTCGAGGTCTACACCCACGTCGGCTTTCGCTTGAAGTCTGCCGAGAACATGTCGTGTGCAGACGCTAAGTGCTGGAAACATGTGTGACGAAGTACACCCCTACAAGGTATAATACTATTCTAATAGCCGCATCCACGGTAAGGGACTTCTGGGTTGCCTATAACAGTTCATAGACAAGTGAAAGTGGATACTCTAAAATGCGCAAGATAAGCGTGAGTGCTATGGATGGCGTTCTCGTAGGGAGACGGAAGCGGATCCATAGTGGTGTATTGATATGGTGAATATGTGGACTCGTGTGCGCCACCTCAAAAGAGTTACTTGAAGTCGTAGTTTAAGATAGCCACCGAGTCAAAGCTGGCTTGCTGCAGTTAAACTCCACCACCCCCCTGTTGATACCGATGCATATGTAGCTAATTTTGATGTAAGTCTTGCTGAGTACTTTTGTACTCACGTTTGCTTAATTTATGTTTTGCATAGAGACTTCAGTCTCGCTAGTAGTTTCGCATGGACTTCGACGTTTAGCTTGATACCTCAGCTACGATCTTGTGCCCTCGGCAGGATCTGGTAGATAGTCAGGCTTCTCAGCCTTCTTCATTTGTAGATGTCTGTACTCAGACAAGTTAAGCTTCCGCATGTGCTTGTTGTTTGTATGCTCTGTATGTTGGGTCATGAGACCCATGTTTGTAATATTTGGCTCCTCGGAGCCTAATGAATAAATACTTGAGTCGTAGAGTTATGTTGTGATGCCATGTTGTATTTACACATATCGAGCATATTGTGTGTATGATTGAAATGCTTGGTATGTGTGGGATCTGACAATCTAGTTGTTTATCCTTGGCAGCCTCTCTTATGGGGAAATGTAGTCTAGTGCTTCCATGAGCCATAGTAGTCCGCTATAGCCCGGTTCACCAGAGTCATGCTAGCCCAGCACTACTCCACAGGGCACATGACTGGCCGGCATGTGTTTCACTTAGTTCATGTGTCTGTCCCTTCGGGGAAATGTCACGTGGTGACATACGGAGTCCTGCCTAGCCTACTACAGCCTGGGTTCCCGGAGTCCTGTTAGCCCAGTGCTGCAGCCCGGATTCACACGCTGCTGACCGACATGCTCGATGTGATTCATGTATGCCTGTCCCCATAGGTTGGTGCCGCTCTGGGTTCACGACTAGCCATGTTGGCCCGGGTTCTCTGTCATATGGATGCTAGCGACACTATCATATACGTGATCCAAAATGCGCAAACAGTCCCGGGCCATGGTAAGGCGACACCCATGGGGATACCGTGCGTGAGGCCGCAAAGTGATATGAGGTGTTACCGGCTAGATCGATGTGACTTGGAATCGGGGTCCTGACAATAGGGGTGCTGATAATCATACATTTTTCATGTTGATAATCAACAAATTGCTAGATAACCATGCATTTTCATCCTAATAATCAGGCAATTTGCATGCTTATAATCAGACATTTCGGCATGAAAGTTTTTTGTACTTTGTATTGTATGTTGATAATCGGACATTTTTTCATGGTGATAATATTTTTGGTATGTAACTGCATTTTTAAACTGCTTTTTTATAGGTAAAGATGACTAAACCAAGTAAAAAGCGTGATCAGCAGAAGTCAGCAGATTCACCGCTTGACTTCGTTCCACCTCCCACTTTCGAAGCTGGATGGGGGTATTCCTTCAGATTTTTGCTACGTAAATAGCACTTGCTTTTCTTGCTACATTTTTTGTTAAAGAAATTTGTGATTTCATTGCAGGCACCTACAGCAGAGGAGCAAGGTGTTTCAACAACTCATGTTTACAAATGCAAGCGCAGGAAGCTGGTCATAAACCAGGGGAAGCGGCCTGCGGATATTAAAAGTAACGAAGAAGAACAAGTAGGAGGTGATAATGAAGCTGATGTTACACAAGATGAACAAACAAAGAAAAAACGACGGAAAGTGACTGAAAATGAGGTATCCCTCCCCCTACCCTCCTCCTCCCGCAACCATATAAACTACCAACTCTTTTTTTCGGACCAACATTTTTAGCTGTGTTTTTTTAGCTACTAGCGACTAGCAAACAGTGCATGGGAGCAAAATGTGGAGTTGGAATTCATGTTCTACTTTTCACACATAAGTTCCCTCCATTTTACCAGGTAGCAGGCAACTCATGCAGTACATGCATCTCAAATCCTTTTATTTTGTATGCTATGTGGGAGGCAACTTTTTTTGTGGTCATGTCCCGATAACTCATGCTGCATGCACACCTAAGTTGCTGCATGAACATGTTCCCAAAATCGCATTTTAGTAGGTGTAGGCGGTAGGCAATTTAGGTGCTCCATGCATACATAACTTGCACCCTTTTTGTCAATTAAGAAAAAAGGAATTGGAATGCTGTTTCCCATGTTCCACATATTACACATAAAATCATTGTATGTTTAAGCAACCAAAAAAGTACCAGAAGTTTAAGCACACATTAAAGTGCCAGAAGTTTTTGTACTAGGAATTTGTTGAGAAAACAAAAAAGAGCAGCCAAGTTCTAGGGTATGTTTAGGCAAAATCAGTGTTGGTAGTGAGCAACTTTTGTGTGTCCGTGCATGCTAGAACTTGATGTGCAGTAGGAAAGTGTGCGCAGCTAGTGGTTTTTTAAGCAAATCAAATGTTTACAAATAAGCAAGTCGTGTCAGTACATGAAAACTGTTTCGATTTTCTTTTGTCCAACTATTGGTTGATGTATATCAAGAGAAGCCCGTTGATATTTTTCAACTTCTAAGGTAAAGAAAACTAGTGTCACCAGTAAGCAATTCATGTGTGATCCTGCGTGCTAGAACTTGGTGTGAAGTGGGGAGTAGTGTGAGCCTATTGGGCCACATGGTACACATAAGTTTTTATGTATATGCAACTTATGCTTTCGAAAATACATCCCCCATGTTTTATTTGTGCTTGCAGTAGAAACAACTTTATGTTTGTCAATTTTTCAGGGTCCTAGGAACAGGTCATCACATGTGAAGCTTTTTAAGTTGAACAAGGATATTGTCGAAGACCAAAAAACTCTGATCAGAGGCATAGACTTTGGGGGCTTGTTGAATATCACAGCTACAGGCATGCCCGATGCTCTCAGCCAGTGGATCATGAAAGACTATGACCCAGAAAAGTCTCAAATTGTTATTCCAGATAGAGGCAAAATACCAGTAGATGCAGCAAGTGTTAGGAGGACATGGGGTTTGCCCAACAGTGACAGGAGAGTATGTTTTGAAATGAATCCAAATGTCATAAGGGAATTCAATAGTATTTTCAAGATCAAGTAAAAAAATGCCCCTACATTGACTTCATGGTGTAAAATGATTGTGAAGATGAATGGGGCGTGCGATGACAATTTCCTCCATGCTTGGTTGGCTGTGGCATTCTCCTGCTTCCTTGCCCCAACCACAAACTTGAGCATCTCACCAAGGTGTTACACTGCTATGCTTCACACAAGTGTTAATAAAAGACACCAAGATATGCGACTTTGTTATTGATCAACTAAGATTGGCATTCATGGGTTTTGGTGAGAAGAAGAAGGTTGTTTGCTGCTGTGTTTTCCATCTAGTTGTAAGTATGAGGAAACTCATTTCTAATATGTTTTCTTTTCCATGGTTTTTCCTTTTTCAATGCAAACATGAAAGAGCCATGTGTATCCTAATAGTTTTTGCAATTTAAAACTTTTTACAGATGAGGCAATACCTGCTACACTTCCAAGGGCACCCATTTGGAATGATGATCTAATAACCAAAGTCATTAAGGAAGACAAGAAGGGTCCATGAGTGTATGGCAAGCTACAAGTAAGTTCTTTTCCAAACTTACATTAATTTACAAAAATCAACTTATATGTTAAAAAGAAAATCAGTTTTTATACAATTATGCCAAACACATTTTTACAAGTCAAGGCAAGTCATACTATTAGGACTAACATAACTTGCCTGTGGAATAAACATATGGTTGGGGGTAATAGTTTTCCTTTTCCAAGCAGACAATAGTGGGAAATCTGTAGACAATAGTGGGAAATCTGTAGTTCATTCTGTTAGTTTTTCCAGTCCAAAACAGGGCAACCTTCATAACGTACTACTTTCTTTTTTTCATCAAAACATGGCAAATCCAAAGTGAAATCCAGGGCAAGTTATACTATAAACATAGGCAACTACATAGTTTTGATGAAAAAATGAAGCAAAACATATGTTTCTTCCACAGTACAGTTCACTATTGTGTTCTTAGCAGTTTTTTCCCGCTGCACTACTCTGACCTATACGACGTTGATTATATGGAGTTCATTCATTTTTCGCCAAGTTTTTGGTTTTAATGAAAATAGATCAAGACTGAATTTTCACGGTGGGCAAACGATAGTTTGTTTGGAAGCTTGGACCACGTTTCAAAATTCGTTGCAGCTAGGTTTCCTAAAAGTAATGACAGCTACGTCAGTTCCAATAGCAAGAAAGTCCTTTACATGTTTTCTCAGTGCATTTTGGACTTTTGATCCCAATGCGTTTACTATCTGACGCACATTTTTGTTTTTTTGTTTTTGGTGTTCAGAAGCAAAACAGGATAACAGGAATGGTTCATGAGATGTGTACTGAAATGTCACACGCTAACGAGAAGCTCGTATTGGGCATAGGGAAGCTTGACAAGGGGCAACCTGGCTCAAGCAAGAACATAGACAATAACCCATATGCAAGTGAACATTGCAGTTCTCGGAGGAAGCGAGCAACACCTAGAATGATTGAACACAACTCAAATGAGGATGAGGAGTCATTGAAGTCATATGAAGAGAGCGAGGATGAGGACGACAATGAAGACAATGCATCAAAACCAGGCAGTGGTAACTCAGGGGATGACAGTGAAGATAACAGTTTAGATGATGATGATCACAACACCAGTCATGGAGGCAATGTCACACACAATTCTATGGAGGCTGATGTCGATAAGGATAGTGAGGAGTCACATGAATCAACAGAAAATAAGGACGACAGTGGCAAGGATCATGACAACGTGCAAGGAGGGAACGACGGTGGCCCCCGAGTTGATGAGGAAGAGGTAAACGAGGTCGATGCGTGGGAAAGCGAGACAGCTGAAGATGATGAGACAGAGAAAGGTGATGAAGATGAGAATAACGAGGACCAAGTCGAGAAGGGAAGTGGCTAGAAAAACGATGATGGAAATGGAGATGACGAGGACCATGGCGGAGGAGCCAATACAGGAGGATGCAGTAGGACCAAGAATTCTGATGGAGATGAAGGAGGAGGAAGTTCAAGCAGCAGCAGGGATGGTGACTCTGGATAAAATTTCTTGAGCAAGCAGAATGATAGCAAATAGCAAGGAGGAGATGCCGCAGAAACATTTTCCCTTATAGATATTGTCAAGATGGAGTTCAAGAAGCAGTGGGACCCCTTTCAAAAGGAATTTGAAGTTCCACAAGTGTTTAATGGATGGAAACTTCAGTCATATGCGAGCACATTATTTGATCAGATGTTGTTTCGCGAGGAGGAAAAAGAAACATGCATCAAATTCAATCTTGAGGAGTTATGCCCCCCAAAATACAGAATGAACTCATGGAAGCAATTTATGGAATAAATCTGCCGCAAGAAATTTGTAAGAAAGATTTACCCCCAATTGCACCAAGGAAGCAAAAGAGAGTGTCATTCAATCTGAATCCAAACCCTGTTGCAGCTGCAGAAAGGATGGAACCCAAGGCACTGACACCATATATCACTCAAACATAGTGGCCAAACTGAAAAAGTTCAACATGCAACTATGTTGGCTAAGAAGGCAATTCAAGCAAAATGTCAGGCAACTTACAGTGTTTAGAAGCAGGTTCAGCAAGCCTGCAAACCTGGCAGTAATTATGTTGACAAGATTACCAAATCATCTCAGCCATTGACTTTGGCTGAGAATATCAAGCAAGTAAGTTCAATGGGGAAGTTGCCCACCATAGAAGTCAAGTTGCTTGATGAGAACCGACACCTTGACACTTTCCAGACTTTGGCACCAAACAACAAGGCCAAGTGGAGGTGTTGCCTAGGCCTATTGTTAAGTTGCATACAAAGAGTCCTTAGGTTGGTACCGTGCAAAGTAATGATGCAAAACAACTAGTGCCTTTTGAGAAGTTACCCAACACTACTATTGAGTTGCCTACAAGGAGCCATCAACCTGCCACTTCATACATGACTGGTGGAATAAAAACAGTGCCAGAGGGGAAGTTGCCTAGCCGTGTTGCTATTTTGGCTGCAAAGACCGCTCAGGTTGCCAATTTACCTATGATGGCTGGGAAACAAACAGCGCCAATGCCAAACCAGAACTTGTCGAATACTATTGTTGACTTGCCTGCAAGGAATCACCATCCTGCCACTTCAGCTATGACCGGTGAAAAAAACAGTGCCAGAGGACAAGCTGCATAGCATGGAAGAGATGATGCCTGCTGGGACTGATGTAGGACATGTAGGAATAGTAGCAAAGTTATTGAAGACTAATCTGAGTTTGCCTCCAACACACCTCCAAGGTGATGCAAACAAGGAGAACTGGCCACTAGTACCACGCAAGCAACAAACTATTGATATGGCCAATATGAATGAAATTCTAGACAAGTGTCTTGCTCCAACAAATGCTCCCATCCACATACCACCACAGAGAATAGTTGAAGAGCCAGCCAATGAACTCAAGAGTAGAAGGGTGTCCGGGATGTGCAATGACTACTACCCAGCTCCAAGTTTTGTTGAGTGATTTTTGATGAGTTGGAACCTGTCCTAGAGGAAGGAGATAAGGACATCAACAATTTGCATGAAGTTCTTAACATGCAAATAGAGGATATTACAACAGCAAGCATAAGAGAAGTAATAAACCTTAACGATGATGTATGGGATCCCGAGGAACTAGAGGCAACGTGTGCTGAAGCAGAGCAAAGGGGGAAAGAATCTGTTAATTGTGCTATGTTCAGTACAACGGAGAAAGTCAACAATGAAACATATGTGGGATCAGGTGGTAAGTATTCTAGCAGTAGCAATTCAGGGGAGGTAATTACCAACAAATTTGAGAGGAGGCTCATCAACCCATCAACATCTTTGAGATCACCTTTCACGAGCATTGACAACAAAATGGAATTCTATTGCAAACGCGAAGTCAACTGTTTATATGCATATGTTATATTGCATGCAAGGCGCAGTGCACAAGAATCACCCGATACCGATATCAGGTATGTACCATCACCATTTTCATCTTTGGTTTTTCCAGGATAGGCAAGTTTACTTTTTCATGATTTATATTGTCCCGTGCAAATTTATTGTACAGCCCAAGACTCGTCGAGTTCGATGGATACTTTGTAACTGTGAGGGAGCTCGCGGAGTCCATGAAGTTTGGTGGTTTCGTGGTTTTGCATGTTTTCCAAGTTGGGTTGCAGTCTATAATTTAGAACTTTCTAGCATACTTAAAGAAGGTTATCATGCCAGTTAAATTCTCGGTAAGAGATGCACCCTACAGTGTCTTTTTTGCCCTTTGTTTCCTTTTTGATGGTGAATTGTACTACATCCAATGGAAATTTCATCATTCATTCCATTTTGTCTATCTGTTTTCTACAGATCATGTTACAACAGATGATATGGAATACAAAAGAGATTCCTACTAGGTTTAACAAGTCAAACCACTTGGATCGAAAAGACATGGTGAGTACACTAATTACTTGGAATTTTGTCAAAACTTGCATCTTCTTATATTCAGACTACTTGCTTCAAATAGAAGTTAACAAGCTGCGACTATTTTTGCCCTGTATGTATATCAGCTTTACCATTTTCCCTGTAATTACCTAAACCACTACTTGCCTCATCATTTGCAAGTACTTGCCTCACCATCTTGTAGGTTTTTGCCTCAAATCTAGGTGCCAAGTTGTTTATCTTCTTTTTGTAGAACGACAAGTCTACCTCAAATTTTTTATTCAAACTACTTACTTCCCACTGTGATTGAAAATTTTAGAGTGTCATAGACTTAACCTTTTTTATTCGATGCACCTTGCTTCAGGAAAAACTTTGTAACATGAAACTTAGGAAAACCACAACTTGCCTGCTATGAAACTTGTAGTTGCTTCAATTATAGCTGCAAGTTGCCTGCTATTTTTTGGTTTGAGTTACCTAAACCCCTAGTTGCCTCATCAATTACAAGTACATGCCTCATCATCTTGCAAGTTCTTGCCTCAAATCTAGTTGCCAAGTTGTTTATGTTCTTTTTGTAGAATGACAAGTCTACCTCAATTTTTAGAGAGTCACAAACTTAACCTTTTTTAATCGATACACCTTACTTCAGGAAAACCTTTGTAACATGAAACTTAGGGAAACCACAACTTGCCTGCTATGAAACATGTAGTTGCCTCAGTTGTAGCTACAAGTTGCCTGCTATTTTTTGGTTTGAGTTACCTAAACCCCTAGTTGCCTCATCAATTACATGTACTTGCCTCATCATCTTGCAAGTTCTTGCCTCAAATCTAGTTGCCAAGTTGTTTATGTTCTTTTGGTAGTATGCCAAGTCTACCTCAATTTTTTAGAGAGCCACAGACTTAACTTTTTTTATTCGATGCATCTTGCTTCAGGAAAAACTTTGTAACATGAAACTTAGGAAAACCACAACTTGCCTGCTATGAAACATGTAGTTGCCTCAATTGTAGCCAGTTTTTCCCAATGATTGTCCCTTTTATAGGACCAAAAGTTGTATCCCTTTTCGCAAGTACTCAATGTAATCGTATGTGTACCAAGTTGTATGACCACTAGTTTTTCCTAATTTATTTTTGCTCAACATATAGTTTAGAAACGATGCCTACATTATTTTTGAAAAACACTAGTACCCTCCTTTTTTCAAGTGGTTACTGCTAGTACTAGATACTACTATGTGTGGCACACATTTCACATGTTGCCTATTTTTCGGAGGATCACAAGATGCCTAGTTTTATCAAAACTACTTGCTTCAACTGAAATTGCCTAGTTGCTTTTTACAAAGAAAAGTGGTTGCCCTCTGATTTCCGAGTACTTTCTTGTCAAATGGCCTCATATATTTTACCAGCATCTCATATTGTTTTTCTGGAAATGTTTTTCTCTCCACATTATGTTCCTATCTTAGAGAACATTGATCCAGCAAAACCAGTAACAGGGAATCATTATTGGGTGTTCAATCTGAACATAAGCGACAAGAGGTTTGGAGTCTTTGATTCTTGGAGGATACTAGATAATCCTGTCTTGGACAAGAACGCTAGGTTGATAGCAGCAACTGTTCGTAGTTTATGGGAGCATCATTATGGCCACTCACGTGTTGTGCTGGATAAGTATACCCTAGTAAACATCGATGTCCCGAGGCAAAACAATGAGTAAGCAACTTTTCCTAATATCAACTATTTGAAAATCAGTTTTTACTTATGTGCATTTCTTAAACAAGCTTTTCTTTTTTCTGTGTGTTACAAACAACACTGAATGTGGCATTTATGGGCTGACAAATGATGTCGCTTGAAGCTACGTCGGTATTTCCCCAAAGAGGAAGGGATGATGCAGCACAACGGCGGTAGGTATTTCCCTCAGATATGAATACAAGGTTATCTAACCAGTAGGACAACCAAGCAACACAATGTAAACAGCCCCTACACACAGATAACAAATTCTCACAACCCGACGTGTTAAAGGGGTTGTCAATCCCTTTCGGGTAACGGTGCCAGAAATTGATGCGTGACGGGAGAAAGTTGTAATAGATTGAATAAATAGATCGCAAATAAAATAAAGTGCAGAAAATTATTTTTGGGTTTTTGGATTAATAGATCTGAAAATAAAAGAAAATAAAAGTAGATCGCAAAGGCAAATAATATGAGAAAGAGACCCGGGGGTCGTATATTTCACTAGTGGCTTCTCTCTAGAAAAATAGCAGACGGTGGGTGAACAAATTACTGTTGGGAAATTGATAGACCTTCAAATACTCATGACGATATCCAGGCAATGATCATTACATAGGCATCACGTACAAGATTAGTAGACCGATTCCTGCCTGCATCTACTACTATTACTCCACACATCGACCGCTATCCAACATGCATCTAGTGTATTAAGTTCATGGAGAAATGGAGTAATGCAATAAGAATGATGACATGATGTAGACAAGATCTATCTATGTAGAGATAGATCCCATTGTTTTATCCTTAGTAGCAACGATACATATGTGTCGATTCCCTTTCGGTCACTGGGATCAAGCACCGTAAGATCGAACCCACAACAAAGCACCTCTTCCCATTGCAAGATAAATAGATCAAGTTGGACAAAAAAAATCCAAATATCGAAGAAGAAATATGAGGCTATAAGAGATCATGCATAAAAGAGATCAAAGAAACTCAAATATTTTCATGGATATGAAAAGATATATCTGATCATAAACTCAAAGTTCATCGATCCCAACAAACGCACCGCAAAAGAGTTACATCATATGGATCTCCAAGAGACCATTGTATTGAGAATCAAGAGAGAGAGATGAAGCCATCTAGTTACTAACTACGGACCTGAAGGTCCACAAAGAACTACTCACGCATCATCGGAGAGGCACCAATGGAGGTGGTGAACCCCATCCGAGATGGTGTCTAGATTGGATCTGGTGGTTCTAGACTCTGCGGTTGTTGGATGAATATTTCGTCGACTCCCCTAGGGTTCTAGAAATATTGGGTTATTTATAGACCAAAGAGGTGGTCCGAGGGTCACCCGAGGTGGGCACAACCCACCACGGCGTGCCTGGGCCTCCTAGCGCACCCTGGTGGGTTGTGCCTCCCTCGGGGCACCCCCAGGCGCAACCCGGGCCCATTGTGTTCCTTTTGTCCCATAAAAATTCTCCGTAAAGTTTCGCGGCATTTGGACTCCGTCTGATATTGATTTCCTATGATATAAAAAACATGGAAAAAATAGCAACTGGCACTTGGCACTATGTCAATAGGTTAGTACCAAAAAATGATATAAAATGACTATAAAATAATTATAAACATCCAAGATTGATAATATAACATCATGGAACAATAAAAAATTATAGGTATGTTGGAGACGTATCAACGAACACTAATAAATGGGTTGCTAGGGCTGTTCCAAAATACGAACCAAGTGATATTCCAAATATCAGGAAGCAGCTGACGAGCATCTGGGTCTCAGATATTCACAACAAATCTCCTTGGAAGGAAATCCAAGAACTATCGTAGGTATGTTCACCACACCTTCCTTTTTTGCATTGTTTCACTGAATTTTGCTATTTTGAATAGCAAGTACCTATGGCGAACATAGGTCATGAACTTGGCCAAAGATGGAAGGCAATAAATAGTTTGAAACTAGATAACTAATTTAAGAAGAGCATGCAAGTAGTTACAGAAATGCTAGAAAATAGTGCCTCTGTTTTGCGCAAATGTACCCAACTACTACTTCCTTAAGTAAGGGAAAGAAACCTATATATGGTTGCATCAAGGACAATAAAAAATCCACACCAAGTATCAACCACACCACAAATCAGTTCTAAATTGCCCAATTTGTCAATATAGTTTTCATGAGCTTTCTCATTGAACAATGACAGAAAAATTTCAGATTAATTTTCACTCCATCCTCATTTGGCTCCCATTTTTTCGCTTCCTTTTTTAGCATTCGCACCAACCTTGCCTCGCAGCTCGCTGCATTGTGGTCAAAATAACCACAGAAACTACATTTGTTCTTCCTTTTGGGGTGCAGTTCTAGCGTTTATTCAATTCGTTTAGACTTCGCTCTCCCTTTCGTGTTGGATTTTGATGGGTCCCTTGGAATAGGTGGAGCAGGTGCAGAACCACCAGGGGTGTCAGGCTGCAGTGGAACAGGAGCACCTAAGCCTCCAGCACCCTCTGGCGGCGGCAGAGGAGCACCAGTAGTTATTTGCGCATTCCCACTACGAGCTGGAGCAGGTGCACTCACCGAAAACGATGGTGGTTGAGGAGGAGAAGTAGTTGTTGTTTCAGGATGAGTGCGTCTGGCACGCGTAGACGCTAGAGGTTTCTTTTTCTCGGTCAATTTTAGGCGCGCAAGTTCTGTCTGAGCTGCACGCATATGCTTGTTCAGAACTTCTGCAACAACATCAGATTCACATGCAACTTTGGCCAATCTTACAAAATCCATATGCAGGTTCGTATGTCGCATTTGCCTCTTTAACAAAGGGAGCATTTTATCTGCTTGTTCTTGGACAGCAGGGGGCGCATCAGGAACTGCTAGGGGAGTCCACCTCCAAAGAATGTATTGTGCTGGTATTTCCTCCACTCCATGGTGGGTAAATACCTTCAAGATATGGCAGCAGAGGATACCATCTATGTCCATCTTGCAGCACTCACAAGTGGAGTTGCCTACATCACTTTCAACTGACACAAAGTAGTTCCTATCCCCATATTTAGCAACCCATTCCTGATTAGGTTCAAGCTCATATAAATGTGCACCCCAGGGGCATACATTGTACCTCCCAATCATTTCAAACACATTACGAAACTTTGTTGTACAAGTCTCTAGTGTATGTTCTATACGCCTGCTTCTCAATGGGAAAAGGTGACCACAAGTTAGGTTGCAAGTGCTCTGTCTTATAATCTTGTGCACCCTCCCGGACAAGCACATGTGTTTGAATGTTCTCATACTGCTTCACAAAGTTTAGGATAGAGCCATGTGGGTTCACATATCGCTTCAGGACGGCATTGAACCCCTCGCTTCTCTATGTCGATTGCAGGAATGGGAAGAACCGGTGCTTGAAGTAGCATGGCACCCATGTTGCACGGTACTCGTAGAGTTTGTCCAAGTGTGTGCCAATAGCAGCCTGATATTTCATCATTAGAGCAGCCCAATTTGCCTCAAATTCTTCTGGTGTGAAGCTAAAGTCTATACATTTTTTGAAATCCTTTGACAATCCAGGGTTCCTGCCCAACATTGACCCAAGCTTCTCATGAGCTTTTTTCATGATGTGCCAACGACATCGCCGATGCACACTTGTAGGGAAAATGTTCTTAATTGATTCAGCCAATGCAATATCTTGGTCAGTTATGATGTTGTCAGGTTCTTGACCATTCATTGCTTCAAGAAATGCCCCAAACAACCAATCGAAGCTTGTTTCCAACTTTTTCCTAACAAACCCACACCCCAACATGATCGACTGTCCATGGCGATTGATACCAATGAATGGCGCAAATGGCATGTTATACATGTTTGTCATGTATGTTGTCTCAAAAGAGACACAATCATGATAAGCCTCAGCATACACCCTACGTGCTACTCCATCAACCCAGAATATATTGACAACCCTATCTTCCTCCTCATATTTGACCTTGTAGAAAAAACCAGGGTCATTTTGCTGTTGATCCTTGAACTAGCTGTCGGGGGACTAATCCACGAACACCTATGGGACTGGCGGACCGAGTCCCTTTCGGTTCGGCAGGGGCGAGGGTCGCACGAAGAGCGGATCGAGGCGAAGCACACGAGCAGTTTACCCAGGTTCGGGCCGCACGGATGCGTAAAACCCTACTCCTGCTTTGTGGTTTGTATTGAGTTCTTGCTCGGGAGCGCGGAGTGCTACAGTACCATCCAGCAGCTAACGAGACCGAGCGTGAATGTTCTCTTCTCCCCTCCCCCCTCTACGTTGCGCGTGGGCCTCCTTTTGTATGCTCAAGGGGTCACCGACAGGTGGCAACGTAGACAAGGGTAAAAATGGAAAGGTGCTGCGGTAGGTACAGCTACCTGCTACAGTGTATCATACCTAACCCTGACGGCAGGGGACAAGGGCATTAAATGCCCGTCTGCGTCGCCTAAATAATGCAAAAGGGACCGTCAGGGACGCCACCGCTTGCCACGATGGCAATGTTGTCAGCGCCGCTTGCCACCGCGCGCCGCTGGCTGCACAGCCTCCCGCCACGTACGCCTGGAAGGGTCCCAGAGCGACACATTGGTGGATGTGCTGGAGCGCGGGCACAAAGTGGTGGCTTGCCGCGGCAAGCGCCTTGCCACGGTCGTTGTCTTGTCGCGTCCGGGAGCTTGTCGCTCACCGGGCCTTGTCGGGACGCGTGGCGCGTCGCGGCAAGTTCCTTGAGATGCCTTGGGTGGCCTTCCCGGCAAGCTCCTCTTGCCAGGGTCTTGTCTCCTTAAGCGCCTTGCCTTGGTTGGCCTTCCCGGCAAGCTCCTCTTGCCGGGGTCTTGTCTCCTGGGCTTGGATACTTTGTTCTTGAATGGCTCCAAAGGAACCACGGAGGACCTTGGCGGTCACCCGGCAAGCCTTGCCGCGAGATGCTGCGACTGCCCGTGCACAAGTTCGGGATACTAGGGTACCCCTACTCTAGTACACCGACACTAGGCAACTGTCTCAATCATATATCCCTCCTCTGTGTCAAACTTATTCAAGCTTGATTTCAGATTTGATATTGCTTTAGTTGTGTAAGGCACAATTAGCTCTGAACCATAAAATTCAGACAAAAAATCAGGCTTGAATGCACAAATGAACACAAGCTAGTTATTCAAACTAGTTTCTTCAACAAAGTTGTCAAGTTGATAATGTTAGATAAGCACAAGTTGCCCCCATCTTTTACAAGCACTTGCCCGAACTCTACTTTTTTTGCTACGATGCTGTTTTTTATACAGAGCCACAACTTTTGGTCCCCCTTTTCGCAACTACTTGCCGCAACACTACTCGTTGTAGCTGTACTTTCAATGTTGTCTATCTAGTAGAAAGCACAAGTTGCTCAAGTTGCATACACAAATTTCTTGACCTATAACTATCAGGTTGCCTACCTAGTAGACCCACAAGTTGCTCAAGTTGCATACACAACTTGCTTGACCTAAAACTGTCAGGTTGCCTGCATTTTTTGCTTGCGACTAGTTGCTGCAGCTGTGCTTTCCAAGTTTTCTATCTACTTAGAACCAGAAGTTGCTCAAGTTTGCCTACATGTCTTGCTTGACCCTATAGTTGTCAGGTAGCCTGCATTTTTTAGAAACCTATAGGGTTTTTTTTCTTGTTTACTAGTACAAAAAATATACCTATAACCATAAATTACCAAGTTCTCAAGGTGACTATGTTGGAGCACTAAAACAAATGTAGTAAATGCAGAGTGTATTTTTTGCATGAAATGTAAACGCAGATTTGGAATGCTAATGTAGTAATGCAGAATGTATTTTTTGAAAAGTGCACACACCCATAGTGAAATCATAATTATGAAGATTTTTCAGGAATAGTTTCTCTTCTGGAGGGATCCCTTGGTGTGATCGAAGGTACTTAGTTAGTGATGTCTTCTCAACCAATGCATGATTGTGTTCAGCAATAAAGAAAACCACCTCCCACCGACCATCCTTTAGCTTTACAACCATCCTTGCTATGCACCCTGTCTGCACTATTGTATCTCGCTTTCTTGTCTTGGACTTCTTTTTTTTGCACTCATCATCAAGGAAGACAATCTCATCATCCACACCATCTTCTACATCTCCATTAATATCTTCAATCACATCTAGGGCAGGGACAATTTCTGCTCCACCATCATCAACTTTTGGTTTTCGGAACTTGTTGCAAACAAATTTTCGCTTCTCCAACAAAACCATTTTTGTGGATTTCCTACAAGTGTTCATCTTGATTGAAAACGTAAGTCAGAGATCGTAGGCATTGTAGTGTTCTTGAGCACACTTGAGAGTATCAAACCTCATGCCTATGAAAGGCTCTCTTGGTTGGGACCAAGCTTCATCGTCACTATCATTTCCCACAACCCCTTGTCCACACTACAAAAAGTACACTTTCGTGATGATACGTGTTTGTAACAGTAGGTCACATTTTCTGTCATGCATGTACATCCATGACGATTTTATGACAGAATCAAGATAGTCATACCTGTGTTTTTGTAGAAGTGTTCCATGACATTACCAAAATTATCATCACAGAAATGTCCACTTCCATGACGATAAATCGCGCGTCATAGAAGTGCTTTCGTCAAGGGTGACCGAAACGTGGAATCCATCGTAACGGGTCGCCGTTAAGCTATCCGGTTCGGTTTTGGATCCGAGAACACGCTAATAGCCACAACCAATGCCAATTTTTCACATGTAAAATTCTCATTGGCCGATGGTACCACGTGTCAGCTCCGCGTTGACACAGGTGTCACTCATCCAATGGAGAGATACGCCTATGATATGTTGACACGTGGACCGACCCAAAAGTGACCCATAAAGATAACCTGCACTAGTATCATTGGCACCTACAATTGTTTGGAAGTATCCGTGAGTCACGAGGACTCAGCAATCTCACACCCGCGAGATCAAGACTATTTAAGCTAATGGGTAGGATAAGGTAAAGAGGTGGAGCTGCAGCAAACGCTAAGCCAGTATGGCGGCTAACATACGCAAATAAGAGTAAGATGAGAAGCTACGCAGTGGTTGTGAAGCTAGAAGTGATCAAGAAGTGATCCTGAGACTACTTACGTTCAAACATAACCCAAGACCGTGTTCACTTTCCGGACTCCGCCGAGAAGAGACCATCACGGCTACACACGCGGTTGATTCATTTTAATTAAGTGAAGTGTCAAGTTCTCTACAACGGATATTAGCAAATTCCCATCTGCCACATAACCGTGGGCATGGCTCTCGAAAGTTTATACCCTGTAGAGGTGTCCCAACTTAGCCCATCACAAGCTCTCATGATCAACGAAGGATAGTCCTTTTCCCGGGAAGACCCGATCAGTCTCGGAATCCCGGCTACAAGACATTTCAACAATGGTAAAACAAGACCAGGAAAGCTGCCCGATGTGCCGACAAATCCCGTTAGGAGTCGCACGTATCTCGTTCTCAGGGCACACCGGATGGGCCAGACGTCGGGTTGGCATAGACCCTGGTTGCCCAGGGGGCGCCAGACATCGCCCAGGTTGGACCAACACTCAGAGGAGCACTGGCCCGGAGGTTTAAAATAAAGATGACCTTGAGTCTGCAGAACCTCAGGGAAAAGGCTTAGGTAGGCAAATGTAAAACCAAGGTTGGGCCTTGCTGGAGGAGTTTTATTCAAGGGGGACTGTCAAGGGGGTCCCATAACCCCATCCGCGTAAGGAACGCAAAATCAAGGAATATAACACCGGTATGACAACAACTATGGCGGCAAGAGTGGAACAAAACACCAAGCAAGATGCCGAGCCTTCCACCCTTTACCAAGTATATAGATGCATTAATTAAAATAAGAGATATTGTGATATCCCAACATAACCATGTTCCAACATGGATCAAACTTCAACTTCACCTACAACTAACAACGCTATAAGAGGGGCAGAGCAAAATCGGTAACATAGCCAAACAATGGTTTGCTAGGAAGGTGGGTTAGAGGCTTGACATGGCAATATGGTAGGCATGATATAACAAGTGGTAGGTAGCACGACATAGTGATAGAACGAACAACTAGCAAGCAAAGATAGAAGTGATATCGAGGGTATGGTCATCTTGCCTGCAATGTTCTCAGAGTTGTCGAAAGCTTGATCCTCGTTAGCATACTCAACAGGTTCCTCGTTCACTTACTCGTCTCCCAGCTCTACCCAAAGCAAGAACACAAGCAACGGAACAACAATCAATCACGGTGCAATGCACAAGCAACATGATGCAATACATGGCATGCTATGCAAGATATGATATGCACTGCATATGTGTGCTCCGGAAGGGAAAGAATGATCAAGGCATCAACTTGGAAAACCAAGTATGTCGCTCGAAAGATGAGGTGATTTCGGTCGAAATCAATATAAGGATCACCGGAAATGGATGGACGGTTTGCAAATGACAAGCAATACAAGGATGATGCAAATGTGCGATTAACAGCATGATAGGACTTAGAATGCAACAAGAAACTAAGCTACTACACTCCAACATAGAAACAAAGCACATGGAAGTAGTGTACAAGAGATGCTTGACAAAACATGAACACTGAGCTACGGCTAAATCACACTAGAACATGGTCAAACAAGCATGGCAAAAGTGCAAAAGATATCAGCTTCACAGACTTAGAGAAATTACTAGCATGTCAACACAGCATCAGGAAGCAAAGTTCAGAGCAAGCAAAAAACATGCTATAGGAACTTAACATAGCAAACAAAGGCACGACATGCTTCTACTAAATGCATAGAACAAAACTACCTTACTGGTCATAACCCAAAGAGGCATGGAAAATGATGTAGCACCCATGCAAACATGGTAAAATGTATGAAGCAGGTTTCAGACATAGAAGAAATCATGGCATGATATAAACAGATCATGATAGCAACTTTGCAAGCTTGTGGCATTAATTACAGTGCACTAAATGTCATGGACTAAATTCTAGCATGGAGTAGGCATGAAAATGAAACTAACCATGTTCCAAACAACCTCATAGCATGCTTGAAATAAATCACACAAAAATGACAAAACAACATCACAATGTAAAATGACATGTACATGAACTTGCTCAAATACAAAAACTAAAGGCACCACTAGATTGGTGGGATTTTTCTACCCCAAAAACGTATATAATATGTGGGGGTTGTTGTAGAAAAATCCCCACAAAAGCTATAAGTCAAATACTGCCTACAATGGCTATAGACAGAAATGGAAAGCTGCCTAAAATGGACAAGTCCAGATCTGGACTTGCTAGAAGAGGAAAGGCTCGAATTGGAAAAGGCCCAAAATGGACAATCGCCTGATTGGGTTTAGGACAGAGTCGTGTGGATGACATGTGGGCCCGTGGGTCCCACGTGTGATGTGAGAGGGTGTGTGAGTGCGCTTGAGAGGCTGGCAGGTGTAGCAACCAGACCTCAAACGGTCCAATCTCTGTGCTCCGGTGTCATCCCTGGATCAATAATGCTGACACCACACAGTACTTGAAGGATGTATAACAGAGTAGCAATCACACACTTATTACATTGAGTGTCTCAAAAGAGAACTTATTACAATAAATATGGCTTAAGGCCATCTAATAACGATAACAGCGGAAGGCTTGGAAGATAAGTGAGTCCATCGACTCCAACGACATCACTGAGTATAGAACCACGGCCTAAAAACACCTTAATTGTCATTTGAAAAGTCTGCAACATTAACGTTGCAGCCCGAAACGGGTCAGCACATGGAATATGCTGGCAATGTAACACATAGAGAGTAATGGAATGAAACAACTATTCTATATGCATATTTGGCTGGTGGAAAGCTCTATGGTTACATTTTTGCGTAAAGCCAATTTTTCCCTACTGCAAAGGAATAAATTTATTTAACTATCATGGTGGTTGTTAAACATTGAGAATGGTTGACAGCATTCTCAATCCCAATTAAGCATCATCATTAAACAAACCCAACAAAATTAAATTTTAGAGTAACATGTTGAGATTCACATGATAATCCAGGTACTAGATACTCAAGATGTCCATAACCGGGGACAGGGGTAACCATGATTAGTTTATACACTCTGCAGAGGTTTGCGCACTTTTCCCCACAAGACTTGATCGCCTCCGTTTGGTTTCTTGCACTACATGGTGTTTGAGAAGACGGATGACCGAGACATAGTCTTTCAGAAGCGCTAGCACCTTACGATGGGTAGACCGTTACACCTACTTTCCCCTACATCTTCTAGTCTACCATTGTAAGAGTTCGCACAACTTAATCAACTATGCTAGAGCCCATAATAGCTTGTGGCTGCACACGGAAGTTTCTAGCATGAATTATCTCATGATCCCTTTGAGCCTGGGTGGCGGCCCAAAAGAAAACAGGCAATCCTGGAATACCCAGGTACCTCAATCCACCCAGATGTGTGTTTAAGTTGCCACCTTAAATAAACCATTAATTGACAATCTCACATCTCTCATGGATACTCTCACCCAATCAACGTCTACTAGCATAGCATGGCATAATGAGCAAACGTAGAAGTAACTCTCAAAGGTTTGATAATAAACAGTTAATAGGTACTACCTCAACTATTTCCCAAACTCACAATTTAATTTGATCCTAATCATGCAATGTGTAAGGGTTGATCTAATGCAATAAAAGTGGGTAGTGGGAAAGCATGATCAAAGTGTTACTTGGCTTGCTGATGATCCGGGAAACCTAGCGATTCAAAGTAACAAGTGGCGCACTCCGGGTACTCTATCGCAAAAAAACAAGCATACAATAAATACTCACTAATGCACGGATAAAACTCAAGTAAGAGATCTAACCAGAAAGTTCAACTTAAGAACTCCGGTGGGCAAAAAAAATCAAAATGAACGAAGCAACAAAAGACAAACGGCAAAAGAAACAGGCTTCGTTTACTATTCTGGATCTAGGGCAATTTTTACAGTGGCAAAAACTTGTTTAAGTTGGTTAAAAGGAAAAAGAGTTTCGAGACGAAACTGCAGGCGCTTGAATCGCCTGATTCCGATAAACGAGCAAAAAGTTAGACTAAAAAGAAAAATGGATCAGAAATCGCGATCAGAAAAATCGCGGGTTTAATCCGAGAAAAAGAAAAACGTTGAACATTCGTTAAAACGAATGAACGGACGAACGCTCGCTATTTAAATAAACCGGAAAAACCGATCTATTAAAAAAACCGAAACTAATTAAAAAAACAAACAAAACCATCGGAAAACCAAACAGTTTTTCGAGAAAGACCGGGGAGAAAAGAAAAAAAACTACCTCCGGCGATCCGGCGAACGGCGGCGCGGCGGCGGCGGGGCGGCGCAGGCGGCGGTGGCGGCGCGGGGCTAGGGCGGCTAGGGTTTGGGGGGGATCCGGCTGGGCCTCCCCGGCTTATAAAGCCGGACGGGCCAAGTGTCCGGGTCGAACAAGACCCGTAGGTCGGTTGCGTTTTTTTAAATAGTTACGCTCAGAAAAAAAACAAAAGGAATACTAAACGGACTCCAAAAATCCCGAAATTTTTTTTCCCTGGCTTCTAAAATCAAGCCGCACAGGATGAACATTTATTTGGGGCCTAAGTGCAATTTTGAAAACGCGCATTTTTCCTAAATTCAAATAAAATAGCAAATAAAACCCAAAATAAAATCTTAATTGATTTTTTTATTAAATCCTCAATATTTCTTTATTTTGGGAAAGTCATTTTATTCCCTCTCTCATATTTGTTTGTAATAGAAATAATTGAAGATAAAGTAAATAAAATCAAAAGATCCTATTTTGAAAATTTGAGACAACTCAAATATGAAAATAACGAAATCCCCAACTCTCTCCGAGGGTCCTTGAGTTGTGTAAAATTTCTAGGATCAACCAAAATGCAATAAATATGATATGCAATGATGATCTAGTGTATAACATTCCAAATTCAAAATTTGGGATGTTGCAAACCTAACCCCCCTTAAGATGAATCTCGCCATCGAGATTCGGGTTGGCTAGAAAATAGGTGAGGGTGGTCCTTCAGCAATTCTTCCTCTCGTTCCCAGGTGGCTTCACCCTCCGTGTGGTGGCTCCACTGAACCTTGCAAAACTTGATAACCTTGCTGCGGGTGACTTGACTGGCCTACTCTAAAATCTTGACTGGTTTCTCCTCATAGGTCAAATCACTGTCCAACTGAGTGTCAGCCATCTCTGCGTGGCACTTCTTCAACTGGGATACATGGAACACGTCGTGAACTCCCGACAATCCTTCGGGCAATTCCAACTTGTAGGCTACTTCTCCCATACGCTCCAAAACTTTGTATGGGCCTACAAAACGTGGCGCTAATTTTCCCTTAACTCCAAAGCGCTTAACTCCTCGAAGTGGTGATACTCGGAGATAAACTCAGTCTCCGACTTCGTAAACTGTCTCCTTGCGTTTAGAATCTGCATAACTCTTCTGCCTAGATTGAGCTACCTTCAGCCTGCCGCAAATTAATTTCACTTTCTGTTCAGATTCCTTTATCAGATCTGGTCCAAACAACTGGCGGTCTCCAACTTCATCCTAGGACAATGGGGTCCTGCACCTCCTTCCTTACAAGGCTTCGAAAGGGGCCATCTTCAAACTGGATTGATAGTTGTTGTTGTAAGAGAACTCTACATACGGAAAATTCACATCCGAGCTAGATCCGTAGTCTAGCGCACAAGCTCTTAGCATATCCTCCAAAATCTGATTGACTCTCTCAGTCTGTCCATCTGTCTACGGGTGAAAAGCTGTGCTAAACTCCACTATGGTTCCCAGAGTCTCATGTAATTGATTCCAGAACTTTGAGGTAAACTAGGTCCCTCTATCTGATACAATGCTCCTTGGAACTCCATGCAGACATACGATCCTGGTCATGTATATCTATTCCAACTTTGCACTGGTATAGGTAGTCTTCACTGGAATGAAATGAGCTACCTTTGTCAAATGATCGACTACAACCCATATCGAGTCATAGCCTGAACGTGTTCTGGGCAATCCTGTAATAAAATCCATGCCTAGCTTATCCCACTTCCATTCGGGTATCGGCAATGGTTGTAGCAATCCGGCTGGCTTCTGAAACTTTGCCTTCACTCTCTAACATACATCACAAACTGCTACATACTCCGCAATATCCTTCTTCATTCCGGTCCACCAAAAAATATCCTTCAAATCCAAATACATCTTGGTATTTCCTGGGTGAATCGAATATGGTGAATCATGGTCCTCTTGTAAATTAACTACCTGATCTCTGAATCATTTGGCACATAAACACGGTCTTCAAACCATAAGGTATCGTGCTCATCCTCACGAAATCCCTTAGCTTTCCCTTTGCTCATTTTCTCCTTAATAGAAGCAATCTCCTTGTCAGTCCTTTGAGCTTCTCTGATCTTATCCATCAAAGTAGACTAAATCTCCAATGCTGCTACATAGCCTCTCGGGACTATTTCCAAACAAAGCTCTCGAAGATTTTCGGCTAACTCCCTTGGAAATTCTCCCGTCATTAAGGTGTTGACGTGGCTCTTACGGCTCAACGCGTCAGCTACTACGTTAGCCTTTCCGGGGTGATAATGCAATTTCATATCATAATCCTTGATGAGCTCAAACCATCTCCTTTGTCTGAGATTCAACTCCTTGTGTGTGAAAATATACTTCAAACTCTTATGATCCGTGTACACCTCGCAATGGTTTCCAATCAGAAAATGTCTCCAAGTCTTTAGTGCATGCACTACAGCTGCTAACTCCAAATCATGCATAGCATAATTCAACTCATGATGCTTAAGCTGTCGTGAGGCATATGAAACAATTCTTCCTTCCTGCATAAGCACTGCTCCAAGTCCTCATCCTGAAGCATCACAATACACCTCATAATCCTTGGTCTGATCCGGTAAAATCAACACTGGTGAGGTAACCAAAGGTTTCTTCAACTCCTGAAAACTAGCCTCACATTCCTCCGTCCATATGAACTTGGTTTCCTTCTTCAACAACTCCGTCATAGGCTTCACAATCTTTGATAAATTCTCAATAAACCTCTGGTAGTATCCTGCGAGTCCAAGAAAACTCCGGATCTCTCCAACTGTGGTTGGTGCTTCCCACTTGGTCACGGTATCAACTTTAGTGGGATCTACTGCTATACCTTCTCCGGATATAACGTGTCCGAGAAATCCAACTTCTTTCAACCAAAACTCACATTTGCTAAACTTGGCATATAATTGATGTTCTCTGAGCTTTCCAAGAACCAAACGCAAATGCTCCTTATGCTCCTCTTCATTCTTCGAGTAAACCAGGATATCATCAATGAACACTACGACGAACTTATCCAAGAACTCCATAAACACTTTGTTCATCATGTTCATAAAATATGCAGGTGCATTAGTCAGACCAAATGACATAACGGTATACTCGTACAGCCCATACCTGGTGGTAAAAGCCGTCGTGGGTATATCCTGTTCCCGAATCTTCAACTGGTGGTATCCTGATCGCAGATCGATCTTGGAAAATACCTTAGCTCCTTGCAATCGATCAAATAGATCATTGATCATCGGTAGTGGGTATTTGTTCTTGATGGTTACTTCATTCAAGCCTCGATAATCAACAACCATCCTTAACGACCCATCCTTATTCTCCACTAGAAGTACTGGCGATCCCCAAGGTGAAGAACTTGGGCGAATGTATCCTTTATCCAGTAACTCCTTAATTTGCTTCTTAATTTCTACCAAATCCTTTGCAGGCATCCTATATGGTCCTTTTGATATTGGCCCTGTGCCTGGCAAAAGCTCAATCAAAAACTCAATATCTCTATCCGGTGGCATGCCTGGCAATTCTTCTGGAAATACATCAGGGAAATCCTTCACTACTGGTACTTCCTCCTGCACAACTCCTGTTAAACAATTTGCTTGAGTCCTCTTTGGCACATGCTGGGATACATACTTAATCCTTCTCCCTTCTGGGGTGGTAAGCAAGATTGACTTACTGGCGCAATCGATGTTTCCTCCATACATCGACAACCAATCCATACCCAGAATTACATCCAAACCTTGTGATTCCAATATTATCAAATCTGAGGGAACACATGCCTACCTATACTTAATGGCACTTGAAAACATCCTTGGCTAGCCATATACTCCGCTCCTGGTGAGCTTACTAGCATAGGTGTTCTAAGAACTTTGGTGGGCAGGTTATACTTATCCACAAATCCCCTTGATATGTATGAATGCGATGCACCAGTATCAAAAAGAACGTGTGCAGTAAATGACTTAACCAATAACTTACCGATTGCTGCATCCGGCTGCTCTTCAACCTCCTCCGTGTTAACGTGGTTCACCTGTCCCCTGTTGAAAGGGTTCGGCTTCTTCCCAGAGCTTCCATTGCCATTTCCATTCTGTGATTCAGGACATTCATTGGCATAATGTCCGGTCTTCTGGCACTTAAAACAACTGACTTGGCTCAGGTCTCTCTTGGCTGGGGTCGATGGGTTGGTGCGGTTCTGGCCATTGCTTCCTCCATTCCCATTACCATTCTTGGGGCCATTATGATTGTGCGAGCTACCTCCTCCATGGGTATGCTGAAAATGTCCTCCCTGTCTAGGGGTAAAACATGGCTTCTGCTGAGCTCCTGAAGTGTGCTTCCCTTGTCCATACTTCCTCTTGTGATTCTCAATTTTCTACTTCTTCCCTTCAATCATAAGAGCACGATCTACCAACTCCTGGTAGTTGTTGAAGGTGGATACCATCAACTACATGCTAAACTCATCATTCAGTCCTTCCAAAAACTTCTCCTGCTTAGCTGCATCCGTAGCAACATCATCTGGGGCATAACGTGCTAATTTACTAAAGTTCTCCACATACTGGCCAACTGTCTGTCCTCCTTGGCGCAAGTTGCGAAACTCTCGCTTCTTCATGGCCATAGCTCCCGCTGAAACATGGGCAGTTCGAAAAGCCTGCTGAAACTGGTCCCATGTGACAGTATCGACAGGGAAAGTGGCTGTAAAATTCTCCCACCATGATGCTGCGGGTCCTTCAAGCTGATGTGCGGCAAACTTCACCTTCTCCGCATCCGTGCATCCTGCTGTGATCAACTCTCTAGCTATCTTGCGGAGCCAATCATCTGCTACTATCGGCTCGGTGCTACTGGAAAACACCGGCGGATTCAGCCTAAGAAAACGGGCTAAGTGATCAACATGTGATGGTGGTGGTGGTGGGTTGTTGTTGTTGCCTTGATTCTGATTCTCGACTAGTAACTGCATCAATGTGTTCTGCTGTTGGATCAACTGGGTGAGCTCCGATGGGAAAGTAAATCCGGGGTCACGTCTCGGAGGAATCTGAGGGTTTAGAAAAGATGATATTTAAGAATAGAGGGGGTCTAAAGAGAAAACACTACCCATATGCACATGAGGAAAAGGCATAACAATTCACTTCATTCAATCAATCAAACAAGGTCATACAATCGATCTAACTATCGCAAAAGTGCTCGGACTACTATATTTACATGGTGGACTACTACTACTAATGAGGTGGTCAATTAGAAATATTCTTCGGTTGCACATTCCATGATATCTGCTCCAGCTTCATCAACGTAGTCATCATCGCTATCATCTGGATCCGAGTCGGTGTCGTCGATGATGATGTAGTCTTCCGGGAAAATCTCCTTGGGTTCTTCATCTTCTTCTACCGGTGTAGGGCCTCCCATAAATATTCCGATCTTGTTGATCAGATTGTCATTCTTCTCCACTAACACTTCAATTTCCTCTTCATAATCTTCACGTGTAGCCTTGAGTTCTTCCTCCAGTTCCTTGATTCTTGTCTTTGCCTTCTTCAGGTCTATCATGTCGGCGCACATCTGGTTCTCCTGTCGTCGAATGTGCTGGTTTAACAACTGGATAAAAGCTGCAACTGATCTATCCTTCCTAGTACTGATCATCTACCAGTGCTCATCTCGGCGCCAACAAATCTGGTAGATAGTATCCTTAAGATCATTGCGGTAGACTTGTCCAATGCGTCCCATGGCAATGTGAGCTTCCATGCTCTTTCCTAGACTCCAAGTTGGTGCATCAAAAGAAAACTCTATGGGCTTAGTGACTGGCATGAACATCCTTCCTGGAACTTGAACTTGAATCATCCGGCGCTCTTCTTCAGGGAATGTGGTGTTGTAGGTGCCGGTGAAGCTTGGTACTCCTATGTTCAGGTATCTAGTGACTTCCTTCAAGTGACGTCCAAAGGGTGTATCTTCATCCAGTTGCGTGAACTTGTTCATTGCATCTGCCATCCTAAAAGAATAGAAAAGATGAGGAGTCAGAAAAGAGAAGAGAGTGAGTACTGATCTAGGTCTTTAGCTTAGTGGTCGTGTCCTATAGTCAGCGTGTGCTCTAATACCATCTTGTAGCGACCAGACCTCAAACAGTCCAATCTCTGTGCTCCGGTGTCATCCCTGGATCAGTAATGCTGACACCACATAGTACTTGAAGGATTTATAACAGAGTAGCAATCACACACTTATTACATCAAGTGTCTCAAAAGAGAACTTATTACAATAAATATGGCTTAAGGCCATCTAATAACGATAACAGCGGAAGGCTGGGAAGATAGGTGAGTCCATCAACTCCAATGGCATCACTGAGTATAGAACCATGACCTAAAAACACCTTAATCGTCGTCTGAAAAGTTTGCAACATTAACATTGCAGCCCGAAATAGGTCAGCACATGGAATATGCTGGCAATGTAACACATAGAGAGTAATGGAATGAAACAGCTATTCTATATGCATATTGGGCTGGTGGAAAGCTCTATGGTTACAGTTTTGCGTAAAGCCATTTTTTCCCTACTACAAAGGAATAAATTTATTTAACTATCATGGTGGTTGTTAAACATTGAGAATGGTTGACAGCATTCTCAATCCCAATTAAGCATCATCATTAAACAAACCCAACAAAATTAAATTTTAGAGTAACATGTTGAGATTCACATGATAATCCAGGTACTAGATACTCAAGATGTCCATAACCGGGGACACGGGTAACCATGATTAGTTTATACACTCTGCAGAGGTTTGCGCACTTTTCCCCACAAGACTCGATCGCCTCCGTTTGGTTTCTCGCACTATATGGTGTTTCAGAAGACGGATGACCGAGACATAGTCTTTCAGAAGCGCTAGCACCTTACGATGGGTAGACTGTTACACCTACTTTCCCCTACATCTGCTAGTCTACCACTGTAAGAGTTCGCACAACTTAATCAACTATGCTAGAGCCCATAATAGCTTGTGGTTGCACATGGAAGTTTCTAGCATGAATAATCTCATGATCCCTTTGAGCCTGGGTGGCGGTCCAAAAGAAAACAGGCAATCCTGGAATACCTAGGTACCTCAATCCACCCAGATGTGTGTTTAAGTTGCCACCTTAAATAGACCATTAGTTAACAATCTCACATCTGCCGTGGAGACTCTCACCCAATCCATGTCTACTAGCATAGCATGGCATAATGAGCAAACGTAGAAGTAACTCCCAAAGGTTTGATAATAAACAGGTAATAGGTACTACCTCAACTATTTCCCAAACCCACAATTTAATTTGATCCTAATCATGCAATGTGTAAGGATTGATCTAATGCAATAAAACTGGGTAGTGGGAAAGCATGATCAAAGTGTTACTTGCCTTGCTGATGGTCCGGGAAACCTAGCGATTCAAAGTAACAAGCGGCGCACTCCGGGTACTCTATCGCAAACAAACAAGCATACAATAACTACTCACTAATGCACGGGTAAAACTCAAATAAGAGATCTAACCAGAAAGTTCAACTTAAGAACTCTGTTTGGCAAAAAAATCAAAACGAATGAAGCAACGAAAGACAAACGGCAAAAGAAACAGGCTTTGTTTACTATTCTGGATCTAGGGCAATTTTTACAGTTGCAAAAACTTGTTTAAGTTGGTTAAACGGAAAAAGGGTTTTGAGACGAAACTCCAGACGCTTGAATCGCCTGATTCCGATAAACGAGCGAAAAGTTAGACAAAAAAGAAAATCGGATCAGAAATCACGATCAGAAAAATCGCGGATTTAATCCGAGAAAAAGAAAAACGACGAACGTTCATTAAAACGAATGAACGGACGAAGGCTCGCTATTTAAATAAACCGAAAAACCGATCTATTAAAAAAACCGAAACTAACTAAAAAACGAACAAAACCGTCGGAAAACCGAATGGTTTTTCGAGAAAGACCGGGGCGAAAAGAAAAAAAAACTACCTCCGGCGGTCCGGCGAACGGCGGCGGGGCGGCGGGTTTTTTTTTAAATAGTTACACTCAGAAAAAAAGGAATACTAAACGGACTCCAAAAATCCCGAAATAAATTTTCCCCAGCTTCTAAAATCAGGCCGCACAGGATGATCATTTATTTGGGGCCTAAATGCAATTTCAAAAAACATGCATTTTTCCTAAATTCAAATAAAATAGCAAATAAAACCCAAAATAAAATCTTAATTGATTTTTTTATTAAATCCTCAATATTTCTTTATTTTGGGAAAGTCATTTTATTCCCTCGCTCATATTTTTTTGTAATAGAAATAATTGAAGATGAAATAAATAAAATCAAAAGATCCTATTTTCAAAATTTGAGACAACTCAAATATGAAAATAACAAAATCCCCAACTCTCTCCGAGGTCCTTGAGTTGCGTAAAATTTCTAGGATCAACCAAAATGCAATAAATATGATATGCAATGATGATCTAGTGTATAACATTCCAAATTCAAAATTTGGGATGTTACACCAGGTGGGGACCGTGGAGCGTGAGGCTGACTGGTGGGCCCTTCCAGTCAGCGAGTGTTCAAAGGAAAATAAAAGGGGGGGGTGGTTAGGTGCCTGGGGAAGATTCGAACTCGGGTCTCCCAAGTGGATGCGCGACGCGTGAACCACTAGGCTAGGTGGGTGTCTCTGCTAAGGGAGGGGGTCCGGCCCGATTTGAACCGACCCAAGCCGGACATGGCCTCCAGATCGATGCCACAGACTAGAGACGACGACGACCATGATGCCGACTAGCGACGGCGGAGACTGGTGGACCAGAGATGCTCCTGCGGGCGCGCGGGGCCGGCGGGGAACGCGTGCAGCAGCTCGCGCTTGTGCAACAGGGGAGCGGGGTGTGCATGCGGCAGCTCGAGCACGAGCTCATGTTCGCCTAGGGTGTGGCACGGCATGGCGAGTGAGTGAGCGAGCGGCGCGAGCAGGCACGAGGCGCGCGTGGGAGCGGGCATGCGCCCGTGTAGGGCGAGCGTAGGTGCACGTGGAGACGAACGCCCGTGGGTGCGTGTGCAAGAACAAGAGCGCGCAAGACACTATACTTCAACTAAACCCAAAATTCAAAGATCGTCGGAGCGTCGAGAGCACGGTGGAGGCGCGAACCTAGCATCTCCTACGGGGATCATCCAGCATTGATGTCGGGTGGTAGGTGCGACATATGCCAACGGGTGGCTTATCATTGTGGGAGCCAGTAAGACGTCGCCGGTGCCTGGAAGTGGGATGAGGCAAAGACATGCACGCCGGCGAATCTTACCCAGCTTTAGGGCTCTCCGTGGAGATAACACCCCTACTGCTGCTCCGCGGGGTCTCCGCATGATCACTAGATGAACGAGTGGCTACAAGATGCTCCTTGAGCTGTTTGGCGAGAAGAAGAAGAAGAAGGGCACGGCTAGGTCTCCTCTCCTCTCTATGTGGTGTCTAAAACTAGCTCAGATCAACCCTTTGCATGGGTGCCCCGGGGGGTTTATATAGGCCCACCCCCCGGGGGTACAATTGTAATCCGGCTGGGCGTGGGCCCTAGCCGTCTGTGTCTACGCTCGCCGGCTTTTGCGCCGGCTGCTGGGGCCTGCCGGCTGCCGGCTCCTTGGTCGACAGGCAGGCCCCACTGTCAAGGGCCTTGTCGGTGGCTGGTTACTATTGCCTCAAACCTGGTGACGAGGGCTTCGCCGAGGTAAGCGTGGCTATAGTGCCGCCGCCCGGCGGGCGATCGCTATAGCCTCACCTCATCTTGTCTCCTTAATGGGGCGTCTCCTTCGAGGGAGGAAGCAAGCCGGCTGTGGGGAGCCGGCCCTGCCTTGGGCCGACTAGGGGAGGCCTGGCCGCCTTCGGGTGTCTCTCTGCCTGAAGGGGCCCACCGCCCGTGGGCCGCGCTGACAGCCCGTCGTGGGTGGCATCAGGGTCAACATGGCAACGGTGCCGCGTCGGACGGGTCATGGCCACCCCGTACGGCGCACTGTGCCAGGCGTGCTCCGAGATTCGGGGGTGGCGGGCTTTACTGTAGCCACGCCCCGCCACATCGCCGTTATGTGGATGCAGACTTCGAGGGTACGATCTTGACCGCTTTGTGGGAGTCGGCTTCTCGCGGCCGGCTTCTTGGAGCCGGCCCTCCCGTGGCTTTCTTCATGAGGGCTAAAGCCGGGCCGCCTTCCGATAGTCGGCCTGAGAGACAGCCGGCAAGGGTAAGGCGGCCCCATGTCCTGAATTCTTGAGGGCCGGATCGGCTCGTAATTTTTTCAGAAGGGCCAGGGGGAGCCGGCTAGGCTACCCGTGGTCGTTTACTCCGACAGTAGTCCCCGAAGCTGATCGAGCTTCGAGGCTGACAAAGGGACGAGAAGCTTGGTCAGCTTCCTATCCCGAGGAGCCGGCTTTGCTTATGTGTGCCGTCTTCGGAAAGCTCCGTATCTTGTAGGCGGGAACGTGGGTCGGCCTGCGAGCTGACCGCGCGACACCCCGCGGGCCACGTGGCAAGGAAAGCCTGCCTACACATGCGCGCGATGGGACGCCGCCGCAGGCCCGGGCCCGCCTCTTCTAGGCCTCGGCCCAAGCGCGGATCTTCTGCGGCCCACAACGGACCGCTCGCCTTCCCGCGGCGGTTTCATTTCGTCATCAGGGCGCAATAATCGCGGGACGTGAGGGAGTGGGTGCAGTTGATCCCATGTTCCCCCACACCACGCCTCCTCGGCTCCGCCGCGCGGGTCTATAAGTAGGGGGAGGAGAGGGAGCGGCAGAGGCTGGCACGCTCTCCCTCGCTCCACCCTTTCTCACCTTCCTTCTCCTTCCTTCCGCCGCCGCAGCAACCCATTGCCGCGCCGCTCCGCCGTCGGACCTCTCGGTTCCTTCGGTCCCGCCGTAGCGGGTCGTGTGCGTCTCCGCCGTCGCGTCGCCTTGTTCCTCGCCGCGTCGCTCCCATGGCGTTGTCAAGCTCGTGGGACGGCTCCAATGTCCATGAGGACCACGTTGAGTTACTCCGCCGGACGCGGCGTCTGCCGGGCGAGAACTACGTGCGGGTTCGTCGTGCGCCGGCGAGGGAGATTTCGCCAGCACCGGAGGAGGACGAGCGGGCAATCTTTCGCTCGCACTGCCTGCGCAGCTTCGGCCTCCCGGCAAGCGGATTCCTTCGCGCTTTTCTTGATTTTTACCACCTCCAGCCGCATCACCTCACACCCAACACGGTGATGCTCCTGTCGGCTTTTGTCACCCTGTGCGAGGGCTTTCTTGGGGTTCTCCCCACTCTTGAGCTCTGGGATAATTCTTCCAGTGCAAGCTCGGCACCGTTGTCGCGGGTGTGCCCGCCCCCTGCGGAGCCTTCATTGCCATGAGGCAGACGGGCGAGAACAATCCATTCCCGCCCATCCCGCTGATCCAGTCGGTGAAGCTCTGGCAGAAGTCATATTTTTATGTGAAGAACATCGCCCAGCAAGGCGACTTCGTCAACCTGCCGGCTTACGTAGCTGGCCCGCCGGCTGGGAGGCAACCCTCGTGGAGCTACCGGGCCAGGTCGTTGTCTCAGGCCGGGAACCCAGCTGTCGCCCGGCTCCAGGTGATGATCCAGTCGGACGACCTGACCGGAGCCGACCTGGTGGCCGCCTTCATGGAGCGCAGAGTACTTCCACTCCAAGGCTGGCCTCACATGATTTGTCAGATGAGCGGCCGCTTCGACCCATGCCGGCTGAGCACCAGGGAGATGCCTCATGTCGAGGTGTCTTACATGGTGAACTACATCTCCAACTGCAAGCTCGCCGAGGATTGGCGATACGGCAAGGGGCCGTATTCTCGCGCCAACCCTCCGCCTGCTGTAAGTTTTTCTTCTTCTCTTCCTTTTTGTAGCCGGCCTCATGATGGTCGACTACTGATCAATTGGTTTGTCCTCAGCAGAACCCTCTTCTTCCGCCGATGGCCGGGGCCATAGGGGTAGAGCGCCAGCTCCTCCCCGACCGCACGGTGGACGACATCGATGATCCGGACCTGGGAGCGGCCGCCATGGAACATGCCGTCGTGGGGGGAGGTGACGAGGCAGGCGGCGCGGGGCTCGGGGCCAGCCTCGAGGACTGGGCGGACGATGACGAGGTCGAAGTCGTTCCGCACCGCCAGCCGGCGCTTGATCATCAAGGCGCGGGCCCGTCTGCCGTGTCGGCTGCCCGTGGCGGCGCGCAGAAACGCCGGGCCGCGTCGACCTACTTCGGCAGCCGGCTGAAGAAATCCAAGGGTTCCACGGCGGTGACCAAGCGGGATGAGGCGGCCGTGAAGGCGGCCTGCTTCTGCAAGGCGGTGAAACAGCCGCAGGAGATCTCGGCGTAAGTGTCAAACGTCTTGTATTTTTTGTTGTCCTCTTCGATTGAGGCTCTTCTAAACTTTTCTTTGCTCGCCAGGCAGGGCACCGCTTTCCCTCGAGCGAGGTCCTAGCGGCTCCGTAGTCGGGCCGACTGGAGGGTCCTCAGGCTCCCGCCGCGTGGATCCCCGCACCGACCTCATGGAGGCCACAGAGCGGAATGCACGGGAGGCGCGAGAGAAGCGGGAGGCGGCGGAGCGAAGGACCGCCCAGGCGGCGAAGGAGCAGGCCGACGCGGCGGCCAAGGCCCGGGCGGAGGTGGCGGCCGCGGAGAAGGAGGTGGAGGCCTCGCACAACCAGCCTCCGCAGCTCGTCGTTCCCCTCCGTGCCGTGGCCCCCGACATCCCCGTGCCCCCGTCGGAGGAGGTCGACCGAGACCCACCGGTGATGGAGAGGAGGGAGGACCACGTGGTCTTCGTGGAGGAGGCGCCGCAGACAGCGCCGACTGGAGCGGGCCAAAGCGGCCAACCAGCCGCGGCGCCTGAGCAGCCAGCCGGGGGCGAGCTAGAGGCAGGGGCCGGCCTTTCGCCGGCGCGCAGGGGGAGCTACCTCTGCGCCGGAGCCGCACAGAGCTGTGGGCGCCAGCCGGACGGCGGAGGCCCTGGAGGCGGCAAGCGCTAGCACGTCCGAGTGAACGCCCAGCGGGGGGACGGAACTGGCTTCAGGCCCAGGCCGCTTCGCTGCAGCGATATACCCAAGAGTTCCTCACGACGCGGGCCGTCATCCGGGTGAGCCTTCTGGCCTTGGTTGTTTTGCTTTTTTGATTTCTTCCGTGGGGGCGCGTCAGCGCACCCACTGGGTGTAGTCCCCGAGTTCCGAGTCACCTGCTGAGCAGGCGGCTTGGAACTTACTAGGTCCTGACAGCTATCTTATTCTTGCATCCTGTCTGATCTTCCAGGAATACCATAACCTCCGCGTTGCTGCCTTCAACTCCCAGGCTCAGGAACTGGGCCAGAAAACCGAGGACCTAACCAACAGCCGAAGTGCGTGCTTTGTTTCGTTCATCTCCTGTGGGGGCGCGTCAGCGCACCCACTGGGTGTAGTCCCCGAGATTCGGGCCGACTACTGAGCAGTCGGGTCAGATCGTCCCTGACGACTTCTTCCTTATTGATTTTTCCTTTGTCTTCATGCTTGCAGGAGCCAATGCCGACTTGAGGGAGCAGCTCAGCGGGGCCCAGACCGCCCTTCGCGCCAAGGAAGCCGAGTGCAACGCCTTAGTCCTGGAGCGTGACTGCCTGGCCAAGAAGTTGGCCGACCAGGAGGAAAGCCACAAGGTGGCCCTGAAGAAGGCGCAGGACAGCGAGGATGCCCTCAAAGCTGAGCTCGAGACTGAAGCGGTGGGCTGGGCTGAGGCAAAACAAGCGTTGAGCGAGGGCTACGGCCGGGTTGAGGATCTGATCGATGGTAAGCCGCCTTCCTCACTCCTTGCTTGCCCCTTGCCCCCTGATTTGTGTTCTGACTTATGCTCCTTTTTGTTCTTTGTGCAGACTACTTCCCCGGCTACTCCGTCATTGCCACCCAGACCATCGAGGCCCACCGCGAGGCGTGCTGGTAGGCGGGGGCTGAAATCGCGTCGGACGCGAGCCAGATGCTTGAGGTGCAACTCTTGGCGGTCCAAGCCCGGCTGCAGCCGGCTCACCGCATGCTCCACCGCCTCCAGCGCACTGGGGCGCATGTGTTAGCCGCCCTCTGGCCAGGCGAAGCGATTCCCAGCACCCCGAGTCGGACTGCCGACTGGCTGGAGGTTGCGGTTGGCCGCTTCGAGGCCTGGAAGGTATCGGCAGCCCGGCTTGGAGATGGGCGGGTGCTGGAGTTCGTCCGAGCCTGGTATCCCGGGCTGAACCTGGACCAGCTGCGCACCTGGCGGCTGGAAGCCGACGAGGAGATGGAGGAGGTGCGGCCGGCTATCGCTCAGCGTGCCTCGACGATCATCGTGTGCACTGACATCAGCACCTTTGCTCCTGAGATAAATGACGACGGTGTTGCCCAGCCGGAGGAATGGTTCAGGCTGGACCCGTCAGAGGGTGAGGACTCGGCGGAGGAGATCGCTTCCAGCGATGAAGGTGAAGACGACGAAGGAGAGGAAGGCAAAGATGTCGAGCCGGCCAGTGAAGCGGCCAGCCAGCCTCATCTTGACCGTGCCTCCAGCAACGAGGCGCGTGCTAGCGCGCCCTCTGCGGGAGGTGGTGATCATGCCGAGGCTCGCCAGCCGGCCACTCCTCTAGCCAGCACTGCCGTCTCTACCGACCTGCCCGACTTGCCAGTCGTTCCCTCGGCTTAATCTGCCGTCCTTGCTTTTCCTGCTTGTTACTCTTTGAACAATTTTTATTAAACTTGCGCAGTTCCACCCACTTGGGGTGTATTCAAACTATGTTGAATACTGGCCATTCGAAGGTCTTTTGTGTAAATATGATCGTGTGTGTGTTTGGCTTCCATTCGCGTATGCTTTTTATCCTTAGGCTGTTTCCTTTGCTGCCTTCCCCTGTCTGCTGCCTTCCCAACCGGCAACTGCTCTGCAGCCTGTGGCTAGGGAAGAACTTGGCTATATTTTTTTGGGGGAAGGCAAGTACTCGAGCTTTCTTAGATTGAAGCGAGGTGAATGGAAGCCGGCCGGCCGGCTACTATGGTAGTCCGTCGGTGGTGGGAGAAAAACCGGCTTTTGTTATATTAGTCCGTTAGTCCCTAGACGTTTTTCGTGTGGGCGTCCTTTCCTGCCTTTAACTCTTGCCAGCCGGACAGCCGGTTCTTCGAACTGCGACTTTTGGCAAGAGAAGGCTTGGGTGCCGGCACACTACTTGTCTGACCGCGAGTAGGACTTCTAATATAACTCAAGGCGGCTAGTCCCCGGGCCGACTAGTCGAACCCGGCGCCGGACGAAAAAAGTGAATGTAATGACATGATCTTAAGCATGATACTCTTCATTCATAGATAAAATATGGCAGTCCCCGAGCTCTCCTCGGGGGGCCTATTGTCTCGTACTTAGTACAAAAGTTAGCGTGATACATACTGCATTTCAACTGTAAAATCTTCGGAGGAGGTTTGCATTCCATGGTCGTTCCGACTCCTTGCCGGAGTCGTCTCTCTTTCGTACCTTCGGCTTCTATGCGTCGATCAGGTAGTAGGAGTCATTTCCCAGCGCTCTGCTGATGACAAAGGGGCCTTCCCAAGGGGCCGAGAGCTTGTGCTGGCCGGCTGTTCGCTGGATTAGCCGGAGCACGAGGTCGCCCTCTTGGAAAGATCTTGGTCTGACCTTCCGGCTGTGGTAGCGGCGCAAGCCCTGCTGGTAGATGGCGGACCGGCTGAGGGCTAACAGCCGGCCTTCTTCCAGCAGGTCGACGCCGTCTTCTCGTGCTTCCTTGGCCTCCGGCTCCGTGTACATGGTTACCCAAGGCGAGTCGAACTCAATGTCAGTTGGGATGACCGCCTCGGCACCATACACGAGGAAGAAAGGAGTGAAGCCAGTTGATTTTTTTAGGGTAGTGCGCATACTCCAGAGGACTGCCGGCAGCTCATCGAGCCAACAGCCGGCCGAACATTCCAGTGGTACGACCAGTCGGGGCTTGATGCCGGAAAGGATGAGGCCGTTGGCTCGCTCGACTTGGTCGTTTGACTGCGGGTGGGCAACGGATGCTAAGTCCAACCGGATTCCCTGCGTCGCACAGAAATGTGCCAATGCTCCCTTGGCGAAATTCGTGCCATTGTCGGTGATGATGCTATGTGGCACGCCATACCGAGTTGTTATATCTTCGATGAATGTCACGGCAGTCCGCCCATTCAGCTTCTTGATCGGCTTTGCCTCAATCCATTTGGTGAATTTGTCCACGGCGACAAGCAGATGTGTCATGCCGCCGCGCGCCGTCTTGAATGGGCCCACCATGTCCAGTCCCCAAACAGTGAAGGGCCAAGTGAGGGGAATGGTCTTGAGTGCCGACGCTGGCAGGTGTTGCTTGGAGCTGAAGACTTGGCACCCTTTGCAATGTTTAACTAACTCCTTGGCATCATCCAAAGCAGTCGGCCAAAAGAACCCATGGCGGAAAGCTTTGGCGACGAGTGATCTTGAGGCCGCATGGTGTCCGCATTCTCCTTGGTGGATGTCTCTGAGGATTGCAATGCCCTTCTCTTGCTCGACGCATCGCTAGAAGACTCCAGTGACACTGCGCCTGACGAGCTCTCTGTTGAAGATTGTGTATGCTCCAGCTCGGCGTTGGACTTGTCTTGCATCTGTTTTGTCAGCCGACAGTTCTTGGTTTATTAGGAAGTTGAGGATGGACTGGGCCCATGATGGAGTTGTGACTTCTTCTATTGCCAACACGGCTACTGAGACCAGGGCGGGCGGGCTGGGTGGTGAAATGCTGGAGTCGGCCGCCGCCTGTTGTGTTGGTGCAGTCCCCGGGCCGACTACCGCAGTCCCCGAGCCGGGTGTGGTAGTCCCCAGGTCGGGCGTAACTACGGAAGTCCCCGAGCCGCCTACTGACGTCCCCGGGCCGACTATCGAAGTCCCTGGGTCACCTGTTTGGTTCTTCGAGCTGGACCCGGCTGCGTCGAGGTCAGGTGGCACGAAGATGGAATCGGACTCTGGAGACGGCTTGATAGACGGCTTGAGGAGGCGTTGCAGAGAGACACCGGTTGGTATTGCCTGCCGAGTGGAGCCTATTCGAGCCAGGGTATCAGCTGGCTCGTTGTCGGCTCGCGGTACGTGGAGGAACTCGCATCCTTCAAAGTACCCGCTGTTCTGCTGAACGAGGAAGCTGTAGCTTGCCATATCTGCATCCTTGGCGTCCCAGTCGCCGGATGATTGCTGGACTACCAAGTCCGAGTCGCCGTAACATAGGATCCGGCGTATGCCGAACTCTTTGGCAAGCCGGAGCCCGTGTATGAGCGCCTCGTACTCGGCCACGTTGTTGGAGGTGGCAAAGTGAATTTGCAGCGTCTATCTGAGCTTGTCGCCTTTGGGAGAGGTGAGGATGACGCCGGCTCCCAAGCCGGTGCGCATCTTGGACCCGTCGAAGTGCATGCGCCAATGAGTGGAGTCGGGAGCTGGCAGCAGGTACTAGGTCTCGTCCTAGTCGACGAGGAAGTGGGCCAATTCTTGGGACTTGATGGCAGTGCGAGGCTGGTAGAAGATCGTGTAGGGGGCCAGCTCGATGGCCCATTTCGCCACCCGGCCGGATGCATCCCGGCTGCCTATGATCTCGGCAAGCGGGGCGGTGCATACGACCGTGATGGGGTGCTCTTGGAAGTAGGGCTTCAGCTTCTTGGCGGCGAAGTACACGCCATAGCACATCTTCTGGTAGTGCGGGTAGTTCTGCTTTGAGGTAGACAGCACCTCACTCAAATAGTACACCGGCCTCTGGACCGGCTAGGCTCGGTCCTCTTCTGGGCGCTGGACTACGATGACGGTGCTGACCACCCGGCTGGTTGCAGCAATGTAGAGGAGCATGGGCTCTTTCTCAGTCGGCGCCGCCAGGACAGGCGGCGTGGCCAGCATCTTCTTCAGCTCGTGAAAAGCTTGGTCGGCTTGGTCGTTCCACTCGAAGTGAGTGGTCTTCTTCATGAGGCGGTAGAGGGGGAGAGCTTTCTCTCTGAGCCGGCTGATGAAGCGGTTCAGGGAAGCCAAGCACCCGGTGAACTTCTGGATGTCTCGATGTTTGGTGGGAATCGCCATTCTCTCAAAGGCCTTGATCTTTACTGGGTTGCATTCGATGCCGCGTTCGGAGACCAGGAAGCCTAGGAGCTGGCCGGCTGGCACTCCGAACACGCATATCTCGGGGTTGACCTTGATCTGGAACCGGCGCAGGTTCTCAAATGTTTCCTTGAGGTCTTCCAGCAAGGTGTCGCGCTTCTCCGTCTTCACCACAATGTCGTCTACGTAGACGTGGGCATTTCTGCCGAGCTGCTTGAGGAGGCACTTCTGCATGCAACGCTGAAAAGTGGCACCGGCATTTCTTAAGCCGAATGTCATAGTCAGGTAGCAGAAAGCTCCGAATGGCGTGATGAAGGCAGTCTTCAGGCGGTCAGCCGGATCTAGCTTTATCTGGTGGTATCTTGAGTAAGCATCCAAGAAACTCAACAGCTCGTATCCGGCCGTGGAGTCTATCACTTGATCAATCCTTGGCAGGGCAAAGGGATCTTTGGGGCAGGCCTTGTTGAGGCTCGTGTAGTCTATGCACATGCGCCACTTGTTGTTCTTCTTTAGCATGAGGACCGGGTTGGCGAGCCACTCTGGAAAGAAAACCTCCATAATGAAGCTGGCTGCCAGAAGCCGGGCTATCTCTTCTCCTACAATCCTTCTTTTCTCCTCCAACAGTCGGCGGAGGGGTTGTTTGACTGGTTTTGCGCCTTCTCGGACGTGTAGCTTGTGCTCAGCGAATTCCTTCGGAACACCCGGCATGTCCTTAGGGGACCATGCAAAGATGTCCCGATTCTCACGGAGTTAATCGGCGAGCTCGCCTTCCTATTTTTTGTTTAGGTTTGCCCCGATGACGGCAAACCTTTCTGGGTGCTCGGGGTCTAGAGGTATCTTCTTCGTCTCCTTGGCCGGTTAGAAAGATCCTTGGGCATCACACTCCCTGGGATCGGGGGACAGGGCCGGTTGTTTGCCGGCCATGGCCACGACTCGGTCCAACATCTTCTTTTCTTCGGCAATCACAAGGGACTCGGCCAGCTGGCTGCTGGCTGCTGCGCACTCAGAAGATTTCTTGTAATCGCCGGCTATGGTGATGATGCCCTTGGCGCTCCGCATCTTCATCTTGAGGTAAGCATAGTGGGGAACAGCCATGAACCTGGCCAAGGCAGGACGGCCAAGCAATGGATGGTAGGGGCTCTCCAGGTCCACCACTTCAAACCAGATCGCTTCTCGGCGGAAATGATCCTTGTCCCCAAAGAGAACATCAATCTTGATCTTGCCAATGGGGGCGCAGGACAGGCCAGGTACAATGCCATGGAACATAGTCCGAGTAGGAATGAGTTGCTTCGTCTTGACGTTCAGCTTCTCCAGGGTGTCACGGTACAGGATGTTGATGCTGCTCCCACCGTCTATCTGCACGCGGGAGAAACGGGTGGCGCGTCTGTCCGTTGCAAGGGTAGCATCCAAAACCAACGCATAAGAGCCGGGAGATGGCATCACCTCTGGGTGGTCGGACCGGCTCCAGCTGATGGCGGGGTTGGTAGCGACCATGTTGACTTCCTGGTGCTCTCGGCGTCTGCTGCGCCGGCCTTTGGGCTGGCTTGTAAAGACGACATAGGCGGCATGCTCGTCGGGGAACTCATCGTGCACAGCTCTGACTGCTGGCCGAGCAGTCGGCAGCTGCGGAGCTGAAGGCGGCGGACCAGCAGGCGGAGGCGGCGCGAGCCCTTCGCCTTTGGAGATTCGGGTGAGCCAGTGGCACTTCCGGGTTGTGTGGTTGGACGGCTTCGCGCCGCTGTGGAACTTGCATGGGGCGTCGAGAGTTTGCTCGTAGGAGAAGGCCGGCCGCCAAGCTGACCTGCCGCCCCTCTGCTTCTTGGTTGCGGGCCGCCCTTCGGGCTGCTCGTCTTCGACTGTGGCCACCTGCCGACTGGTGGAGAGCGGCACGGGGCCCTTGCGCTTATGGTCGCTCTGGTACGGGCGTCGGCCGGAGTCCCCAGCCGGCGTCTTGGGCGCCGCTTGAGTAGCTTCCCGGACGCGTCTACCCGGAGTTCAGTCTTCATTGAGGAGTCGGCGGTGGCGTACTTGTCCACTATGACCAGAAGCTCGTCGAGGGTAGTCGGCTCGTCGCAGAGGAGCTTGTGCTTGAGGAGGGTGCCTTCTCGGCACCCGGCAGTGAAGTATTCTATGGCTTGCACCTCGTGCACCCCTTCGCAAGAGTTGCGGAGCTCGGCCCAACGTGTGAGGTAGTCGCGTGTGGACTCGGCGGGGCCTTGTACGCACAAGGAGAGCTGTCTGGGCTTGGGAGCCCGCTTGTAGGTGCTGGTGAAGTTGCGGACGAAGGCTTCTGTGAAGTCTAGCCAGCTGTTGATGCTGTATGGCCTGAGGTTGTTGAGCCAGGTCCGCGCCGTGCCTTGCAGCATGAGGGGCACGTACTTCACGGCAACGCGCCTGTTGCCGTTTGCTATGCGAACCGCTGTGGAGTAGTCGATCAACCAATCTTCAGACTACATAGAGCCGTTGTACTTGGGCGTGTCTCTTGGGAGCGAGAACCCTTTGGGGAAAGGCTCGTTCGGGATGCGGGGGCCGAAGCAAGCCGGGGCGACATCATGTTCTTCTTCTAGCGCGAGGGATCGCGCTAGGCGGTCGATCCGATGGCGGGCGTCGTTCTCGCCGACTCCTTTGCGGCGACCTAGTCGGCCGCTGAGAGTCGGATGCGTGACAGGCGGTGGGGTGGGATATCTCTCCCCACGAGGCGGAGGCGGAGGCGGGTTGCCCCGCCGCTCCACGTCCCGGGGACGGCCTTCTGCGTCTCGCTCGATGGAGATCCGGGTTCGGCTTCGGCTGGCAGCCGGCTCTTTCTCGTGTCGCGTGCGGGTTTTACCCGCGGTCGGTGTCCGGGACGTCGCGCCGTGCTCTCGGCGCGGGGGAGGGCTTTCCGCGTGGGCATTGGCTTCGTGCCGCTGTGCGGCTGCATCGATTAGTTGATGGATGCGTCTGATCATGTGGGGGAGTTCTTTGGCCCCTAGTCCGTCTAGCTCGTCTACGGCCGCCTGGGCGGCGCGCAGGTTCTCGAGTGGAGTGGCGTAGACTGGGCGGTCGACTCCTAGCGTGTCGGCAAGGGCAGCGCCGCGCTGTCTGGTAACGCCGGCTCGGCTTGGCCCGCCTAGGGGCGGCGTGCCAATGGCGGCGCGGTCGCCTTCGCGCTGGTGGGCCTTAGTGAGGCATCTCATGGAAGCCAACTTCCGGCCCTCTGCGAGGAGGGTGAGGCGGCGAGCCTCCAGTGCTTCGGTGTCGGCATCGGCCGGGACGGGGATGGACAAGTCGTGGACCACCGCATGCAGGGCGTCGAGGGCGTTCTCGCCAGAAGCGCCACCGTGGCCGATGACCATCACCTCGGTGGTGGCACCGTCGCAGCCATCGGCCCGGGGAAGTGGGTCGTTGTAGATCGCGACATCGGTGGGGAAAGCGTCGAGCGAGGCCGTGTCGGAGTCGACAGGCATCGGATCGGTGGAGCCAACAGACTCCAAGTCCACAGCAGGCTCACCGGAGACGTGGAGCTGGCCGAGGAGGTTGACGAGGTGGTCGGTGCCCGCGTCAGAGGCGGGCTCGTCGGAGATGAGGGTCTCGTCAAGGAGATCGGCGAGGCCGCTCGCTGCGCAGACGTTGGTGACGCCTTGCAGCGCGTCGTGGCAAGCGCCATCGGGCGTGCCGGGCTGGCGACGCTCGCTGGGGAGGAAGAGGGTTCCCGTCTAGAACAGATCTCCGGACGACGGTGCACCTGGCCCCACGGTGGGCGCCAAATGTCGGGTGGTAGGTGCGACATATGCCAACGGGTGGCTTATCATTGTGGGAGCCAGTAAGACGTCGCCGGTGAATCTTACCCAGCTTCAGGGCTCTCCATGGAGATAACACCCCTATTGATGCTCTGCGGGGTCTCTGCATGATCACTAGATGAACGAGTGGCTACAAGATGCTCCTTGAGCTGTTTGGCGAGAAGAAGAAGAAGGGCATGGCTCGCTCTCCTCTCCTCTCTATGTGGTGTCTAAAACTAGCTAAGATCAACCGTTTGCATGGGTGCCTCGGGGGGTTTATATAGGCCCACCCCCGGGGGTACAATGGTAATCCGGCTGGGCGTGGGCCCTAGCCGTCTGTGTCTATGCTCGCCGGCTTCTGCGACGGCTGCTGGGGCCCGCCGGCTGGTGTGTCCCACCGGCTGCCGGCTCCTTGGTCGACAGGCAGGCCCCACTGTCAAGGGCCTTGTCGGTGGCCGGTTACTGTTGCCTCAAACCTGGTGACGAGGGCTTCGCCGAGGTAAGCCTGGCTACAGTGCCGCCGCCCGGCGGGCGATCGCTGTAGCCTCACCTTGTCTTGTCTCCTTAATGGGGTGTCTCCTTCGAGGGAGGAAGCACGCCGGCTATGGGGAGCCGGCCCTGTCTTGGGCTGACTGGGGGAGACCTGGCCGCCTTCGGGTGTCTCTCTGCCTGAAGGGGCCCACCGCCCGTGGGCCGCGCTGACAGCCCGTCGTCGGTGGCGTTAGGGTCAACATGGAAACAGTGCCGCGCCGGACGGGTCATGGCCACCCCGTACGGCGCACTGTGCCAGGCGTGCTCCGAGATTCGGGGGTGGCAGGCTTTACTATAGCCACGCCCCGCCACATCGCCGTTATGTGGATGCAGACTTCGAGGGTACGATCTTGACCGCTTTATGGGAGTCGGCTTCTCGCGGCCGGCTTCTTGGAGCCGGCCCTCCCGCGGCTTTCTTCATGAGGGCTAAAGCCGGGCTGCCTTCCGATAGTCGGCCTGGGAGACAGCCGGCAAGGGGAAGGCGGCCCCACGTCTTGGATTCTTGAGGGCCGGATCGGCTCGTAATTTTTTCAGAAGGGCCAGGGGGAGCCGGCTAGGCTACCCGTGGTCGTTTACTCCGACAATCGAGGAGGAGAAGGGAGGAAGCTGGGTATACCTCCTTACCCTAGGACGAGAAAACATGGCCGGCGATGGAGGGAGACGTCGGCAGCGGGTCGACGAACTTGGCGCGATCTACTGTCCGAGATGCAGAGGAAGAAGGGGACGTTGTGGAAGGAGTTCTCGGCCGCGGATCAGCGTTAGGATGGAACCAGGGCGGCGTTCACGAGTGCTTGGACGAAGGAGGGGATGCCGTGGAGGAGAGTTAGGTCGGCAGTGAGGTAGCGACCGAGCCGGCCATGGCGTGGGCGGTGGTGGAAGCGACGCAAGTGTGTCCCCTTACCTGTGGCGGCGGCACGAAGGATAGGGACAAGAGGAAGGGGAAACCGTAGGGCAAGGTTGGGCTCTTATAGGAGGGGTGCGGACACTGTGGCTTGCCACCAAGGCCATGTGCTCCTGCTCGTAGGTTTTACCATGAGGGGATGTGGCGAGAGGACGAAGAAAAAGGTAGGTGAGAGTTCACTACATGAGGGCCCGGCGTGGGTGTCTAGCGAGGATCACCACACGGAAGGGCGAGCGAAGGGGGCTGCGTTCATGGGAAGGCTGGGCCGGCCTGGAGTTGTGGCCCAGCTGGCTAGCAAAGGCCCGGGTGGGGTTGGGCTGAATTGCTGCTGCTCTCTCACTCTATTTTCTTTTCATATTTTCCTCCAAACATAAAACAAGGAAAAGGCCAGAGTGATTGGGATAGGCAATGGAAGATATAGAAATATCCCCAAGCTCCTGAAAATGTGCACTATTTAAAAAAATTGGTTTGGAGATTTTTAAAGGAAGTAAAATAATTCAAGTTTGAATTAAATTCAAACTTGAACCATTTTAAATCCTAACCAAAATAACTTAGATAAGGCTGAGATTTGACGGAGAGGTTTAGGACAAGATGACTGAATTGTGAGGAAGTTTTGAACATTAATGGAGTAGTGAAAAATGGCACTTGCCAAATGAAAATGGAAGAAAGGGATAGGAGGGAGAGTTGGTGCATGGGTCACCCATGAAGCATGCAACAAGACAACATGCATGAAAACAATCACACAATGCACATGATGAGGATGGAATGCAAAATGACAAGAGTCCCAAGTGCAATATTATAATTAGGCCATGATGCAACAATTGAAGGCAAAAAGAAACATGACAAAAAATGACAATACAAAACAAAGAGGAACAAAACAAAACCCGAAAAGGAAATCCAAAAGAAGAAACCACTTGGTATTTAACATGACAAGGTTGGATACATCTCCAAATATGGAAGTTTTACATCTAGGGTGTTACAATAATGGGCCGGCCCATCTAAAGGCCCATGAGATTTCGCCGACCATAATGGGTCGGCCCAACCAAAGGCCCACAAGATTTTGAGTACACTAGTGGGCCGACCCATTAACAGGCTGCCATGTTTTGGGCCAAATGCCAGCCCATATTTGATCTGGTCCATTAACAGCCTCCCATCTTCCGGGCCTAATAAAGGCCCATGTGAGATCTGGCCCATTAAAAGCCTACCATGTTCTGGGCCAAATTACGGCCCAGATCAGATCCGGCCCTTTAAGAGGCTTTGGGCTAAAATATGGCCCATATCAGATTCGGCTCGTCAACTGGACACTATGCTTTTGGGCCCACTTGCTAAAGGCCCATTTAATAATTCGTCCTGATATTAGTTTCGTCCTGTTAAAGGCCCGTTTAACATTTCGGCCCTATATTTATTTCGGCCTGTTAAAAGCCCGTCATATAGTTGGGCCTAACTACGGTCCGGTTTGCATCCGTCCTGCTCACAGCCAATAATCTGATTGGTCCAAACAAGGACCGAGACAATTTTGGCCTGTTAACGGCCCATGATGTGATTGGCACAATCATGGGCCGAGGTCTATTTCGGCCTGCTATCGGCCCGTGAGCTGTTCGGCACGTTTCAGGCCCAACCTACTTTTCAGCCTCCTAAAAGGCCATTGAGTTTTCTTGCAAAAATAGGGCCAGCGGTTTACTCGGCCTATTAAAGGCTCGAATCTACTAGTGGGCCAGTTTACATTTAGGCCTATTAACGGACCAAGATGATTGGGCCCATGATGCGGATCATACATAGTGATTTGCATGATGACCCAATTATGTACTATAATTTTACGGCTTGGCCAATTTACTGCGAAGACAGGATATATATACAGTAAAATAACTGCAACATCGTGAATAAGAAAAAACTTAGACTATACAATAAAGAAATTACGACATATTACATCCACTGGGCATCAAAGTTCGCCACTATGATAATAAAGCACAAGCAGACAACAGATTACATACACTGGGCATCAAAGATCGCCACCAGTGCAAATAAACACGTTCACAAAATAATATACAAAACCGACAATACTTCAATAGAGTTCAAGAAAGGTTAGCCCTGCTTGGGAGCTGCAGCAGAAGCAGCTGAGCAAGCTGATAAGACTGTGCCTGGTTGACACTTGTATCCTCCTCACTCTGAAAGATAAACAAGCAGACAGATGATAGGTTTTGCACATATAATTATTAGTGCTGACAATTCATCACATTTCTTACTGACGAATAAAGTGACACAGTTTAAAATAACATTAACACAATATGGTATTGTTCAGATTAAGACATGGCAGTAAATGACATTGTGAAGGAGTTGGCAGCTTCACGACACCACTGGATTACAGATCAAGAACTCATAAGTATCAATGGTTAGTGTGCTGTCAATTTATCACATTTTAGATTGGCAAATAAAGAGATGGCTTAAATAATAGTAGAATGATATGACATTGTTCATAGTTGAGACATTGCAGAATATGACATTATGCTATAGTGGGTAGGTTCACCACACCACTGGATTACGGATCAAGAACAGAGGCATACATGTAGGGCAAAAGAAGATCACTTGCTCTGTATAGTTTAATTTACATGGTATGAAGAAGGAACTTGGCTGTACAACTGAAAACTTAAATTGAGAAGGACAAACTTTATTTATGAACTACATAATGAACTTTAAACATGCAATTTGATGCAAACACCAAAAATAAATAGCTGTTGCAGTCATGCCTAACTAAATATACACAAGAAAGTTTGAAGGCTTGAGAAGGACAAACTTACATTATTGGTGAAGACAAGCTCTATAAAGCCCTTGTCCATGCTGATGGGGGGCAATTCAAGAAGTTTACCACAAAATCTTCTTCATAAGCATCCACTTTATTCTACATTTTGTTAAGAGTAAATATAGATGTGATAATATAAGAAAAAAATGGAGAATATTTAAGATAAGATGATAAAGGACAGCAGGTACTTACAAGAACAATGTAGAGCTAAAAAATTTCATTGGCATTGGATATATTCTACACTAATGTAACCATTCATACAGATCACATAATTTGGAGTGAACAATTGAAAGCAAGCTATCATGCATACTACTGTCACATAATGAACCAGGTATGAATGCAAGTATAGTGATACAAGACAATAGGTACTAACAAGAGGAAAGTAGCGGGCAACATATTTGCGATATTCTGTCATTCTTTTCAAACCGGAATTCTTCTTTGAGCAGATTTCCTGCAAAAAAGATCCGTAAGGAACATGTGGAAAAGTAGAAGTTCAAATTGTCATGTGATATCATAGACAGTACCTCATCCTGGGAACGAGACTAGTGCATAACAAGGTCTTTCCATTCAATGTCTTCTTAATTTAGCACAGGAGACTTCACCAGAAATTCATTTATAGACTTGCCATCAAAGTGTGATTTCCTCAACTAACACCGATACTGCTGCAATGCTTCCTTGAAAAGCGCAAGCAAGCTTTGCTCGCCATGACTATCCAGATTGACCCTCGCCTACTTACAACAATGTAATGTAAATCATTGATGTGTTCAATCAGCAGAAAACAGGAAAATAATCACCATGAATAGTAGCACTTACACATAAGTGGGACGGGAAGATGTGAAAATGGTGTTTGTCTTCACTATAATCTTCCCATGATGGGAATATATGCACGTAGTCCCTAACAACATTGAAATCATTGTCTTTTAAACTAGGAATAACTAGAATGGCGTTCCAATCTACAGGAATTGGCTGTCTATGAAGTTGGTATAGGTCTTTGGCCGGTGCAATTGCTGTACTTTTTGCTGGAGTGGGATTTTTCTGGGGTACGGCTGGTGCTACAGCAACTGAAATCAGCATACCGTTTGCTGGAGTGCAGGTCCTGTATGGTGGGGCTAGTGGTGTGGCCAGTGAAGTATGGGTACAGTCCGCTGGAGTCGGTCCTACATTTTGTGTCACTGGTTGTACAACCAATATAAGTGGGGTGCTGTCTGATTTCTCCGGCACCACCACGTTTTTCAAGGACTTTGCTGGTGCTCCTTCAGGTTTGGCAATCACCCTCTTCCTTTTTGATGTTTGATGCACAAGAACAATATATGAGTGGAAAAACATGGTATGATGATAGATATAATATGTCTGGTTAATGGATGGGCATGGCATCTTGACGATTATGATGAGTAAACTAATCAGATGGCGGTGCAACAAAGAAGAAGAAATGCAAGACACCATATGCAAGATACGTGGAATCAACAAAACCTTGCCAAATTAGAACAGGCACCTTGATGAGTGAACAGGACAGGACATCTGCCTTTGACTCCTCGAGGTCAAAATAGTCATCAGGATCATATTCTGAACAAGAATCTATAGGTGGGGAGCGTATGAGTTTCATTGCATTCAGAATGGCACCCAATGCCTTGGTGCCAATTTTGTAAGTCGTTGCAGTGTTCCACAATATTCTTCTGATGCGCAGATTCTAATATTCACTGTAATTATGTATAATATTTGAGAACCATGAAAACATAAATAGTAGTGAGATTATCTTTGTAATGCAGAGGATATTCTAATATTGGGGCACCCCTATAAACCCTTGTGTGCTATCACTTGATTCTGATGAGTGAGCTCATGTGTGCTATAATATGGTGTGTGCATTAATATAATCTGGCAAAAGTACACAAAAAATAGGCTCCAGAAGGATAGTTAGTAGATGATAGGTTCATAATATATTGTATAGAGAGTTTATTGCCAAACCATGATAACAAGAGCACACAACAACTAGGTAGATCGTAGTGTACATAAAAGGTGTACACCATAACCACGATATATAAATCGGGAAAGTGGAACTGGCTGGAAAATACGATGTTGTATTGCCGCTACTAATTGAAAGACTATCGATCACGTACATGCCAGCTCTATCAGTTGTTGACTGCATATGTCCCTGCTCCCCTTCCTGACAAGGAACATAATGTACGTACTAAATACAGAATAAAAAAAGAGGAACATGTTAAAGAACAGAAGAGGAAGCATATTCTTGAGGTTCCGCTTCATTGCATACGATGTTGGTTGCCCACTCATGATGAATCACAACGCCCAAAGAAATGAAATTCCATGCTGTCTCTCTATATGTGGCCACATGCATTTGGAAAATCAAGTGGGAGCATTACCTGACCAATTAAATGTGTGTCTGTTAACTAATATCAGTATGATATCACAATTCGTACTTGAAGAAGTAAGCTTTGGACTTATGATTGGTGTGTTGTTTAGCTTCAAGAATGGACTGCTGCTAGTGCGACACAAACCACCTACACAGATCATAGTGTAGATATAACGGGAAAACCGTAAGCATTAGGAGTAAAATCAACAAAGTGGAACTTGCTGGAATATATGTGCTAGTATTGCCGGTACGGCTAGAAAGGCTTCGGATACCACCTCTCTTCAACTGAAGGTGCGGTACTGTTAATATCAGTGTAACTCTCAAAGGCGACAGAACTCCCTGCATTTCCTTGCTAATCTTATAGGATTCAAGTGGGCAGGCCACTACAATTCCTATTCATATGTTTCCAAAATCCTACGAATTAAAGAGGCCCGAAGAGTTCAAAGTGTCCATCACAACCGACCCTATAGACCTCTACACTGCAACTGTCCCTGCTCATCTTCACTACAAGGAACATAATGTACTACTATCATACTCCCTTTGTTCCAAAATATAAGTCTTTGTAGATATTTCAACTATGGATCACATACAAATGTATTATGTATACAGATACATTTTAGAGTGTAGATTCACTCATTTTGCTCCTTATGTAGTCCATGGTGGAATCTATACAAAGACTTGTATTTAGGAACGGAGAGAGTACTTATTAAAGAAGAACGGAAGAGAAACATGCTAAAGAAGAGCAAGTAGATTTTGGATAATAAAATGTTCATTGCGCAGTGCCCACACATGATGAACCAGAGCGCATTAAGAATGCAACTCCCTGCTGTCTCTCTATATGTGGTGCGCGTGCTTTTCCAAAGTAAAGTAGGAAAATTAGTTGACCAATTAAACGTTATCTGTTTTAGTAATATCAGCATCATATCAGATTCGTATTTGAGCAACAAGTTTGGAATTATGAGTGGCACATTGTTTAGCTTGATGGATTCATGAGGAGTGCTAAGCAACTACGATGATGGTACTGAATATAAAGGCATGTCTGCATGCAAGTCGCGTGACTTTTGTCATTTGGGTCAGTCGACCATTTCAGGCGGTTGGATAAAGATCCTACGTCTCCTAACCCTTCTTCTTCCTTATCTCTGATTCTTCCCGTAAAGAACACCGCACGGGCCACCGGCCGAACCACCGGCCCCGACCCCCCCCCCCCCCCCCCCCCCCCCCCCCCCCCCCCCGCCCCACCCTCGTCGAGTTTTCTTCGTTCGGCAAGGCCCCACCACCGCCCCCCACAACCACCGTCCCCGGTTGAGCCCCTTCCTTCACCTGCGAACTCGAGCGAGCTCTCAAAAATCGACTGACCCAATTTTGAAATTTAGTCTACTGTCATTTAACTAGTGTGGAATATCAAAGGGGAAAACCATAAGCATCGTGAGTATAGTGTTGAGCGTGCCATGGCGGATCTGAAGGTGTAAACCGGAGAAAGGCAACTTCGCAACCAATGTCTGCTTTCAACTAACAAGTAAGTGATGGACAAGAAATCAGAGTAAAGCAGTGGTGATCTATTTTCTTGCTGCCATAAATATGTTGAGCAGATACGAAAGAGTACCGCCTCTGGTGCGGCGCAGTGTATGCATCTGCTGAGAATTTGACGGTGCTGCGGTAGCGATGGCTGTCAGCGGCGTGGAAGCACATCTAGGAGGGTAGACGGTGGCGGTCGGGTGCGGTGGATGAGACGGTCGTAGGAGTGGCGCCAACAAGGTGGACTACTGTGGGGATGAAGCGAGAGGATGAGATGCAAGGATCCTGGTCTGAAGCCATGGATGAGAGAGGTCGATCTCTTGTAATGGACGATGGAGTCGGGGTATCAGCTCCAGCATGGTGGAGGAGGACAGCGGTGGATGGGGTGGCAGATAGAGGAGGCTGGGGTGGAGATGGTGTTTTGGCACCCACGGAGTACGAATGGGGAAATGGAGGGAGAGAGGAAGGGGGAACCATGTCTTCAGGGTGCGCTTGTCTCAAATGCGAGGAAATTTACAAGCTTAGCCCCCGTTTAAAATTTCCTACATCACAACAATATTAGTCGGTTGGGGATAGGACGGTAATCTCGCATACACCTCATATTTGCCGATGAGAGTTTGTTTTTGGCTCCCACTGTGTATGAATCTGGGAGGGAGTCGATTTTGGCCGATGATACACTGTGTTTTGGCGCCCACCGTGTATGAATCCGGGTGAGAGGCGGTTATTTCACGTTTGAGTTAAATTACAAACCTACCCCTATCAAAACCTATAGAAATCGAGCCGATAGGATTTGCGTGTCAGGGATAGGCAATAATTTCCATCTCGTAGATTTTGGTTTCGGGCGGTTACTGCGAATTTCCCCGCTTAGTTCAAATTTTTGCAGAGCAAGAGTGCATGCTTACCATGCTAACTCAATTCGAATCCAGTTTGTATTCTATTTTTGTTTGGGAAAGATCCATTTTCGATTGGAATAAAATTCTATATACATCATTTTTTATATATACTTTGAAAAGCACAACAAAGAATTTTTTTCCTTTGTATGTATAATATGATTTACAAGTACAATGATCTGAAAATCATAAGGTTGAATTCAAAAAATTTAAACCAAATTATGTTCTACTAAAATGTATGGATCAGTAATATCTACATATTAAATAACATAGATGCGTGTGAATTCATATGAGTATGCATGTTTGATAGATCAATTTTGGTTCGAGTATGAATTACATGTATCATCATCTCAAATTCAAATATTTGAATCCCTTTTATGTTGACTCCTTTCACGCACATCTTTCTCGCATGCTCCTTCATGTAGCTATCACTCTCTTTTCTCCAGCTCACCCGCACGCTCACTTCATGTTTCTCCTATCTTCGCAAACATGGTCTCTCAACGTCTCCCTTGAGAAGTGTCACACTCTCCCTATCATTATACATTACACGATTTTCATTATCTCTCATGTATCTACCGTTCTCTGGTATCACTAGGTACCTAAGCTTTCTTTTTCACCGCCACACACACAATCTCACTCTTCTTTTACTTTGTCTTTCTCTCTATGTGGTTCTCTCACACACCCTATATGTCTCTAGATATGACTCATACCACTAAAATTACTCTTTACCGCAGACACAACATTTGTTGCGGTCTCCTTTCCGTCTCAATCCTAGTTATAAAACTGACATTATTCTTTTGTTTACCAATCAGACAAACTCCCCCCTCTCTCTCACACACACACACAACTCCTGCTTCCACTCCCCTTCCCAACTACCGTCTCTCTCTCTCTCTCTCTCACACACACACACAAAATCTCGCTTTCGCACCCCCGACTCGTATTTCTCTCACAAACATTGATCGACTACCCTCCAGATAGGTTTATACACCCGCACACTCGTGCTTCCACTATCGCGTACATGTCTCTCTCGCGCTCCTTGTATATATGTAGATTTTTCGTCCCTTCTTGAGACACGCCCTCTCGATCATGCACACACACACTATCGCCTCATTTTAAGCTGACACCTCTCGCACACACACACTCTTTGTGTCTTTGTCACATATGCACTCCGTCCTCCTTCTCTGTCCCTATCTCTCTCACACACACAACACACACACATGAGGTCATGAGGAGGAGGCACCAGAGTCATCTACCCCCATCTTACGAACCAAGGAACCTCTTCAACACGCCTAGAGCAGGACCAGTGACCCGCCGGTGGTAAACCGGACGGTTGAAGCGCCTGGGGCAGGAGCACCGGTTCAGCCACACATGATGGGCTCTCCACATGTGAATAATACCCCACCTTATCATGTTTCAATGCCACCGGGTCATTACTCTAATCCTTTGGACAATATGATCGCTATGGCATCGCGATTGGCAGCTCTACCGGTTGAAGGCGAGTCTCAAATAGCAATAGAGACATGGCATGCCAGGGAACTCCTTCAGATGGTTGTGGCTCAGCAAGCGGCTTATTCCTATAGTCGCGAGCAGATTCACTCAACTCCTCATCCAAGCTGAAGTTACAACAGACACATTGAATCACCAGTGGTTTCAAGAAGTGAGCGGCGCTGTAACCAGCCACGTGGACATGACCCAGCGTGCGGTGGTGCCAATGCTCAAGCTTTGGTGGATCGGGGTAGAATGCGTCGGGACGCCGAGCTGGCGGCTCTGCAAACGGCTCATCAGTATTCTCAGGCTTATCCGTCAGTTTCGGTGGAGGCAGGCGTGATCTCTAGAACCTTGGGCGTGCCATGTTTAGTGCCGGCTCTGCCTAACGAGCGTTTACCCAAGGATTTCATGGGTCCTCGTAAGGTGCCTAACTACACGGTAGATCAACTCCCTGAAGCTTGGGTTGAAAGTTATGAGATGGCAATGGAGCTGCTGGATGTTGGAGATGCTGCATGTGCTAAGTACTTCATGATGATGTTGGATGGGACGACCCATACTTGGTTGAAAGGGCTGCCTGCCAACACCATTGGATCATGGGCCGAGTTAAAAGCTCAATTTATCCTGAATTTTAAAGACACGTGCAAGCGCCTATGTCAATTGTGGGTTTGGACTCTTGTGTCCAAGAAGAGGGTGATTCAACAACCCATTGGGTGCGCCGGGTCTCAGCCATCCTTCACTCATCGGATCGTATCAATGTTGGCTCAGCAGTTCTAATGTTGGAGAAAAACTGTCGTTTTATGCCTCTTAAGCAGAAGCTGGGGCGGCTCAAACGCCACTACAGTGACATGGGGGAACTAATGGCAGCTCTGGTCAAGTATGCCGACTTTGATAGTACTAAGGACCCGAGTCTGATGAGGAAAGGCCAGGTAAGTGAAAGAAGAGTAGCAATACCAAAGGGCAGCAACATAACCCGGCGAATCAGGGGGGCAATGGTAAGCACAAAGCTGATAGTAGTTTGGATTTTGTGGCTAATACCAATACGCAGAATAATGGTCAGCGTCGTAAGGGAAAGCCAAACCCTTGGTTTGGAGGACAAAATTTCAATCTTGAAGAGATGATGAATCAGCCCTGCCCGAAGCATGGTACATGGGAAAAGCCGGCCGCTCACCTCTAGAAGGATTGCTCCATTATGATAGAGTACAGAAATTCAAGATTCTTTCAGAATAATCATGGGTTAGGCGGTGGCTCAGGACCCGCCCCTCATAGTTCGGGTTACGGTGGTGGCGGTTCTAGTTCTGGTTTTCAGGTCCAAGCCAATCAGGGTGATTTTAATCAACAGTCTGGTCAAGGGAATCGGCAACACTCTGGTTATCAGAGTAATCCGAAGTAGTTGAACAGTGGACAATACCACATTTCACCAAGAGTCTGTGTAAGCGGGATCAAAATCTCCATAAAAGGGCAGTAAACATGGTTGAGCCGGCAATCCCTCGTTACTTGCGATGGTATGAACACCCTATTCTTTGGAGCCATGAAGATCACTGCCCCTGGTTGACAACCTGGGTCACTTGGCTTTGGTGGTGGCGCCTCAGGTTGGAGGATAGAAATTCACTAAGGTGCTCATGGATGGAGGAAGTAGCGTCAATATCCTTTATTATGACACTTTTCGTCGCATGGGATTAACTGATAAAAATGTTAAGCCGTCGAATATTGTTTTTCACAGTGGGGTGCCTGGTAAGTCAGCATATCCAGTGGGCAATATATCTTTGGAGTTTGCCTTTGGAGATGCATATGATTCCAGATCTGAGACATTGACCTTCAAAGTGGTTAAAATCAAGAGCCCTAGTCATGCTCTGTTTGGGCGGCCGGCTTATGCTAAATTCATGGCAAGGCCTTGTTATGTTTACTTACAGCTTAAGATGTTGGGTCATAAGGGCACCATCATAGTGCATGGAAGTCGCAAAGTAGCCTTGGAGTGTGAGCAAGGTAATGCTACTTACGCTGAGTCTGTTTGTGCAACAGGGGAATTGAAATTTTACAAGGATAATGTTCACCGGACAGATATGACGTCTTTGAAGAAGCCAACCACAGAGCAGGACCCCCTGTTGAATTTTAAGTCGGCAGATGACACCAAGCTAGTTGAATTCGTTCCTGGTGATTCATCCAAGAAGTCCAGCATTAGTGCTAGTCTGGATCTAAAATAGGAAAGTGCGCTCATCAGATTCATCCGTGAGAACTGGGACATCTTTGCATGGAAGCCTTCAGACATGCCAGGTGTACCGAGGGAACTCGCTGAGCACACTCTCAATATTGATCCAAAGTTTAAACCGATTAAGCAATTCCTTCGCTGTTTCAATGAAGAGAGGCGCAAGGCTATTGGCGAAGAAGTGGTCCGGCTCTTAGCGGCTAGGTTTATTGTTGAAGTTTTTCATCCTGAGTGGTTGGCCAACCCGGTGCTGGTACTTAAGAAAAATGGCACCTGGCGCATGTGTGTGGATTATACGGATTTAAACAAGGCTTGTCCTGCTGATCCCTTTGCTCTCCCCCGTATTGACCAGATTATTGATGCTACGGCGGGTTGTGAGCGTTTGAGCTTTTTGGATGGTAGTTAAGGACCAGGAAAAGACAACTTTTATTACTCCCTTTGGAGCCTTCTGTTACGTGTCTATGCCTTTTGGGCTCAAGAGAGCCCAGGCGACTTACTAGCGGTGTGTGCAAAATTGCCTTCATGATCAAAATTGGGCGCAATGTTCATGCTTATGTGGATGATATTGTGGTGAAATACAAGAAGAAGGAGACCCTGATAGATGATTTGAAGGAGACCTTTGATAATCTCCAGGTCTACAAGATAATGCTTAACCCGACCAAGTGTGTTTTTGGTGTGCCAGCAGGCAAGCTCTTAGGTTGTCTGGTTTCAGAACGGGGTATTGAAGCTAACCCAGAGAAAATAAAGGCTATTACCGCTTTGACTAAACCGACGTGTGTCAATGATGTTAAGAGTTTGGCGGGTCGTATTGCGGCCTTAAGCCAGTTCATAAGCTGGTTGGGTGAGAAGGCTATCCCTCTGTACCAGATGATAAAGAAGACATATCACTTTGTCTGGAGTGATGCTGCTAACCAAGCATTTGAGGCCTTTAAGAAACAATTGGCTGAGCCACCGGTACTTACTGCTCCCATTGATAAAGAGCCTCCGTTGCTATATGTGGCTGGCAATAGCCGAGCTGTTAGCATAGCCATTGTGGTGGGAAGGAAGGAATCAAGCAGGGAGCATCCGGTTCAGTGGCCGGTTTAATGCATCAGTGAGGTGCTTATTGAGTCCAAGCAGAGGTATCCACATTGGTAGAAGCTTGTATATGGTGTGTTCATGGCTAGTCGAAAACTCAAGCGATATTTTCTGGGTCATCCCATCACTGTGGTTAGTTGTGCTCCTCTAGGGGATATTATTCAAAACAGAGAGGCCACAGGTTGGGTAGCCAAGTGGGCCATTGAGCTTGGACCCCATGGGTTGAAGTATATGCCTCGAATAGCCATCAAGTCTCAAGCACTAGTGGATTTCATAAATGATTGGACAGAGCTGCAGATACCTGAGGAGAAGCCGGATAACACATATTGGACTATTCACTTTGATTGATCCAGGCAGTTGGAGGGATCAGGGGCTGGAGTTGTCTTGACTTCCCCACGAGGTGATAAATTTTCTTACGTCCTCCGGTTGATGTTTCCTTGTACTAAAAATGAAGCTGAATGAGGGAGTCCTGGATTGGGGGTCTCCGGACAGCCGGAATATATCCTTTGGCCGGACTTCTAGACTATGAAGATACAAGATTGAAGACTTCGTCTCGTGTCCGGATGGGACTCTACTTGGCGTGGAAGGCAAGCTAGGCAATACGGATATGTATATCTCCTCCTTTGTAACCGACCTTGTGTAACCCTAGCCCCCTCCGGTGTCTATATAAACCGGAAGGGTTTTAGTCCGTAGGACTACAGACAATCATACCATAGGCTAGCTTCTAGGGTTTAGCCTCTCTGATCTCGTGGTAGATCTACTCTTGTACTACCCATATCATCAATATTAATCAAGAAGGATGTAGGGTTTTACCTCCATCAAGAGGGCCCGAACCTGGGTAAAACTTCGTGTACCTTGCCTCATGTTACCATCCGCCTAGACGCACAGTTCGGGAGCCCCTACCCGAGATCCGCCGGTTTTGACACCGACATTGGTGCTTTCGTTGAGAGTTCCTCTGTGTCATCGCCAGAAGGAAGGATGTCTCGTCTCGTCTTTAAAGACAGTACTACTGTCGGGGGAACTTTGGCTGTCGGCCAAACTCTCCGGCTAGGTGGTTTCATCATGACCTCCTGTTCGGCCGCCGCGCCGATGATGACTTCTCGGGTCATCGAAAACAGCCTCCATGTCAAATTGGCACTTGCCGAACAGATGGATCCAATGGAGCTCGCCTGCTTAAACGAGCTCTTGGATCGCATCGCCGCCTTGGGAGTCACTACAGACTTTGATCAGATTGGGCTGAAACCCGATCAAAGGAAGATTAACACTCCACCGGTTACCCATCATGTTGCAGTGGTGGAGGAACAATGCGGCGACTTTTCCTCCATCTTGAGGACCAACTATGTCCAGATTCCCAAGCTCTCTGAGATGGACGCCCGATCGCGGGAGGACAACACCCGATCCCTGAACTTAGAGTCAGGCAGCGGGCCAAGATTATCGGGTCACTCCCCGTTACCGGAACTTCCAAAATTGGAAATTCCTCGGCCCCTGGATCCTTGATCAGGTGAGGGTTCGGATTCAATTCCACCCACCCACCCAAACATAAGCGATCTTTCCCACATTAGGCAAGAGCCCCAGGAAACAGTACATCACTATTGGGCCAGATTCCTCCTTGCGATGAACAAGGTTAAGGACTGTCGCGAGGAAGACGCAATCCTATTTTTCTGCAATAATTACACGGACAAGGGAATCCTTAACGCCATAAATCGTCGTGAGATAAAACGCTTCACTGACTTGGCGTCTTTAGTACGAAAGTACTGTGCGATGGAAAGTGCTTGGAAAATCGAAATAAACTTTTGGGATAATCCGGCCCTGAATACAAACCCAGTCCAAAAAAAAGGGTGCATTATCACAATACACCCGGGCCAACCACCAAAAAGCGAAAACCCTCTACAGGTTATGGAACCGTACTGGAGGGATGGCTCAACGGACCCTGCAAAATTCATAGTACAGCGGATACAATACCAACGCACAGCCTCAGAGCATGTTGGATACTCCGGCAGGTGGCCAAAAGTGGTGAGGATCTTCTTCTCCCAAATACCACAGAGCACCATCCCGTGGATAACACTACGTTGTTAACGGTCTTTGAGACCTTCGCGTCAAATAATAGGCGCAAGCGAACACTTTGCAGCATGGCCGAAATCTGCCACGTAGCAGCAATAAATCCATGGAGTGACATGGCTATTACCTTCAATACCAGTGACCAACCTAAATTCCGAACGGCCCGAGCACCAGCCGCACTGGTCCTCAGTCCAATCGTGGACGGCTTTCGACTCACCAAAGTACTCATGGACGGTGGCAGCGGATTAAACCTCATCTATGAGGAAACTCTTCAAAAGATGGAAATAGACTGGAATCGCATTGAGCAAAGTAGCACAACCTTTAGAGGAATCATCCCTAGTCGGGAAGCACGCTGTGCTGAGAAAATCACACTAGATGTGGTATTCGGCACGCGGATAATTACAGGTCCGAAGAAATTACATTCCAAGTGGCCCCGTTCAGTAGTGGTTATCATGCTCTTTTAGGACGGGAGGCGTTCACAATCTTCCAAGCCGTACCCCATTACGGGTACATGAAGCTCAAAATGCCCGGGCCCAACGGAATCAACACTCTCGCCAGTGATCCGGACACAGCACTCCGCGCCGAAAACAAAACAGCCGCACTGGCCCTTGAGGCATTATCCGAAGCCCTCTCGGCCGAGGAATTAACCATGCTACGCTCCACAGTGGACAAGGACGACGTGATACTCGACAAGAGATCCTAGTCCACCTCTTTTAAACCAGCGGATGAAATAGTCAAATTCCAAGTCCACCAACGGACCCTACAAAAAGAGCCTCCATCGGGGCACAGTTAAACCCCGCTGTGGATGCCGCACTACGAGAGTTCCTGCGCGAGAACCGGGACATATTCCCTTGGAATCCCTTAGACATGCCAGGAATCCCACGCAGGCTGGCCGAGCATAGCCTCAATATCCTAAAGGGATTCAAGCCGGTCAAGCAAGCTCTTCGGCGTTTCTCCGAACCTAAGAGACAGGCCATGGGAGAGGAACTAGCCAAGTTATTGGAGGCTGGATTCATCAGAGAAATAAAACACCCGGACTGGCTAGCAAACCTAGTGATGGTACCAAAGAAGGACAAATACTGGCGCCTTTGTGTCGATTTCAAAGACCTCAATTAATCTTTGACAAAGGATCCCTTCCCCCTCCCACGCATCGATCAAATCATTGATGCTACCGCAGGACACGAGTCATTGTGTTTCCTCGACGCATACTCCGGTTACCACCAAATCAATATGGCGGAGTCCGACCAAGCTGCAACGGCATTCATCACACCATACGGCCCCTTCTGTTTTAACACAATCCCTTTTGGGCTCAAAAACGCCGGTGCAACATATCAGCGCATGATTCAGACATGTCTGGAGAAACAAATTGGCAAAACAGTAGAGGCATATGTAGATGATGTGGTCGTCAAAACCAAACACGCCGACTCTTTGATAGACGACTTGAGGCTCATATTCGACAACCTCCGAACATACAACATCAACCTCAATCCGAAAAAATGCGTTTTCGGCGTACCAGCCGGAAAGCTCCTAGGTTTCATTGTCTCCAGTAGAGGTATTGAAGCTAATCCGGTCAAAATCCAAGCTTTGTCACAGTTGGCTACCCCAACAGACCTCAAACAAATCCAGAAGTTGACTGGATGCGTGGCGGGTCTAAGCCGCTTTATCTACCGCTTAGGAGAAAATACTTTACCCCTTTATCGCCTCCTTTGGTGCACCGAACACTTCGAGTGGACGGACGCGGCCACAGCCGGACTGGAAGAAATAAAGGCCATTTTGGCAACCAACCCAATCCTGGCCGCGCCAAACATCGGCGAACCAGTGCTGTTGTACATTGCGGCAACTCATCAAGTTGTCAGCGCAATGCTCGTCGTCGAACAAGAAGCAGACGGACACAAATTCCCTCTTCAAAAGCCGGTATACTATGTATCCACTGTCCTCACTCCATGCAAATCACGGTACCCACATTATCAAAAGATAGCCTATGCGGTATTCATGGCATCCCGGAAGCTGTGACACTACTTTCAAGAGTGTTCGATTACAGTAGCCTCGGAAGTGCCACTTAATGATATTATAAACAACTGCGACGCTACGGGCCAGATTGCGAAATGGGCCATTGAGCTCCTCCCGTTCGACATAACATACAAACCTCGATGAGCCATCAAGTCACAAGTATTGGCCGACTTCGTCGCCGAATGGACGGAGGCCGAACTCCCAAAGGAGTACGGCGCATACTCCAATTGGATCATGCACTTCGACGGTTCTAAAATGCTGGCTGGTCTAGGGGCTGGCGTCGTCCTGACGTCCCCAACCGGAGATACCGTTCAGTATGTGCTGCAAATATTGTATACAAACTCCAACAATGCAGCCGAATATGAAGCTCTGTTGCATGGTCTTCGGATGACAGTCTCCATGGGTATTCAATGTCTGGAGGTGCGTGGGGATTCAAACCTCGCAATATCCCAAATAAATGGAGACTTTGACGCCAAGGATCCGAAAATGGCGTCCTATCGAAACACCATCCTAAAAATGTCAGCTTGGTTCAAGGGGCTCGAATTTCACCATGTGGCTCGGGAAAACAATCAGGCGGCGGATATCATCGCCCGCATCGGCGCAAAACGCGATGCTGTCCCCCCCCGTAGTATGGGAAGGGGACATCGGTAACAACAGTACGGACCCGGCCAAAATACCTGATACCGAACTCTCTGACACAGTCGGAGGCTCTGTCACCGAAATAACACCTTCCGCACACGAAATAATGGCCATTATTGCCCCGTGGACTGAACCATTCCTGGCCTACCTAACTAGATAGGAACTTCCGGAGGACCAAAATTAGGCACGCTACATAGTGCGGCGAACCAAGGCCTACAGGGTCCACGAGGGAGAATTGTACAAAAAAAGTACTACCGGAGTCCTTCAAAGGTGCATCTCCGAAGTGGAAGGGCGGAATCTTTTGGCAGAAATTCACGCCGGACTCGGCGGTCATCACGCCGCAGCCCGGGCTCTTGTAAACAAGGCCTTCCGTACGGGATTCTATTGGCCAACGGCCCGGGCAGATGCACAGGACTTGGTCCAACGTTGCGCCGGTTGCCAGCTCTTTGCAAATCAAAGCCACATGCCACCCACCGCCCTCCAAACAATCCCCATTACATGGCCCTTTGCGGTCTGGGGGCTTGACATGGTTGGACCCCTTAAAGGGGGAACCCACAAGAAAAAATACTTATTGGTCATGGTGGATAAATTCACCAAATGGATAGAGGCCAAACCTGTTAAAACAGCCGAATCCGGACCAGTGATAGACTTCATATCCGGGGTTGTACACCGTTATGGCGTCTGCCATAGCATCATCACTGATAATGGCACGAACTTCACGGCTGACGAGGTAAAACTCTAGTGTAGCAAAATGGGCATCAAGCTCGATTACGCTTCAGTCTATCACCCACAAACCAACGGTCAAGTCGATCGAGGAAATGATCTTATAATGAGCGGCATTAAACCCAGATTAGTACGCTCCTTAACGGAGTCTAAGACTCACTGGGTAGAGGAGCTCGACCCCGTACTCTGGGGGCTGCGGACCACGACAAATCGTAGTACCGGATATACACCCTTCTTTATGGTGTATGGCGCAGAGGCAGTCTTGCCCTGTGACATAATTCATGACTCACCTCGAGTGCGCATGTACGAAGAAAGAGAAGCCGAGCTCGATCGGCAGGACAGTCTAGGCACCCTGGAAGAGGAGCGCGACGTAGCCAAAGCCCGTTCCGCATTTTATTAGCAACAGGCTCGCAGATACCAAAGCAGAGAAGTAGGGGCCAAAACTTATAACATTGGCGAACTAGTTCTATGCCTGCCGGATAAGAAAAAGAACAAGCTCGAGCCCAAATGGGAAGGTCCTTTCATTATTGACCAAGTTCTGACTGGTGGAGCGTACCAACTGCGGGATGCATCGACTAGTCGACTCGAGCCGAACCCATGGAACGCGGCCAGGCTATGAAGATTCTACGCCTAGCACCGGACTCTGTGTTAGTCCCCTCCCTTTGTCCAATTTCTGCATATACATCATCTGTCTTGTTTCCCTTTCTTTCTTTTATTATTTCTCTAGGCCTTCAAGGGTCACCTTGTGCCTCGCTTGTACATTACAGATGCGCTAGCCACACTCTTCATACGTGGAGGCTTCTTTCACAGAAGCTTAAATTATTTATCTTGGCCTCATGCCCAACACATGTGTTATACTTCCGCGTGTACCTTTTTTCACCATTATATGCATCGATATGACTTAAGTTTTGGCCAAGCTGGGTTGCCTGGCTCTTGTATTTATGACCTACGTTCCCGTTAATTCGGCTAGGGCATAAGGGGAGCACCTCTGCGATTGTTACTGCCGGGTCAGCCGGATGTGTACCTCAGACTGGGTGAAGCCGAAAGCTAGCGTTCTTAAGGGAATATTTGGTCGGTGAACAAAAGATGATTTTTATTTATTGTCCATATCTGCCCCCAGATGTTTTTTCTGCGTTTCCTATCGCAGTCCGGACATGCACTTTAGGGCATGCTTACCCAGGGAAAGGAACCCTTAATGGAACTATTCTCCCTGGAAGATGTTTCTTAGTACCCATGTAATATAACATACATAGTTGGGCACTTGTCTGATAAAGCACTAATGACCCCTATGCCTGGTCTCCACGCATACCCCGGTTTTATATAACTGAGCGGGTATACGGATTCACTCCGGACTATCGGGCCCGGAGGTTGAAGCGAAAAGGTCCGCAACGACAAATGATCTACAATCCGGCTAGAAGGCATTATACATGTCACTTTAATTACATAGTCATGCAGACTGACTAAATTCCTCCTCTATACCATCCAACAGGCGGTCTAGCTTACAACCCTATTGGGAATACTTCGCAGCTAATTCTACTTGCCCATAAACTAAGCTAACGGGGATCTCTTTTCCGTCGGGCCCCACAGGTTCGACCTCGGCCATGTGATTTGGGTCTGCCTTGGTATACCGCGTCTTCACCATGGCCCAGGCTTCTCTGGCACCCTGTCGGCAGGCTGCTATCTTCCATAATCGAAAGCGCCACCGTGCTCCCTTCATCTTCTCCGCAAGCTCTGCAACGCCTTCTGGTAGGGAGACAGACGGCCACAAGGCCTGGGCAACACCCTGCATCACCTGCCGAACTTGTTCGTGCAGATGTGACAGCTCGGATAGAAGATCACCCGCAGACCCGGGCATTTCCTCCGCGGGACGACCCGTCAGCATACCTATGGACATAATGCTGTTAGTCAGCTTCTTCGCCGAACTCCTTTAAAAGGATTCGTTCAAACACTTACTGAAAATGTCGCGCCGAAGCCGCTTATTCTCCTTCTCGTAGTCCGCAAGCTGGCCCCGAACATCTTTTTGTTCCACGTTTAGCTAAATATTTGCGTCTTGGAGATTGTTTTTCTCCCGCATAACCTCAGTTAGCATGCGTTTGCCAGCCTCTAGCTGTCGCATAACATGCTGGTCCCCCGGATTTTCTCCGGATTCATCTACAAAATCAATTGTTAGATCTGCAGACACGTCACACACTATATGGTAACCATCATTCTTTAAAGTAAATGTTACCAGCAGGAGGCTTTTTCTGTACCTGCAATGCGGCAAGAGCGGCCCGCAGTTGCGTCTTGCATTCCTCCAGCTCCTGGGACAGCCTAGTATTCTTCTCTGTAAGAACCTGCACATTGAAGATGATCCTTAAATCAGTTCTGCTAAGTGTTTCAAGTCTCAGGGGCTGCTGATACATATAAATCGCCAGATTTACTCACCCGTACATCCTTTACATAATAATCCGTGGCTCTGGCTAGACCATCTTGAGCAGCACGGAGGTACGCCTCTCCAGAATTCAAGGCGTCGAATTCCTCTGGTGAGAAACAAGCGTCGTGGAGTACGGCCTGGCGGCGCCTATGATTCATGGCGCTTTACACTTCTGAGTTTGTAGCGGATAATCTATCCGCATCCTCTGTAGGGGGATTATCCAGCGCCTGCCCCATATCGGCTTCCGCCTCCATGTCCGGTCCTGGCGCCCGACTGGTGGAAGCTTGATTGGCAGCATCGCCGGACATATTCCGGCGAGCGTTTTTTCTGTTAAAGAAACGCGGGCGTCATTACATTTTGAGAAAGACGACAACCACGGAGTGGGGTTTTTCCTATACCTTTGCGTCGGCGTCTCCGTCCTGACCACCTTCCTTTTTGGCCTACCCAGCCTCGGTACCTCTTGTTGGCGAGTTGCTGCGGGTTCGGCAGGGCATCCCGAATGCCTTCCCTGGAAAAGATGACATGTGTATATGGTTGGTGAAGTGCCTAAAAGGGGATCCTAGTTTTGGAGTTGGGACTTTTTGATTTTTCTTACCTGCGATGCAGGGAGTAGTCCGGGATAGTCGGTCGTAATGGCCACCAGGGCATCGTCACAGCTTAACTGATAGAACTGCCGGTCTATCAGTTCCATGGAGATAACTGGATCTTCTTCAAGTATGGAATCAAGGGCCCGGTCAGGGTCCTCTGGTTGTGGAGAAGGGCTGCTGACCTCCTTTATGGCTTTTTGTAGTTCTTGCCGCAAAGTGGCAAGGTGAATACTTACGACTAAGAATGCGGGAAAAATGGGGGCAGGGAGATATAACTTACCCAGCTTGGAGGATTGTACATGGAGAATCCATCCCGTGGCTTGATGCAGGTGAACTCCTCTTCCCCACCCTTCAATAGTTCGGATAGAATTTTCGCTAGAGCGGCAGCATTGTCCGGACCCTTACGCCCGCAGCGGGTGGCGTCATCCGCCCCGTTATAACACCACAAGGGGTGCCCACGATATTGAAGTGGCTACACTCCCCGCATTCTGCAAATGGACATAACTTAGATTATTGTCAATCTTGATCGAGCCAGTGCTTTGATCCGGTTCATCAGATAGAGGACTTCTCCGTTGTCTTCCGCCTGGGGGCTCCGTGGGCGCCAACTTCGGCACTTCTTCAAAGGAGCATTGTTGAACTCAGGAAGACCCCACCGAACAGGGTCCGGAAGGGGGACGTCCTCCATACAAAACCATTCTGAAGGCCAGTCTTCGGATGGCTTCTTCGGGGTATCGGGCAGGTATCCGGTATCGGTGATGCGCCATATTTCGGCTCCGCCCACTTGATAAAGTGATTCCCTCTGTGTGCGAGGGACAAGGCAGAATAGCCTTTTCCACAACTCGAAGTGAGCCTCGTAGCCCAGGAACAACTCGCAAAGAGAAACATAGCCGGCGATATTTAGAATGGAGGCAGGGGTGAGATTGTGTAATTGGAGGCCGTAGAACTCCAGGAGCCCGTGGAGGAACGGATGAATTGGAAATCCGAGTCCCCTTAGTAAATAAGGAACAAGGCAGACCCGTTCCCCCATGGAGGGACAAGGAAAGCTCTCCGCTTGCACCCCGCCATTGTAGGTGGCAAGCCCGGCTCGAATGGGCACCATATACACCGGAGGGAGAAATCCCTTAGTCTGCAGCTCGATTAATCGACTGTGCGGGACTGAACACCTCTCCCAATAACCGGGCTCAGGGCTACGGGGGCAGGAGGAGGAGCTGCGGAGGTCGGCCATGCTGGAATGGATCTTTCTAAAACGCGCTCTGATGAATTCTCGCTGGGGGGGATGGTATGGATCGGATCTAAGAATCCCCATTCCTTTCATAGACAATTTATTTATCTGGCTAAGGGGGTGAAGGTAAAAACGCCCTGGCGCCTTGTATTCATTCGACGTGTGGGAAAAAGCCCTTATTGGGCACAGAAGCCAAAACGTTCAACATTTATGGAGCCGGACACTGCTTACGAACACTTGAAAGTTGGAGAAGAACCCGCCTTGCAATGCCGAAGACAACTCTGCGCGCCGGACTCATCGTCATTGAAGCCTGGTTAGAGGGCTACTGGGGGAGTCCTGGATTGGGGGGTCTCCGGACAGCCGGATTATATCCTTTGGCCAGACTGCTGGACTGTGAAGATACAAGATTGAAGACTTCGTCTCATGTCCGGATGGGACTCTACTTGGCGTGGACGGCAAGCTAGGCAATATGGATATATATATATATATATATCTCCTCATTTGTAACCGACCTTGTGTAACCCTAGCCCCCTCCGGTGTCTATATAAACCGGAAGGGTTTTAGTCAGTAGGACTACAGACAATCATACCATAGGCTAGCTTCTATGGTTTAGCCTCTCTGATCTCGTGATAGATCTACTCTTGTACTACCCATATCATCAATATTAATCAAGAAGGACGTAGGGTTTTACCTCCATCAAGAGGGCCCGAACCTGGGTAAAACTTTGTGTCCCTTGCCTCCTGTTACCATCCGCCTAGACGCACAGTTCGGGACCCCCTACCCAAGATCCACCGGTTTTGACACCGACACTAAGTATGAGGCTTTACTCCATGGTCTTCGGATGGCTAATTAGGTGAACTTAAGCCAGGTGAGGTGTTTCAGCAATGTCGGCGTCTTGGGAACGGGGGTACCAGACTTGCCTGCCAGCGGCCCTGGGCATGGCTCCACCAGCGGCCTAGTATGGCCCATCTTCATCAACCAATGCTCAAGACCCTCGCGAGGGTCCAAGCCTCACGAGGCAGACGACACAAGAACTCCTCAAGGATAGCCTCGCTAGGCTGGCTCGCGAGGAGCGGAGAGATCAAGGCGAGGGGCACCTCGTGAGGTTACCATGACGTGAGCCATGACGACCAAGGCCAGGCGGGCGCTAGTGGGCGCAGAGTGCCAGTTTCCTCTTTGGTACTAAAGAGACAGGCACATGCGAGGAGTCCCGAGGTGTCATGCAAGGGTTTCCATATCGGTGCAACGAGACCAAGACCAGCATGACGGCAAGATGGAGGTCATCACGGAGCCCACGACGGCGTCACCACCAGAGCCTTTGGTAGGCAAAGACCACCTTTTGTCTGGATAACTTGTACTCGTTGTCCCCCTTCAAATTGTCCGTTGTGTGATCCCTTCCTACCTAATATTTGGGGAGAGGACCCGAGCCTCTATAAAGAGGGCTAGCCACCACGTAGTCAAGGATCGGCTCATCTAGAGACGGATCATTCAGATCATCCCCAACCATACAAGCTCATCGAGCTCAAGAACGCCTCCCCTCGGGAGGCTGTTCTTCCCTTGTACTTGTTCATCCCTAGCCTACAAGGCAATCCACCACACCACACTAGAGTAGGGTATTACACCGCAACGGTGGCTAGAACTAGTATGAACTCTTGTGTCCCTTGTTCCTCGAGTTCAGCAAGCTAGGATTTGAGATCGTTGCGAGAGTGTGAGCTAGGGGGAGAGAGATCTTCGTGCACACCCCAGTGTTCGAACCTCAAGGGTTTGCCAGAACCCGTAATCCAACATTTGGCGTGCCAGGTATGGGTGCGCTAAAGCTTTTCCTCTGTCGATCCATGTTCCACAGCTCCATCGCAGCCATGTCAGACGCTCGCCTAGCCCATGCTTAGCGCCGCGCTGCCCGCGTCGCCCAAACGACGCCTGTTGGCAGACCTGCCCGCCGTTCTCCATCACATGCTGCCAACGCCGCCGCCGGACCGGCAGCGAACGAGCAGCAAGCGTCATTGCTGCACCCCTCTGTGCGGTGGGACGACCACACCACCACCCCATCGATGACTCCAGACGGCTCGTCGTCCCACGCTCGTTGCGCGCCCACGGATGCGCACGCCGCGTTGCTGATGGCACGCGAGCTCCTGCGTTACTGCCCGGTCGACGGCCTCTAGGAAGACTGGCTGGACCAGATCGCCGAGCTCGTCAGCGCCGCTGGGGGCTCTCCTACACCATCTCTCTCGTTGCCTCGACCGCCTCCAGCCGTGGGGGACGTAGCTCACGGAGCGCTTCCGCCTCCCTTGCATCAAGACGGTGTCCTCGCACCGAGCCGCGCGGCTCACGGAGCGCCCGCCTCCTCCGCATGAAGACGGTGTCCTCGCCCCAAGACGTGTGGTCCCGCAGCATGATCCGCCATGCCGTGTGCCCGCGCATGAAGAAAGAAGCTGCCAGGAGGTCCCTCGACCGCAAGAAGACGCTCCCGCACTCCCCGCACCACCACGTCAAGACCGCGCGCTACCTGCCATGGCGGTGCATGGGTACCAAGACCAGATTCCACCACCACGACGGGCTCCGATGACCACATCAGGCTATCGAGCCTTTACTCCCGAGCTGCGCACCATCGTTTGGCCAGGCAAGTTCAAGCCGGATCTGCCTCCGCGCTACGACGGCACCCCCGACCCTGCGGAGTTCCTGCAGCTCTACGAGCTGAGCATCGAGGCAGCCAACAGCGATGAGAAAGTCATGGTGAACTGGTTTCCCATGGCTCTCAAGGATGGCGCTCGCTCGTGGCTCCTGAACCTGTCCGCGGGATCGATCTCCTCTTGGGGTGAGATGCGCGAGCACTTCGTCACCAACTTCCAGGGTACTCGCGACCACTCGCCAGCCATAGGCGACCTGCGGCGCATCAAGCAGCAACCAGGGGAAACCCTGCAAAGTACATCCAGTGCTTCAAAAACATCTGCCTCAAGATCCCCAAGGTGACAGACAAGGCCATCATCTCCGCTTTCTCCAATGGCGTCCGCGATGTCAAGATGAAGGAGGAGCTCGCCATCCATGAAGAGCTATGCTCGGCCCTGGAGATATTCAACATGGTGACCAAGTGCGCAAGAGCCGAGGAGGGGTGCCTCTCCCTCCTTGAGATCCTTGCTGCTGACCGCAAAGAGAAGAAAGCCAAGGCCAAGGACGTGAAGTGAAAGGGAGTAGCCGTGCTCGCGGCGGAGCCGGACTCGAAGCGCGGCTGGGACCACCCCGAGTCATCTAAGAGCAGCCGTCCATTCTGCGCCTTCTACAATGTACACATCCACAACACTAACGACTGCCAAGAGCTCAGAGCCATTCAAGATGGACGCTTCGGTCGGTGCCCCGAGCACAACGATCGGGGCTACGACCGAGGAGGAGGATGAAGTGGAGGACGCTGGGACAACCGTGGCCCCCGTAAGGAGTGGCGTGACCGGCCTCGCGAGGACCACCGGCAGGACCAGCCTCGCGAGGGCGCATGGAGGGACCAGCCTCGTGAGAACCATCCGCAGGGAAATGCTGGCCTCCCTCCGCTGCTGCCACCACCGAGGAGGAACGACGACCACCATCAGGATGAGCGGGCTGGGGGCTTTCAAGAGCCGCGCGCTATCGCCTGCATCTTGGGCGGTGCTCAGGCCCCAGCTTCAGGCAGTTTGCTTGTGAGGTGAACGCGACCCTTCATAGGCTCGAGGCCACGCGCCCGCTCAGGTGGTCCAAGTACGCCATCACCTTCAGCTCGGCAGACCAGCTCAAGTGCGCGGTGACCGCCGGCGTCCTTCCGATGCTTTGTTCACCCGTCATCAGCAACGTCCAAGTTACCAAGACCCTCATCGACGGCGGCGTAGGGCTCAATGTCCTGTCCGTCGAGACATTCTATAGCCTCCAAGTGCCATACGATCAGCTACAACCTACCAAGCCTTTATCAGGAGTGATCGATGGCTCCACCACCCCGATAGGGCAGGTCCGCCTCCTTGTCACCTTCGGCCAGCATAACAACTACCACACCGAGCTCGTAGACTTTGACGTCTCCCACATCCGTCTGCCGTACAACACCATCCTTGGGTATCCAGCATTGGCCAAGTTTATGGCAGTGACCCAGCACGGCTACAACATCCTCAAGATTCTAGGGAGTGGAGGCATCGTCATGGTCCCCTGCGAAGAAAGAGATGTGGTGTGCTCCCTTGAGCGCGCCTTCCAAGCTGCTGCGATCGAAGATCCCGACAACGAAGGCATCACGTACCCTCCTGGGGCCATCTCTAAGAAGAAGAAGCAGCTACTCCTCCCGGGGCCTCAGGAGAGTAGCGTCTCCAGCGGAACCACCTCAGGACCCGTGCCCACAGCTAGAGGGCCTCCCTTCCTCACATAGGAAGTCGCGCCAGGCACCTTCCTCAGGAAAGGCTCGGGAGCTCTCTTCTGGAGGGCCTCAGACCTAGCCAACATCATGAGGGAGGCGCTCGGGCACCATGTGGAGGCGTGCTTCGCCGCATGTTTCCCTCAGGAGGGCACTGGGCAAGGAGTGCACGGTGCTCAGGAGTTCATCATCAAGGCAACCCAGGAGCTTCAAGAGGCAAGGGCCATACGTGGAAACCACCACCCACCACTTGGCATAGCCCCCCATCTTGGCGAGGACGGCGGGCTGCGCGTTTGCGTCGACATTCAAGGGCTCAACAGGGCCGCATCTCAGGAGCGCTTCTGGCCTTCGGAAGTTGATCGGTGCGAGGGTCCACCTCACAGCTGCGTTCACATGCCATCTGGCTTGCCGAACGTGGCCGTCACCTTCCAGCGCCACCCGCGGAGCATCCTGGCAGCTCAAGAGGCCAGGCATCACGCTGTCCTGGTGGAGATGGTGACGGTCTTTAAGGAACCACGCGAGCCCCCGGAGCCTCCTGAGGCTCAGGGCCCTGGCGGCTCGTGAGGAACGGCTCTTCGCCACGCATCATCGTCTACTCCAACACCACTCCAACTGCGTTATCAGGTGACTCTTTTTAGTTCATTCAGTTGGGGGTGTCCCTCGGGCTGCATTATCCCCAAGTCGGACGGGTCTGTCCCTGCGATGTTTATCCTTTTGCACCTCTAGCTTACCATGCTGGGGGCACCTCTCGGGCCGCATCATCCCCATGCCGCTCAGGTCCGTCCCAGTGGCATGTATCGTTCTTTCATCTATCTAAGCTATCCCGCCTCTTTGCTTGAGTCATTCCATGATTATCACCTCCTCGTCTATTATCCATCGCGGCCACCCGCGCTGCCCCTCGTCCCCTGCTCATCCCGCAATGGGGGCTACCCATGCTGGCACGACACTTGTGCTCGGGTCCGTCCCTGCAACGCTGACAAACCTGAGCGGTCAAGCTCTGGCTCGCGGCACGCCCCGCGCACGTCACCTCACCAGGCCCTCAGTGCCCTCACCTTCTTGCGGAACGACCAGTGGCAGACCGGCAAGCGCGGTTGGAGCCTGTATTCCTCCTTCGTGCTAACCTGCAGGAATCCCCGGAGGCTGATGGCAGATGGCACTGCGGGCTCCTCCTTTTTTCACACAATTCATTTGCGCGTTAAAGGGGGGCTCCCGAGCATTGCGACTCAGGAACTCTTACTGGCTCTCCAGCCCTCACCCCCTGGCCTTGACCATGGCATCGCGACCTGGCATACCGGCGGAGGCTAAGCTCGCTTGAAGGCCGGGACCCGAGGACGCAGAGCACATAGAAGGACGTGAAAGGAGGGGAGGCTCGCGCGAGCTCGACATAGTTGACGCGCGAAGCTGGCGCGGTATAAGGAATCGACTTTGGACCGCTAAGATAAGTCTCACACCCGGATATGCCAAGCACTGCGACACAGGATTCCCATCTCTTGTAGCATTGCTACGACAACGCCGCCTTCCTTTCCTACCTTCAGGTAGTTTCCTGCATGCTAAAGGGGACCTCTTGAGCATCGTGCCTCAGGAGCTCTTACTGGTCCTCGGGCCACTCACCTCCTAGCCTCGACCACGACATCGCGACCTAGCATACCAGCGACGGCTGCAGCCTGCCTAGGGACCGGGACCTGTTGGCGTAGAACACTAGGCTACCGCGAGGATGGAAAGGGGGGCTGAGCTAAAGCAAGACACGTAGTCATAGATCTTCATAATAAGGAAAATATTAACAAAAGACACTACAGACCCTTTACATGCCCCCATCGGGTTCATCTCGACTCCTTGCAGGGAACAAAAGAAGAAGGTTCCTAGGAGCCCTATCTACAGGCGTCACTGCCGACGCCATCATCAACAGTGGGCCACATGGGGCCGACACCAACCCCATCCAGATCAACGGCGGCGGCGGGTGGATGCCGCGGCTGCACTCCGGGCGCGGCGCGAGCTCGGGGGCACGTAGCTATCGTCGCTAGTCTCCGGAGTCTCGTCAGGCTCGGGAGAGTCGCTGGACCACCAGGAGCCACCGCTGCTGCTGGAGGAGCTTTCGGCAGGTCCAAGGGCGGGCTGAGCGCCTGCCGCTACACCGTCCCGGCGGCCCCCTCTAGGACAGCACTCCAGGCGATTTCCCTCCTCGTCGAAGACCTTGAAGAACAGCTTGGAGGCGCCGCTATACTCGAAATGGATGGCGAGCGCCCCCACCGCACGGCAGACGCGGGCAACCTCACCCCATCCGCGGGTCACGAAGACCTTGCCGGGGGACACGACCTCAACCTCCACCCCCATCGCCGGGGTGTCGCACCCAGCGTGCTGCAGCCACAACTCCAGCGCCCCCCTCGGCGGCATCTCTTTGGTGAAGAACAGCGGGAACCGGATCCACGTGCTCGGTGGCATCACCACCCACACCACGTGTTCATGCGAAGAGCCCTCAGCGTGGGTTCGCGGGGTGGCAGCGCGCGCCGCCACTACACGGCCACCATTGCCGTGGTGCTGGGGGCGTCGGTCCCTGCTACCTCCTCCGGATCACTCTACCTGGGCATACAAAGGCAGCGGATAGCCTGGGGAAGGCCGTTCGTGCCAAGGCCTCGTCACCTCTGGCCTCAAAACGGCATCTTGCAAGCGAGCCAGCGTCTTCTTTGGTGGGAGAGGCCCTAGCTCTTTGTGGGGGGCTTTTCCCTTCTCGGTGGCGGAGAGCCTCCGTATCGGCGCCATGGATGACGCAGCGCAACAGCGAAGCAAGGAGGAAGAAGAAGAAGGAGGAGGAGTGGAGGATGAGATGGGTGACGGGGCTCCGTCCCCCTTCCCATTTATACCCAGGAGGATGCCAACCGCCGGCCTCCATGATCTAAGGTAATAATGACCTTTTTTATGCATGCAATAGGGACTCGTCAAGTCGGGCAGTTGCCGAGGCAGCGTGGGGAAGCGAAGATGCCCATGACCCGTCAATCAAGGCCGCAGGCTATTAGGGCCCGCGGCGCTCCGCACTTGACCCTTCGCTTCGCCGCGACGCCAAGCGCGAGCGCGCCTTGGGTCCGGGGGCTACAGTCGGCGTCCTAGGAATAGGGGTACCCAGACTTGACTGCCTGTGGCCCAGGGCATGGCTCCACCAGCGGCGTGGTATGGCCCATCTTCATCAACCAACGCTCAAGACCCTCACGAGGGGCCAAGCCTCGCAAGCCGGACGACACAAGACCTCCTCAGGGGCAGCCTCGCTAGGCTGGCTCGTGAGGGCCGGAGAGATGAAGGCGAGGCGCACCTCATGAGGTTCTCGTGATGTGAGCTGTGACGACCAAGGCTAGGCGGGCGCCAGTGGGCGCATAGTGCAAGTTTCCTCTTTGGTGCTAAAGAGGGAGGCACAGGTGAGGAGGGTCCCAAGGCGTCGGGCACATGTTTCCATATTGGTGCAACGAGACCAACACCAGTAGGACGGGAAGACGGAGGTCACCACGGAGCCCATGACGGTGTCACCATTAGAGCCTTTGGCAGGGGAAGACCAGCTTTTGTCAGGATGACGTGTACTCGGTGCCCCCTTCAAATTGGCCGTGGTGGGATCCCTTCCCGCCTAATATTTGGGGGGAGGACCCGGGTTTCTATAAAGAGGGCTAGCCACCACCGTAGTCAACGATCGGCTCATCTGGAGACGGATCATTCAGATCATCCCCAACCATACAAGCTCATCAAGTGCAAGAACACCTCTCCTCAGGAGGCTGTTATTCCCTTGTACTAGTTCATCCCCAGCCTACAAGGCAATCCACCACACCACACTTGTAACACCCCGGATGTAATTTACCTTATTTGTATTCCAACTCTTGGCGTTTCCGGCACTAAGTTATATTATTTCCTCGTTGTTGGGTTTTTGTCTCCGTGTGTTTTGTCTTTGTCATGCATCTCATATCATGTCATCATGTGCATTGCATTTGCATACGTGTTCGTCTCATGCATCCAAGCATTTTCCCCGTTGTCCATTTTGCATTCCGGCGCTCCTATGTCCTCTGGTGTCCCTTTCTACCTCTTTTCGTGTGTGGGTGTTAAACGTTTTCGGCTTGGACTGATACTTGTCATGCGGCCTTGGTTTACTACCGGTAGACCGCCTGTCAAGTTTCGTACCATTTGGACTTCCTTTGATTATTCCAACGGTTAACCGAGGGACCAAAAAGGCCATGTGTGTGTTGAAGCACAACACCCATCCAAAGTGGCCCAAAACCCACCTAAACCTCCTCCATCATCTAGAGCGTTCGATCACGATCGAGTGGCCGCAAACCGTGCTCAATTTGGAGACTCCTAGCTCCTCCTACCTCTATAAATAGACCCCTCCACGAAATTTTCGGATCTCTCCACCCCTAACCGTAGATAATCTGCTCCTCCGCGCACCGGACGTGTCCGGCCCACGCCGGACAACGTCCGCCGCCGCCCGCAGCCAACCGAGACGTGCCACGTGGCCCGGGCCGGTGCCCACATCCCGGCTGACGCCGCGGCCCGCCGAGGCCTGCGAGAGGCCCCCGTGGCCCGTTCCCTCGCGCCGCCTCACGCCCGCGAGCCGCCGCCGTCCTCCTCGCGTCCGGCCGCCCGAGCCACCCGGCGCCGCCGCGTGCCATCGCCGGCAACCGCACCACCTCGCTGACGCCGGCGCGCCACCGCTCGGCGCCACCGCACCTCAACGCCGGCGCCACCTCGCCTTCCGGCCGCCTCTCTCCCTCGACTCCGGCGCCCCCCGAGGAACTTCGGCTGGCAAACCTCGTAACCCACGCCGGATCTGGATCTGGATCATCTCGGGGTTGACTTTTTCGTCCCTAAGCCCTAGCATTTTGTAATCTTTGACATGCCACAACTTCCTCATCGTAGCTCCGATTCGTGCGTGTAGCATATCAAAATGTTCGTCTCAACGAGTGCATCATTTCATCTCATTGCATCATTTTCATTTGAGCTCATCTTGATGCCCGAAATGCTGTTGGAAGAGGGCTATGTGATGATAATTTCAGATCTGTTTAGCAAATGCCCTTTTGTCATTTTTGCCATGATTAATGTGTGCATGATATGATCCTGAGCTCTACATGTGTTTTGAAGAATGCCATGCCATCTTTACAAGGGTGTATGCCATGTATTTTTGTGATCTTTGTGGTGACTACCACAAGCATGCAAAGTAGCTTACTCAATGATGCTGATTTCAGGGACTTAGAATTTCACTAAGTCCTTGCCCTCTCTTTATTTTTATGTCATATGTTCATGCTGTTTCCGAGTGATCCGTGCATCTTTTGGGCATGATCAGTAAGGATTTTTTGTAGATATTGTGGTCCTCTATCCATCCATGTCTTTGTTTGCAATTATGAAGAAACCTAACTTGAGTCATTCGAGCTCTACTTTTTCTATAAAATGTTCCTGGCAGATTGTTAACATGTTTAGCAATTTTGCCGAGCTTGTTGTTGTTGATCCGTGCATGCTATGTTGTTGTTCTTGCCATGTCTAGCTTCTATGCCATGTCTATTTGTTGGGTGTATGCTTAGATTATCATGCAATCTCGTCGTGAGTGCATCGAGCTCGTAAACATGCTTACTCATTAACTGTTTTGCATGCTCCAGTTTTTCACTGAGTCTGAATCTGTTTATGTTTTTGCTATGTTCACATGCTTGCAATTGTATTTTCTGATCCCTTTTGGGTCATGGTCACTAAGGGACTTTTGTTATATGCTTAGAGTAGCTTCATGCCATGCCTTTCTTTGCCATGATATGTTCCTGTAGCATGTACTTTTCATGCTCTAAAGATTGCTTCCTGATGATAAATTCCTGATATGCTGTTAATTCCACTAAGTCTGTAATTAGTAATCTTTTGCTCTTTTGCCATGCTTGTTTGAGCTTGCTGTTGAGCGAATTAGCCGTAGCTCATTGTTCATATTTTGTCAAGCATCTTGAGTGGATCCCTGCCATGTATTTTGTTGTCATGTTGGAGTGCTGTAGCATGTTGGTCTTGATGCATTTAGAAGGCTACTTGTTGTTAATCGCAGAACGGTGTCATATTTGTTTTGCTTGCCATTTCCAAACCTTGCATCCGATTCCGGTGATCTTTCTATAGATTTCGACCGAAATCAACTCACTTTTCTAGTGGCACACTTGGATTTACAAGTTGAGGCCAGGTCCAATCATTCCTTTGCAAATCATGCATATGCATCACATATCGCATCCCGCATATCATACCATGTTTGCATCATGTTGCTTGAGCATTGCACGTGGTTGATTGTGTTCCTTTTGCTTGTTGTTTCTTGATTGGGTAGAGCCGGGAGACGAGTACGTGAACGAGGAGCCCATTGAGTTCGCTTACGAGAATCAAGGCAACTCTGAGAACTTTGCAGGCAAGATGACCATACACTCGAAATCACTTCTATCTTTGCTTGCTAGATGCTCGTTCTTCTGCTATGCCTATGCTATGATACCTACCACTTGCATATCATGCCTACCATATTGCCATGTCAAGCCTCTAACCCACCTTCCTAGCAAACCGTTGTTTGGCTATGTTACCGCTTTGCTCAGTCCCTCTTATAGCGTTGCTAGTTGCAGGTGAAGATTGGAGGTCGTTCCTTGTTGGAACTTGTTTATTGTTGGTATATCATCATATTATCTTGTCTATCTTCATGCACCTATATACTTGGTAAAGGGTGGAAGGCTCGGCCTTATGCCTGGTGTTTTCTTCCACTCTTGCCGCCCTAGTTTCCGTCATATCGGTGTTATGTTCCCGGATTTTGCGTTGCTTACACGGTTGGGTTATAATGGGAACCCCTTGACAGTTCTCCTTGAATAAAACTCCTCCAGCAATGCACAACCTTGGTTTTACCATTTTCCACCTAGCCTCTTTTTCCCTTGGGTTTCCGGAGCCCAATGGTCATCTTTATTAAACCCCCCCAGGCCAGTGCTCCTCTGAGTGTTGGTCCAAACTAGAGACCCTTGCAGCACCACCTCGGGGAAACTCGAGGGCTGGTTTTAGTTGTACGGATTGCTTATCTGAGTGTGCCCTGAGAACGAGATATGTGCAGCTCCTATGGGGATTTGTCGGCACATTCGGGCAGTGTTGCTGGACTTGTTTTACCATTGTCGAGGATGTCTTGTAACCGGGATGCCGAGTCTGATTGGAATGTCTTGGGAGAAGGAATATCCTTCGTTGATCGTGAGAGCTTGTGATGAGCTAAGTTGGGACTCCCATGCAGGGATTTGAACTTTCAAAAGCCGTGCCCGTGGTTATGGGCAGATGGGAATTTGTTAATGTCCGGTTGTAGATGACTTGAACTTAACTTATTTAAAATGCACCAACCGCGTGTGTAGCCGTGATGGTCTCTTGTCGGCGGAGTCCGGGAAGTGAACACGGTGTTGGAGTAATGCTTGACGTAGGTTGTTCTAGGATCACTTCTTGATCATAGTTGTTCGACCGTGCTTTTGCCTTCTCTTCTCGCTCTCTTTTGCGAATATGTTAGCCACCATATATGCTAGTCGCTTGCTGCAGCTCCACATCATACCTTACCTATAAGCTTAAATAGTCTTGATCGCGAGGGTGTGAGATTGCTGAGTCCCCGTGACTCACAGATTACTTCCAAAACCAGATGTAGGGACCGATGATACCGCTCCATATGATATGACCGAGCTCAAGCGGGAGTTCGATGAAGACTCTCGTCGTTACTATGTGTCTTTCCCAGATGATCAGTAGTGGTGTCTAGTTGGGGCGATCGGGGACTTTGTCGCATTTGGGGGTTGATCTTTATTTTGGTTCCGTAGTTGGACCTTGAGTATATTGGATGAATGTAATGATTTATTCATTTATTTGTGTGACGTGGCGAGTGTAAGCCAACTATGTACCTTCCCCTTTATTTATTTACATGGGTTGTTGTGAAGATTACCTCACTTGGGACATTGCTTTCAATGCGGTTATGCCTCTAAGTCGTGCTTCGACACGTGGGAGATATAGCCGCATCGAGGGCATGACAAGTTGGTAATCAGAGCCTTCTCCGACCTTAGGAGCCCCATGCTTGATCGAATCGTTGGCGTTGTTGAGTCCACAAAAATGTTTTGAGTCATTTAGGATTATATATATCGGAGAGTTAGGAATTATTTTTACTCCTCAGTCCCATCGTCACTCTGGTGAGGTATTCTGACGTACAGTTTTGACTCTTCTCTTCTCAAATTTCACTAAAAAAATTTTTAGGATCATGCGGGTATCTTGGAATAGTTCCGATGGTTTTGTGACAAGAACATTGTTCTTGGTGCCTCCTGACATTTAGGGGTTGTGGCAGTGTCCCGGGGAGTTGAGCTCCGAGGTGTTGTCGTCACAATTTTATCGTTGAGATTCTGGAATACCTGAGTTTCGCTGACATCGAAAATCTCTTTTATGTAGTTGTTGGTGAGATAACCTCGATGCCACCCAGTACTGGGGCGGGAGTTCGGGAGTATTGCCATAACTTGTATAACGGATGCTTTTCGAAGGTTGAGGTAAATGATTTCCGAAGGTTTCTTGGTTATGTGTTGAAGGATGGATATAGCTGGATGTAGGATTTGCTAGCTTTGGGTGAGATATTATGCTTCCCCTGTATCCCCAACACCTGATTGCATAACCGGAAAGGTTTGGGAGTTTCATAGGTGGGAATTCTTGTAGCTCTAGTTCTTCTTCCGCGGATATTTGGTTTGTGATTGGGTAATCCTCGCCAAGTATTTGTTCTTGTCCGTACCTTGTTGTTTTATTCTTCTACCTCCATCTAATTGGCTTCTCACTTTATGGAAATATGACCATTTTAATTGGAATGCATTCATTCATTTTGTTCGGATGTGAAGATTATATGTGCAATTTCGATCCATTTGATTCATCTTAAATATTTGTCTGTCAAGATGCTAACGGATGTCACCCTCTTCAGGATGGCTCCTGCTAAGGGTCAGAATCAGAATCAGGATCCGCCACCACCACCTCCACCTCCGGAGGCAAGGAAAGCTATGATGGCTGCTACCAATGCAAACACGCAGCTAATCATGCAAATTCTGCAAGAGCGCAACCAAGGGAATCATGGCCATGGCAACAATCAGAATCAGTTTGCTACACTCAACCAGTTCCTTGCTAACCAGCCAAAGACCTTCGGCAACTGTGTCGAGGCCTCAGATGCCGATGATTGGCTCGTGGATATCTGCAAGCACTTCGAGTGCAGTAACGTCGGGCCTGAGGACTTTGTCTAGTTTGCCTCCTTCCAACTCAAAGACCAAGCTGCAGAATGGTTTCAGCAATACAAAGATTCCAGAGGAGGCCGTGTCATTACCTGGGATGAATTCCGTCAAGACTTCAAAGATCATCACATTCCTTAGAGTGTTGTTGAAAGCAAGCGTGAGGAATTCCGCAACTTGAAGCAAGGCATCTTGTCTATTTACCAGTATAACATTCTGTTCTAGAGGCTTGCTCGGTTCACTAAGCAGGACGTCCCTGACGAGAAGAGCATAATTTACCAGTTCAGGGGTGGCCTCAGAGAAGAACTCCAACTAGCTCTCGTCCTCTTTGAGCCCAAGAAGTACAATGAGTTTTACAACATGGCAATGAAGCAAGAGACTCCTCAACTCAAGTGTGATGCTTCCAAGAAGCGAGTCAGAGATGCAACTCCTTCTTCCTCAACTCAAGTGGCTTCTAAGCAGCAAAATTATTGGCTGCCTCCTCCTCCGTTCCATCAGCCTTATCAGCAAAAGAGCAAAGGTGGCAATGGATCTTCCCACCCACCCAACCCAGGCTTTCAGAACAAGACTTCGTCTCAAGCTCCAAGATCAAGTGCTCCGTATCACCGTCCGCTTTCAGAGGTCACGTGCAACAAGTGTCAGCAGAAGGGTCACTATGCCAACAAATGCTTCAATCGGAGGCGTCTTCCTCCTCCTCCTCCTCCTGTGAGATCTGCCAGTACCGCAATGGTCAAGCATAACCCCAAGCACGCCAAGGTCAACTTGTTGAATGCAATTCAGGCAGAGGACTCGTCTGATGTCATCATGGGTAACCTTCCTGTTAACGATATTCCTGCAAGAGTTCTTTTTGACACTGGTGCATCGCATTGTTTCATCTCGAGACCTTTTGCATCTAAGCATGATTTTGGTTACTCAAGTGTTGCCGAAACCTTTGGCTATTGTCTCTCCGGCCCAGCAAATGACTTCTCTTGTTTTTGTTCCGGATGTTTCTATCACATTGGGTGACTATAAGTTCCTGTCTTCTCCTAATGTCCTTGGTGACTCGGATATTGATCTTATTCTCGGAATGGACTGGCTTTCTAAGCACAAGGATCGGCTTGATTGTGCTGCCAGGCAGATTCAATTGACTCATTCGTCTGAGGATGTAATTGTCTTTGCCGCAAGGGATGATACCATCCAACTGTTTTCTCTCAATGAGAAGGGCGAGCTGGATGCCATCTCTCAGATCCCAGTCTTTTGCGAATATCAAGACGTCTTTCCAGAAGAGCTTCCAGGAATGCCTCCGCACCGGCCAGTTGAATTCGTCATCGATCTTGAGCATGGCATGGAACCTGTTTGTAAGCGTCCTTACAAGCTTGGACCTGAAGAGTTGAAGGAGCTGAAGAAACAACTCGATATTCAAGAGTGAATGGATCTCATCCGACGTAGTTCTTCTCCGTGGGGTTGTGGAGTTCTTTTTGTGAAGACGAAGGATGGATTGGACCGGCTTTGTGTCTACTACCGTCCATTGAACAAGAAGACCATAAAGAACAAGTACCCACTTCCCAACATCTATGAGCTGTTTGAACAACTCAAAGGTGCTCAAGTATTCTCCAAGCTTGATCTCCATATGGGCTATCATCAGATTCGCATTCGTGAAGAAGATATCCCCAAGACAGCATTCAGAACAAGCTATGGTTCATATGAATACACTGTCATGTCTTTTGGCCTCGTCAACGCTCCGCCAACATTCTCTCGCATGATGAACTTCATCTTCAACCCCTACACAAATGATTTTGTCTTGGTCTACCTCGATGACATTTTGGTCTTTTCCAAGAACAAGGAGGATCATGCCAAGCACTTGCGTTTGGTGCTGGATAAGCTCAGAGAACATCAGTTCTATGCCAATTTTTCAAAGTGCGAGTTTTGGCTCGATGAGGTTCTCTACCTTGGGCATATCATCTCCGCCAAGGGCAGAGCGGTGAATCCTGAGAAGGTGTCTGCAATTGTGAATTGGGAGCCACCTCAGAACATGAAGCAACTCCGCAGCTTCCTTGGGCTCGCAAGCTATTGTCGACGGTTCGTTGAGAACTTTTCAAAGATCACGAAGCCTCTTTCCAACCTTCTCCAGAAGCACGTGAAGTACGTCTGCTCTCCTGAATGTGACATCGCTTTCAACACCCTGAAAGAGAAGTTAGTCATGCTCCAGTTCTGACTCCTCCTGATGAATCCAAACCGTTTGAGGTCTTCTGTGATGCTTCCCTTCAAGGTCTTGGCGCAGTGTTGATGCAAGAGAAGAAAGTTGTGGCCTATACCTCTCGCCAGTTGAAGCCCAACGAAAAGAACTACCCCACTCATGACCTCGAGTTGGCGGCAGTTGTTCATGCTCTTTTAACTTGGAGACATCTCTTATTGGGAAGAAAAGTGGACATCTTCACTGATCATAAGAGTCTCAAGTACATCTTCACTCAGCCTAATCTTAACCTTAGGCAGACTCGTTGGGTTGAAATGATTCAAGATTATAATCCGAGTATCGAATATACTCCGGGCAAGGCCAATGTAATTGCTGATGCATTGAGCAGGAAGGCTTACTGCAACAGTTTGATTATCAAGCCTTACCAACCCGAGCTTTGTGAAGCTTTCCGCAAACTCAACCTTCAAGTTGTTCCTCAAGGATTTCTGGCCAACCTCCAAGTCTCTCCTACTTTGGAAGATCAAATTCACGAGGCTCAACTTCTTGATGCTATGGTGAAGAAGGTGAAGATTGGGATTGCCAAGAGTTAACCCAAGTACAAATGCTATCGTCTTGATGACAAGGATACTCTATTCTTTGAGGATCGCATTGTTGTGCCTAAAGGTGACCCTCGTAAAGTCATTATGAACGAGGCCCACAATTCACTCCTCTCTATCCACCCGGGAAGTACAAAGATGTACCATGACCTTAAGAAGTCGTATTGGTGGACTCGAAAGAAGCGCCAGATTGCTCAGTTCGTGAATGAATGTGGTGTCTGCAGAAGAGTGAAGGCAGAACACCAACGACCAGCTGGTCTCCTCCAACCTCTTGCCATTCCAGAATGGAAGTTTGACCGAATTGAGATGGACTTCGTGACTGGATTTCCAAAGTCCAAGCATGGCAATGATGCTATCTTCGTTGTCATTGACTAACTCACTAAAGTGGCTCATTTCCATCCTATCAAAGAATCTATCACAGCAGCTCAGTTGGCAGAGCTATATACCTCCCGGATTGTCTCTCTGAACGGAATTCCGCAGTTGATTTCTTCGGATCGTGGCAGGATCTTCACCTCCAAGTTCTGGGATTCTTTTCAGAAGGCCATGGGCACCAAAATCCGTTTCAGCACAACTTTTCATCCTCAAACTAGTGGCCAAGTCGAGCGAGTAAATCAAATTCTTGAAGATATGCTCAGGGCTTGCGTCATCTCTTTCGGTATGAAGTGGGAAGATTGTCTTCCATATGCCCAGTTCTCCTACAACAACAGCTTCCAAGCGAGTTCGGGCAAGGCCCCATTTGAAATTCTCTATGGCAGGAAGTGCCGTACTCCTCTTAACTGGTAAGAGACTGGTGAACGTCAACTTCTTGGTAATGACTTAATCACAGAGGTAGAAGAGATGTGCAAAGTCATTCGTGATAATCTCAAAGACGCGCACTCGCGCCAGAAGAGTTACTATGATAGTAAGCATCGTGACTTGGCTTTCGAGATCGGAGACCATGTTCACCTCCGCGTCTCTCCAATGAAAGGTACTCGTCGCTTTGGTATCAAAGGGAAACTTGCCCCTAGATACGTGGGTCCTTTCAAGATCGTCAGCAAGAGAGGCGATCTCGCCTATCAACTTGAGGTTCGCTCCAACTTTGCAAACGTGCACGACGTGTTTCATGTCTCTCAGCTCCGCAAGTGTTTCAAGACTCCTGACCGCATCGTCAACTTCGAAGACATTGATCTCCAAGAAGACCTGTCTTATCATGAGCACCCAGTTGCTATTCTTGAAGAAACTGAGCGCAAGACTCGCAACAAGACTATCAAATTCCTGAAAGTCAAGTGGTCACATCATTCCGACCGTGAAGCCACCTGGGAACGCGAGGATCACCTCGTTCTGAGTACCCGCACTTTTTTCCAGTCCTAGATCCCGGGACGAGATCCTTTCGTAGTGGTGGAGTGTTGTAACACCCTGGATGTAATTTACCTTATTTGTACTCCAACTCTTGACGTTTCTGGCACTAAGTTATATTATTTCCTCGTTGTTGGGTTTTTGTCTCCGTGTGTTTTGTCTTTGTCATGCATCTCATATCATGTCATCATCTGCATTGCATTTGCATATGTGTTCGTCTCATACATCCGAGCATTTTCCCCGTTGTCCGTTTTGCATTCCGGCGCTCCTATGTCCTCCGGTGTCCCTTTCTACCTCTTTTCGTGTGCGGGTGTTAATCGTTTTCGGATTGGACCAATACTTGTCATGTGGCCTTGGTTTACTACCGGTAGACCGCCTGTCAAGTTTCGTACCATTTGGACTTCTTTTGATACTCCAACGGTTAACCGAGGGACCGAAAAGGCCTCGTGTGTGTTGCAGCACAACACCCCTCCAAAGTGGCCCAAAACCCACCTAAACCTCCTCCATCATCTAGAGTGTTCGATCACGATCGCGTGGCCGCAAACCGTGCTCAATTTGGAGACTTCTAGCTCCTCCTACCTCTATAAATAGACCCCTCCACGAAATTTTCGGATCTCTCCACCCCTAACCATAGATAATCTGCTCCTCCGTGCACCGGACATGTCCGTCACGCGCCGGAAAAAGTCCGCCGCCGCCCGCAGCCAACCAAGACGTGCCACGTGGCCCGGGCCGGTCCCCACTTCCCCGCCGACGTCGCGGCCCGCCGAGGCCCGCGAGAGGCCCCCGCGGCCCGTTCCCTCGCGCCGCCTCACGCCCGCGAGCCGCCGCCGTCCTCCTCGCGTCCGGCCGCCCGAGCCGCCCGGCACCGCCGCGCGCCATCGCCGGCAACCGCCCTGCGCCGGCGACGACGTCCCTCCAGCCGCCGCACCACCTCGCTGATGCCGGCGTGCCACAGCTCGGCCCCACCGCACCTCAACGCCGGCGCCACCTTGCCTTCCGGCCGCCTCTCTCCCTCGACTCGGGTGCCCCCCGACGAACTCCGGCCGGTGAACCTCGTAACCCATGCCGGATCTGGATCTGGATCACCTCGGGGTTGACTTTTTCGTCCCTAAACCCTAGCATTTTTGCAATCTTTGACATGCCATAACTTCCTCATCGTAGCTCCGATTCGTCCGTGTAGCATATCAAAATGTTCGTCTCGGCGAGTAAATCATTTCATCTCATTGCATCATTTTCATTTGAGCTCATCTCGTTGCCCGAAATGCTGTTGGAAGAGGGCTATGTGATGATAATTTCAGATCTATTTCAGCAAATGCCCTTTTGTCATTTTTGCCATGATTAATGTGTGCATGATATGATCCTAAGCTCTACATGTGTATTGAAAAATGCCATGCCATCTTTACAAGGGTGTATGCCATGTATTTTTGTGATCTTTGTGGTGACTAGCACAAGCATGCAAAGTAGCTTACTCAATGATGCTGATTTTAGGGACTTAGAATTTCACTAAGTCCTTGCCCTCTCTTTATTTTTAGGTCATATGTTCATGTTGTTTCCAAGTGATCCGTGCATCTTTTGGGCATGATCAGTAAGGATGTTTTGTAGATATTGTGGTGCTCTATCCAACCATGTCTTTTTTTGCAATTATGGGGAAACCTAGCTTGAGTCAATCGAGCTCTACTTTTGCTATAAAATATTCCTGGCAGATTGTTAATATGTTTAGCAATTTTGCCGAGCTTGTTGTTGTTGATCCATGCATGCTATGTTGTTGTTCTTGCCATGTATAGCTTATATGCCATGTATATTTGCTGGGTGTATGCTTAGATTATCATGCAATGCCTTGTAGTGAGTGCATCGAGCTCGTAAACATGCTTACTCGTTAACTGTTTTCCATGCTCCAGTTTTTCACTAAGTCTGAATCTGTTTATGTTTTTGCTATGTTCACATGCGTGCAATTGTATTTTCTGATCCCTTTTTGCTCATGGTCACTAAGGGACTTTTGTTATATGCTTAGAGTAGCTTCATGCCATGCCTTGCTTTGCCATGATATGTTCCTGTAGCATGTAGTTTTCATGCTCTAAATATTGCTTCCTGATGATAAATTCCTGATATGCTATTAATTCCACTAAGTCTGTAATTAGTAATCTTTTGCTCTTTTGCCATGCTTGTTTGAGCTTGCTATTGAGCGAATTAGCCGTATCTCATTGTTCATATTTTTTCAAGCATCTTGAGTGGATCCCTGCCACGTATTTTGTTGTCATGTTGGAGTGCTGTAGCATGTTGGTCTTGATGCATTTAGAAGGCAGCGGATAGCCTGGGGAAGGCCGTTCGTGCCAAGGGCTCGTCACCTCTGGCCTCAAAACGGCATCTTGCAAGCGAGCCAGCGTCTTCTTTGGTGGGAGAGGCCCTAGCTCTTTGTGGGGGGCTTTTCCCTTCTCGGTGGCGGAGAGCCTCCGTATCGGCGCCATGGATGACGCGGCGCAACAGCGAAGCAAGGAGGAAGAAGAAGGAGGAGGAGGAGTGGAGGATGAGATGGGTGACGGGGCTCCGTCCCCCTTCCCATTTATAGCCAGGAGGATGCCAACCGCCGGCCTCCATGATCTAAGGTAATAATGACCTTTTTTATGCATGCAATAGGGACTCGTCAAGTCGGGCAGTTGCCGAGGCAGCGTGGGGAAGCGAAGATGCCCATGACCCGTCAATCAAGGCCGCAGGCTATTAGGGCCCGCGGCGCTCCGCACTTGACCCTTCGCTTCGCCGCGACGCCAAGCGCGAGCGCGCCTTGGGTCCGGGGGCTACAGTCGGCGTCCTAGGAATAGGGGTACCCAGACTTGACTGCCTGTGGCCCAGGGCATGGCTCCACCAGCGGCGTGGTACGGCCCATCTTCATCAACCAACGCTCAAGACCCTCACGAGGGGCCAAGCCTCGCAAGCCGGACGACACAAGACCTCCTCAGGGGCAGCCTCGCTAGGCTGGCTCGTGAGGGCCGGAGAGATGAAGGCGAGGCGCACCTCATGAGGTTCTCGTGACGTGAGCTGTGACGACCAAGGCTAGGCGGGCGCCAGTGGGCGCATAGTGCAAGTTTCCTCTTTGGTGCTAAAGAGGGAGGCACAGGTGAGGAGGGTCCCAAGGCGTCGGGCACATGTTTCCATATTGGTGCAACGAGACCAACACCAGTAGGACGGGAAGACGGAGGTCACCACGGAGCCCATGACGGTGTCACCATTAGAGCCTTTGGCAGGCGAAGACCAGCTTTTGTCAGGATGACGTGTACTCGGTGCCCCCTTCAAATTGGCCGTGGTGGGATCCCTTCCCGCCTAATATTTGGGGAGAGGACCCGGGCCTCTATAATGAGGGCTAGCCACCACCGTAGTCAAGGATCGGCTCATCTGGAGACGGATCATTCAGATCATCCCCAACCATACAAGCTCATCAAGTGCAAGAACACCTCTCCTCAGGAGGCTGTTATTCCCTTGTACTAGTTCATCCCCAGCCTACAAGGCAATCCACCACACCACACTTGTAACACCCCGGATGTAATTTACCTTATTTGTATTCCAACTCTTGGCGTTTCCGGCACTAAGTTATATTATTTCCTCGTTGTTGGGTTTTTGTCTCCGTGTGTTTTGTCTTTGTCATGCATCTCATATCATGTCATCATGTGCATTGCATTTGCATACGTGTTCGTCTCATGCATCCAAGCATTTTCCCCGTTGTCCATTTTGCATTCCGGCGCTCCTATGTCCTCTGGTGTCCCTTTCTACCTCTTTTCGTGTGTGGGTGTTAAACGTTTTCGGCTTGGACTGATACTTGTCATGCGGCCTTGGTTTACTACCGGTAGACCGCCTGTCAAGTTTCGTACCATTTGGACTTCCTTTGATTATTCCAACGGTTAACCGAGGGACCAAAAAGGCCATGTGTGTGTTGAAGCACAACACCCATCCAAAGTGGCCCAAAACCCACCTAAACCTCCTCCATCATCTAGAGCGTTCGATCACGATCGTGTGGCCGCAAACCGTGCTCAATTTGGAGACTCCTAGCTCCTCCTACCTCTATAAATAGACCCCTCCACGAAATTTTCGGATCTCTCCACCCCTAACCGTAGATAATCTGCTCCTCCGCGCACTGGACGTGTCCGGCCCACGCCGGACAACGTCCGCCGCCGCCCGCAGCCAACCGAGACGTGCCACGTGGCCCGGGCCGGTGCCCACTTCCCGGCTGACGCCGCGGCCCGCCGAGGCCTGCGAGAGGCCCCCGTGGCCCGTTCCCTCGCGCCGCCTCACGCCCGCGAGCCGCCGCCGTCCTCCTCGCGTCCGGCCGCCCGAGCCACCCGGCGCCGCCGCGTGCCATCGCCGGCAACCGCACCACCTCGCTGACGCCGGCACCCCACCGCTCGGCGCCACCGCACCTCAACGCCGGCGCCACCTCGCCTTTCGGCCGCCTCTCTCCCTCGACTCCGGCGGCCCCCGACGAACTTCGGCTGGCGAACCTCGTAACCCACGCCGGATCTGGATCTGGATCATCTCGGGGTTGACTTTTTCGTCCCTAAGCCCTAGCATTTTGTAATCTTTGACATGCCACAACTTCCTCATCGTAGCTCCGATTCGTGCGTGTAGCATATCAAAATGTTCGTCTCAACGAGTGCATCATTTCATCTCATTGCATCATTTTCATTTGAGCTCATCTTGATGCCCGAAATGCTGTTGGAAGAGGGCTATGTGATGATAATTTCAGATCTGTTTAGCAAATGCCCTTTTGTCATTTTTGCCATGATTAATGTGTGCATGATATGATCCTGAGCTCTACATGTGTTTTGAAGAATGCCATGCCATCTTTACAAGGGTGTATGCCATGTATTTTTGTGATCTTTGTGGTGACTACCACAAGCATGCAAAGTAGCTTACTCAATGATGCTGATTTCAGGGACTTAGAATTTCACTAAGTCCTTGCCCTCTCTTTATTTTTATGTCATATGTTCATGCTGTTTCCGAGTGATCCGTGCATCTTTTGGGCATGATCAGTAAGGATTTTTTGTAGATATTGTGGTCCTCTATCCATCCATGTCTTTGTTTGCAATTATGAAGAAACCTAACTTGAGTCATTCGAGCTCTACTTTTTCTATAAAATGTTCCTGGCAGATTGTTAACATGTTTAGCAATTTTGCCGAGCTTGTTGTTGTTGATCCGTGCATGCTATGTTGTTGTTCTTGCCATGTCTAGCTTCTATGCCATGTCTATTTGTTGGGTGTATGCTTAGATTATCATGCAATCTCGTCGTGAGTGCATCGAGCTCGTAAACATGCTTACTCATTAACTGTTTTGCATGCTCCAGTTTTTCACTGAGTCTGAATCTGTTTATGTTTTTGCTATGTTCACATGCTTGCAATTGTATTTTCTGATCCCTTTTGGGTCATGGTCACTAAGGGACTTTTGTTATATGCTTAGAGTAGCTTCATGCCATGCCTTTCTTTGCCATGATATGTTCCTGTAGCATGTACTTTTCATGCTCTAAAGATTGCTTCCTGATGATAAATTCCTGATATGCTGTTAATTCCACTAAGTCTGTAATTAGTAATCTTTTGCTCTTTTGCCATGCTTGTTTGAGCTTGCTGTTGAGCGAATTAGCCGTAGCTCATTGTTCATATTTTGTCAAGCATCTTGAGTGGATCCCTGCCATGTATTTTGTTGTCATGTTGGAGTGCTGTAGCATGTTGGTCTTGATGCATTTAGAAGGCTACTTGTTGTTAATCGCAGAACGGTGTCATATTTGTTTTGCTTGCCATTTCCAAACCTTGCATCCGATTCCGGTGATCTTTCTATAGATTTCGACCGAAATCAACTCACTTTTCTAGTGGCACACTTGGATTTACAAGTTGAGGCCAGGTCCAATCATTCCTTTGCAAATCATGCATATGCATCACATATCGCATCGTGCATATCATACCATGTTTGCATCATGTTGCTTGAGCATTGCACGTGGTTGATTGTGTTCCTTTTGCTTGTTGTTTCTTGATTGGGTAGAGCCGGGAGACGAGTACGTGAACGAGGAGCCCATTGAGTTCGCTTACGAGAATCAAGGCAACTCTGAGAACTTTGCAGGCAAGATGACCATACACTCGAAATCACTTCTATCTTTGCTTGCTAGATGCTCGTTCTTCTGCTATGCCTATGCTATGATACCTACCACTTGCTTATCATGCCTCCCATATTGCCATGTCAAACCTATAACCCACCATGTCCTAGCAAACCGTTGTTTGGCTATGTTACCGCTTTGCTCAGTCCCTCTTATAGCGTTGCTAGTTGCAGGTGAAGATTGGAGGTCGTTCCTTGTTGGAACTTGTTTATTGTTGGTATATCATCATATTATCTTGTCTATCTTCATGCACCTATATACTTGGTAAAGGGTGGAAGGCTCGGCCTTATGCCTGGTGTTTTCTTCCACTCTTGCCGCCCTAGTTTCCGTCATATCGGTGTTATGTTCCCGGATTTTGCGTTGCTTACACGGTTGGGTTATAATGGGAACCCCTTGACAGTTCTCCTTGAATAAAACTCCTCCAGCAATGCACAACCTTGGTTTTACCATTTTCCACCTAGCCTCTTTTTCCCTTGGGTTTCCGGAGCCCAATGGTCATCTTTATTAAACCCCCCCAGGCCAGTGCTCCTCTGAGTGTTGGTCCAAACTAGAGACCCTTGCAGCACCACCTCGGGGAAACTCGAGGGCTGGTTTTAGTTGTATGGATTGCTTATCTGAGTGTGCCCTGAGAACGAGATATGTGCAGCTCCTATGGGGATTTGTCGGCACATTCGGGCGGTGTTGCTGGACTTGTTTTACCATTGTCGAGGATGTCTTGTAACCGGGATGCCGAGTCTGATTGGAATGTCTTGGGAGAAGGAATATCCTTCGTTGATCGTGAGAGCTTGTGATGGGCTAAGTTGGGACTCCCATGCAGGGATTTGAACTTTCAAAAGCCGTGCCCGTGGTTATGGGCAGATGGGAATTTGTTAATGTCCGGTTGTAGATGACTTGAACTTAACTTATTTAAAATGCACCAACCGCGTGTGTAGCCGTGATGGTCTCTTGTCGGCGGAGTCCGGGAAGTGAACACGGTGTTGGAGTAATGCTTGACGTAGGTTGTTCTAGGATCACTTCTTGATCATAGTTGTTCAGCCGTGCTTTTGCCTACTCTTCTCGCTCTCTTTTGCGAATATGTTAGCCACCATATATGCTAGTTGCTTGCTGCAGCTCTACATCATACCTTACCTTACCTATAAGCTTAAATAGTCTTGATCGTGAGGGTGTGTGATTGCTAAGTCCCCGTGACTCACATATTACTTCCAAAACCAGATGCAGGGACCGATGATACCGCTCCAGATGATATGACCAAGCTCAAGTGGGAGTTCGATGAAGACTCTCGTTGTTACTACGTGTCTTTCCCAAATGATCAGTACTGGTGCCCAGTTGGGGCGATTGGGGACTTTGTCGCATTTGGGGGTTGATCTTTATTTTGGTTCCGTAGTCGGACCTTGAGTGTATTGGATGAATGTAATGATTTATTCATGTTTTTGTGTGACGTGGCGAGTGTAAGCCAACTATGTACCTTCCCCTTTATTTATTTACATTGGTTGTTGTGAAGATTACCTCACTTGCGACATTGCTTTCAATGCGGTTATGCCTCTAAGTCGTGCTTCGGCACGTGGGAGATATAGCCGCATCGAGGGCGTGACAACATTAGAGTAGGGTATTACACCGCAATAGTGGCCCGAACCAGTATAAACTCTTGTGTCCCTTGTTGCTCGGGTTCAACGAGCTAGGCTTTGAGATCGTTGAGAGAGTGTGAGCTAGGAGGAGAGAGATCTTCGTGGGCACCCCAGTTTTCGAACCTCAAGGGTTTGCCAGTACCCGTAATCCGAAAGGTGACTCAGATTTGGTAGGTCAGCAAGTTTTTGGCACTTGGGATTCTAAGGATCCGCTCATGGCAGCTTATTGCCGAGAGGTTGACGCTATTGCTGGTCACTTTAAAGGCTATCAAGTTGAGCATGTTGATCACAGGAAAAATGAGGCGGCTGATGCTTTAAGCCAGTTAGGGTCCGAGCGTAAGCCGGTGCCACCTAATACTTTCCTGGATATTCTACATAACCCTTCAGTCAAACTACCTACGGAGGAAGATCTAGCTATTCCTGACCCGGAAGCACAACTCGTGGAACCTCTTCACATTTTTCCTGATTGGACAGTTCCATATTTGGCTTATATGACCCGAGGCCAGTTACCTGAAGTTGAAACTTTGGCCAGGAAAATAACCCGGCAATCTAAGTCAATTACCATTGTCAATGGAGAGGTGCATCATCGCAGTGTCACAGGGGCGTTTCTACTTTGTGTTTCTCCTGAGGAAGGCTGTGAGATTCTACGAGAGATTCATGAAGTTGATTGTGGTCATCATGCCGGCTCTAAGTCTCTTGTAGACAAGGCTTTTCGTCATGGGTTTTATTGGCTGGCGGCTCATGCTAATGCAGAGGATTTGGTCAGCAAATGTGATGGTTGTCAAAAAAAAATTCATGGCGAGCTCATGTGTCGGCTCAGGAATTGAGGATGATCCCAATTGCTTGGCCATTTGCAGTATGGGGTCTTGATATGGTGGGGCCTTTCAAAAGGTCCAAGGATAAAAAGACTCACCTTTTGGCGGCGGTTGACAAATTTACAAAGTGGGTTGAAGCGGAGCCAGTTAGTAAGTGTGACGCAACGATGACAGTTCAATTAATCAAAAGTGATTTTCCGTTTTGGCTTTCCCCACAACATTATAATTGATAATGGCACTAATCTTTCCAAAGGTGCTATGAAAGAATTTTGTCAACGAGAGCATATTCGACTTGATGTATCATCACTGGCTCACCCCCAGACCAATGGTCAGGCTGAGAGAGCTAATCAAGAGATTTTGTGAGGCATCAAGCCCCGGCTTATGGTCCCTTTGCAATAGATGTCGGGTTGTTGGGTGGAGGAGTTACCCTCAGTGTTATGGAGTATCAATGCTACCCCCAGTAGATCTACGGGTTACACGCCTTTCTTCATGGTTTACGGAGCAAAGGCGGTTCTCCCTAGTGACATCCGTCATGATTCGCCCCGTGTGGCGGCTTATGTTGAAGCTGATAATGAAAAAGCATGTCAAGATTCACTTGATCTGTTGGATGAGGAGCGTGACCTTGCGGCGGCTTGTTCGACGATTTACCAGCAAGATTTACACCGTTATCACAGTCACCAGGTTAATACCAGAACCTTTCAAGAAGGCGACTTTGTGCTCCGGCTTATCCAGGATCGGATTGACAAGCATAAACTATCCCCACCTTGGGAAGGGCCCTTTGTAGTCAGCAAAAATCTGAACAATGGGTCATACTATCTTATCGATGTTCGAGACCACAAGGACTCACGCACGTCGGAGGAGGAGACCCGCCGACCATGGAATATTGCTCATTTTCGGCCTTATTACACCTGACCCACTAGCTCTTGTGATGTACATATCTTGACAATGTATATATTATGATGAATATAATAAATTCAACATCCCTGATAATTCAGTGCCTCTGTCATTTCATTTTGAGAATAATGTGTCTTTATTTTCACTTCATATGGTCACTTGGGGGCTTCCTGCTCATTGAGCATAGCTATGTGTACCCTTTTGATCCGGCTTGTACGCCATGATTACTAAATACTTGGGGGCTTCCTACTCCTTGAGCATAGCTATGATTACCCTATTATTTTGGCTTATATGCCTGGAATAACATATTACTTGAGGGCTCTTTGTTCAACGGACAAGAGTTTTTATGACCCTTGTAATAGGCTTGGAAGCCAGTCTCGGAAGCCAGGTGTATTCACCTAAAAACCTGAGTTATCCTGCCTTTTAAGTCTGCCACTCCGCACATATTGACTGGAATGACCCGCTATACTTTTGACAAGTCAATCTTATACAGACCCTGAACTTGTCAAAGTTAAAATGACGATTGGTCATGTGAGGCCCGGCTTATAAGGTTGAGTGAAGGTTTAACTCAGCGGCTATGCAGCCCTTTGAAAGCACTTGATTTAAGAGGTTTGGCAACCTGTGTAAGCCTTGTTTCTGTCTTTTGCTTTTGACTTGAATACTTTTTAAGTTCATCTTTTGTGACATGTTTCAGCACCAATGAGGGCTATGATGCCTTATGGTTCATATATGAACCTATCCGGAGTTTATTAACCCGGTCTGGCTTTGGACTATAAGTCGCCAGTGTATGATGATCTTATATGCTTGGAAGCACTGTTCTCTAAGTTTTGGGATGTTACCCCTGCTGCATACGGTGTTGTAAGCCGGCGGTATATGTCAATGGAAATGGGTATTGTGCGCTCCATCCTTTGGGTTGTAACCCTTCCTGCACAGTTATGATAAACCGGTAGTGTGAGTAAATATCACAGGTCTGATATTTTATTATGTCTATATAAGGTTATGATTGAACCGGCCCTGGTTATGGACTGCTTTTAGTCACAAGTGGTTTTTCTACGACATTATGAGCCTCCCTAGGGTAAACCGCCAGGGTAATTGTGATCTGTTTGTGTGCAGGTAAAATAATAAATTTGGTCCACATAGTTGCTGCAATCATGAGCACAAGTGGCAGATCCTCAAATGGCAGATCAACAGTATCATGCAAAACAAAATGTGCATGATGGCACAACAGATGAAATGTTTAACTAGCCTATTACAAGGCATACAATGGACCAAGAAGAATAAATGTTTTCACGATGCAAGTATCAAAGCTTTATGGTGCATAAGTCGGTTCATGATTCCTGACGGGTTGAAGGTTCCGGGTCATCTTGTGTTTCTTCTTCTTCTTCAGCTCCTTGATTATCCATCAGCTGGAAGTCAGGCGTAGCCCAGTTGATACTGGTCAACGCTCTAAACACAGCTTCGTCATCAATAAGGTTTGATGGATTATTGTCAGGAGCGATGGTATGCTTACAAATTGGCGGGATGAGATCCGTCTCCTGATGAATCGATGCCTTCACCTTCTTATTATCAGCATCATAAGCCGCCTAATACTGTGATAGCTTGGTCTCTTCAGCTAGCCGGGTTGCCAACGGACGCATTGATCTTACTATATCTGCAAAATCATCTACACTGAAGGGCGTCCCATCTTCCTTTACACTTGGGCAACCGTTGGCTAGATCATCCAGGTCAAGATCTGCTTGCCATGCTTTAGCCCAGCTTAGGGCAGTTAAAGCGTCGGCTCTGGAAGAGGCTCGTTTCAGCTCTTCAATCCTCTTGGGCACTAATGACAACCTTTCCAATGTCTCTTTGATAAGAGTAGGCAACCATTTTTTGTGCAGAGCGGCAGCAATGGTCTGTTGAGCGCCAGTATATAATTGTTCTACAAGAGTGTAGATAGCCTTCAACCGGACGCACATGTTTGAACCCAAATTGACGCTTCAAGAGCCTGTGTCAGTTCATTTATTAATAAGCCGACACAGTTTATAGCAGATTCATTGGGATGAATGGTATCGGGATTAATATTTACCGAAGATAGCCCATGACATGTTATTGATTTTCTGTTTTAAGTCGGACAGTTCATCAGTCACCGGCTTAAGAGCGGCTTCAGCTTCTTCTGCTCTTTTCAATAGAGCCGCCTTTTCAGTTTCCCAACCATCTTTGTCAGTATTGAAGTTCTGCTTGAGCTACTCAATGTTTTCCAAAGCAGTCCTCAATTCTGATTGGGCCTTGGATGTTTCAGATTGTTGAGTTTTTATATTGGCCTTCAGATCATTGAGCTGCGAGTTCTTCTCCAAAAGTTCATCCTGTGGTATAAGCATGAATAGATATCATGAGTATGATTATTGATCAAGTCCCAAACACAATACAAGTATTTTCCTTGGCACTTAGGGGCTAATGTATCTTGCTCTTAAGAATTTTTTGAAGTCCCAAGTACAATACAAGTATAATACTTGGCACTTGGGGGCTAATGCATATAGCTCTTTATTAAGACAGAATTATTGGCTGGCCCAGACAAATGATGTAATCCAGTTCATAAAGACTACAAATTGGATTGATGACTTCAAACAGGAGGAGTAGTCCCGACTTATTCATCACTGATTAAGCCGGCCCATGGGGGCTACTGAGGCAAAATTACTTTTGTTGCTTAAAGTCCCGGTTCAACATGCTAGTTAAGTCGGCCTTTGGGGGCTACGGATGCAAATTTCATTACTACTATTAAAGTCCTGGCTTAACATGATGATTTAAGCCGGCCCTTTGGGTCTACTGGTGATGATGCGCAGTTCTTTATGGCAACTGGAAAGTCTCCAACATATTCAAAATTCTATCATATCCTATAGACTTGGCGGCTAATAGACAGGTATTTATGAAAGAGAATGGTGATTGAATTACCTCATAGCGTTCCTTCATCAAATTAACCAAGACGGCTTCAAAGTCATGGCTGGTCTACAAATGGTTCAGATAACCAGAGTGGATGTCTTGGGCGCTGAATGGGGCGTAGCTCTCTAAGTCTACCTTCCACTTGCCTTTATCTTCAGCAGAAATTTCTTCTTTGGCGCTGTGCTTAGACCAGACAGTGGGGTGACCCGGCGCAGTAAAACCAAACCCAGTAACGACCACATCGTCAGTTTTTTTCCTCAAGAGGCTTAACTGGGCTCGGCGGCTTAGAGATGGCCAGCTTAGCATCCATATGTTCTATAAAGACTTCATGGTCTTGAGGTGGCGGATCCTCAATAATATCTTCAGGAATTGGGTGAGAGAGTTCTGGTTGTTGTTGCTCCGGCTCAGACGGATCGACATTGTCGACCGACTTATTCAACTTCGCCTTTTTGCTGGGTTTGGCCTGGCCCCTGAAAATAAGAAGTATAAAGAGGTCAATATAATAAGCAGGCATAAGGTTTCAATGATTGAATATACTCTTACCCAGGTACAGTCTTAAAAGCTGGGATTTGAGTTCCTGTTGACTCGCCAGAGGAGGAATGAGAAGTCCCGTGATAGTTTGAATCAGATGGGTTAATAGGTTGTCGGAAATAACCCGCCTTGGGATAAAGTATATCAGAAATATGTAAGACCTCTGGGCGGCGTTTGCGAGACGACATGTTTGGTAAGCAGGAATAAGTAATCACACCACCACTATGCCAGGTGATGCGGCGAGCTTCGTGTTGCTGTTTCTTCAAAAGAAAGTTGGGATCCAAGTGAGCTAGAGGGTGAGAAAAGCTTACTTTCTAGCTTTCTTGTCGGGTTTTTTGTGTTGGCAGAGGTTCTAAGACGGAGGAAAGAATAACTACCTCTATGTCGCCTACATGGCTGGCTTCTGCGTCGTCCTAATAATAGTCGTTGTCAATGAGATGTATAAAAAGTGAGCCAAGTGAATCAAGTTCTAACTATGATTCATCGTCATCTGCGTCATCATTAATGTTTAAGCCGGTGGTCTCGGCGGTCTTCTTCTTGGCAGGCTTTTTGGTGACTTTGGTTTTAGTACGAGCCGGTTTCGCCGGCTTATCTTGAGGTTTCTTCTTCCAAAATGGGGAATCAACCCGTGGAAATCAAAAAATATTATAAGTAAGCATAACTGTTGCAAACATGATTGAGCCGAAGGCATGCAACACTTACAGTTGGCGGCTTGTTGAAGGTACAGAAAGGACTAAGTCTTGTTTTACTACATTCCTTTGCATGCTCATTCAACAATTTCTTGGCGGCTTCTGTAATTTCTGCGTCAGACAGTTGAATGTCGCAATGGCGCTGGGGATCTTGTAAGTCGCCAGTATATTCACACATTAAGCCGGGGCGATGGCTTAATGGCAAGATACTCCATGACACCCAACACCGAACAAAGTTAACGCCAGTTAGGCCATTAGCAATAAAGGATCTAAGCTTTGAAAAGGCTGGTGCCTATTTTGCCCGCTCCTTTGCGTTAATTCTTGGGGGAAGCGGATGTGTGTTGCTAAGTTGGTGGTCGCGGTAACCCGGCAGAGGATTCTCGTCTGATGGAGAAGTGTCTTTACAATAGAACCAAGTTTGGTTCCAATCTTTGGGGTGACTTGACGGCTGGGCGTAGGTAAAGTTGACTTCTTTCCTCTTCTGAATTGAGATCCGACCGAGTTCCAAGCTAGGCCCGTTAGTAAATTCTGGCTGGCGGTTTAAATAGTACAATTCCCTGAACAATTCAACTGTGGGTTCTTCTTGAAGGTAGGCTTCCCAGAAGACTTGGAAATTGCAAATATTGGATACAGAGTTGGGACCAATATCTTGAGGGTGAAGTTGGAAGAAATGAAGCACGTCGAGGAAAAACTTTGAGCCGGGCAGGATGAACCTCCAGCTCAGGTGGTTAGTGAAGACAATTACTTCTCCGTCCTTGGGTGTAGGAGGGTTTTCTTCACCAGGAACCCTCCAGTGGATATCTTCTTTCTTGGCTAGAGCGCTAGTAGCAACAAAGTTGTTCAGGTCTTCTTCATGACCTGGGATTGGACCCAATTGCACGAGGTATATGTCTTAGAAATTTTTTCGATGATCTGAAAGAAAGATTATGCCGGTTTAAGATTATATGGTCAAGCTGGCTGTTGGCCTAAAGGGAAAAATAATAAGGAAACATGCATAGATGTTAAACCGGGGGATGGCAATGAAGCTATAAAGATAAGCTATTGTCGGCTTAAGAGGGGACTAATGGTACCTGGCGGGTTACGGTTTCTGAGTTAAGCCGCCCACACAAATATTGATTTCATAGATCTAAGAATGGGAAAATTGCTAAGTGTTGGAAAAATAGATTTCACAGACTGATGCTACAATTTTGGATCTACGACACTTCAAAGAATGGAAAATATTTAGACCTAAGTTGCAGTACGTGAGCAGTTCATGTGTCCAGATTGGTTTTCTTACGTGAGATGTTCTAATAAAAAATGAGTACCACGACTACTACCGCGCATGAGGGTACTAAGTCTGAATCAAAGTTACAAGCTACAACGAAGAACGAGGATGAACTACCGATGAACTCGTGGAAACCCTAGTGGGATCTAGAGGAATGGGAAGGAGGAAAACTCACCAGAGATGTTGAACAGCGGAGGTGCGCAGACGAACTCTGGTCAAATAAGGTTGATGCAGTGGCCGTTGTCAAGGCGGTGGCGAGATTCGACGGCGGTGGCAGAGCTCATGTGCTGAAGCGATGCAAGGAAGAAGATGGAGACAAGAAGGAAAGGGGGAAAGTGAAAGGGACCCCTGGCCCTATTTATAACGATGAAAGGATAAGTGACATACGCGGGAATCGAGGAGGCCAAAAAATGGATATGCAACAGCACAGACGCCTCGCAGATGACGTCATGGGGGGTTACAAGATCTTGCAAGAGCTGACGAAGAAGGATTTTTTGTAAGTGTTGAAAGATTGATATGAACAAGTTTACATCAACCTGGGCCTAATGTTGGTGATATAACTATTGGGTATGACCCACCCAGGAGGGGCCGGGTCATACCGCTGGCGGTCCATAAAATAGAAAGCCCATGAAGATGTTGAAGATTGCGGTTCACGAAGCAGGCTTGCTGAAGGCCCAAAGCCCAAAGGCGACTTAAAGCCCACATATGTAAACCGCCATATATGTTTGACTTGTATTGTAACGCATGTGTAGTTAGTCACCTAGCCGAACATGTTGTGTATGAGCCGGCTGGGACTCCATGAGCCGCTGGGTGTCAACTTGTGTATATAAATGGACGACCCGATGGCGGTTCAGGACAAGAAACAAGAGATCAAAAGCTAGGTCAAGCATATTCACTCCCTGGTAATCGAAACCCAAGTAATACCACCGCAAAATATAGTAGGACTTTACCTTCACCGCAAAGGGCCGAACCAGTATAAACTCCCTGTGTCCTTTGTCCCATTGAACCCCTTTAAGCTAACCTAGTTGTGATGGCTCCACGACTAAGTCCTTCTGCTAGGACATCTGCCGTGACAATTCCACGACACATGGGCTTTTTGCAACAACTAGCAAGATGCCCATGCATTGCACGGAACATCAAGATGCATTTGTATGAGTAGTTTATCTTGTGGGAGAAAAGGATGAACGAGGGAAGGCCTTATTTGCAAATGTGGAGAGGGGTGTGGGTATCTTTTTGTGAAATTGCCATAGTTTCCTTCCTATCCATCAGATATAAATCGGACGGCCTATATTGCAGGATGGCAGGCACACCATCATCACCAACTCTGTTTTTTATCTCCACTCTTATAAAAAGAATAGTCGGTGATGATGGTGTGCCTGCCATCCTGTAATATATGCCGGCAGATCTATATCTAACGGATAGGAATGAAACTATGGCAATTTACCCGCACTCCTCTCCACATTTATAGATAATGCCATCCCTCGTTTATCCTTTTCTCCCAAGAGATCTTGATGTTCCGTGCAACGCACGGGCATCTTGCTAGTAAGAGTAGAAATTAGAGATATACCACTTCTCGAATCTTGAAACCAACAACATTCCTTCCTTATCTCATCAAAACCGCCAAAGGAATATATTTTGAGTTAAACATAACATATTTTTAGTGATATACGTATTTCAAAACTAGACTCTTTTTTCTATCAAATCGGTGAATATGTATTAATCTAGTTTGATAGTGTGGCAACGCATTGGCAGATTGCTAGTAGTTATTACTACTGTATAATTTTTTGGACACCAGACAAACGGTGGCGTACAAATACGAAGAGAAAAGGTGCACGCACGTAGTCGGTCTCTCGATGCCTCACACACATCAGGCTTACGTAAAGGCACCGTTAACAAATAAACCCTAAAACCCTAGTTGCACAATTGCTGCGTGCGCTGGTACCGGGTTGTGGTGGAGCGCACCTTTGTAGGAATAGTCAGCTTGCATGATAATTTGATCTTTAGGAGTTGATGGTCAGGACCACAGGTCAACCTAGAGGCAGTGGCTCGCCAGTTGCCACAGATCGAGTAGCCACGTTTAAAATATCATTTTTTTGCGGGGTAAGAGTTCCAATTTAAAATGGCGTGTTATAAGTACTTAAGTAGTTTTTAGAACGATTGGTATGGAGCAAAAATGGTATTCATAACTACTACCTCCTTGGCGCATGGTTGTATGCACTACAAAAAAAAGACACATCCGTGACATTTTGGGCCGAACGAAAAAAATTTCTGTCATACATATGACACTTCTATGATGATAATTGTGACAAAACCCGGTATCATAATAGATGTGGTGGGCTCCTACTTCTATGACAAAAAAACATGACAGAAAATGGTCTTTTCGTCCTGGGCGGGCCGGAGACGCAGCTGCATGACATTCTTTGGGCCGTCCATGACGGAAAAAACCGTGGTAGAAGCGAGGGGGAGGAAAATTTCGGGGAGTTCCCGGTTACGGTGGGAGGTCGGGTGCCGAGCGATGCACGTTTCTCTCATACACGTACGCGCGTGTGTGCGAGGCGTTGGCTCTAACTGAACCTGAGTGAGGCGTTGGGCTCTAACTGAACCTGAGCGATTGCACTGGAGGCTACGCATTACTGAATCTGAGCGATTGATCGATGGCTGTTAAGTGAACCCGATCGAGCGATTCCTTCGCTACTGCTGCTAACTGAAGCCGATCGATGGGATGAACAGTGAGCGTTGCGGGGGGGGTTGGATGAACAGTGAGCGATGGCGTTGCCTCTGGATGAACAGGACCCCATGGTGTGGTGGAGGGCTGGATGAACAGTAGACGGTGGAGGGGTGCCCATGGAGGGGTGGATGAACAGGACCCCGTGGTGTGGAGGGCTGGATGAACAGTAGATGGTGGAGGGGTGGTTGAAGAGGACCCTGTGGTGTGGAGGGCTAGATGAACAGTAGATGGTGGAGGGGTGCCCGTGGAGGGGTGGTTGAACAGGCCCACGTGGTTTGGAGGGCTGGATGAACAGTAGACGGTGGAGGGGTGGTTGAACAGTAGCCGGTGGAGTAGTGCGTGGTGGAGGCTGGATGAACAGGAGCCCGTGGAGGCTGTAGGAGGTCGACGGTGGAGATGAACAGTATCCCGTGGAGTCCCGTTTTGCGATACGCCACACCCCTCCCGATGAACAGGACCCCCGTTTCGACCATAGCGCTCCAACACAAGTCCGTTTCGTCCGTTTTGCGGTACGCCACACCCCTCCCGATCAACAGGACCCCCGTTTCGACCGTAGGAGGTCCGTTTCCTCCGTTTTGCGGTACGCCAGACCCCTCCCGATGAACAGGATCCCGTTTTGAACATGGTCGGTCGAACACAGGGCCGTTTCCTCCGTTCTGTGGTACGCCAGGCCTTGTTTCCATCGCATGTTCCGTCCAAGCCCTCCCGATGAACACGACGCATTCCGTTGCCTCCCCATGAACACGACGCATTCCGTTCCCTCCCCATGAACACGACGTCGACGCTGTTTCTCTGTTCCGACCCAGCCATGTACACGAGCCCTGGCCGTACGTATGCACGAGTAGGCGTTCGAGACCCCGCCCGTATGTACACATACGTGGCCGTATTTTCTTTCTTGCACCCTGGACGCTGTACGTACATGTAAATGCTACGTGCGCGCCTCTACTATGACACGTGCGTGCCTCTACTACGACACGTGCGCACCTCTACATCGACCAGTATGTACGTACACGTTCGCGACCAGAATGACAACGCTACGTACGCTTCGACCAGGTGGGTCCCGACTGTCAGGCACTTCCTTGCCTGCGAAGATGTAGCTGGTCGGTCCCAGCAGTCAGGGGGCGAATCGTTTTTTTTCCGGACGGACTTCCTTGCGTGCGAAGATGTAGCTGGTGGGTCCCAGCAGTCAGGGGGAAACGTTTTTTTCACAAAATACGGTGGCCCGTCCGGTGGGTCCCGCTGTTAGGTGGAGGAATAATTATTTTGCACGTAATAAGGAGGCACTTCCTTGCTGCGGCCGTGGACCCAGCTGTCAGCCTCTCCACATACAGTCCACGTCCGATGGAAGCCGTTCCTTCACCACGTTGACCACGCCGCACCAAGAGCACCAGGGCGGTGGACGACAGCGAGGCCTAGGAAGGGGACGACGCGGAGCCGGGGAAGATGCAATAGTGGATGCCCATGCGTAGAGGAGTACGAGGGTTCACTGGTTCGCTGCGGTGTGAGGCTGCCGTCGCCGCAGAATAACAGTGGGTGTGGGTGAGTAGAGGGATGGCCTGGCCAGCGGTGGGAGTAGTAGGGGGCGGTGAGGCCTCCGCCACATTGCAGCCGGCCACGGGAGGCAGGAGCATGAGGCACGACGGGCGCTGGTTTGTGCAGCTGGAGCAAGAAGACTAGAGGTTGAAGAAGCACTACGGCTGTTGGATGGACATCGTATGGTCACTGGAGCTAGAATCGTGCATATTGACTAAGTTGACAAAGCCCTCTGTCCGCATCAACTTAGTAGGCCCACAAGTCAGCCTGCCACTATACTTGGTCCCAGCTAACAGGGGGAGTATTCATTTTTTTGTGCGTAATAAGGAGGCACTTCCTTGCGTGCGAAGATACACCTGGTGGGTCCGAGCTGTCAGCGGCGGTAACGTTTTTTCGCGAAATACAGAGGCCCTTTCGATGGGTGCTTGATGTCAGGTGGAGGAATTATTATTTTGCGCGTAATAAGGAGGCATTTCCTTGCGTGCAGCCGTGGACCCAGCTGTCGTCCTCTCCACGTAAAGTCCACTTCAAATGCATGTCGGTCGTTGACCACGTTGACCAGGCCGCGGCGAGAGCACCAGGGCGGTGGACGACGGCGAGGCCTAGGAAGGGAATGACACGAAGGCAGGGAAGACTCGGCAGTTGTTTCCCACGTGGAGGGGAGTACGACTGTACGAGGGTTTACTGGTTCGTCTGCCGTCGCCGGAGAATAACAGCAGGTGTGGGTGAGTAGAGGGATGGCTAGGCCAGCAAGGGGAGTACGGTGGGGCCTGCGCGGCAGCAGAGCCGACCGCGGGGAGGAGGGAGAAGGCAGTCCCGCCGGCACCTGTTTGAACGACTGGAGCAGGAAAATCAGAGATTGAAGAAGCACGACGGCCGTTGGATGACCATCCAACAGTCACTGCTTGTGCGTCAACCTTTTTTTAGGAAATCCTCAAATCTATGGAAAACTGCATTCAACCCATTTGCTAATTCTTAAGGTTTTTTTGGAGCCCATATTCTTTTTGTTAGCATTACAGCCCATTTGTGGCCACGGTTAAAAAATTATACGATATTTTGCATCTTTCGGTGCGGTCCGAACTGTTTTTTATCCCGAAATTTCAATTCACATTCAAACTGATTTTAAAAATAAATGTATATCAATATAAAATCCAACAAATTCTCCACGCATAAAAATTAATGTAATTTAAAATCTCGAAATGAAAAAAAGATATTTGAAACTAATTGCCGGTTTGATGTGTTTTAAAAATGTACAGCCCATTTCTCCTTACTGATGGGCCATTTTCTCGGCCAGCTAAATGAAAGCTCTCCTTGTCTTGAAAGATTTGCAGCCCAACAGGCTAGACAAAAGCGACTTACTTGGCAAATCACAAAAAAAACTGGGCTGTGGCCGTGGACCCAGCTGTCAGTACATTTGTTTTTTTAGTCCATTTGGTGGGCTGGGTGAAACAATGATGTAGCATCTATGCAGCCCATTTAAATCCCATTTGCATTTTTCTCGAAAGCCGCAGACTTGCTGGGCTGGGTGAAAATACCATGTTGGGCTAGACAGAGAAATGTTATAAAAACATAAACACATGATTGCACGTCAGTAAAATCTTTGCAGGCTTATGTACGCAATCACTAGGAGTTAACTTGCCAAGTTATATATAAACAATTATTATTATTATTTTGTAAGAACTTTCAACTTACGAAATAAAATATCATTTTAGTTTGATGAGTTAATAGTACGTGGGGTATTATTATTTTTTAGGCTAGACGTGGGACAGTTGAGTTGGTTCTAGGGGAAAGTACTGGGAGAAAACTCAGTTTACATCAAAAAAGAAAGTGGGAGAAAATTCAGAGACCTGCTAGGTCCACCCGAGGAGGGGAATATGTTGAGAGGAAGGAGATTCAAAGCACGGCAGCCGAGTGAACTAGTTTTTTTACGGACAAGTGAACTAGTTTACATACATAAGCAAATTGCCACTAAAAAAAGCAATCAGGTTAATGGGTTCTTAAAAGAAATATTTCGGACAAAACAGATAATTACGACACATAGGCTAATGCATGAAACACTGACATGATAAAGGTGCTTATAAATAGATAAAGTACAACATCTAGACCTTCCTGGCATGCTTGAGCATGACGCTGCGGCTGTTCGTGTACTCGTTGGTTATGGGAAGCAGACACGCCCTCATGTCCAAGATCTGCATGTACATGTCGTAGCAGACACGCCCTTGGCCGTGTAGGTTATGTAGGCTAGATTCAGAGGTACCTCCCACGTGTTCATGTCGTCTTCTTTCATGTTGGCGTATCAGGGGTCGATGATGGTCTCAGCGAGGTCAACCATAGAGTCCTTCTCCTGCCTGTTGCTGATGATCTTGTATTGCTTCTGGATGTCGACAAGCTTGTTGCACCGTATGGCCGAATAGTCGCGTTCTTCCTTCTCTCCACCATAGCGAAGGTGCAGTCAGCACTATCGATGAAACGGGCGAATGCTCCAGAACCTGGTGCAGCCATAGGACTGAGGCGAGGCAGAGCTTCACTGAGTCCGTATCGTTGGTGTACATCACATTCGACTTGGTGCAGCCATAGGACTGAACGGCAAACTCAAAGGGGAACTCCTTGCTAAAGTCCATATCAAGCAGGTTCACCCCTCGGATCGCCATTGGAGTCTCTTCGAGTGAACGAGTGTGTAGGCGGCAGCAGTTCGTTTTTCAGCTCTTGGGGAACTGGATTCAACAGTAAGCTGAGTGTGTACAGGCGACAACAGTTACTACCCCTCTCTCGTCCGCTGCACGCCTGGCAGAAGATGCACCCTCGGCCACACGTCGGTTCACGAGCGGGTTTGTATTGGTACTGTAATAACAGGAGTTAGTGGTCACTTTACTTAAATTTAATTAGCTTTAATAGAAATTTGTACTTAAAACAAGCAATGCATTCGCTCGTTCTATTAGTGCCACAGGATCAGCATGCACAACAATTAGAATTATTATTCTCAGGACGCACACGATCATCACATTTGTCGCACTTTCACAAAAGATAATACTACTGAGTTTGAACTGTTTGTTATGGTTGTTGTCCTCTGCATCATCATGCCGTGTTTCATAGCTTGCAAGATTCAAAACAAACAAATAAGATCCAAATAATAAGTACAACAAAGATGCCCACACATCTCATCGATTCCCAGCTTGCAAGATTCAGAACCAACAAATAAGATCCAAATAATAAGTACAACAAAGATGCCTACACATCTCACTGATTCCCAGCTTGCAAGATTCAGAACCAACCCATTAGAGCCTTTTGATAAAGTGAATATCGGTATTAAATCCATCTTGGCTAGCCATGTCATACAATGGAAGAACTTGGAGAATGCTCTTGACCGTCACAACATCTGTAGTTGAGTATTCCTATTTGCACAACATGTTTGCACAACACAAACAAGGAGACACGAGAGCATGATTTCGCTTTAATAGCGGCCTCCTTGAACTCAACCTCCAGCTCTACTTGGATGAGGTCTGCCTGGAGTTCCATGATTCAATTCATGTGCCTTTTTCTGAAGTTCACCTAAAATGAAGCAGAGATTGCATCATTCGGCTAGCAAGAAGTACTTGCTCTTGTGAGCTGGCAGGTTCTTCTTTAGTAGTTGCACTAAAATCGAGGAACATTAAGGTTGGCTGTCCGGCTCATGTAAGGTGCAACTATAATTTTCTTATCCTTTTGTGGAGTTCCACTAAAATAAAGTGCCATTGTGGTGACAGTGACGGCTCCATCTTGCAAAGGCTAATAAAATGTTGCACGAGATTACCAGCAGAACTTGACAGAGATTTTGGAAACTCCAATCACCATTTTGTGTAGTTCCACCAAAATTGAGAGATGTTGCCCACGTGACATTTTAGTTGAACTGCACAAGACACTCATTCCAAAAAAAGTGTTTTCTGCAGTTCACCAAAAGGTCACAATAGCAACAAGGTGAAATGGATATCCCTATCTGCACAAAAAGATAGAAAGTAAACAGTTGCTTGTCAATAAGAATATACGAAACACATTCAAAATGAAAAGAAGCACCTTAATTATGTTCATGGCAATCACTCAAGGACAATAAAAAATTTAAAACGTCAGCGATGCTTCATGTTACCAGAAGCATTACGATCAACAATGAGATTCCTCAAATATGGGATTACTTTAATGGTGGCGTTGCTTGTTTACCCGACACAGTAAATCAACATCAGGTAAAGAGTTGGTTTAAGGGCATGGGACCGTGGGGACACCAGGACACTCAGCAGCGTAAAGGAGCAACTTACTTATCATACTGGGGAAAACAGCAGGAGTGCCATTGTACTATGTGAGGGCAGCAAATCTAATCCTGGAGACCTTTTACTATGTGAGGGCAGCAAATCTAATCCTGGAGACCTTTTACTATGTGAGGGCAGAAAATCTAATCCTGAGACCTTTTACTATGTGAGGGCAGCAAATCTAATCCTGGAGACCTTTTACAATGTGATGGCAGCAAATCTAATCCTGGACATACTCTGTTGACTTGTCCACCAGCCGCCACTTTCTATCTTTTTTCAACCAATAATAGATCTGTTCCTTATCCAGTTTGCACTGTGTTTTCCCATTATTTCCCTTTTCAACCAAGAGACCGGTTGGGTATCTGGTCTCTACTACTTTCATCATATTATTTCCTCTTTGAATCAAGTCCTAGATTTATGCTACAACTTTCCCCCCTTTCTTCGTTGTTTGAACAAAGCCCTAGATTCGAATGCATGAAGTAGCTTTAGCTCTAATAATATGAAAAATTTAGGTGGCTTTGGAAGAGCTGATGGGAGTAGAAAAATATGCACATGCAGACACGTGGGGAGCTGGGGCAGTAGAGCAAGGCCGCTTTTGAAGAACTTATACCTGAGGGTCGCCGGGATGCCGGCGGCGGCAGGTCGGATCTGCGGACAATACTGCAGGGAGGAAGAACGGTCGGAGGACCTCCCGAGCCGGCCATGTGTCGGAGAGAACGTCACGGGCAGATTATCGGGCCCCTCCGGCAGCTGTGGGTTTCCTACCTCGGCGGAGATGACCGCGTGAACGATGCACCTTTTAGTCCTCTACACACACCGGCCGAAGGGATCCGACCGGATCTGTGACCAGCGGCGAGCAGAGAGAAAATGTCGCTACCGCTGTCTTGTTTATATCTGGAGAGGATGAGAGAATGAAGAGAGCAACCCTAGTAAAGCAAGCGCTCAGGCCCCTGTGTCCATATATAGTGGAGTGATAATCTTTTTTCTCTCCACAACAAGCGTTTCAATTTGTGTACGTGGCATTAAAGAAAAGAAACTCTCTATTTAAGGTGACTATTGTACGACTCCTACTTACTACTAGTAGTACTACAGTATTGTTCACTTGTGCTCCCTGCCCCTCCATTCATTGAACAACCCCACGGGTGAATAAACATACAGTAAGTACTGTATTTATATAGAACGAACAAGCTCGAACTGTTTTCGCATAGTTAAAAGTTGAGGGCGGGGATTTTCCCGGGCAGTACGCGCGACAGTTTTCGGGTAGGGCCAGAAGACTATTTTAATTTTTTTTAAACTTCGAGACGGCAACATAGCATGGAGCCGAGCCCAACGATTTTAAGCTTACATGCACGGTACACGCTATCCTAGACTACTATACACATGAAACTGCCACACGAGCGTCCGGGCTGTGCTTGGCTCTTCGCCTCTTCGGGAAGTCGAACAATGATGGAATACTACTGCACTGGAGGAGCACTACAGTATGCTTCTAGCCATCTGACACCGATTTAACTACTGCATGTCCACCGCGTGCGGGAGGGAGAGCGTGTAGCGAAAGCTTCTCCTAGTCTTGCCAGCCACCACGCTCATGGGCGAGGGAGGGACGCTCCTCCCTTTGCGTGTATGACAGGTGGGCCCTATAGGTGTGTGGCCAACTTGTCATACAGCCAAAGGCATGTGCAGTTAAGTCCGCGAGGGAGAGGATAATCAAAATTCTCGTTGATGTACGAGTTGACGTGACACGTCATAGCACTGCACTCAATATATTTCAATAATTTGCGTGTGTCACTCCCAGATGCAGAGGCCGGGGGTCATCATCCTCCTTTTCGAGAAAAATAGACGCGTGTGTGAGAGGACGAGTGCGTGCGTGCACCTCTTCTCTTCCTGTATAACATACTACTAAACTCAGAGTACAAGTTTTTGTGGGTGGCACGATGGTGCGTGCGAGAAGTCCCGAGAGATAGGTTTAATGCATTAATTGCAATGCATGCATGCATAAAGTACATGCATTTGTCAATTTTCTCTTAATACTTGCATGCAATGATTTAATGCACCTTGGAATCTGAACATGTGTTGGGGACAACCAAATTGAGCCTTATAAAATGGAAAAACTAAAATTTTGAGATAAGCCCTATAAAACCGGAAAGGAGGGAGTAGAAAAAGAAGTACTCCATCCGGGAATAGTGCCGCACTTCGAAACTAGAACCGTCAATAAATTTTGAGCTTGCGTCTCGTCACATTCCAAATTACTCCATGCTATATTGAATTGCAAACCTGTTCACACCGATCACAACCTAAACGGTTTCCCACTTAGGAGCGTATTAGTACTCGGTTATAAATACTAGTATGCCAAGATGACTGCACATACCTCCTCAACTCCTCATCCACAAAAACAAACAAGTCATTCAGCATCCTTCCCTTGCGTCTGCCATGGCCAGCATGAGTTCTGGGTCTAGAGATTGCCACCAGGGAGAGGCGAGCATGGAAGCGGAAGCACGAGAGATGTCCCGCCTTGCTGCGAGAGCAGCCGACATGTCCCGCCGCGCGGAAGTAGCAGCACGGAGGTCCCGCCGTGCCGCTGAAGCAGCACGGAGGTCCCGCCGCGCCGTCGATGCAGCAGACTGGTCCGGCCGTGCCGCGGAAGCAGCAGAGATGTCCCGCCGCGCCACGAATGCAGTAGAGATGTCCCGCCGCGCCGCGGCGGCATGGGAAAATTTCTGCGGGCACGCGACGACTGTTACAGGAGCATGCATGTGATCGTCCATAGCCTGACGGATCAGATCTCCCGCATGGTGAGGTTGCAGGACGACATGATAGCCTCGTTTGAATAGGCTACCGGCGTCATCCGGCAACTAAGGGAGGGCAATGAGAGGCTCTGGGCCGAGCGCGACCTGCTGAGGGAGAAGATCGTCCGAAGTGAAGACCTGCAGGAGGAGACTAGTGCCTTATTGAAGAAACTTATGGACGAGAATGACATGCTCCGCAACGAGCGCCAAAGGCTGGTGGAGGAATCCATGGATGTTCTCAAGCAGCATCTTGAGGACATGAAAGAGCTCATTGCCGCTCGCCACAGAGACTAGTTTCCTGGTTTCTTTTGATGTAATAATCGGTTTAGGATGTGGATTGTGTCGTCGGTTGTGAAATGTTGGGTTCTAGCACGGATGTTTGGCCTTTGTTGGCCTCTTGGGATGTTGCGATTTCAATCTGGTAGCTTTTAGTCCTTCGTGTTAGGATGGAGTTGTGCTGATCTTCTTGTGAATTGTGGTGGTTTTCAGTAATGAAAATCGGAAGGGGCAAGCCCTTCTTTGATCAAAAAAAATTTAATCGTCCTTATATATTCATCAGTCTTGCTATAAGTCGCAGTAGATTCTATATAGGTCCGTCGGATCTTACATCAAGATCCGTGCTTTCAGATTTTCTTTTCTCTCTCTTAAATCTCAGTCGAGTGAGACATAGCCACGCCATTAAACAGAGGCTTGGGCACCATTAATGGAGACCTTAGGAGAGAGGTGGACGGCAGACGGAGGTCAAAGGGCTCTCCTCTCGATAAGCATGCGCAGGGGTCTGATCGCACGCCTCTCATACTCAAATAGCTACCCTGCACGTCGCCTCCTAGCTAATAAAAAAGGGGACGCGTGGCGGCACGTAAATGGTACTAGTAAGTAGAACACCCACGTTTTCAATAATACTTGTGTTTCCGATTGTAACGTGATAGCACTTCTTCCAAAATGACTTTGTTGATTGTTAATGTGTGCGCCTTCGCAAACGGGACTGCAAATTTACCACAGCATGTTGGTGCCATGTCATGGCACCAAGCCAAGTTTCATTATTTTCATGCGTGTTTTGGATTTACAGGAATTAAAAAACTAAGTTTCTCAATGTTTCCAACCCAGCCACGACGCCTAGAATTTTGAATTTCATTCCCATTGCTTGCATGGAACCTAGAAATTTACCCGAGGACACACATGTTATTTTTCAACCAACTTTGGTGCACTGGAACATGTGCTTATATTTCAAATTTGAATTATGCACACAAAGGTGACACGTTCACTCCCAGAACCACGAGCCTTCTCGAGAGAAGCTCCGATTTGCAAGAAGCTTATACCAAAATTTGTTCCTATTCAGCCAATTTTTTTTACCATGGCATGGTACTACCATGACATGTCACCATGCCAAGTTTCATGATTTTAAAACCAAGTTTCTCCATGTTATCGACCGAGCCACGATGCCTAGATGTTTGAATTTTATTCTCATTTTTTGCATGTGACCTACTCCCTCCTTCCATCTATACAGGGCCTAATGTGTTTTTCAAGACATCCTTTGACTATTGACAAGATTAATAGCACATGAGATGTATACTATGCAAATTATATTATTGGAAGCTTCTTTGACATACAAAATTGAAGGTATGCTTTGTGTAAGTTGCATGTCATATATTATTGCTCTAACGTTTGGTCAAAGTTAGCCTCGAAAAACGCATTAGGACCTATATGCATGAGAGGAGTCGACTTCGAGAGAACGTGTTAGTTCGAGAGACACCGAGGAAGACTACTATATATATCGATGGTGCATGTAGGCGGGAATTAAACTAAGGGATGGTCTTAGTGGTTTCGGGGATATAGGGAAAGAGTGAGAGGCGGGGGGGTGGGGTAGCTAGAAGGAGATTGTTAAGTGTGATTGTGTGTTTTACCCATCTAGGTGGAAGTTATGTGCACAAAAGAGGAGAACGATTCGATGTGGCGTTAGGATTGAGGGTAATGAACTACGTATGGAGACATAGAGACCTTGAACGTGCATGTGTGAGAGGTATACATGTATACGTGGGATGTGTGTGTGTGTGTGCGCGCGCGCATGATCGAGATAAAAGAAAGAAGACATAAGTCATAAGATCAACGACATGGGAGATACGGATCGGTATGACAATATGCATGCATGTGAGAATGCATGGAAGAAGACCCGACAATTGAGCATGTGTTTTTGTCTTTAAGAGATAGTGGCGTGGGCTGGAGCATGCATCTATGGCGAGCGGAGGGAGTGAGGCGCAACGATTGTGCAAAAGAGACCGACCTATAAATGCATATGTATGGAGAGACATATATAGTGTGGGTGATAGGAAGCAAGACTCCGTGCGAGAAAGAAATGTTGACAAAGAAACTACAGATAGATACAGAGATGGAGATGCTAGCTAGAGGGACATCCGCTAGTTTGGGTGTTGGAGATGACTGTCGGGTGGTTCAAAGGGTGAAGTTATATATGTGTGTGAGAGGGCACTTGACTGCATGTAGAGAGAAACATATGTAGTGTGCATGATAGGAATCAAGAGTGAGGGCGAGAAAGAAGGTTGATGGAGAAACAGATAAATATAAAGATAAAGATGCTAGCTAGTGTGCGTTAGAGATAGGAGTCGAGTGGATCAGAAGGCTGGGTTATGTGCGTGGGTGTGAGAGAGATAGAGAGAGGGTGCGTGTGAGTCACATACAAACAGATATCAGAGAGAAATGAGATCCAGAGAGACGAAGTTTTGTGTCTGCGAGAGAGAAAGATATTTCACAACGAGAGTGATAGCTAGAGAGACATATGAGGGAATGCAAGATATCTCTAGGGAGAGAGGGTGTGTGTGAGCGACATACGAGAGAACAATGGAGAAATATGAGACCCTGGGAGAAAGAGTTTGTGTTTGTGTGTGAGAAAGAGATATTGAAGAGGAAGAGTCGTAGGTTCTCATATCTAAGGAGCGAAAGACATCTCTATATGAGGGGTGTGCGAGTGGCACATATGGGAATAGTAGAGAGAAATGAGACCCCGGGAGACAAAGTTTTGTGTTTGTGTGAGAGAAAGAGATTTCACATGGAAAATCATAGTTAGAGACACATAGCAGGGAGCGAGATATACTTAGAGAGAGATAGAGTGATGAAGGTCGAGGGAGAGAGTACCGTCAGTGTGTTAGGAAGATAAAAGATCATTGTCAACATACAGGTAGCATGAGAGATACCTGAGAGACGATGAACGCATATAGGTCCAGAGAGATAGTCCTATATAAGCATGAGTGATAGCTATATGAGACGAATACCTGGATTAAAGGGGATTCAAATATTTCAACTGGAGATCACGACATCGATAATATCATAACGCGAATTTGTGTATCAAACATGCATATTCATTTGAATTTGGGCACACGTATAATGTTATGTAGTTTATCAATATTGGTGATCCATAGATTCTTCAATTACAAACAATGCATGGTTTATATGCAATTAATGTCTAAACGGGATTACACTATATGTTGCGTGTGAAACACATTATACATGTTTGAGAAGTAAAAAAACCCGCATGAAACACACATTAATTGGAGACAGTTAGCGAGGAATGCATACATTGGATTTCAACATAAAGTGGTTTCAAATATTTGAAAATCCAAATTGATGGATACTACCTTATGAATCTGAGATCATGCCATTTGTAAACCATATTTATGTATAAATGGTGTTGTGCTTTTGAAAGTATATATATAAAAATGATGTATATAGAATGTAATTCCAATTGAAAATGGATCCCGCCCGAAAAAATAGAATACAAACGGGATTCGAATTGAGTTGGCACGGTAAACGTGCACTCTGCAAAATTTGAACGAAGGGGGGAAATTCGCAGTAACCGCCCGAAACCAAAATCTACGAGATGGAAATCACTGCTGTCTATCCCTGCCACGCAAAGCCTATATGCTGGATTTCTATAGGTTTTGATAGGGGTAGGTTTGTAATTTCACCCAAACGTGATGTAGCCGCCTCTCGCCGGATTCATACACGCTGGGCGCCAAAACACAGTGTGTCCTCAGCCGAACTCGACTCCCTCCTCGATTCATATTCATATGCGGTGGGCGCCAAAAACAAACTCTCGTCGGCAAATATTCGGTGTATGCGAGATTACCGTTCTATCCCCAACCGACTAGTGTTGCTGTGATGTAGTAGAAATTTGAACGGGGGCTAAGTTTGTAAATTTCCTCGCATTTGAGACAAGCGCGCCCTAAATACATGGTTCCCCCTTTCCTCTCTACCCCCCTTTTCCCCATTCGTACTCCGTGGGCGCCAAAACACCCTCTCCACCCCACCCTCCTCCGTCCGTCGCCGTCCGCCACCCCATCCACCGCCGTCCTCCTCCACCATGCCGGAGCTGATACCCCGACGCCGCCGTCCATTACAAGAGATCGACCTCTCTCATCCACGGCTTTGGACCGGGATCCTTGCATCCCGTCCTCTCGCTTCATCCCTGCCGTCGTCCACCTGGCCGGCACCGCTCCTACGACCGTCTTGTCCACCGCGCCCCGCCGCCACCGTCTACCCTCCTAGATTTGCTTCCACGCCGCCGACAGCCATCGCTACCGCAGCACCGTCAAATTCTCAGCAGATGCGTACACGGCGCCGCACCAGAGGCGGTACTCTTTCGTATCTGCTCAACTTATTTATTGCAGCAAGAAAATAGATTGCCACTGCTTTACTCTGATTTCTTGTCTTGGTTGGGAAGTTGCCTTTGTTTGGTTTGCACCTTCAGATCCGCCATGGCACGCTCAACACCATACTTGTAGTGCTTATGGTTTTTCCCCTTTTATATTCCACACTAGTTAAATCACAGTAGACTAAATTTCAAAATTGGGTCAGTCGATTTTTCAGAGCTCGCCGGAGTTCCCCGGTGCGATCGAAGGGGCTCGGGTGGTTGTGGGGCGTGGCCGAACAAAGAAAACTCGACGCGGGTGGGGGTTGGGGTGGGGGTGGGGGTGCCAGAGGAACACAGGCGGTGGGGGCCGGTGGTCCGGCCGGCGGCCCGTGCGGTGTTCTGTATGGGAAGAATCAGAGACGAGGAAGAAGAAGGGTTAGGAGACGTAGGATCTTCATCCAACTGCCTGAAATGGTCGAGAGACAGCTAGGAGTTGCATTCTGAATGCACTCTGGTTCATCATGTGTGGGCACTACGCAACCAACATTTTATTATCCAAAATCTGCTTGCTCTTCTTTACCATGTCCCTCTTTCGTTCTTCTTTAATATGTAGTCTCTCCGTTCCTAAATACAAGTCTTTGTATAGATTCCACCATGGACTACATATGGTGCAAAATGAGTGAATCTACACTCTAAAATGTACCTGGATACGTCTGTATGTGATCCATAGTGGAAATCTCTACCAAGACTTATATTTTGGAACGGAGGGAGTATGATAGTAGTACAGTATGTTCCTTGTACTGAAGATGAGCGGGGACATTTGCAGTGTAGAGGTCTATAAGGTCGGTTGTGATGGACACTTTGAGCATATTTGATTCGTAGGATCTTGTAAACATAGGAATAGGATTTGTAGTGGCCTGCCCACTTGAATCCTATAAGAATAGCAAGGAAATGTAGGGAGCTGTGTCGCCTTTGAGAGTTACATTGATATTAACAGTACCGCACCTTCACTTGAAGAGAGCTGGTATCCGAAGGCTTTCTAGCCATACCGGCAATACTAGCACATATATTCCAGCAAGTTCCACTTTGCTGATTTTACTCTGATGCTTAAGGTTTTCCCTTTATATCTACACTATGATCTGTGTAGCTGCTTTGTGTCGCACTAGCAGTAGTCCACTCTTGAAGCTAAACATTACAATGACTTACAAAATTGGCACCAAGGCATTGAGTGCCATTCTGGATGCAATGAAACTCATATGCTCCCCACCTGCTGATTCTTGTTCAGAATATCATCCTAATGACTATTCTAACCTCGAGGAGTCAAAGGCAGATGGCCTGTCTTGTTCACCCATCAAGGTGCCTGTTCTAATTTGGCAATGTTTTATTGATTGCGGGTATCTTGCATATGTTGTCTTTCATTTCTTCTACTTTGTTGCACTGCCATCTGCTTAGTTTACTCATCATATATGTCGAGATTCCATGCCCATCCATTATCAATACATATTCCATCTGTCATCATACCATGTTTTTCCACTCAAATGTTGTTCTTGTGCATCAGACATCAAAAAGGAAGAGGGTGATTGCCGAACCTGAAGGAGCACCAGCAAAGTCCTTGAAAATGTGGTGGTGCCGGAGAAATCAGACAGCACCCCACTTATATTGCTTGTACAACCAGTGACATAAGACGTAGGACCGACTCCAGCAGACTGTACCCATACTTCACTGGCCACACCACTAGCCCCACCACACAGGACCTGCACTCCAGCAAAAGGTATACCGATTTCATTTGCCATAGCACTAGCTGTACCATAGAAAAATCCCACTCCAGCAAAAAGTACAACAAGTCCACTGGCCGAAGACCTATCCCAACTGCAGAGACGGCCAATTCCTGCAGATTGGAACCCCATTCCATTTATTCCCAGTTTAAAAGACAATGCTTTCAATGTTGTTAGGGACTACGTGCATATATTCCCATCATGGGAAGATTATTGTGAAGACAAACACCATTTTCACATCTTCCTATCCAACTTACGTGTAAGTGCTATTATTCATGGTTATTATTTTCCTGTTTTCTGCTAATTGAACACATGAATGATTTACATTACATTGTTGTAACTGGGCGAGGATCAATCTGGATAGTGATGACGAGTAAAGCTTGCTTGTGCTTTTCAAGGAAGCATTGCAGCAGTATCGGTGTTACCTGAGGAAATCACACTTTGATGGCAAGTCTATAAACGAATTTTCGGTGAAGTCTCCTGTGCTAAATTTAGAAGACATTGAATGGAGAAACCTTTTTATGCACTGGTATCATTCCCAGGATGAGGTACTGTCTATGAAATCACATGAAAATTTGAACTTCTACTTTTCTGCATGTGCCTTACGGATCTTTTTTGCAGGAAATCTGCTCGAAGAAGAATTCCGGTTTGACAAGAACGACAGGATATCGCAAATATGCTGCCCGCTGCTTTGCTCTTGTTAGTACATGTTGTCCTATATCATTGTACTTGCATACATACCTGGTTCATTATGTGACAGTAGTATGCATGATAGCTTGCTTATCAATTGTTCGCTCCAAATTATCTGATCTGTACGAATGGTTACATTAGTGTAGAATATATCCAATGCCAATGTTTTTTAGCTCTGCATTGTTCTTGTAAGTACATGCTGTCCTTTATCAGTGTACTTATAATGACAGGTAGTTGTTCATGTACCATCACTCTGCAGCTTATTTTCCTTTGCCCTCCATTTTCTACACATCAGATCTATATTTACTCTTACCATAAGGTTGGTATTGAAGAAGTTTAGCTGTGCATTGCTCTTGGCTGTACCTTTTGCCTGTATCGCCGCACTTACATTTATAGCTACTTGGTTATGTAGCATCACTCTTCATCTTATCTTAAATATTCTCCATTTTTCATATATTATCACATCTATATTTACTCTTAAAAAAATATAGAATAAAGGCAATGCTTTTGAAGAAGATTCTGTGGTAAACTTCTTGAATTGCCCCCCATCAGCATGGATAAGGCCTTTATAGAGCCTGTCTTCACCAATAATGTAAGTATATATTTGGTTAGGCATGACTGCAACAGCTTTTTATTTTTGGTGTTTGCATCAAATTGCTTGTTTAAAGTTTATTATGTAGTTCATAAACAAAAGTTTGTCCTTTCTCAATTTAAGTTTTTAGTTGTACAACCAACTTCCTTCTTCATACCATGTAAATTAAATATACAGAGCAAGTAATCTTCTTTTGCACTGCTTGTATGCTTCTGTTATTCATCCATAATCCAGTGGTGTGGTGAACCTACCCACTATAACACAATGTCATATTCTGCAATGCCTTAACTATGAACAATGTCATATCATTCTACTATTATTTAAACCGTCTCTTTATTTGCCAATCTGAAATGGTATAAATTGACAGCACACTAACCATTGATACTTATGAGTTCTTGATCTGTAATCTAGTGGTGTTGTCAAGCTGCCAACTCCTTCACAATGTCATTTCCTGCCATGTCTTGACCTGAACAATACCATATTGTGTTAATGCAAATTTAAATTGTGTCACTTTATTTGTCAGTAAGAAATTTGATGAATTGTCAGCACTGATACTTTTATGTGCAAAACCTGTCATCTGTCTGCTTGTTTATCTTTCAGAGTGAGGAAGATATAAGTGTTGAACAAGCGCAGTCTCATCATCTTGCTCAGCTGCTTGCACTGCAGCTCCCCGGCAGGGCTAACCTTTCTTGAACTCTATTGAAGTGCTGTCGGTTTTGTATATTATTTTGTCGGCGTGTTTATTTGTACTGGTGCCGATCTTTGATGCCCAGTGTACGTAATATGCTGTCTGCTTGTTCTTTATTATCATAGTGGCGAACTTTGATGCCCAGTGGATGTAATATGACGTAATTTCTTTATTGTATAGTATAGGTTTTTTCTTATTCACGATGCTGTAGTTATTTTACTGTATATATATCCTGTCTTCGCTGTAAACCGGCCAAACCGTAAAATTACGGTACATAATCGGGCCGTCATGCAATCACGATGTAGGTTGGCCCTGAAACGTGCCGATCAGCTCACGGGGCGGCAGCAGCCCGAAATGAACTCCGGCCCATGATTGTGCAAATCAAATCACGGGCTTTTAACAGGCCAAAAAATTGTCTTAGTCCTTGTTTAATTGGCCCAATCAGATATCGGCTACGAGCAGGCCGGATGCAAACCGGGCCGTAGTTAGGCCCAACTATATGACGGGCTTCTAATAGGCTGAAATTAATATAGGGCCGAAATGTTAAACGCGCCCTTAACAGGCCAAAAGTAATATGAGGCCGAATTACTAAGTGGGCCTTTAGCAAGTGGGCCCAAAAGCATAGTGTCCAGTTGACGGGTCGAATCTGATATGGTCCATAATTAGGCCCAAAACCTCTTAAAGGGACGGACCTGATCTGGGCCGTAAATTGGCCCAGAAAGTGGTAGGCTTTTAACGGGCCGGATCTCATATGGGCCACTATTAGGTCCGGAGCGTGGCAGGCCATTAATAGACCGGATCAAATATGGGCCGGCATTTGGCCCAAAACATGGCAGCCAGTTAACGGGCTGGCCTACTAGGGTCCTCAAAATCTTGTGGGCCTACAGATGGGCCGGCCCATTAATGTCGGCGAAATCTCATGGGCCTTTAGCTGGCCCGGCCCATTATGATCCACAAGAATTTTGTGGGCCTTTAGCTTGGCTGGCCTATTATGGCACACGAAAATCTTGTGGGACTTTGCTTGGGCCGGCCCATTATGGCCCGTGAAATATTGTGGGCCTTTAGCTGGGCCAGCCCATTATGGTCCGCAAAATCTCGTGGGCCTTTAGCTGGGCTGGCCCATTATGGTCCGCAAAATCTTGTGGGCCTTTAGTTGGGCCAGCCCATTTAAACTTGTTGGGCCGTGCCACGTGTCGACGTATCATAGGCGCATTCTGTCCAGTGAGTGGATGACATCTGTCCCGACGATGAGCCGACACGTGTTTCCTCTAGCCAATGATGATTTTACATGTGGAAAATCCCCATTGGTCGGGGCTGTTAACGGGTTATCGGATCCAAAACCTGACCCGATAGCTTAACGGCGTTCCGTTACGGTGGATGCCACGTGTCGGTCACCCTTCACGAAAGCACTTCTGTGACGCGCGATTTATCGTCATGGAAGTCGACACTTCCGTGATGATAATTTTGGTAATGTCATGGAACACTTCTACGATAGCACAGGTATGACTATCTTGATTCTGTCATAAATTTGTCATGGATGTACATGCATGACAAAAAAAGCGACCTACTGTGACAATCACGTATCATCACGGAAGTGTATTTTTTTGTAGTGATGGGTTTCTATTGTGAGATGTTGAACCTAGTAGTTCTAGGGGAAATACTATGGTTTAGATGTTGGCTTTCAGTAATGAAATTCGAAAGGGGGAAACCTTCTTTTATAAAAACTACACTAGCATCTCCAATAGAAGCGCAATGCGCGTCACTTTAAAACAGCGTTTACAGCGCCGGAACCAGTTTTTGCGGGCCCAGAGTGCTGAGATCGAGAAGTAGAGATAGAGAGTAGAGACTAGAGAGTACAGATATAGATAGTTCTCAGCATAGATAGATAAAATATAGATAGTTCAACTACTCCTCCTCGTCCGACTCCTCCACGGTGATGTCCTCGTGCGACGTCTCAATGTAGGCGTGAAGATACCGATCATCGTCGGATTCCCAGGGCGACGCTGCTCCTAGCCTCAAGTTGAATGGAGTGTCCTCTTCTCGCGTATGCTTGTCCTCGCGATAGGCGGCTCGCTCCGCCCTCCTCTTCTCCCTCTCTGCCCTCCTTTGCGCGTACAACTCGCGCTTGTTGATGATGTCCTGCGGGAAGCTTTGGCGCCACAGCGCCATGCCTTCCTCGTCCATCTCAACGATGCCAAGATGGTGCTCCCGCCTTTGGTTGTCACGACGCCGCGGTATCCCCAAGTTTCCCGGCAACGCGGCGGCATGGTGGTGCGGCGGTGGCGAGGCGAGAAAGAGCGGGGAGAGAGCGATGGTGAGGCGCAGAGTATTGAGAGAGCGGGGAGAGAGCGGTGGCCAGGCACAGAGCGTTGGGAGGGCGTTGGATTTTATAAAGCGCGATGGACGCCGCGCGCCAAAATTAGCGCGCGCCCGGCCGCTTTTTCCCCCATGTGTGTGATGCTTTCCCAACGCCCCTGCTATCTCTACTCTCTTCTCTACTGTTATATTTATTTTATATTTTATATTTATCTCCACTTCTCTACTTTTCTTGAAAAAAACAGAGTTGGTGATGATGTTGTGCCTGCCATCCTGCAACATAGGTCGTCTGATTTATATCCGACGGATAGGAAGGAAAATATGGAAATTTTGCAGAAAGATACCCCCACCCCTCTCCAGATTTGCAAATAAGGCCTTCCCTCGTTTCTCCTTTTCTCCCACAAGATAAACTACTCATACAAATGCATCTTGATGTTCCGTGCAATGCATGGGCATCTTGCTAGTTCTAAAAAAACTGTCCATCATTTGCCACACTACTGGTTGCAGGTGAAGAACCTACCCAAGCACAGTGCGATACCGGAGCAACACACAATTACAAGCTAATATTCTGTTGGATAATGGAGGCTATAACCAATTACTTTTATAGGAACAATAGCAACAAGGAAATTTGAAGGGTAGGTATAAACAAAATTGGAACTGCACATGTACTGCTAAGTGATTCAATACACACATTACCAATCGAGGAGGAGAATGATGGTCACGGCGGCCTCTGTGCATCATGGTTGGCAACAGGAGTCAGTTCATTGTCCACGACAGTGGTGCTTCTGCGCTTGGCGTCGGCTTCCGGGAAGCAGATCTGAGACCGTGGAAGAGGCTTCGTGTATGACGACGACAGTGGACCCACTCCAGTGCGGCATACGAGGTCGTCGATGAGGCAGATACATTTGCAGTGGATGAGTGCGCCGATGTAGAAGGGGAGGAGCACAAAGGCTGCAGTGCCGTGCAGAAGTCTATTTTGCGGTGGGGATAGAAAATGGGGTGTATCCAGGTGTACTACTCTCGGTGTCGGGGTGGGGTTGCCTGGGTAGGGTGAACTTGAAGTTACGAAAACAGCCCCCTAACAAGCGTCATCCGTAGGCCTGTTCCGAAGCCTATGCTGGTAACTTCACACTGCTCGAATCAGGGTCATGGGAGATTTTCTAAAAAAATTATGACACTGAACTCCTCGTGTGGCCTGTTGGGTGATTGGGTTAAGCAACTAGTGAGTAGTACTAGTTGTTAGTAGTACTAGTAACTACTAGTACTCCCTCCGTTTTTATTAACTCTGCATATTAGGTTTGACCGAAGTCAAACTTCGTAAAGTTTGACCAAGTTTATAGAAAAATATAAAAATTTACCATAACAAATATGTTTGATGTGAAAGTATATTCAATAATGAATTTAATGGTATTTTTTTGTTATTTTATATGTTAATATTTTTTTGTTATAAACTTTCTAAGAGTTTACAAAACTTGACTTTGACCAATGCTGATACGCGGACTTAAATAAAAATGGAGGGAGCACACATTTGTTTTCTTAGTTTGTAGTGAATTAATCATTTGTTGTAATTGTGAAATAAATATATTAGGCTACTGACTTCGAATGTAATGGTCTATACAATTCAATAGTTACAATCATTGTTGAATTCCAAGATGTATACTAGGTCTATAGTACTTCACAATATGCTCAAACTCACATAATCCCAGTCAAATGAAAATCTAAATGCATTTCATAGTTATTCCTTTGTAGGATGCGACAAAACCAACCATAACTCTACATCATCCATTATAAAAGCAACATTTTGAACACATCCCAATGTGTGAATGAAACATGTAGAGAGAGCTTGCGAAGATGGAGCAGATAGGGCGGGAAAGATTGTATGTATGTGGACGAGATAGTAGTAGACAAACCTAACGAGGGAGAGAGATAGAGAGAGAGAAAGAGAGAGGAAGAAGTTAGATCTATGAGAAAGATGGAGACATGTAATATATGTGAGATGCGTGTGCATCCAGATTCTGTACACGTTGAAGGAGAAGAGACAACATGTTTGATGAGAGAGCTGGAAAAACATGGATGAGAGGGGAAGGATCTCATGGGTTGAGGGATTGATAATTCTGTGCGGGAGAGAGAGAGGGATTGGTAATTTTGTGCGGGAGAGAGAGGGGGAGGAGTCAGTCAGCCGTCGTCACATCATCCGGCTTCCAAATGGCCCCGCATTCTCTAGTGCGGTGTGGTCGCCGTCTTCAATCTCCTCGATGCCCTCTTTGAAGATTGAGGTGTTTTGCATGCTGGGGTGCAGAGAAGCACAATCAAGAGTGGTCGCCATATAACCTTGGATGGGGATGAATTGTGTGCTCGAGGAAGGGGGAGTGTGTGTGCGGTGTGTGTTTGTGTGTGTGTGTGTGTCAGATATTGAGAGAAATCCAACCCATGGAGAGAAATGTGTGTGTATGTGACGAAAAGCTACATGCTAAATAGGGTTTTCACGAAGATATTGTGCATGCAAGATAGAGAGCGATGTGCGGGCCTTGAGGTGGGCAGGGGCCGGGTGAGGGTGTCAAAATGTGTTCGTTGATGCATGTGTTACATGCGATCGTGCGAGGGACGGACGAACCAAGAGAGATGGTTGTTGTGTTATGGATGCTCCTCTCTCTCTCTCTCACACACACACACAAGTATAAATAGAATACCTTTCTCTCATGTATACACAACGTATCGACATCTGTCTATGTCTCACTCATGCATGATCATTTGCACATTCACATCTCTCCATGTCTCTATCACACGCACACCGTCTCCACATTTCCCTTCCGTCACAACACACATATGGACATAAAAACACGTTCTCTCTCAGTCACACACACAAAATCAGTATTAAAAAAACTAGGGCGCACCTAAAATGTCCAAATCCAAGTAAACATGAATTGGAGCTAAATTCAAATATGTGGAAATATTGTAGCGTCAAGAACTTTTATAGGAAAAAAAGTTGATTAATATTCGGGGATTATTTTCACAAACACAAAAAGGTTTGTTGGATGTCCTTCGAGCGCGACATGGTGACGCACCGTTCACTCGACCGCACGGCCGCGGTTCACGCGCTTGCACAGGATTCCATATCATGGCTGTGGTAACTAATATAAGCGCTGCCTCAGTCTAATGTTTATGTGTACTAGTACTATTTTATTTTAAGTTTGACCAACCCCATATAAAACTAAACTAAGTTCCCATACGCGCACTCATCAATATGCCGCCACCACTGTTGCGCATGCCGGCGCCCGCCTGCTCCGGCCAACCATTTCTCGCCCATCACCGCCGTGTTGCCGCCATCCCTGTGCCATGAAGCTGAAGGCTCGCCCGCTCACGTCGTCTACTGTCCCACCCCATGATGCCACCGTGCTGCCAAGCATGCGAGCAGCTGGTGGAGCCGCGTCTATGCACGCAACGTACAAAGAAGGGAATGAGCGTGTGCTCCAGCACGCCGGTGAGGAGGAACTAGCGTGTCATTGTCGTCTCCACCCGCGCGGAGGAGGCGCGCATGGTGGCTGTCGCGGCGGAAGTCGGTCGCGCCTGTGCCGAGCCCGCAAACCGGGTGCGGACACGGAATCTACCTTCAAGACCTTGAATGCCACGTGGATTCTGCAATTTGAAGGAGCAATTTGGGTCAGTCGACTCTTGTGAGCCGTTGGATACAATATGGATGGCCAGAAGGCCTTCTTCAACCTACGAAATTGATGCATTGTTCATCTTCTCAGCCCACCGCACGCCTAACCGCCTGCCGCCGCCGCCCCGCCCTCCCCTGAACCGCCTGCCACTGCCATGCTCCCCCCACCACCGCCATCCGTTTAGCCCGGGCACGATCCATTTTTTCTGGCGAACTGCATTCCACACCCAACACTCATAAGATAGATCATGGGAACCCTGCTACCCTAATATAGATATTGGGGTAGCTTCTTTGTCGTCTTCTTCCTTCGCTTAGCACAACACACCCCCAAAATAAAACTAAGCAACTAGTCCGCTTGACACTGTAGTACAACCAGCATGAGCGACGACACTGCCACCATAGAGTTCTAGTCCACATCCTTGACTTCGTCCTCGTCCCTCTTCCTCTTCCTTTTCACTGACGCTTCTTTGCTTGAACCGGACACTGGGCTCTGCTTCTCCATACAACCCTTGTAGATATTTAAACAAAGGTAGGCATCCATTGCTGCGTACAGGATGTGATCTTCATCTATTGCCTTCGACTCCCATGCATGATGAAACTCGTGGTGAGGTTTCTTCAGTTTAGCGTACGAAGGATCAATCATGGCTGCTGCCAGGGTCAGCATTGCAGGATGAGAGGAGGACACCAGGCTTGCCTTCTGTAGATCGAAGGGCTGTTCTACAAGGAGACCTATCCGACCCAGGACATCCCTGTCATTCCTAAAGTCTACAGTAACGAATTTCACTCTTTCGTCCTTGAGGAAGTTCTTAAAATTCTGGCACTCAATGTCGGCATGGCATATGTGGTAGACCAAGCACACGTTATGTATGCAAACCTGGATCACGACAGCTTCTTCTTCTCTGCCTCCTTTAGAATCTTATCACTTTCTAGGACTGTGGTGTACCCAACATCTAGCCCAGCGACCCACTCATCCTTTGAACTGTTGAACATGTGTAGGAAGCGAGCAAGGCATGCTTTCACCATCGCGGATCCATGGGTGTAGATGATGATGAACTCATTGCTGGCGATGGCTCTAACCTGGTACTCAGCGGCGACCATGGAGATTTGGGAGGGCATGGATTTTGGAGGAGGGTTAGGAGAAGTTGAACTAGTGTAACGTGAAAGGACATGACGACTGGGAGCAAACTATTGTAAGGTATAAGAAGGGAATGAGTAGGGCATGCAAATAGCATGGGGTTGTTGGCTTGCCCGGTGGATAAACGGCTGCAAGCCCCCAAAGAGTTCTCGAGTACTATGCGGGATCCACTAGATGTCATGTCTACTAGACCCATATCATAGGCCTGATGGTATAGCTTCTTCTTGTTCGCACGCCATGCCGACGCGTGGATGTAACTTCACTTAATTCCGTCAACCGTCGGGCCTCCCACGACCTTCGCCTCCCTCACGCAGCCGCGCCCTTTGAGACTTCAACCAGCTATAAATGAGCAATTTTTTTCCTACTCCGCATGCATGATACACCCTCTAGTCCTTTTTGCTTCCGTCAACTGTTTGCAAAGTTTTTGACCAAATTTATACTAAAAATATCAATATCTACAATACTGATTATAATGAGTATTAGAACTACGTTTTATAATGAGTATAAAAACATTGATTTGACATTGTGAATGTTTATGTACATTTTTCTATAAGTTTGGTTAAAGTAGAGGTACATTGACTTTAGACAAAACTTAAATGCACAATGTAGACTAGTTCCTCCGTCCAGGTGCGTTCCATGTCCTATCTAGTCATCACAACAAGGTTATCTATTAGTACTACTACCTCCCTTCTAGTTTAAAGGACTCGATTCAAAAAAATTACCTACTCTTACCAAGATAGAGGCGGTGGAATAGTTTTTGTAGTGGTTTCTAGAGTCTAGACTCCATCTTCAGGAACCTTCGCCGCCATCGGCAAGAATGCAAGGAGATGAACGAGAAAGGAAATGAGGCTGGAATGAATAGTTCCGTATTTTATACAGTGGCAGAGGTGGGTAAATATCTGCTATACCTCCAGTGGAAAGGCCATGTCTCTATGCACACACATCTCAGCTGTTAGTTCCAAGTAGATCGAACGGCTCACATTGTCCAGAGACAGACATACCATAGCCACCAACTGAGATTTTTATAGGAGTGGTCATGCATGCATGTGGTGTAATTAATGCATCGGTTTACACAAATTTTTGAGGAAAACAAGAGTACTAATTAAGTACTTCTGCAAACTACGGAATTAATTCCACCATTCATCATCTACCTTGGTTGGAGAGATTTTCAAATTAAGCCCTATAAACCGGAAAGGAGGGAGTACCACATTACCACCACTATGGCCAGCCTTAATCAACGCATGCAATAATTTAGTGCACCTTGAAATCTGAATGCCTGCTTGACTCTCCTTCTCCCTCCGGCAGTCCCACCACTCCACCCCGTGTGGAAAAAATCTGCATGCATGACTCTCCTCCCCTGCGCTCGTCCAATCCGTTGTGATCAGCAATATTTCCACCCCTTCGCTCACCCATAATTTACTCCAACAAATATGCCCACGTAGATGTTACGTTAATCACGCAACATATCTTACGGGACGCTGCTTCAGTTACTTAATGACAGGTGCATTGGGTCACTGACATGTGGGACCAACAGGTATCTGGCCCACATGTCATTGACGCAACTGGACCTGTAGTTAAGTAAGTGAAGCTTAGTCCATATCTTACGTACGTGTGCCATTGCTCGCATAAATACTGCGCCTCCCACGGCATTCAGAAGAATGCTCATTCATCGCTATCTCCCTCCCCTCCCTCTCACGTTGACCACCTTGGCATAGCCCCTCCGAAGCCATAGGCGCCCCTCACTGCACCGCGTGGACGTCATGCGTCACCGTTCCATTCCTCGCTGCCACTAATCAAGGAGGACGCGCCGGCGTTCCGGTCCTCGCCGCGACGCGTCGAGGTGGACGCGTCAGTGTTCCAATCTCACCAGCAGGCGCGTCGGAGGACGTGTCGGCTCCTCGCTATGAGGAGAACGCCGCGCCGCCCGCTGAGCCCCCCAGCCTTGAGGAGCTTTGGAAAGAAATGGATGTCGCCTTGTGGGAGGCTTTGCCTCCGGCGGAGCGCGCCAAAATAGAGGCGGAGAAGAAGGCCGAGGAAGAGAAGCGCGCCACGGGGCAAGCTGCCTGGCAGACCTATTCCGCATCTGAGAGAGTCATGCAATTAGCTCTTTGGCAAAAGGCTCGTGCGAGGGCTGTGAGGGTGGCGGAGGACACCTGTGCCAAACCCCTGAGTGCAGTCGGGCCCAAGCACCTCATCTACGCTTGGCAGTACGTGGACCGGGTGCACGCTTCTAGCGAGGAGGAGTACCTCTTGTCGCCGGATCACCACACCGGTGAGATCGCGCTCGCCCGCCGGCAAGCCGCCAATCAACACCTTGCGAGTTGCAAGGCTGAGGAAGAGGCGTTGTGTTTGCACGCTGGGAAACGGCCGCGCACCAGGGCACTCGTGGCGCGCTGCAAGCGCTCCTGCGAGCGATGTGGCTTTTATTAGGAATATAATTTAGTTTCGTAAGGAGACCTCATTAGTTTTGGGACGCAACTGATAAATCTCGAATGTTCGGGAATTATTAGCATCCTTAATTAAGTGTAAAAGGAAAACTTTGGAAACATAGTGTATCCATACGCATTTTGTAAGTACGTGCATATAGCACAAACTTCACTATATACTATCGCACTACACGTCTCTTTCTATATATGCTTGCAGACTGTACTACTCCCTCCGTCCAGGTGAATAAGTCATCTTTGGTTTGCACCGTCACTAAGAAGGAGGGAAGACTTATACACCTAGATGGAGGGAGTACTACTATTACTTATGTACATGCAAATGCATGTTTTAACATTACGATGCGGTTTTTGTAAAAGTAGAAAAACAACGCTAGTCAAGCTTGTGAAACGATTCAATGCAAAACAAATGAAAAATTGCTCGTTTGATTGTTTACTTTTAGCTTCCTTCTTTGTGGTTATTTCTCTATCGTACGTTGTACGGAGTATCTCACTCGTCGGGAAGGCATGCAAATTCCCAAACCGCTTCCTACACACTGTATCAAAATTTTTGCCTAATAAATTGTGCCGTGTTGGAATTCCAACTTGAGTACTACTACTAGGAGTACCATGGGCCAGTTCTTTTAGGCTTCTAGATTAGTAATCCCATAACTACTACCTCCGTCCTGGTTTACTGGTCCCCATTGTAATCTGTGTCAAATTTTGACCATAAATTTAACTAATGAAATGTTTGTGCATGTCACATGCACTAACATTTTACCAGTTAAATCTTTGGTAAAATTTAGCACAAATTACGATGGTGACGAATAAAGCAGGAAGGAGGTACTGGTAGTAATTTAGAAACCCAAATAAATGAGTGAGGCACCTTAATGTTACTCTCCACTGTGACTAGTCTTATGGGAAAATCTAGGGAAGAGACGGCTTATTTTTAAGCCGCCAAAAGAACTGGCCCTAGGAGTAGTAGCTAGGGATACTAGGAGTAGTAGCTAGGGATCGAGTGTGCGAGATGAACCGGAGAAAGTAAATGCAGAGAGATGAAATGCAAAAAAGATGGAGGGATGTGATGGTTGCTTGTCCGTTTATTTCACAAGGCCACTTATTACTGGGAGTGGTTGGGTTTTGTGATATGACGGCTTCACTGCCGCGCCACGAGCGGGGTGAGACACCCGTGCAGCGCCACCGTCTACACTAGTACTACATCGGTCGTGGTTTATTAGTCCCCCATTGAATTTGACTAAGATTTAATTGACAAAATGTTAGTGCATGTCAACAAAAACTATATCGTTGGATTCGTATTTGAACATAGTTTTCAATGATATAATTTTAGGTGACATGCATGAGCATTTATCATACTATATATAATGTTAGTTGAACTTTTGGTCGTACTAATCTATAGTAAGGTGCCCGTGCGTTGCACAGAACGGTGAAATGCATTGATCGAGGAGTAGTTTATTTTGACAAAGGATGTGGGGGTCATCTCATGTCTAATGGGTATCGATAGGTTCCTTAGGACATTATTTCATCTCTAGAGCTCACAAACATCCAGGTGAAATAGATAAAAAATTATCTTTTGCAAACAAAAGCGTTCAACTATTCAACCGGCATCCAAAACATGTGAAGAAATAACACTTATTGTGCTTTGCAAGAAATGATCTTTAAGAATTAGTTTTTGAGTATCGATTGTTATACATGTTGGCTATAGATGACATGGCACTTTATTATAGTCAACAGTTGGCCGTACTATTAAGTATTAACCATGCTCTTATACACCTAGACGGAGGGATTAAATCATGATGATTTGAAAGGTGGCAGAGGAGATGTAAGAAATGGTTCATCATAAGTCTTTCACCAGTACTGTAGTAAAAATTCTCAGTTAATCTCATAAATGGCAAGCGAGAACTCTAATGGAGCAACAGCATACATGGAAGATTCTAGACTAAACCATAAATGGATAAACTTTTATTCAAGCGCGATACTCTAATAGAGCAAGATCATGCATGGAAGGCTCTATACTATATAAATAAGACATCTCCACATGCTTAGACAGCGGATTACATTGAGTGAAGACTAATGATCATCATTTAACTAGGTAATGCATATGTCCAGGTGAACCTTCTTGGAGTCCCTATGCACCATGTTGGGTGGGGGGATCATACCATGCGTCTTCCATGTCCACATTGGTGGGAAGGTCCCAGCTCGACACAGTCCTAGTCAGCGTCAAGGAGCGGGTGTGGCCCAAGTACCTCTGAGGGGCAGTAACAGTGAGCACGCACCTGTACATCGACCTCGTGTTAGTGTCAGCGTCAGCGGCGTCGCCCCTGACACGCACTAAAGAGACGGGGTGGCGGTGCCCAAGATCAAGAGGAAGACGATGTCGTCCTCTTCCGAGACTAGCAGGTGGCAGTGATCCTCCAGCGACTCCGGCACAGCGAAAGAGTAGCACGTCTCGTACTTGATGTTCTCCACCAAGGGCCAGTAGTTGTAACATCCCAAATTTTCAATTTGGAATGTTATACATAGATCATTCATGCATATCATATTTTATTGCATTTCGTTCTGCGATCCTCGAAATCCTAAGCAACTCAAGGACCCTCGGAGAGAGTTGGGGATTTCCCTGTTTTCATATTTGAGTTTTATCAAATATTGAAACGAGGATTTTTGGTTTTAATTATTTTTCTCTCCGAAAATATTTCATATTAAAATATACGACAGGAGATAATATGACTTCTCCAAAATAAATAAAATATTGGAGGAAAAATATTAAAATCAAATATTTGATTTTATCCGGAGTTTATTGCTATTTTAATTGAATTAGAAAATTTTCACGTTTTTCAAAGTTGCATTTTAGGGCCAAGAAAATGTTCATATTGTTCTAAATATTTTATTTAGATGGTGAAAATTTGTTCTGGTATTTTTAGATTTTTATTTTATTTTCTAGGATTTATTTAGTTCCGGCGAAATTATTAAAAAAAACTCCCGCCGGACCGCACTAGGCCGAGGCCAAGCCGGCCCAGCGCCTCCCCGCACCGGCTCGGGAGAGGACTCCCGAGCTGCGACGCCGCCGCCGCCGTGTCCGTCCCAGACACGCCACACCTCGCCCCCTTCCCCAAGCCTCCGCACACCCCTCCTCTTATAAGCCGCTGCCTCGCCCCCGCTGGAGCCCCGAGCCGCCCCACGCCGCCGCCGCAAGCCGCCTGCCTTGCCGCTTGCCGCCGCCGCTGCTTGCCGCCGCCGCCGCTTGCCCTGCGCCGCCCTGTCCCAATCATCGGAGCCTCCCCGCCACGCCGGACCTCCTCGGAGGTATACGCGCCATTCGTATTTTTTAAAAACCGGTTTGGTTTTTGCTAGAAAACCCAAGTTTTTTTTGGATAGATCGGTTCGCCGGTTTTTCTCAGTTTAGTTACTTTGCGGACGTTCGTCCGTACGTTCATCATAACGAACTTGTTCACACGTTAGCCACAGACAACGACCGCTCATTCGTTAGCCTGTTCGTTAGTTTTCTTTTTTGGATTTTTTCCGTGATTATTTCCGATCACGATTTCTGATCCGATTTTCATTTCATTTTATCGTTTCGCTCGTTTATCGGAATCAGGCGATTCAAGCGCCTAGATCTTCGTCTCGAACCCTCTTTCCGTTTAACCAACTTGAACAAGCTTTTGCTACTGTAAAATTTGACCTTAGTCTAGATTAGTAAACGGATCTTGTTTCTTTCGCAGTTTGAGTTTCATTGCTCCATTTGATTTGATTCTTTTCACAAACCGGAGTTCTTAAGTTGAACTTTCTGGTTAAATCTTCTTATTTGAGATTTACCCGTGTTTCTTTGCTTGATTGCTTATGTATGCTATTGTTTGTTTGCGATAGAACACCCGGAGTGTGAAGCATTCTACTACGAGTCCCTAGGTTTTGCGGATCATCAGCAAGGCAAGTAACACTTTGATCATACACTTTATCACCCAGTTTTTATGCATTAGTTCCAATCCTCAAACATTGCATGGTTAGGATGTGATTAACATGTGGGTTGGGAAGTAGTTGATGAGGTAGAACCTATTGCCCTGTTATTATCAAACCCATGGGACTTACTTCTAAGTATTGCTTATATTGCTATGCTATGCTTGTAGACGTGGTTGGGTGAGTAAAATCCATGACAGATGTGAGAATGTTAATTAATGGTTCAACTTAAGGTGGCAACTTGAATACACATCTGGGTGGATTGTTTGTTGGGCACCTGGGGAATCCAGTGTTGTGCTAGGATATCCCGGAGTACCCGTGTGACAATCCTATGGTCCGCCACCCAGGCTCAAAGGGAACTGAGATATTTTCATGCTAGAAACTTCCGTGTGCAGCCACAAGCTATTATGGGCTCTAGCATAGTTGAGTAAGTTGCGTGAAGCTCCCGAAGAGGTGGATCAACAGCTAGAGGGATGTAACACCCTCGATGCGACTATAGCTCCCACGTGTCGAGGCACGACTTAGAGACATAATCGCATTGAAGGCATATGTCGCAAGTTAGGCAATCTTCACAACATCCCATGTAATATAAATAATAAACAGAACCCAGCATGCGACACGGTCCCAATCACCCCCAACTGGGCACCACTACTGATCATCGGGAAAGGAAACATAGTATCATTGAGAGTCTTTGTCAAACTCCCACTTGAGCTCATACGCATCTCCTAGAGCGGAATCATCAGGCCCTGCATCTGGTGTAATAGTAATCTGTGAGCCACAGGGACTCAGCAATCTCGCACCCTCGCGATCAAGACTATTTAAGCTTAAAGGTAAGGCAAGGTAAATATATGTGGAGCTGCAGCAAGCGACTAGCAAGTATGGTGGCTAACTTATTCGCAAAAGAGAGCGAGAAGAGGAGGCAAAGCGCGAGCGAGAAACTAGAGAGCAACCTGCGCAAACATTACTCCAACACCGTGTCCGCTTCCCGGACTCCGCCGAGAAGAGGCCATCACGGTAACACACTCAGTTGATTCATTTAAAAAAATAAGGTTCAAGTTATCTACAACCAGACATTAACAAATTCCCATCTGCCCATAACCGCGGGCACGACTTTCGAAAGTTCAAATCCCTGCAGGGGAGTCCCAACTTAGCCCATGACAAGCTCTCACGGTCAACGAAGGAATAGACCTCCTCCCAAGACGTTCCGATCAGACTCGGTATCTCGGTTACTCAAGACACTTCGACAGGTTAAAACAAGACTAGCAACACCGCCCGAATGTGCCGACAAATCCCGATAGGAGCTGCACCTATCTCGTTCTGAGGGCACACTCAGATGAGACTAGCTACGAGTAAAACCAACCCTCAAGTTTCCCCAAGGTGGCCCCGCAGGAAGCTCAGTTCGGACCAACACTCAGAGGAGCACTGGCCCGGGGGGGGGGTTAAAATAAGATGACCCTTAGGCTCCGGTAAACCAAGGGAAAAAGAGGCTAGGTGGCAAATGGTAAAACCAAGGTTGGGAATTGCTGGAAAAGCTTTAATCAAGGCGAACTATCAAGGGGTTCCCATTATAACCCAACCGCGTAAGGAACGCAAAATCCGGGAACATAACACCGATATGACGGAAACTTGGGCGGCAAGAGTGGAACAAAACACTAGGCGAGAGGCCGAGCCTTCCACCCTTTACCAAGTATATAGATGCATAAAGATAGAAAGATAATATAATGATATCCCAACAAATAAATAAATGTTCCAACAGGGAACGGCCTTCAATCTTCACTTGCAACTAGCAACGCTATAAGAGGGGCTGAGCAAAACGGCAACATAGCCAATCAACGGTTTGCTAGGACAATGGTGGGTTAGAGGTTTGACATGGCAATTTGGGAGGCTTGAAAGCAAGTGGTAGGCATCATAGCAATGGCATAGCAAAAGAGCGAGCAAACTAGCATACCAAAAATAGTAGTGATTTCGAGGGTATGATCATCTTGCCTGCATAGTTGTCAGAGTTGACTGGATCCTCGAAAGCAAACTCAACGAGCTCCTCGTTAGCGAACTCGTCTCCCGGCTCTACCCAAACAAGACAAACAAGCAACAAGGATATAATCAACCACGTGCAAACTCAAACAACGCAATGCAAAGATGATATGCTATGCGGGATGCGATGCGGGATGCGATATGCAAGATATGACAGGAAATGCATGAAACTGGCCTCAACTTGGAAATCCAAGTGTGCCACTGGAAAGATGAGACGAAATCACTTGAAAACGATATAAAGAACGCCGGAATTGGAGTTACGGTTTGGAAATGGCAAGCGATTCAAAAATGACACCGGTCTGCGATTTACTGCAAGTAGCCAACTAAGTGCAATGAGATGAACATGCTACAGCAACCAAACACGACAATAAAATACATGGCAGGGATGCATTCAAGATGCTTAACAAAAGTCTAGCACTGAGCTACGGTCAATTCATCCATTAACAGGTTCAAACAAGCATGGCAAAAATGCATATGACAAACGGATCTCAGACTTAGTGAAATTAACACTTGTCTGGAATTTTAGATCAGGTAGCACTCTTCGAAGCAACAAAACTATATGCTACAGGACCTAAACATGGCAAAGTAAAGAATGGCATGGAGCTACTCAAAGAGCTTAACAAAATTCCCTCAGTGACCTTGAGCCAAATGGGATCAGAAAATACAATTGCAAGCATGTGAACATAGCAAAATCATAATCAGTTTTCATACTTAGTGAAAACTGGAGCAAGCTGAAATCTAACTCAAGTAGGCATGTTTACGAGCTCGATGCACTCACTACAGAGAAAGTCATGGCAAGACAAGCATACACCCAACAAGAAGGCACAAAATTAAAGCTATACATGGCAAGAACAATAGCATAGCATGCACGGATCAACTACAACATCATCGGCAAAATCGCAAACAAGTTGACAATCTGCCCAGATTCACAAAGTAGCAAAAGTAGAGCTCGATTGACTCAAGCTAGGGTGCTCCATAATTGCAAACAAAGGCATGGATGGATAGAGCACTACAATATTAACAAAACACCCTTACTGATCATCCTCAAAAGAGGGACGGATCACTAGGAAACAACATGAACATATGGCATCATAAGATAAACAGCTGCAGGACTTAGTGAAATTACTAAGTCCCTGAAAACAGAATTAGCAAGTGCACCACTTTGCAAGCTTGCACAAGTCACCACACACATCACAAAAATACATGGGTTGCACCTCTGGAAAGATGACAAAACCGTTAACAAAACACACGTAGAGCATCAGGTCATATCATGCACACATTAATCATGGCAAAAATGAAAAAAAGCTAAATGGAGCAGCAGATCTGACAATTAACTCAAGTAGCCCTATTCTAACATTATTTAGGGCATCAAGATGAACTCAGATGAAAATGATGAAATGGAATGAAATGATGTACTCTCTGAGATGAACATTTTGATATGCTATATGCATGAATCGGAGCTACGGATGCAAAGTTACGGAGCTACGAACATGAGCACATGGACTAAGATTTCGGGACTTAGAAGAAAAAATGACCTAGGGTTACTGTTCACCCTGATCCAGATCTGGATCCTCACGGTCACTGTAGCGGCGGCGGCGAGCCGAGGAAGAACGGTCGGCGTTCGAGGTGGCCGACGACGAGGGAACTCCGATCCGGCGAGGGGGGACGCCGGATCCGGTGCGGCAGGAGGCGGAGGCGGCCGCAGGTGGACGTCGAGGTGGCCGCGGCGGCCTAGTGCGGTGGGGCGGCGGGGCCGGCCGGCAACGGGCGGCTGAGCCCAGCCGAGCGAGGCGGCGGTGGATCGGGGCGGCGCCGGCGGTCGTTCATGGAGGAGATGGCCGCGCGGGCGGTGAGGCGTCTCGGCCCGGAACGGCGGCGGGGAGGGCCGGAGATGGGCTCCCGGGCCTGGCGGCGGGGACGGCGGGCGCAGCCAATAGGGCGGCGACACGTGGCGGCGGCAGGCGGTGGCGGACACGTCCGGCCCGAATCGGACGTGTCCGTCGGTAGGAGGTGCAGTTTTTAGGGTTTCGGGGAGGAAGAAGATCCGAAAACGGAGGGGGGGTCTTTAAATAGACATAGAGGGAGCTAGGAGAGTCCAAAAGAGGTGCGGTTTTCAGCCACACGATCGTGATCGAACACTTTAGATGATGGAGCAGAGTTAGGTGGGTTTTGGGCCAAATTGGAGGGGTGTTGGGCTGCAACACACACGAGGCCTTTTCGGTCCCTCGGTTAACTGTTGGAGTATCAAACGAAGTCCAAATGATACGAAACTTGACAGGCGGTCTACCGGTAGTAAACCAAGGCCGCTTGGCAAGTCTCGGTCCAATCCGGAAATGTTTAATCCCCACACACGAAAGAAATCTAGAAATGACCACCGGAGGAGAACGAAGCGCCGGAATGCAAAACGGACAACGGGGAAAATGCTTGAATGCAAGAGACGAACACGTATGCAAATGCAATGCACATGATGACATGATATGAGATGCATGAAAACGACAACAACACACAGAGACAAAGAACCGAACCCGAGGAAAATAAATATAACTTAACGCCGAAACGGCAAGAGTTGGAGTACAAATTGGGAAAGTTACACCCGGGGTGTTACAAGGGATGTAGGTTGGTATGGTTTGCCCGGAGTAAGGGGTTAATGCTTCTGAAAGACTGTTTCTCGGTCATCCGTTTCTCAAACACCATGTAGTGCGAGAAATTCAATGGAGGAGATTGAGTCTTGTGGGGAAAATTGCGCAAACCTCTGCAGAGTGTATAAACTAATCATGGTTAGCCGTGTCCCCGGTTATGGACATCTTGAGTATCTAGTACTTGGAGTATCATAAGTATCTCATCACTATTAAATAATATTGTTGGGTTGTTATTTACTTTAATTCGGATTGAGTTGGAGGAACCTTCTCAATGATGTTTCAACTATGATGATAGTTAAATAAAATCTATTCCTTTGTTGTAGGGAAAAATTGGCTTTTCGCAAAAACTATAACCATAGAGCTTTCCTCCAGCCAAATATGCATGTAGTGATAGCATTATTCTGTTCTTGCTCTACTATGTTACTTTGCCAGCATATTCCATGTGCTGACCCGTTTCGGGCTGCAACGTATTATGTTGCAGACTTTTCGACGAGGAGTAAGGTTCGTTAGCTCGTTGACGTGCAGCTCAGCTATGTCGTTGGAGTTCATGGACTCCCTTTATCTTCCAAGCCTTCTGCTGTTATCGTATTAGATGGCCTCAAGCCATACTTATTATAATAACTTCTCTTTTGAGACATTCGATGTAATAAGTGTGTGATTGCTACTCTGTTATAAATCCTCTAGTACTATGTGTGTCAGCATTACCGATCCAGGGATGACAGTGAAGCATAGAGACTTGACCGTTTGAGGTTGGGTCGCTACAAGATGGTATCAGAGCACACGCTGAGTGTAGGACACGACCACTAAGCTAAAGCCCTAGATCACTATTCTCTTCTCATTTCTGACTCCTCTCCATTTTCTACTCTTTAGGATGGCGGACGCAAGGAACAAGTTTGCACAACCAGATGAAGAAGCACCTTTTGGACGACACTCTAAGGAAGTCACTAGGTACCTGAACGTTGGAATACCAAGCTTCACCGGGACTTACAATGCCACATTACCAGAAGAGGAGCAATGGATGATTCAAGTTCAAGTTCCAGGAAGGACATTCACGCCAGTCACTAAGCCCATAGAGTTTTCCTTCGATGCACTAACCTAGAGTCTAGGAAAGAGTATGGCAGCTCACATCACCATGGGACGCATTGGAGAAGTTTATCATGAGGAGCTTAAGGATACTATCTATCAGATTTGTGGGCGCCGAGATGAGCAATGGGAGATGATCAGCACCAGGAAGGATAGATTAATTGTAGCTTTCATCCAGGAGTTAAACCAACACATCGTCTCCAGGAGAACCAGATGTGCATAGGAATGATAGACCTGAAGAAGGTGATGACTTGGATCACGGAACTGGAGGAAGAACCTAAGGCTACTCGTGAAGATTATGAGGAGGAAATCGTCGTACTAGTGGAGAAGATTGATGATCTGGAAAGAAAGCTAGGAGTATTCCTGGGAGACCCCGCATCAGGAAGAGAAGACGAAGAACCCAAGGAGATTCGCCCGGAGGACTACATTATCATCGACGACACCGACTCGGACCCCGACGATAGCGATGATAACTATGAAGACGAAGCTGGAGCAGACATCATGGAGTCTTCAACCGAGGAATATTTTTAGTAGACCATCACATCAGTAGTAGTATTCCACCATCTGAATAGTATAGCCCGAGCACTTTTGTAACGATAGTTAGATCGATTGTATGCCCTTGCTTGATTGATTGAGTGAAATGATTGTGTTTGTCTCATGTGCATATGGGTAGTGTTTTCTCATTAGACCTCATTCTATTCTAATCTCTCCCCTCTAAACCCATCAGATGCCTCCGAGACGTGACCCCGGATTTACTTTCCCACTGGAGCTCACTCAGTTGATCCAGGAGCAGAATACCCTGATGCAGTTGTTAGTTCAGAACCAAGGCAACAACAACAACAATAATCCACCGCCACCACCACCAGTTGATAACTTAGCCTGTTTCCTAAGGTTGCAGCTGCTGGTATTTTCCAGTAGCACCGAGCCCATAGTAGCAAATGATTGGCTCCGCAGGATTGGAAGGGAGTTAACCACTGCAGGATGTACCGATGCTGAGAAGGTGCATTTTGCCGCACATCAGTTGGATGGACCAGCAGCCTCATGGTGGGAGAATTACACTGTCACCTACCCTATAGCCACTGTTACATGGGATTAGTTTCAGCAAGCTTTCCGTACAATCCATGTCTCAACTGGAGCTATGAGTATGAAGAAGCATGAGTTTCGCAACTTACGCCAGGGGAACCGTACTGTGGCCCATTACGCGGATGAGTTTAGAAAGTTATCTTGCTATGCCCCTGACGATGTGGCCACAGATGCCGCAAAGCAGGAGAAATTTATGGAAGGGCTGAATAATGAGATGAGCATGAAGTTGATGGTGGCAACATTCAACAACTACCAGGAGTTGGTAGATAAGGCTCTTATGATTGAAGGGAAGCAGCAGCAGATTGAGAGCCGTAAGAGGAAGTATGGACAAGGAAGGTATAATTCAGGAGCTCAGCAGAAGCCTCGCCTAATCCCGAACTCAGGAGGACTTGTTCATAACCATGGAGGCCACACCCACAGTGGAGGAAGTAACCATAATCATACTGGCCCAAGGAATGGGAGTGGGAATGGAGCAAGCAACAATCAGAACTGTTCCAATCCGGCCACACCCGCCAAGAGAGACCTAAGCCACATTACTTGATTCAAGTGCGGGAAGACTGGACACTATGCCACGGAGTGCCCTGAAGCGAAGAATGGAAACGACAATTGGAGCGCTGGAAAGAAGCCTAATCTATTCAACAAAGGACAAGTGAACCACGTCAGCGTGGAGGAGGTTGAAGAGCAACCAGACGCGGTTATTGGTAAGTTTTTGGTTAAGTCGTTTACCTCCCTTGTTCTTTTTGATACTGGTGCATCGCATTCATACATATCAAGGGAATTCGTGGATAAGTTTAAACTACCGACCCAAACCCTTAGGACCCATCTATGGCTAGTCGATGGTGCGACCAGATACCCTTAACCATTGGTAGCCATGTTTTTCCGTCTGACCTAATAATCTTGGAGTCACAAGGACTGGATGTGATATTAGGCATGGAATGGATGTCAAAGTATGGAGGAAGCATTGACTGTGATAGTAAGTCAATTTGTCTCACCACCCCGGAGGGAAAAAGGATCAAGTATGTATCTAGGCATGCGCCAAGGAGTAGCCAATTAAATACCCTCACTGGAGTTGTTCAGGAGGAAGTGCCTGTAGTCAAGGATTACCCGGATGTTTTTCCAGAGGACTTACCAGGCATGCCACCAGATCGAGACATCGAGTTTTTGATAGAGCTATTGCCAGGCACCGGGCCTATATCGAAGAGATCATACCGGATGCCCGCAAATGATCTGGAGGAGATTAAGAAACAGATCAAGGAGTTATTGGAGAAAGGTTACATTCGATGGAGTTCCTCACCTTGGGGAGCCCCAGTGCTTTTGGTTGAGAAGAAGGACAAGCCTCTAAGGATGGTTGTTGATTATCATGCGTTAAATGAGGTGATGATCAAGAACAAATACCCACTGCCGATGATCAATGATTTGTTTGACCATCTGCAAGGAGCTAAGGTGTTTTCAAAGATCGATCTGCGATCTAGATATCACCAGCTGAAGATACGAGAGAAGGACATACCAAAGACATCATTCACCACACGGTACGGGTTGTATGAATATACGGTCATGTCGTTTGGACTGACTAACGCCCCTGCCTACTTCATGAGCATGATGAACAAGGTGTTCATGGAATATTTGGATAAGTTTGTTGTGGTGTTCATTGATGATATAATGGTATACTCGAAGAATGAGGAGGAGCACGAAGAGCATTTGTGCTTAGTTCTCGAGAAACTCAGCGAACATCAGTTGTATGCCAAGTTCAGCAAATCCGAGTTTTGGCTCAAGGAAGTCAGATTCCTTGGACATGTTATATCAGGAGAAGGTGTAGCAGTAGATCCGACCAAGGTTCAGTCAGTCACTAAATGGTTAGCACCCACTTCAGTTAGCGAGATCCACAGTTTTCTTGGACTCGCAGGATACTATCGGAGATTCATTGATAAATTTTCCAAAATTGCAAAGCCAATGACGGAGTTATTGAAGAAGGATACAAAATTTAAATGGATAGAAGAATGTGAGGTGAGTTTTCAGGAGTTAAAGAAATGTTTGACTACAGCCCCAGTGTTGATTCTGTCGGATATACGTAAGGAGTTTCAAGTGTATTGCGATGCCTCTCGCCTAGGACATGGAAGTGTGCTTATGCAGGACAGAAGAGTTGTTTCGTATGCTTCACGACAACTAAAACCACACGAATTGAATTATGCCACGCATGATTTGGAGTTGGCTGCCGTAGTGCATGTGTTAAAGACTTGGAGACATTACCTTATTGGAAATCGTTGTGATGTGTACACAGATCATAAGAGTTCGAAGTACATTTTCACACAGAAGGAGCTGAACCTTAGGCAAAGAAGATGGTTGGAGCTTATAAAGGATTATGACATGAAGCTTCACTATCATCCAGGCAAGGCCAATGTCGTAGTCGACGCTTTGAGTCGGAAGACTTATGCTAATACCCTAGTGAGCACAGGATTGCCAAAGGAGTTAGCAGAGGATCTCAAGGAACTTCGATTGGAGATTGTTTCTAGAGGTTTTGTTGCAACAATGGAAGTGCAGTCTACATTGTCAGGAAAGATTCGAGAAGCTCAGAAGGATGACAAAGAGATTGCCGAGATAAAAGAGATAATGAGCGAAGGAAAGGCCAAAGGTTTTCATGAGGATGAGCACGACACCTTATGGTTTGAGGACCGTGTTTATGTGCCCAATAACACAGAGATCAGGAAGTTAATACTTCAGGAGGCTCATGACTCACCATACTCGATACACCCCGGAAACACCAAAATGTATTTGGATTTGAAGGAACATTTCTGGTGGACTGGTCTGAAGAAGGATATTGCCGAGTATGTAGCTGTATGTGATGTATGTCAGAGAGTGAAGGTTGAGCATCAAAAGCCAGCAGGACTGTTACAGCCTATGCCGATACCCGAATGGAAGTCGGATAAACTTGGCATGGATTTTATCACCGGATTACCCAGGACCAAATAAGGATATGATTCTATATGAGTAGTAGTTGATCGCTTGACCAAAGTAGCTCACTTTATCCCAGTGAAAACCACCTATACAAGTGCAAAGTTAGCCAAGATATATATGGCCAGGATCGTACGTCTGCATGGAGTTCCGAGGACAATCGTATCAGATAGAGGAACACAGTTTACTTCAAAGTTTTGGCATCAGCTGCACCAAACTTTGGGGACAAGGTTGGAGTTCAGTACACCATTTCACCCGCAGACAGATGGATAGACCGAGAGAGTCAACCAGATTCTGGAGGATATGTTGAGAGCCTGTGCGCTAGATTATGGATCTAGTTGGGATGACAATTTGCCCTACGCGGAGTTCTCATACAACAATAGCTACCAAGCCAGTTTGAAGATGGCACCGTTCGAAGCCATGTATGGACGAAGGAGCAGAACACCGTTGATGTGGGATGAAGTCGGAGACCGATAGTTGTTTGGACCAGATTTGATCAAAGATTCTGAAGAGAAAGGTAAGTTGATCCGATAGGCTGAAGATAGCTCAGTCCAGGCAGAAGAGTTATGCAGATTCGAAACACAAGGAAATAACCTATGAAATTGGAGATAGAGCATATCTGCGAGTGTCACCCCTGCGAGGAGTGAAATGTTCTGGAGTTAAGGGAAAGTTAGCCCCGCGATTTGTAGGACCGTATCGAATTTTGGAACCTATGGGAGAAGTTGCCTACAAGTTGGATTTACCTGAAGGACTGTCAGGAGTTCATGATGTATTCCATGTTTCACAGCTGGAGAAGTGTCATGCTGAGATGGCCGATATACCGTTAAGAGATACAGTACCCTTGGAGGCGATTCAGTTGGACAGTGATTTGACCTATGAGGAGAAGCCAGTCAGGATTCTCGAATTTGCCAGCCGAGTCACCCGCAGCAAGGTTATCAAGTTTTGCAAAGTTCAGTGGAGTCACCATACCGGGGATGAAGCCACCTGGGAATGAGAGGATGATCTTATCAAAGACCACCCACACCTATTCTCTAGCCAACCCGAATCTCAAGGGCGAGATTCATCTTAAGGGGAGTAGGTTTGTAACATCCCAAATTTTCAATTTGGAATGTTATACATAGATCATTCATGCATATCATATTTTGTTGCATTTCGTTCCGCGATCCTGGAAATCCTAAGCAACTTAAGGACCCTCGGAGAGAGTTGGGGATTTCCCTATTTTTTCCCTATTTTCATATTTGAGTTTTATCAAATATTGAAACGAGGATTTTTGGTTTTAATTACTTTTCTCTCCGAAAATATTTCATATTAAAATATATGAGAGGAGATAATATGACTTCTCCAAAATAAATGAAATATTGGAGGAAAAATATTAAAATCAAATATTTGATTTTATCCGGAGTTTATTGCTACTTTATTTGAATTAGAAAAATTGCATGTTTTTCAAAGTTGCATTTTAGGGCCAAGAAAATGTTCATCTTGTTCTAAATATTTTATTTAGACGGTGAAAATTTGTTTTGTCATTTTTAGATTTTTATTTTATTTTCTAGGATTTATTTTGTTCTGACGAAATTATTTTGAAAAAACTCCCGCTGGACCGCACTGGGCCGAGGCCCAGCCGGCCCAGCCACGCGCCTCCCCGCACCGGCTCGGGAGAGGACTTTCGAGCTGCGCCGCCCCCGCCACCGTGTCCGTCCCAGACACGCCGCGCCTCGCCCCCTTCCCCACGTCGCCGCCGCAAGCCGCCAGCCCCACCGCCGCTGCCCCGCGCCACCCCGCCCCACTCACCCGAGCCGCCCCGTCGCGCCGGACCTCGCTGGAGGTATACGTACCGTTCAGTTTTTGCTAGAAAACCCTAGTTTTGTTTGATAGATCGGTTCACCGGTTTTTCTTGGTTTAGTTACTTTGCGGACATTCGTCCATATGTTCATCATAACGAACGTGTTCACACTTTAGCCGCAGACAACGAACGCTCGTTCGTTAGCCTATTAGTCAGCTTTCTTTTTTGGATTTTTTCCGCGATTATTTCCGATTGCGATTTCTGATCCGATTTTGGTTTCAGTTTATCCTTTTGCTCGTTCATCAGAATCAGGCGATTCACGCGCCTAGATCTTCGTCTCGAAACCCTCTTTCTGTTTAACCAACTTTAACAAGCTTTTGCTACTGTAAAATTTGACCTTAGTCCAGATTAGTAAACGGATCTTGTTTCTTTTGCAGTTTGAGTTTCGTTGCTCCGTTTGATTTGATTCTTTTTGCAAACCGGAGTTCTTAAGTTGAACTTTCTGGTTAGATCTTCTTATTTGAGATTTACCCGTGTTTCTTTGCTTGATTGCTTATGTATGCTATTGTTTGTTTGTGATAGAACACCCGGAGTGCGAAGCGTGCTACTACGAGTCCCTAGGTTTTGCGGATCATCAGCAAGGCAAGTAACACTTTGATCATACCCTTTATCACCCAGTTTTTATGCATTAGTTCCAATCCTCAAACATTGCATGGTTAGGATGTGATTAACATGTTGGTTGGGAAGTAGTTGATGAGGTAGAACCTATTGCCCTATTATTATCAAACCCTTGGGAGTTACGTCTACGTATTGCTTATATTGCTATGCTATGCTCGTAGACATGGTTGGGTGACTAAAATCCATGACAGATGTGAGAATGTTAATTAATGGTTCAACTTAAGGTGGCAACTTGAATACACATCTAGGTGGATTGTTTGTTGGGCACCTGGGGAATCCAGCGTTGTGCTAGGATATCCCAGAGTACCCGTGTGACAATCCTATGGTCTGCTACCCAGGCTTCAAGGGAACTGAGATATTTTCATGCTAAAAACGTCCATGTGCAGCCAGAAGCTATTATGGGCTCTAGCATAGTTGTGTAAGTTGCGTGAAGCTCCCGAAGAGGTGGATCAGCAGGTAGAGGAATGTAGTTTGGTATGGTCTGCCCGGAGTAAGGGGTTAATGCTTCTGAAAGACTGTGTCTCGGTCATCCGTTTCTTAAACACCATGTAGTGCGAGAAATTCAACGGAGGAGATCGAGTCTTGTGGGGAAAAGTGCGCAAACCTCTGAAGAGTCTATAAACTAATCATGGTTAGCTGTGTCCCCGGTTATGGACATCTTGAGTATCTAGTACTTGGGGTATCATAAGTATCTCATCACTATTAAATAATATTGTTGGGTTGTTAATTACTTTAATTGGGATTGAGTTGGAGGAACCTTCTCAATGATGTTTCAACTACCATGATAGTTAAATAAAATCTATTCCATTGTTGTAGGGAAAATTGACTTTTTGCAAAAACTATAACCATAGAGCTTTCCACCAGCCAAATATGCATGTAGTGATAGCATTATTCTGTTCTTGCTCTACTATGTTTCTTTGCCAGCATTTCCATGTGCTGACCCGTTTCGGGCTGCAGTGTATTATGTTGCAGACTTTTCAAACGAGGAGTAAGGATCGTTAGGTCGTTGTCGTGCAGCTCAGCTATGCCGTTGGAGTTCATGGACTCCCTTTATCTTCCAAGCCTTCTGCTTTTATCGTATTAGATGGCCTTAAGCCATACTTATTGTAATAAGTTCTCTTTTGAGACATTCGATGTAATAAGTGTGTGATTGCTACTCTATTATAAATCCTCTAGTACTGTGTGTGTCAGCATTACCAATCCAGGGATGACACTGAAGCACAGAGACTTGACCGTTTGAGGTCGGGTCGCTATAGTAGTGATTGTAGGACTCCTGCGTGAGGTGATGCACGAGGTCCGCCGATGACTTCAAAATGGCATCAGACACTCATATCAGTAGACGAAGGGATCCTTGGAGGCATCGACCAGGTCGTCCATGAAACGGGAGTGGCTGTAGGGGACGTTGCGCCAGTTGAATATATGAGCAAGTTACTACGAGATTTAGTTCGAATAAGCACAAAATAAATCATGACGGCTATAACAGAGATTAAACTAATCATGTGGACTAGCATAGTAGATGAACAGATCGAATCTAGGACACAAACTAGAAACATGAATTCTACCACGATTTAGAACAAGAAGGACAGAAACACATATGGTGCAACGGGAGCAGCACCGTTGGCATTGAGGTTGTCGCCCATGTCGTTGTGGAAGAGGTTGCAGAGGTCGGGGAAAAAGTCGTCGTCTTTGAAGTCGTCGCTGCCAGTAGTTGCTAGAGTGCGCTCCCCAAATTTCAACAACGCCCGCTAAATGGAGTGTAGGACGGAGTGGTTGTAGGGGCCGTTGCGGCCGCCAAATGGAGCGCAGGAGTAGCACACGAAGCAGTAGATGGTGCTCCTCCCTAGTCTCTATCTCTATCTCTACTACTCTTCTTTCTTTTTTATAATATACTAGTAGCTATCATATAGAATAGTACTACGCCGTCTGCTGCACGCCCGACTGAACACGCCTCCTCGCCTCCATCAAACGCCTCCGTTAAACCCACATGAAAACCGAGAAACCTACTCTGGCCCGCGGGAGGAAATTTGCCGGTTGCCGTTGGAGAATAATAGAGTCAAGTCCAATCCATTTGAGTTAATTGCGTGTATGATTCTCCCCCTATAAAAAGTTAATTGCATCCTTAATCTTGTATTCTAAGTACTCTACGGGTTCCACTGTTAGTACAGTGTACATGACTTGCAGGCTAGCTACAAATTTGTATAGTAAGTTAAAAAAGAAACAAATCCATCCTTAATCTTGTATTCTAAGTACTTCGTGGGTTCCACTCCCAGTACAGTAGAGAAAGAAGTATATATCAAAAAAAATATAAAAGCTACTGTTTAGGATAGAGTTCGAACTCAGGTCATCGCGCTGCAAGCATCCGGCCCGGGCCAGTACACCAGGTGTTCGTTGCGGACGATGCAAGAGATAAACCTTTATAAAAATGAGCCCGTCTGTTGCAACGGATCCAAAGTAGAATAGGGCATAGTATTAGGTAATGTAGGGAGTACCAGTACTGTGATCACTCAAGCAAGTTGTCTGGCATCAATATGACCCTACGCTGCTGGTATGTGTCTCGTAAGCCAAGCGGTGTGCTGTAGTCATCATCACCTGTCCACTTCCCGCAACACATATTCGCTTCTCCATCTTTGTCCACACATAATCGTCCAATCTTCCATCCCCACTAAGGATCCCCCTCTTCCGAAACCCAAGCACTAACAATGGCAGAACTGAGCAGCGTCCGCCGAAAGGGTGGCTGGAATTCGCTCCCCACAGAGGTAATCAAGCTCATTGTTTCACGTGTGGACAATCTCAGTACCATGACGCTCGCCGCGTGCTCGTTTGGGCTGTACCGTTTAATCAAAACCCTTAGGCTGGAGCTTTTTAAGCCAGCTCCTTGCTTGTTGATGTCGCCCGATCTTCAGAAACGGCGTGTCACGCAGCATAACGATCATAGGGTGGCGAGCATCAACCCTCTTGACTGCGATCCAATCCCCGTCACCCTCAACTACATTAACGATATGTACTGTGTCAACATGAACATGTCTTGGATGGTGCTCGTCGGCGGTCGTGGCAGCTGGATGCTCGTGGAGGTGTACACCCAGCGATTAATCCCCCTTCCTTTGATTAACACTGCACTGCTTTGGCACCACGGCCCAGAATACTCGAAATCTTACAATAGCCAACATGATACCAAGTTTGATTTTCTCAAGGTTGTAATCTGCCAAGTGCCCACAAGATCTGTGAATTATAAAGACTTCAGGCTAATTTCGTTCGTCAACCGCGGTCTCGCCTGTTTGACAGGTCACTACGGTAAGTGGATAAATCTGCACGTCCATTGCTGGATCATACATCCTCCATGGTTCTCTGATGTCATTGAACACAAGGGTCCTTTTATGGCTGGACGTATTGCTGGCCTACTCCAGTCATCTCTACAAATGGTTGTTACAACAGTATGTTACTTTCCTATGATATCATGATGGCTTTCTTATATTACTATCAACATTTACTAAAGAAATATTCCTGCTCATAACATGCTACTCTTAAGATTGACTACATTAAGAGCCCTTTTTTATTTGACTCGAAATTGATATGATGTTGTAGGCCGCCTGGTGTCCCTACCCTTTCTAATCCCAGAACCTTTCAAAGAAAAGGGGCATGGCAGCTGCAGGTGGTTCCTGGCTCGATCAGATGACGGCGAACCATTGATGATCGTTCACACGTAATGGACGTGTTGTTTCGCGGAGTACACTCACAGTCACTGGAAGGTCTTTGGGCAGGATCCTAGCTTCTCTGAGCCTCCAGGAATTTTGGACTGGAGGCTGGTAAGTAGCCTTGGTACACGCTCTCTGTTTATCGGACTGAATTATCCTATTAACCAGGAGATAACTGACGGCAAGGATCATGATGGCAGCGCGGTTTCGTTCATCAGGCAAAACTGTGTGTACACAGTGTACCATGCGTCTTTGGATGCACCATACCCTAATATGTGCCACCACGCTCTACAGCCCAAAGTAGGAGACAGGGTCGCAAGTATTAGACTTCGACCTACTGGCTAGAGTTTCCCCCGTCAGGCACCCATCTGGTTCAAGCCGTTAGCCAATCTTCACAGCTTAATAAATAGTAACGGCTAACTGAGCCAGTTAGTTAGATGCGTACACTTGGTGTAGTAGGATCTTTATTTAGTTTGATGCATACACTTGTTCTTTTTGGTAGCCCTTTTGTAATGATGGTTGATGTTTGGTTTGGAAGAGAGAGCTGTGTCTTTACTCTTCTGGCCTGCTTACTGCTTCTGTTGCACCCCCTGCCCTGGTTGCTGCTGCTGTTGTTTTCAATGTACAATCAGTAGTATATTTCATCTGTTGGTTGAATAAATGTGTTGTTAGAATGACAAACACAATGTTTTTCAAGTCGTTGCATAGTCCGATCCTTTAGTGCCCCGTACCTTACATAGCGCATACTTGTTTTTGTACGGAACACAATTTCCACTTGTTCATAACATGCAGCCCACTGATGAAGGCCCAACAAAGGAGCCCATAATTAACTAGAAGGGAGGCTCTCACATGAATCCGGCCCAGGTACACGCTCATGGTCCCCTAAACACAAATAAGTAAGTAAATAAATAAATAAAGATAAATGTTCATGCACTAGTTCTTTAAATTCACGATTTAATAGGAGGATATTATTTCCTATGATATTGTCGTTACATTTATTCGATATTATTCTTAGGCAAAGATAGCGACCAATCTTCTATCTCCCACCATTTTCTTCATGCAACCAGCGGACCCATGCAAATTGTAGTCAACGTCGTAAATAGTTTTGGTCCATTTTTATTTTTCAATACAATATCCAACCTAGCCCAGCACAATGGCGCATGCACTTTATCCTCCGCCTTGGCGCGCTCGCCGCGACGCCGCCGTCCGGCCCTATCAATATAGTGAATCGGGAGAGGACTGTAGTTGTGAGTATGACAGTACGGACCCACCAGGTCCACTCCCAAACACAGGCAAGAGCCTCTTTTACTACTCACATGCACCCCTCGTTTTTTACTCTAATCGACCTTGCTGATATCTGGGACCCACATCATTTTCAACGTATAGTGAATTAATGACAGAATTGCACAGCTTTTTTTTGAGGATTTGTCCGGAGGAGCGGGCTATAAACTGGGTTGTGGGGTCTCTGTGGCTCGTCTGACAACATGACCAGCCCAGCAGTTTTTTCTTTGGGAAAATAGGTAGCCCACTATTTCCTTTTGAAGAATACCCAAGCAAGGCCTATTTGTTTTCTCCGACTTACCGAGCTACAAATCTTTCAAGACGAGGAGGGATGCATTCTGTCCTGGCAAAAGAGTATGGTTAGTATCTGTCAAAAGTAATATCAAAGGGGCTGAAAATTCCAAAAAAATTATAGCAAATGGGAAATTATTTTCTTTTTTGTTTTTGTTCTTCACTGATATTTTATATTTCATTGAATTTTAACATGACATAGTACTAATTTATTTTAAAATTTGTTTTAGTATGGCTACTAATTTTTGGATTAAGAATATTTTGGTCCCTAGCAAAAATTTGCGAATTTCCAAAATTTCACACATTTTTAGTTCAATTTTTTAACCCTGGTACTGACCAGAAAATGGGTAGCAATTCTAAAATTGGAAAATGGTCTGTAATAAATTCCATATGAATTAGAAAATGAGTAAAAATTATAAAAATAATAGCAAATGGGATGTACACGCCACATATTTTGAGGCTGACTTGTTTACGCAAAGCTTTATGAGTCAACACACAATTCTAAGAGCAGTGACTGTTGGCTGTCCATCCAACGGCCGACGTGCTTCTTCTATCTCTGATCTTCCTGCTCTAGCCACCTAAACCAGCGCCGGCAGGACTGCCTGCTCCCTCCTCTTGTGACCCGTTGTGATGCCGCACAGGCTTCACTAGCCCACCCTACTCCCTCCGCTGGCCTGGCCACAGGCAATCAACTGCCTCCTTATTACGTGAAAAAATGATTCCTCCCACTGACATATGGGGCGCACCAGTTCGAACGCTGACCTGTGGGCCTACTAAATTAACGCGTACGTGATGACCCACAAGTATAGGGGATCTATCATAGTCCTTTCGATAAGTAAGAGTGTTGAACCCAACAAGGAGCAGAAGGAAATGATAAGTAGTTTTCAGTAAGGTATTCTTTGCAAGCACTGAAATTATCGGTAACAGATAGTTTTGTGATAAGGTAATTTATAACAGGTAATAAGTAATGAAAGTAAATAAGGTGCAGCAAGATAGCCCAATCCTTTTTGTAGCACAGGACAAGCCTGGACAAACTCTTATATAAAGGAAAGCACTCCCGAGGACACATGGGAATTATCATCAAGCTAGTTTTCATCATGTTCATATGATTCACGTTCGGTACTTTGATAATTTGATATGTGGGTGGAACGGTTCTTGGGTACTATCCTTCCTTGGACAAGCATCCCACTTATTATTAACCCCTATAGCAAGCATCCGCAACTACAACAGAAGTACTAAGGTAAACCTAACCATAGCATGGAACATATGGATCCAAATCAGCCCTTACGAAGCAACGCATAAACTAGGGTTTAAGATTCTGTCACTCTAGAAACCCATCATCTACTTATTACTCCCCAATGCCATCCTCTAGGCCCAAACAATGGTGAAGTCATGTAGTCGATGTTCACATGACATCACTAGAGGAAAGACAGCATACATCTCATCAAAATATCGAACGAATACCAAATTCACATGACTACTTATAGCAAGACTTCTCCCATGTCCTCAGGAACAAATGTAACTACAAACAAATCATATTCATGTTCATAATCAGAGGGGTATTAAATATGCATAAAGGATCTAAAGATATGATCTTCCACTGAATAAACCAACTAGCATCAACTACAAGGAGTAATCAACACTACTAGCAACCCACAGGTACCAATCTGAGGTTTTGGGACAAAGATTGGATACAAGAGATGAACTAGGGTTTGAGATGAGATGGTGCTGGTGAAGATGTTGATGGAGATTGACCCCCTCCCGATGAGAGGATCAATGGTGATGACGATGGTGATGATTTCCCCCTCCCGGAGGGAAGTTTCCCTGGCAGAACAGCTCAACCGGAGCCCTAGATTGGTTCCGCCAAGGTTCCACCTCATGGTAGCGGAGTTTTGTCTCGTGAGCTTGCTTATGATTTTTTTTATCCATGAAAGACTCCATATAGCCAAAGATGGGCATCAGAGGGCTGCTAGGGGGCACATGAGGCAGGTGGCGCGCCCAGGGGGGTAGGGCCTACCCCCACCCTCGTGGTTGGTGGGTGGTCCCCCTCTGGTACTTCTTTCGCCCAATATTTTTTCTATATTCTGAAACATGCTCCCCTGAAGTTTCAGGACTTTTGTAGTTGTGCATAATAGGTCTCTAATATTTGCTCCTTTTCCAGCCCAGAATTCCAGCTGCCGGCATTCCCCCTCTTCATGTAAACCTTGTAAAATAAGAGAGAATAGGCATAAGTATTGTGGCATAATGTGTAATAACAGCCCATAATGCAATAAATATCAATATAAAAGCATGATGCAAAATGGGCGTATCAACTCCCCCAAGCTTAGACCTCGCTTGTCCTCAAGCGGAAGCCAATATCAAGAAATATGTCCACATGTTTAGAGATAGAGGTGTCGATTAAATAAAATACGGACATGAGGGCATCATGATCATTATTATAACAACATATATATATATATATTGTCATATGATTTCTTATGCTAAAGTAACAATTCAATCACAATTTCAAGTATGAATCAGAAACTTCATTGAGAACTAACAAACTGTAATCTCAGTCATTGAAGCAATTGCAATTTATCATAACATGGGAAAGAGTCAATATAAGAGCTTTTCCGCAAGTCCACAAACTCAACTATCATTTAGTATTTCACAATTGCTAACACTCATGCAATACTTATGAGTATGAAGTTTTAATCAGACACAGAGAAACATAGGGGCTTATAGTTTTGCCTCCCAGCCTTTTACCTCAAGGGTAATGTCAACAATAATAGTTCATAAAAACTTACATACAATTAGCTATATATATATATATATATCAGGATCTTTCCAACACATTGTGCTTGCCAAAGGATAAAATGTAAAAAGGAAAGGTGAAGATCACCGTGACTCTTGCATGAAGTATAAGACAAGAATAAAAGATAGGCCCTTCACAGAGGGAAGCAGAGGTTGTCATGTGCTTTTGTGGTTGGATGCACAAAATCTTAATGAGAAGGAACGTCACTTTATATTGCCACTTCTGATATGGACCTTTATTATGCAGTCCATCGCTTTTATTTCTTCCACCTCACAAGATCGTACAAAGATTATTTTCTCCACACTAATAAATCATACATATTTATAGAGCAATTTTTATTGCTTGCAATGATGAAAACTTACTTGAAGGATCTTACTCAATCCATAGGTATATATGGTGGACTCTCATGGCAAAACTGGGTTTAAGGATATTTGGAAGCACAAGTAGTATCTCTACTTGGTGCAAATAATTTAGCTAGAATGAGAGGGAAAGGCAAGCTCAACATGTTGGATGATCCATGACAATATAATTTATTTCAGATGTAAGAAAACATAACCCATTACGTTGTCTTCCTTGCCAACGTCAACTCTGTAGCATGTCATATTTTAATGAGTACTCACAATCATAAAAGATGTCCTAGATAGTATATTTATATGTGAAAAGCTCTCTTTCTTTATTACTTCCTATTAATTGCAATGATGACCAAAACTATGCTTGTCAACTCTCAACAATTTTTATTCATCATACTCTTTATATGTGAAGTCATTACTCTCCATAAGATCCATATGTCTCTTTATTTCTTTTTATTCTTTCTCTTTTATTTTATTCCCTCAAGATCATAGCAAGATAATCAAGCCCTTGACTCAACACTAATCTTTATTATATATAGCTCACAGACTCGATTACACAGAAGGATCATAAAGCAAAACTCAAAACAAGATCATACTAAAACTTTATTCTACTAGATCAAGATATTACCAAAAGGATCGAACTAAGAAAAACTGTAAAGATAAAAGTGTGATGGTGATACGATACCGGGACACTCCCCCAAGCTTGGCAGTTGCCAAGGGGAGTGCCCATACCCGATACTCAGTTCTTCTTTGTTGGTGAAGAAGGTGTTGGTGATGATGGATAGTCGCACATCGAGCGTAGGAGATCCTCCAATTTACGGATAATGCCCTTGAGTGCGATGATATGCTCCTTCAACAAAATATTTTCACTTGTGAGATACTTGTTTTGAATGCGAGCTAACTCAATCATCTTGAAAGCTTCAATCCCCATTGGTGTAAAGAGATTGGGATGAGGTTGAAGGATGGCTTCTTCTACTACTGTCGGGACTTCATCCCCCATGGCCTTCTTGATCCCATCATCCTTGTTGATCTCTCATGGCTCTTCTCTCTTCAGATCTATCTTCATTAGCCAAGCATAGTTGCCCTCATTGTTTGAGGAGGAGGGAGACGACATGATGCCTGGCCTTGACAACCCTGTCAGAAAACAGCTCAAAACAAAAACAACATATTTTTGCGTGGTACGGTGATCAAAACCTTTGGGAGATTATATAATGATTTTTTACCAACCGAAAGAAGTATCGTGCAAGAAAACGGAGTCCGTACAACACACGAGGTGCCCACGAGGCAGGGGGCGCGCCCTCCACCCTCGTGGACGCCTCGTGTCCTTCCCGGACTGCTTCTTATTTTCCTATTTTCTTAAATATTCCAAAACGGAGAAAAATTGCTATTAGAACTATTTTGGAGTCGGTTTACTTACTATACCTCATACCTCTTCCTTTTCGGAGTCTGAACCATTCTGGAAAGTGTCCCTTATGTATTCCTCCGGGGTTACGGTTTCAATAACATTAGTTTCAACAATTATAGGATTGCCTGAGATATAATGTTTGATTCTTTGACCGTTCACCACCCTCGGATTTGTGTCTTCGAAATTGTTGATTTTTATAGCACCAAAACGATAGACCTCCTCGATGACGTAAGGACCTTCCCATTTAGAGAGGAATTTTCCTGCAAAAGATCTTAAAGGAGAGTTGTATAACAATACATAATCACCTACATTAAACTCACGTTTTTGTATCCTTTTCTCACGCCATCTTTTAACTTTTTCTTTAAACAGTTTGGCATTCTTATAGGCCTGGGTTCTCCATTCATCAAGTGAGCTAATATCAAAAAGTCTCTTCTCACCGGCAAGTTTGAAATCATAATTGAGCTTTTTAATGGCCCAATATGCCTTATGTTCTAATTCAAGAGGTAAGTAACATGCTTTTCCATAGAACATTTTATATGGAGACATACCCATAGGATTTTTGTATGCATTTCTATAAGCCCATAATGCATCATCAAGTTTCTTGGACCAATTCTTTCTAGATCTATTAACAGTCTTTTGCAAAATTCATTTAAGCTCTCTATTACGCAATTCTACTTGACCACTAGACTGTGGGTGATACGGAGATGCAATTCTATGATTAACATCATACTTAGCAAGTATTTTACGAAAAGCACCATGAATAAAATGTGAACCACCATCAGTCATTAAATATCTAGGGACTCCAAACCTCAGGAAAATAACTTCTTTAAGCATCTTAATAGAGGTGTTATGATCAGCACTACTAGTTGGAATAGCTTCTACCCACTTAGTAACGTAATCAACAACAACTAAAATATTTGTATACCCATTAGAGGATGGAAACAGTCCCATATAATCAAAAGCCCAAACATCAAATGGTTCAATAACAAGTGAATAATTCATAGGCATTTCTTGACGTCTACTAATATTAACAATTCTTTGACATTCATCATAAGACAAGACAAACTTACGGGCATCTTTGAAGAGAGTAGGCCAATAAAAACCGGATTGCAATACCTTATGTGCAATTCTATCTCCAGCATGGTGTCCTCCATAAGCCTCAGAGTAACACTCGCGTAGGATCTATTCCTGTTCATGATCTGGTACACAATGTTTAATAACACCATCTACTCCTTCTTTATAAAGGTGTGGGTCATCCCAAAAGTAATGTCTTAAATCATAGAAGAACTTTTTATTTTGATGGTATGTGAACCTAGGTGGTATAAATTTAGCAACAATATAATTACCATAATCAGCATACCATGGAGCAGTACGAGAGGCATTTATGATAGCTAATTTTTCATCAGGAAAGCTATCATCAATAGGTAGTGGGTCATCAAGAACATTCTCTAACCTAGACAAGTTGTCTACAACAGGGTTCTTAGCTCCCTTTCTATCAATAATATGCAAATCAAATTCTTTTAGCAAGAGAACCCATCTAATAAGTCTAGGTTTATCATCTTTCTTTTCCATAAGATATTTAATAGCAGCATGATCAGTGTGAACAATTACTTTAGAATCAACTATATAAGGTCTGAACTTATCACAAGAAAATACAACTGCTAAACACTCTTTTTCAATAGTAGCATAATTTCTTTAAGCACTGTCTAGAGTTTTACTAGAATATTGGATAACATTTAATTTCTTATCAACTCTTTGTCCTAGAACAGCCCCTACAGCATAATCACTAGCATCACACATAATTTCAAATGGTAAATTCCAATCAGTAGGCTGAACAATAGGTGCAGAAATCAAAGCTTTCTTAAGTATTTCAAATGCTTCTACACAATCATCATCAAAGACAAAAGGAACATCTTTTTGTAAGAGATTAGTCAGAGGCCTAGAAATTTTAGAGAAGTCCTTAATGAACCTCCTATAAAAACCGACATGACCAATGAAACTTCTTATACCTTTAATGTCCTTGGGACACGACATATTTTCAATAGCATCAGCTTTAACTTTATCAACTTCAATACCTCTTTCAGAAATTTTATGCCCCAAGACAATACCTTCATTATCCATAAAGTGGCACTTCTCCCAATTCAAGACAAGATTAGTTTCTTCACATATCTACAAAAATAAATCAAGGTTGCTTAAGCAATCGTCAAAAGAAGTTCCATATACGGAGAAATCACCCATGAAAACCTCAACAATCTTTTCACAAAAGTCAGAGAATATAGCAGTCATACATCTTTGAAAGGTAGCAGGTGCATTGCATAAACCAGAAGGCATACATCTATAAGCAAAGGTACCGAAAGGGCAAGTAAAAGTTGCCTTTTCTTGATCCTCTTTTGACACAGGTATTTGCGAGAGACCAGAATAACCATCAAGAAAGAAAAAATGTGTATGTTTGGATAATGTTTCTAGCATTTGATCGATAAAAGGTAGAGGGTAATGATCCTTTTTAGTAGCTTTATTTAATTTTCGAAAATCAATTACCATTCGATAACCTGTGAAAATTCTTTGTGGGATCAATTCATCTTTATCATTAGGAACAACAGTAATACCTCCCTTCTTAGGGACACAATGGATATGACTTACCCACTGACTATCAGCAATGGGATAAATTATACCTACCTCTAGAAGCTTTAGTATTGTAAGTGCATCTAGTGCCCCTTAGTGATTTTGGTGTATTGAAGACTTATAGGTTAAGGGACTGATGTGTTTGTGAGTGTACACAGATCTATAAGTCTATGAGGAGTTTGATATTTACAGAGAAAGTCGACCCATAAAAATGAAGTTCTTCGACTGAAGACTTTGGATTTCTGAAGACTTTCTGAAGACTTTGAAAGTGAAGAAATTGGTGTGATCCTGAAGACCTGGTATTCATTCAAGGAACATGAAGCGTGAAGACTTTTATTTTTGTAGTTTCATTTTCTCTTTCTTGAGTCATATTAAACACCGTAATGTTAAAGGGGGTCAAGGAAATACTAAGGAAAAGTTTCCAAGTGATACTCAACTCAAATCCTACACCTACCAATCCTTTCGAGTGAAGCCATTGGAAATCTCATACAGTTCAGTCAAATTTCTTCAGTGACAGAGACGAAGCTCTTCTGGTCTCTGACGAATTTGTTCTGACTGAGGAGTTAGGAATTCGCTAGTGCGAATTGCCTACAAGTGAGGAACATGATAGCCCTGAGGAATTTGTTAGTCAAACTTCCGACCGTTGTTGTGCTACGCGCCAGCTATCCCAAAATATCGTTCCACCTAACGGTCATATCATTGAAGGGCATTTACATCTTATCATGTTGTTCTGCTCCCTAGGCTATAAATAGCCGCCCCCTACAACCACTAGCTGGTTGGCTACTCTGAGAGAAACTGACACTTGTCATTTGAGATCATCCCATCCTCCGAGGACTTTGAGCGAAAATCATCAAGTGAGGAAAACCCGAACCCAAACACCTTCAAACCCAAAGTGATTGAGCATCACTGAAGAGATTGATCCTGCGTGGATCCGACGCTTTTTACCTTTGAAGACTGTGCATCTTCCAGACGGTTAGCTGTCATGGTCTAGAGCATCCTAGAGGAAATTGTGGATCACCATGTGACCGAGTCTGTGAAGGTTTGGAAGTCACCTGAAGACTTACCACGAGTGATTGGGCGAGGTCTGTGTGACCTTAGCTCATGGGGAATATGGTGAGGACTAAGTGTCCTGAGCTGCGTGTTCATGACTGGGTGTCTAGGACTGTGTGTCCTCAGGTTTAAATACCTAGCCGCCCTAACCAGACGTACAACTGTCACAGCAGTTGGAACTGGTCTACCAAATCATTGTCTTCACCGAGCTAACTGGTTCCATTTCCTCAACCCTTCCATTTCCTCATTTCTGTGTTGTGTGCTTGTTCATATCTGGTTGAATACTTTGACTAAAGACTTTCTCTATTTCCTCAGCTCAATATTTCAGTCTGTTTGTCTTCATTCTATTTATCCTGTGTTTATGCTTTCTTTACTCTGTGTCTGTTTTCATTTCATCATGATATCCATGTTTATGGTATGTCATGTATGCATCTGAGTACTTATTCCACTGCAAGTAGTTCTTCGCTTAGGAATTTCCGGACCCTGAAATTCCTAAGTGAAGAATTCATGAAAATCGCCTATTCACCCCCCCCTCTAGTCTACTTAATGCACTTTCAAGTATTTATTTTCTTACCACTGCTTTCATCTTAGGATTTAACCATCGTTGGTGATCAACAACCGGTTTCACGTCTTTCTCCAATTTTATTTTGTGCTAGCACAGAGTGGGACTAATGCCCTTAAGATCATCAAGAGTATATCCAATAGCAGCATGGTGCTTCTTCAGAGTTTCAATAATTTCTTTTCTTCAAGCTCTGAAAGGTTAGCACTAATAATAATAGGATATATCTCTTTCTCATCAAGATAAGCATATTTGAGAGTATCTGGTAAAGGTTTAAGCTCAAACACGGGATCACCCTTGGGTGGGGGAGGATCCCCTAGGATTTCAACAGGAAAGTTGTGTTTCAAAATAGGTCCCTGTTTGAAGAATACTTCATCTATTTCCCTTCTTTCATTCATAAACATATCATTTTCATGGTCTAGCAAATATTGTTCTATAGGATCATTAGGAGGCACGGCAATAGAAGCTAGACCAATAATTTCATCTTTACCAGGCAATTATTTATCATGGGGTTGTCTATGAAATTTAGCAAAATTAAACTCATGAGACATATCCCCCAAACCAGTAGTAACTACATCCTTTTTGTAGTCTATCTTAGTATTAATAGTATTCAAGAAGGGTCTACCAAATATAATGGGACAAAAGTTATCTTGTGGGGAACCAAGAACAAGAAAATCAGCAGGATATTTAACTTTCCCACACAAGACTTCAACGTCTCTAACAATCCCAACTGGTGAAATAGTGTCTCTATTGGCAAGCTTAATTGTAACATCAATTTCCTCTATCTTAGCAGGTGCAATATCATGCATAATCTCTTTGTATAAGGAATGAGGTATTGCACTTGCACTAGCACCCATATCACATAAGCCATGATAGCAATGATCTCCAATTTTAACAGAAATAGCAGGCATGCCTAAAACAGGTATATGTTTATTTTTAGTATCGGGTCTAGCAATTCTAGCAGCTTCACCACAAAAGTAAATAACATGCCCATCAATATTATCGGCCAAGATATCTTTAACCATAGCAATACTAGGTTCAACTTTAATTTTCTCAGAGGGACTAGGTGTTCTAGTATTACTCTTACGAACCACAGTTGAAGCTTTAGCACGATACTTTATTCTAACAGGGAAAGGTGGCTTCTCAATATAAGCAGTAGGAACAACCGGATCATTATACGTGATAGTCTTTTATTCAACACTAATAGGTGCAACTACTTTTACTTCAATGGGAGGATTATATTTAAACCATTTCTCCTTAGGGATATCAACATGAGTAGCAAAGGATTCACAAAAAGAAGCTACTATATCAGAGTCAAGTCCATATTTAGTGCTAAATTCACGGAAAGCATTGGTATCCATAAAAGATTTAACACAATCAAACTTAGGTGTTATACCTGACTCCTTACCTTCGTCGAGATCCCAATGTTCACAGTTGCGTTTAATTCCTTCCAATAAATCCCATTTGAACTCAATAGTCTTCATCATAAAAGAGCCACTACAAGAAGTATCGAGCATGGAACAATTATTGAGAGAAAGCCGAGCATAAAAATTTTGAATACTAATTTCTTTTGAGAGCTCATGATTGGGGCATGAATATAACATTGACTTAAGCCTCCCCCAAGCTTGAGTGATGCTTTCTGCTTCGCAAGGCAAAAAATTAGATATATAATTACGATCACGATGAACACGATGCATAGGGTAAAACTCCTGATGAAATTCCAAATTCAGTCGGTTGTAGTTCCATGATCCCATATCATCACATAGCCTAAACCATGTCAATGCCTTTCCCTTAAAATATAATGTGAAGACCTTCTTCTTGATAACAACCTCGGGCATACCTGCAAGCTTAAATAATCCACAAACTTCATCCACATAGATTAGGTGCAAATCAGGATGTTATGTTCCATCTCCTGTAAAAGGATTAGCTAGCAGTTTCTCTATCATACCCGAAGGAATTTCAATGTAAAAATTTTCAATAGGTTCAGTAGGTTGAGGAGCAACTCTTTGCTCTAATGGTCGGGGTGAAGATACCCCGAACAAGCCCCTTAAAGGATTATGTTCCATAGTAACAAGTGACGGTAAATTTCAGCACACTATATAAATTTTTCCTTACCAAATTCCACCTACCAAAGGCGCTTCACTCCCCGGCAACGGCGCCAGAAAAGAGTCTTGATGACCCACAAGTATAGGGGATCTATCGTAGTCATTTCGATAAGTAAGAGTGTCGAACCCAACGAGGAGCAGAAGGAAATGATAAGCAGTTTTCATTAAGGTATTCTCTGCAAGCACTAAAATCATTGGTAATAGATAGTTTTGTGATAAGGTAATTTGTAACGGGTAACAAGTAATGAAAGTAAATAAGGTGCAGCAAGATGGCCCAATCCTTTTGGTAGCAAAGGACAAGCCTGGACAAACTCTTATATAAAGGAAAGCGCTCCCGAGGACACATGGGAATTATCGTCAAGCTAGTTTTCATCACGTTCACATGATTCACGTTCAGTACTTTGATAATTTGGTATGTGGGTGGACCGGTTCTTGGGTACTGTGCTTCCTTGGACAAGCATCCCACTTATGATTAACCCCTATTGCAAGCAGCCGCAAATACAACAGAAGTATTAAGGTAAACCTAACCATACTATGAAACATATGGATCCAAATCAGCCCCTTACAAAGCAACACATAAACTAGGGTTTAATCTTCTGTCACTCTAGCAACCCATCTTCTACTTATTACTCCACAATGCCTTCCTCTAGGCCCAAACAATGGTGAAGTGTCATGTATTCGACGTTCTCATGACACCACTAGAGGAAATACAACATACATCTCATCAAAATATCAAACGAATACCAAATTCACATGACTACTTATAGCAAGACTTCTCCCATGTCCTCAGGAACAAACATAACTACTCACAAATCATATTCATGTTCATAATCGGAGGGGTATTAATATGCATAAATGATCTGAACATATGATCTTCCACCGAAAAACCAACTAGCATCAACTACAAGGATTAATCAACACTACTACCAACACACAGGTACCAATCTGAGGCTTTGGGACAAAGATTGGATAGAAGATATGAACTAGGGTTTGAGATGAGATGGTGCTGGTGAAGATGTTGATGGAGATTGACCCCCTCCTGTCGGTGTTCTAGGAACGGGGGTCCCCAGACTTGCGTGCGTGCGGCCCACAGCGTGGCCCCACCAGCGGCCCTGTACGGCCCATCTTCACCAGCGAACATTCAAGACCCTTGCGAGGGGCCAAGCCTCACGAGGAGGATGACGTAAGACCTCCTCAGGGGCGGCCTCACCAGGCTAGCTCGCAAGGGGCGGAGAGATCAAGGCAAGGGACACCTCGCGAGGTTTCGGTGACGCAAGCCATGACTACTGGAGCCAGGAGGGCGCGAGCGCGCGTGGTGTCATCGTTTCCTCTTTGGTGCTAAAGGGGAAAGCGCAGGCGAGGAGTCCCGAGGCATCAGGAAAAGGTTTCCATATTGGTGCAACAAGACGAAGGTCACCATGGAGCCCAAGACGGCGTCACCAACAGAGCCTTTGGCAGGCGAATACTACTTTTGTCTGGATAGCTTGTACTAGTTGTGTCCCTTCGAATTTGGCCGTTGTGGATCCCTTCCCGCTCAATATTTGGGAAGAGGACCAGGGCCTTTGTAAATAGGACTAGCCACCACCATAGCAAGGGGGGCAGATCCGGAGAGAGAGAGAGATAGAGAGAGAGAGAATCTTGAACCACACAAGTTCATGGAGCACAAGAACACCTCTCCTCAGGAGGCTGTTCTTCCCTTGTAACTGTTCATCCTCAGCCCAAGAGGCAATCCACCACACCACACTAGAGTAGGGTATTACACCACAACGGTGGCCCGAACCAGTATAAATCTTGTGTCTCATGTTCTTTGGGTTCGTCGAGCTAGGCCGTGAGATCGTAGAGTGTGCGAGCTAGTGAGGGGGATAGATCTTTGTGCGCACCCCAGTGTTGAACTTCACGGGTTTTGCCGGAACCCGAAATCCGACATTTGGCGCACCAGGTAGGGGTGCGCGAAAGCCTTGCCCCCCCCCCCCGACAGCCTCGCTTCTCTGACAGACTCCCATGGACGCCGCTTCTTCTTCTCCGACTGGATCAACGGGCACCCTCCGCAGCGCCGGGGGGCTCCGGGCCTTCACCCCCTCCTTGCGGCGGGTGTAGTGGACGCACAAGTTAAAGTCGGAGATGCTTCCCCGTTATGATGGTGCGGCGGATCCGGCGGCCTTCCTGCTGACGTACGAGGAGGCCGTCCTAGAGGCCGGGGTGATGATAAAGTCATGGCCAACTGGCTCCCAATGGCCCTCGCTGGCGTGCCGTGTGCCTGGCTCCATGATCTGCCAGAATCTTCTATGGCCTCCTGGGAGGAGCTGCGCGACCTCTTCATCATGCGCTTCAGGGAACCAACACCCCCCGTCGTCGCAGCTCTCCTCGGCAGCTCGCAGGCACCGCCCTCGGACCGTCACACTAAGCCGTTCTTTCTCCAGAACGGCGCCGCCTCCACGCAGCAGGGGGATCCCCCGGGTTGGGCGGCGCCCAAGGCCGACCTGATCTTTGACTCAAGGGATCACCCAGTCACCACCGTTGGCTCGGGCGTGCTTCCAATTCTTTGCACACCCACCATCTGCAGCGTAGCCGTCACCAAGACCCTCATCGACGGCGGCGCTAGCCTCAACGTGCTCTCCGTGGAGGCTTTCAGCCTACTTCACGTACCACTTGAGCGGCTCCGCCCCAGCAAGCCTTTCTCTGGGTCCGCGGCAACTCCTCCAACCCCCTGGGGCAGATCCGTCTCCCCGTGACCTTTGGCACACGCGACAACTACCGCACCGAGCTAATCGACTTCGACATCGCCCGCATCGGCTTGCTGTAAAACGCCATCCTCGGGTACCCGGCGCTAGCCCAACCTGCCTACAACCTCATGAAGATTCCAATAAGCAAGGGCATCCTCACCATGGCTGGAGACACCAAAGAAGCCATGGCGGCCCTCAAGCTAGCCTTCAGGGCCATGGCGGCAGCTTTCCCGGGCGACAAGGCCGTGTTAGAACCAAGGGGGCTGCGCCGACCAAGAAGAAGTAGCTATTCACTCAAGGTCAAGCCAAGACGAAGCAGATACCGGTCGATGCGGACGGGGCCTCTGGTGCTACCTTTACCATAGGCGCTGACCTCATCCCAGATCAAGAAAAGGAGTTGGTGGACTTCTTGTGAGCGAACAAGGAAGTATTCGCCTGGGAGCCCAAGCAGCTAGTTGGGGCCCCGAGGGGAGTGATTGAGCATCATCTGAGGGTGTGCCCGCAAGTTGTAGGCAGCAGGTGTCATTCACGAGGTCCGGTCCCCAGAGTGGCTCGCGAACCCGGTTGTCGTGGCGAAGAAAGGTGGGAAGGAACGCATGTGTGTAGACTTCACTAACCTCAAGGAGGCTTGCCCTCAAGACCCGTTCGCGCTGCCGCGCATCGACCAGATTGTCGATTCCACCATGGAGTGTGATCTGCTGTGCTTCCTGGATGCGTTCTCAGGCTACCACCGGATCAAGATGGTGGTGGAAGATGTGGAGAAGACGGCTTTCTTGACCCCATGCGGGGTATACTGCTACACTTGCATGCCATTCAGACTATGCAACACAGGAGCAACCTTCGAGGGACTGATGCATGTCGCCTTGGGGTGGTAGCTCGGGAGGAACGCTGAGGCCAACGTCGACGACATTGTGGTAAAGTCTCGGGAGATGAGAACTCTGATTCAGGGCTTGGAGGAGACCTTCGCGAGCCTGCGCCAGGTGGACTTGCAGCTCAATCCGGAGAAGTGCGTGCTTGGTGTCCCTTCCGGCAAGCTGCTGGGTTTCCTCATGTCCCACAGAGGGATCGAGGCTAACCTGGAGAAGGTCAAGGCAATCGAAGACATGAGCCCACCGCAAAACCTCAAGGAGATGCAGAAGCTCGCAGGCTGCCTGACTTCGTTGGGGCACTTCATCTCCAAGTTAGGGGAGCGCGCCTTGCCGTTCTTCAAGCTGATGAAGAAGAAGGGTCTGTTCGAGTGGACCCCCAAGGCCGACTTGGAATTTCAAGACCTCAAGAGATACTTGACCAGCCCGCCGGTGATGGTGGCGCCTCGTCCTCGTGAGCCCTTGGTACTCTACCTGTCTGCCACACCCCACTCCGCCAGCACGGCGCTGGTGGCCCTCAGGGAGGGGCCCGAGGTCGAGGACCCACCAAGTGGAGTCGCCAAGCCGGATGAGGTAGCTCAGCACCAAGGCGATGCTCCTGAGATAGCGGGTGCCCCGACCAGTCATCAAGCCCCAGGAGCTGGAAACCCACAAGAAACACCTCAGTCCCCAGGAGCCAAAAACTCCATCAACTCTCCCACCCTTGTCGAGCACCCAGTGTACTTCGTTAGCATGGTCCTGCGAGACGCGAGTGCGCGATACCCCATGCCTCGGAAGCTGTTGCTCGCGCTCCTGGTGGCCTCACGCAAGCTGCGCCACTACTTCCAAGGTCACCCCATCAAGGTCATTTCAGCTTACCCGGTGGAGAGAGTGCTCAGAAGCACCAATTCTGTGGGAAGGGTCGACGAATGGAACATCGAGATGCAAGCATTTGACGTGAAGTTCAGCACAACCAAAGTCATCAAGGGGTTGCACTTGCTGACTTTGTGGCAGAATGGACCGACACTCCGGAGATCGAAGCAGGCGAGAACCGATCCCTCTCACCAGGAAGTGAAGCGCCAGATGGTTGGGTCATGTACTTTGATGGCGCGTTTGCACGTCAGGGTGCGGGGGCTAGAGCCGTGCTCACCTCGCCCACTCAGGACAAGATTTACTACGCCGTGTAGCTCTGCTTCCAGCGGGGCGAGAAGGTCTCCAACAACATTGCAGAGTACAAGGGTCTCATCGCCGGCCTCAAAGCGACGGTGGCCCTTGGGGTGAAACGCCTCACCGTCAAGGGAGACTCGCAGCTCCTCGTCAACTTCTCCAACAAGGTGTACGAGCCAAAGCATGAGCACATCGAGGCATACCTCGTGGAGGTGCGCAAAATGGAGAAGCAGTTCCTGGGCCTGGTGGTACAGCATGTGGGTCGTGGCACCAACAAAGAGGCCGACGATTTCGCCAGAAGAGCATCCAAGCGGCTGCCCTAAGAGCCTCGCGTCTTCGAGGAGCGGCTCTTCAAGCCTTCGGCAGCACCTGCGCCTGCGGAGCCGACACTGTCTCAGGAGGAGCTCCCCCAGCCACTAGCCTCGGGAGCCCACGCCTGTGGTCCGACTTCAGGAGCATGCCTCCTCTTAGCACTTGAGCATCAGGAATGGTGCTGGACCGAGAAGTTCAGGGCGTACCTGACGAAAGGCACGTTGCCGGAGAAGGAGGAAGATGCGGAGCACATGGCCCGGTAGGCTACGGCGTACTGCATCCAGGACAGTGAGCTATACAGGAAGTGGCGAAATGATGTTTCTCTACGATGCATTTCCAGGGAACGGGGGAATGATCTGCTGGCCGACATACATGGTGGAGACTGCGGGCACCACATGTCGTCATGCACCTTAGTCGGCAAGGCTTTCTGCAATGGGTTCTACTGACCCACGCCACTCAACTATGTGGCCGAGCTGGTGAAATCCTGCAAGGCCTGCCAATTCCACGCCAAGGAAATCCACCAGCCGGCTCAAGACCTCTAGACTATCCCGCTCTCATGGCCGTTCGCGGTCTGGGGGCTGGATATCATAGGCCCATTCCCTCGAGCGCCTGGAGGTTACCGCTACCTCTATGTCGCCGTTGGCAAATTCACCAAATGGGCGGAAGTGGAAGCGGTCTGCACCATCCCAGCCGAGTCAGCAGTCAAGTTCATCAAGGGCCTCGTAAGCCGATTTGGGATCCCTAATCGCATCATCACCGACAATGGCTCACAGTTCACCAGCAATCTCTTCAAAATATATTATGCTAACCTTGGAACGCGGATCTGCTACGCCTCCGTGGAACACCCCCAGAGCAACGGCCATGCCAAACGCGCCGATGCGGACGTCCTGAGGGGTCTCAAGACCAGGACCTTCAAGAATAATCTCGAGGCCAGCGGCAGGGACTGGCACGACGAGCTCCAGTCCATGATGTGGTCCATCCGCACCACCGCCACCAGGCCGACAGGAGAGACCCTGTTCTTCCTCGTCTACGCAGCAGAAGCAGTTCTCCCACACGAGGTCAAGCATCACTCTGCGTGGGCCTGGCGTTGGCTGAAACACAGCAGGACGCCATGCGGGGGATGGACACTACAAAAAAATGCAGTTCCATGATGATACGTGTTTGTCACAGTAGGTCACGTTTTCTGTCATGCATGTACATCCATGAAAAATTTATGACAGAATCAAGATAGTCATACATGTGCTGTCGTAGAAGTGTTCCATGACATTACCAAAATTATCATCACAGAAGTGTCCACTTCCATGATGATAAATCACACGTCACAAAAGTGCTTTCTTCAAGGGTGACCGACACGTGGCATCCACCATAACAGAACGTCATTAAGCTATTGGGTCCGGTTTTGGATCCAATAACTCGTTAACCACCCGGACCAATGGGGATTTTCCACGTGTAAAATCGTCATTGGCTGGAGGAAACACGTGTTGCCTCACCGTTGGGACAGATGTCATCCACTCATTGGACAGGAGGCGCCTATGATAGGTCGACACATGGCACGGCCCAACAGTGGCCCATTCCGGTGAAAAAGGCCTACTTGTGTCAGGTCCATTTAAGCCCACGGCCCATACGAGATGTGTCAATTCGGCCCGTCAATGGCTCGTTAAAGATTTGACACCATTGCAACCCATCGCCAGTTCGAGCCCGTTAACAGCTTGCTATATATTTGGGCTCAATATCGGCCCGATGAGATTTTGGCCTGTTAACGGCCCATTCAGTGGATGGGCCAATTTTCATGATGTACATCTTTCGGCCTTTTAGCGACCCATTTAAATATTGGGCTAATTTCTGGCCCCGTGTCTTTTAGCCTGTTGACGGCCCATAAATCAGTTGGACCATTTGTAGTCGGGCCTGAGTTTCGTCCTTTTAGTGAACAATTTAAGTATTGGGCCAATTTCCGGCCCGGTGTGTCTTTCAGCCTGGTGACGGCCCATATATTTGTTGGGCCAATTTCCAGCCAGGTGTGTCTTTCAGCCTGGTGATGGCCCATATATTTGTTGGGCCATTTGTAGTCGGACCTGAGTTTTGGCCTTTTAGTGACCCATTTAAGTGCTGGGCCAATTCCCGGTCCTGTGTGCCTTTTAGCCTGTTAACGGACCATAAATGAGTTGGGCTATTTGTAGTCGTACCTGAGTTTTGGCCTTTTAATGGCCCATGCCCTTCATGGTCCAATACCAGCCCAGTTTCTCTTTCGGCCTGCTAAAGGCCCACAACACAGTTGGGACATTTACAATACGACCTGACTTTTAGCCACTTAGCGGCCCATGCTCTTCATGGTCCAGTACAAGCCCGCTGTCTCTTTCGGCCTGCTAAAGGCCCACAGTATAGTTGGGCCATATGTAGCCCGAACTTAGTAACGGCATGTTAAAGGCCCGTGATATCAATTGGGCCCACCTGTTGCTCGCTTCGATGACAGCCTATTAACGACCCGGGAGTTAAGAGGGCCGACAATTAACTTTCGGCTTGGTAACAGCCCATTAACTTAATGGGCCCACTAAAGTTCGTAAATGTCTTTAGGCCAAATTAGATAATTTGAGCCCATTACAATGAGCAATTATGCACAGGACCAAAACCGATCAAGCAAAGGTAGGGCATACAGGGAAAAACGTTGCACATCCAGCATATATTACAGGAAATTACATGCACTGGGAAATCAAAGATTGATGCTAGTGCAAATAAATGAAAAGAACCTAAAGATCTACAACGTCACAATCTGCAACCTTAGCACGGATGACGCCATAAGCATGTGGGCAAGTTCTTGCTGCTTTGCTACACTATCTCTGAAAACATTGATGAGTTGTTGTGTCGCACGACTCTGCACCTCTGATTCCTCCACCATTTACATCATTCCTTCAGCCATTAATTGGTTCACAAACATACATTTTTTCCATTGCATTTGAGATAGAGGATATTGAACAGATTCAGATGGCGATTTTGGCAGGCATGTATTATTGATAGTGGAGAGTGTCTCGACCACTGCATCATAACATAAATTAGGAGGGAAACCAGACAGATTAATCATGAGTTATTGGCATATTACCTGGCCTAGATTTATTGGAAAGAAACAATGGGGTTGCCTTGCTGTTTTCAGAGTTTGTCTTCTTATCTTCAGCAGCCTGCACCAAATTAAGACACTAGCATTGCTATCATTGGCCAAGTCAGATAATAGGAAAGCAACATTGGCACAAGGAACATTTGGGCAACCAGTCAACACCAAATTAACACAATATGGCACAACTATCATCAGCCAGGTAAGGTAATACGAAAGCAACATTGACACAATGAATGAATGGGCAACCAGAGCAGCACTATAATTCAGTAATGTCCATGATATGAGATAGTACACTCATGCACCTCGGTATGCAAAACTACCAGGCAGTTTTCTTTACAAAAATCAACATTGGCGCATGTAACATTTTGCTACAACTAATTTTAGATCAGACAAAGGTTGGATTCACGCTGATTAACAAAATACATGCTGATGTAAAAATATAGTGATATACAACAGCTACTTACATCAGCATTGGAGCACAGAGAATTCCCACAAGATATTTTCCTCGAATACAATCCCAATGAAGGAAATCTTCTATCATTTAACCTTATTTTCTAAAAGAGAGATGGGTAAGAAACATGTAGAAAATATGACTAGAATGCTATAAAATTTCATGATGCATGGATACGCACACGCTTCTTAGAATGAAGTTGACATTCTTTTGCTGGACTGGAGCGGACTAGTTCTTTTGCCACTGGAATCTACTTATTATCAGTGGGAGTTGGATTTCTCTGGCTGGAGTAGTATCTATGAAAAATGGAGTTAGTTTATTATATCCTGGCATTTGGATCTTTTACAAAGACCTGGTTTGTAACCCTTCAGATTCTAACATAGTCGTCTTCCCCTTGGATGCCTTATATAGAAGAATGGTGCTTTAATTATAAAACATGCTACAACAGAGATGGAATAGGTACTGAAGAATAGAAAGGCATGACATATTGACATGTATTCCCTCCATCCGGAAATAAATGGATTGGTCTAGGCGTATTTCAGTTCTAGATACATCCAGTTTTATCCATTTCTGCGACATGTAATCCAGACGGAGGGAGTATGATGTAAGAGCTAGGGATAGGACAATACAACACAGTAAAAAGACACTGAAAACCCACTACAAAACCAAAGTAATCAAACCCACTAATATGAGATAGTACACTCATGCAGCTCAGGATGCAAAACTACCAGGCAGTTTTCCTTACAAAAATCAACATTGTGGCCTTTAATCATACATTTTGCTACAAATAAATTTAGATCAGATAAAGGTTGGATTCACGCCTATTAACAATATACATGATAATGTAAAAATATAGTGATATACAACATGTACTTACATCTGCATTGGAGTATAGAGAATTCCTGCAAGAATCTTTCTCATAGACGATACCAATGCAGAAATTCTTCTATCTGTTAAGCTTATTTTCTAAAAGAGAGATGGGTAAGAAACATGTAGAAAATATGATCAGCATGCTATAAAATTTCATGATGAAAGGATACACACACGCTCTTAGAATGGAGTTGACATATTTTTGCTGGACTGGAGCGGACTAGTTCTTTGGCCACTGGAATCTGCTTATTATCAGTAGGAGTTGGGTTTCTCTATGCTGGAGCAGTATCTATAAAAACTGGAGTTGGTTTATTATCTCCTGGCATTTGGATCTTTTGCAAAGACCTGGTTTGTAACCCTTCAGATTCTAACATAGTCTTCTTCCCCTTGCATGTCTTGTATCGAAGAATGGTGCTTCAATTATAAAACATGCTACAACAGAGAGATGGAATAGGTACTGAAGAATAGAAAGGCATGACATATTGACATGTATTCCCTCCATCCGGAAAAAAAGGATGGGTCTAGGCATATTTCAGTTCTAGATACACCCTTTTTTATCCATTTCGGCAACATGTAATCCGGACAGAGGGAGTATGGTGTAAGAGCTAGGGATATGACAGGACAACACAGTAAAAAAACACTAGTTGAATGTAAAACTGTATGCTAGCGGAATATGTACAAAAAAAACTAAGGCAACATACACGTGTATGATTTGGAAACTAAGATGGCATTGCAACAGAGCACTAGAACAACACTTCAATGTAAAAAACATGGTATGGTAGAGAGATGAAGTACATACTGATGAATAACAATGCATAAGATATTCAGAAGCATGATGTCCAAATTAAGCAGATGGCATTGCGATAGAGTAGAATGACAGTACTTGAATTTGAAAACATGTTATCATGAATGGAATAGGTACTGAAAAACAGGAAGGCATGACATATTTACATGCATGATCAATATGCTAAGCACATGGCATTGCAATAGAGTAGATACACTGCAGGACATTATATGCATGTTGTACCCATATCACGGGTCAAGTTAGAGCAAGGACCTTGTGGGGTGAAGAGGATTCGACATCTTTCTACAAGTCTTCTAAAGAACTGCCTTTACATGTTCCATCATATTGGGTATCATTGACATCAAGTTTATTGGCCTTTACATTGCTCAGTGAGGTTCTTGTGGATATATCAGTGTGTGCAATTATATCTGACATGCATGGAAGACAACTAGTAGTTAGATTTATGTAATGAGTGCTTGTAGGAGATGACATAAATAGTAGGACTGGGGTTAACTAGCAGCAACATGTCTCAAAAACTAAAGGGAGAACATAGATGAAAGCTACAGAATATGTATCGTTTGTATTCGAGATTAACTAGATGGCACACAAAAGTATTAAAGAACAACATAGGTAATACTAGAAGTGGTATAATACTGTAATCACCAGCCTATGTGATAGCATTGGCTGATGGATGATAACTATGGAACAACATTACCTAAAGAACAAGTATCTTAGCTAAACTATGGAACAGCGTTAACTCCTAAACAATACCCATAAGAGATCAGCATGAATATACAGTGAAATGTGATAATCTATTTTCCATGCTTAGATGAACAACAAAGCCATAAATGTTGCACACAAGTAAGATGAGGGTAGAACTTATCTGGCCGCCATCCATAGGAGTGAGCATCATGTACTGACTTGTCGATGGCCCTGTAGTTGTTGTGGCTGTCCATGTCGGGCACGCACATTCGATGCAGGGAACTGTTGAGTGGGGACTATAGCTCCCTTCTGGTGTATGCTTCCCTTGTTGGAGCAGCCGCGGTGAGTCGGAAGATGGTGTGGTTGAAGATGTAGATAACGCATAATGTTAAGAACGACACATCTCTTTGATCTGAATAAATACACTAAAAGATCAACAGCAAGGTACGAGAGTGGTCACACGTCTGTTGACTGAGACTAAATTGGGGTCGCACGATTTTATTCTATTTTGGTACTGTCTGATCTACGCCGGATGGCTCGATGGCCGTCCCTTGCCTCCCGGCTGGCATTGTTAGGAATCTTCCCCGAAGGTCCAGTGACCAATGGTAGAGCAGCTTGCCTCCGCCGTCCGTGGCCCCCGCCAAAACCCCGCTCCCCGCCCCACCGCACTGCTGTGGTTGCAACGCCCCCGGGCCAATCCAGAAAGACTCCCCGTCATCCAAATCCGGCGGTGGCAGTACCTTGAACACACGCAACTCTAAGATAGCCATCTAAGCACTACTTTCATGGCGAACTTGCGGCCCCGCACCCTTATGTTAGACACCAGCCAATTGGCAGCCTAGGAGCTGCACCGCCTCGAGGGGTGCTGCTTCCAATTGGGAATTGATTGGCCCAGAATAAAAATTCAGACAACTGACGCGTAAATAAAGTGATTTGAGATGAGGGTGCGACCTATCTGGCGGCATGGTGAAGTAGGTAGGTCCATCTATCGAGTCGGTGAGGCCGGCGTGGTTGCGGTGGCCACCGGCGGCAGGGAAACAGCGACGTCATGACGGTCGACAACTACGGGGAAGCAGCGCCAGGACTCTGGACGGATCCGAAGTTGGAGCCGCTCCAACGCCGTGAACAACAGCGGGGGTGAATCGGCTCCTGTATGGTTCACGCGGCCATCATCGAGGCAGCTCCAGCAGCACAGAGTAAGAGGCACACGACCCAGTGCACGACGGCAAATGGACAGCGTCTCCGGCACTAGGGAGGAGGGCGGCTGTGAAATTGGTGCGGTGGGGGCGCCATGGAGGAGGGGCTGAGGTTTCGCGGCTCAGGAGAAGGGAGCTTCCGGGGAGAAGGTGATTTGGTGCCCACGAGGTATGAATGGGGGGGGGGATTGGGAGGGGAGTGGAACCATGTTTTACGGACGCATTTGTCTGAAATGTGAGGGGGAGTTACAGTTCTACCCCTGCCTTTAGGTTTCTCAGCTTGGGTCTGTGTACTGAGGGTCGGGGATATTAGAGTAACTTTGCTTCTCCCCAAATAGTGGGCGGGAGCGATTTCGGGTGAGGAGGGCATGTTTTGAAATATAGTGGGCGTGAGCTATTTCGGGCAAGGAGAGCGTGTTTTGAAATAGTGAGTGCGAGCTATTTCGGGCGAGGAGAGCCTGTTTTGCCGACCATGGTTTATGAATTATTCGGCACATGTCATTTCGGCCTAGGAGAAGGCGCGCTTGGATGAAGTTACGAACCTACCCTCGATGCACAACGGGCCAATTAATGCGTCTCCCACATAGGACGGTAATTTCGTGTCTCCCATTTATTTGCTCGGGCGAATTCCACCGAGCAGAGGATGTTTAACGGTCCGTCCAAAATTTGGGAGAATGAGCATCCATGTCTACCTTACCAAGTCGATTCGAATCAAATTTAGAAATAGTAGCTTGGCACTTCTTTTTTAGATGGGGAGATGATGCTCGGGAGTAATGTGTTTTTACATGATCGTTGCTAGCGATTTACTATATGACAAATAGTTGACCCACTCAAAAACGGGAATCAAACGCAAAATGAAATATCTCGATTCAATGAAATAGCTCGTTCACCAGGTCAAAATAGTGAACTAAATCCAAAATTGAACACCTCAATGGAATAGCATGTTGTACAGTATTATAGTACTCCATGAACATGTTCAAAGTCAAATTAATAAACTTGTTTGATATACGCATATATCCGTTCATGTGTGGATTGCTGACAACATGTTCTCCAATTTAAATATTTGAATGCAAGTTTATATCGAAACATGGTTTATATCAGTCTCTGATGCATAAAACGCGACCTCCCCCTCTCCCGGACTCCTGCTCTCTCTCTCTCTCTCGCCGACAATCTTCAATTTTGTCGCATGCATCCAACACACAAACCTTGTTGGTCCTCTCTCTTTCTCTCCATCTCTCTCTATGTGTGTGTGCGTGGGGGGGGGGTCTTTCTAGTTCGCATGCATATATACTCCATCTATAGGTCTCTCTCGCACACCATGTGTGATTCTCTAGTCCAAGCTAGATATCTTGGGTGCACTCATCGTACGCACACAAATTCCTTGGCTTGTTGCCCGTAAGTCTCTCACGCACCACTCTGTCGTCTCAGAGCTCTTCCCCCTCTCTCTCAAACACTCCATCTACCTGGGTCACACATACACATGCATATCTCACTCGCACTCGATAGGACCATCTAAAACTCTATCTCTCTCCCTCGTTCTCTCTCCGTCTCACACGCACACACACAATCTCATGCCTAGCTAGCCAAGTATGATGGTCTCTCACTCAATTGTAGGCACACCCAGTCCCCCCTATATGTATATGACTAGCTAATCTTACTCTCCATCACAAACATGTGCATGGTCTATCTCGATTTCTCTTGGGGCATCTTTCTATTGTGCACGCACCTCCCTCGATCTCCCACCCATATAGTCCCCTCACGATCTCGAAGGGGTCTCTCTATCACAAACACACCCTCTCGCCCTCCCCATGCATCCATGTTCTCCATGTGTCCCTCCCGACCTTTGTTCCTTGTTGGCCAGACCTCTATTGGACATGTGCTATAGGGGTGTCTCTCTCCGTTGCAAACAATCACACACTAGCTATCTTCGTGTATCTCCTCGCCTCGCTTTTCTATCTTGGAGATGCATGCGTGATATGTTCGCCTAAGAAATGAAAACACACACACACACACACTCTCTAATTTATCGTTTGTTGTCACTTTCTCTTTCACACACATACTCTTTTTGCACACTTACTCATTCTCCTTTACACACACTTGATCCCTCTCGACTTAGGCACTCTCCTCGGTCCATAGCATATTGATTTATTGAAAAGTCAAACATCACAAAGTTTGACCATCTACATGGAGAAAAACAATTACATCTGGAACTGCAAACATATACCATTAGATTCACCATGAGATGTAGTTTCGTATGATGTATCTTTGGTATTGAAGATATGAATAACATGTGTGTAAACCTGATCAAAGTTTCCAAAGTTTAACTTCTAAAAAAATTACATGCACTACATTATCGAGCGGATGGAATATCTCTTTCCCCCTCTCAGCTATCTGACGCACCACTCAGCCTTATCAGGGCTCCTCAATCTCTCTCAAACTTTATATCTCCCTGGTTCACACATACACATGTCTCGCTCGCGCTATACATATAGATCCATCCAACACTCTCCGCCCTTGTTCTCTCTCTCTATGTGACACGCACCCCCCTAATAAGTACCATAATCCCTCACTCCATTATAGGCGCAAGCACTCCCCCCTAAGTGTGATTATCTCTCACTACCATCAGGAACACACGTATTGTCTCCTTCCATCCATATGTCTATCTCGATATCTCTCGGGGTATCTTCTATCGCTCACACACCTTGTCACTCGATCTCCCACCCATGTAGTGCCATCATGATTTCCAGGGAATCTCTCTATGACAGACATACACTCTCTCCTCCCCATGTCTGCATTTTCTCCGTACGTCTCTCTCTACCTCTCTCCTTTGTTTGTCAGATCCCTCTTGGCCACGTGCTAGGGGTCTTGCTCTCTCGGTTGCAAACAACCACACACTATCTCCTCATCCTTGCTTCCATTGTTGAAGATGCATGTGTGATATGTTTGCATAAGACACACACGTTTTTCTCGACTTTTATCGAGTGTTGTCCATGTCTCTTTCACACACGCACACACACTTTTTCACTCACTCTTTCTATTTCACTCTCTCTCTCTCTCTAGTCAGGGACTCTCTCACGTCCATAAGCATATGGATGTTTTGAAAAGTCAAACCTCAAAAAAGTTTGACCAGGTATATGTGGAGAAAAACATTTACATATGGAAATATCATTAGATTCATCACAACATGTACTTACTTCATACTATCATTTACCATTGGTATTGTAGATATAAGTAATTTCTTTATAAACTTGGTCAAAGTTTCAAAAGTTTGACCTTAAAAAATGTTGGAACTACATTATCAAACGGAGGGAGTAGCTCTTTCTCTCTCTCGCTGCTATCTCTCACGGGCCTCCCCTCTCACACGAACACTCTATACCGACGGATTATACGCTCACTATGTCAGCATATAGCTCCGTATATTGTTTAGTTGACCGGTCATCCAGTCCACATGCTGCCTTGTCAGCTCGTGTTCTGTGTCTTCGTGTGTTGGCCCATGTCGTAGTGGGTGAAAATAAGTAAACTAGAGGCCCATCTGACACGCGATGAAGTAAACAAAGTTGAAACCACTCGGGGTAGCACCCCACACGCTAGTAAATTGAGGGCTCATTGAGGACACACTTCTTCCGCGTGGAGGACGCACTCGCGCACAATTTACCACTGTGCGGCGGCATGCATAGAAGGACGCACTCGCGCACACCCAGCACACAACACACACCAGCACACGTGTACACCGGCGTCGCCATCGATTGAGATGGACAGCGAGGCAGCCAACAAGCGGAGGCGGCTCGAGCAAAAACCGCATCCGGCGAGCCTGTACTTCATCAGCAGCCTCCCCGACGACATGCTGCTCGTCGTCATCGGCCACCTCCCCACCAAATCTGCCATGCGGACCGCCCTGCTCTCCCGGCGGTGGCGCCCCCTCTGGCACCGCATCCCCCTCAACCTCACTGTCGACAATTGCCTCTGCGAAGGGGATTGCAAATGCATGGCCGTAGTCTCCAAGATCCTTTCATCGCACCCTGGGCCAGCCAAACGCCTTGACATCCGCATGTTCAGTGCCAACTGGAAGGTCCAACCCAAGTTCTACGAGTGGTTCTTATCCCCCGCCCTAGATCAGCTCAAGGAGCTCAGCTTTGAAGCTAGATGATGTCGCTCTCTGCCACCGTCCGCGCTCTGCCTCGCGCAAATGCTGCGCCGCGCCAGCTTCAGCTCCTGCTATCTTCCCCAGATCAATGCCGCGCCTGGCCTTCTTCTCCCTCAACTTAAGTAGCTCGAACTCTTCGACGTTGTCATCTCGAAGAAGGCTATGGAGCACCTGCTCTGCAGCTCTACTACGCTCGAGTACCTTCGTCTTGAGCAAATCCACGGTTCATTAGCCTCCACATCGCCTCGACGAATCTCCAATGGATTTATGTGTCTTGCTGGCCCCGCAACAAGACATCAATTGGGAAGAGATCACTTCATCTCTTCCACATTATGGTCATTGAGAATGCGCCTTTCCTTGAGAGATTGCCTGTATCAGATCTAGAAGGTCCAACAAAAATCAGGGTCATTGACGCGCCGAAATTGACAGCGTTGGTGCACTCATCTGCCAAATTCTACGAACTCTTTATTGGATCTGTAATCGTTCAGGTACATCACTCATCCTCTTCTCCGTCTTCTTGAAATTCACATTTTTAAATTTCTTCTTGATGTATTTATGACCGCCTTCAAGAAAATGATTCCCACAAGCTTGACCCAGTCTATGCGCAAAGTGAAGATCTTGGCAATAAAATCTATTGGCCCAAATCTGGATCAAGTTGTTGGATTCCTTACATGCTTTCCGTGCACGGAGAAGCTACTCATCAAGGTGAAACTTCCTTCCTATTAGTAAACGGTAATCACAACGTAGCTCAAATTTTTCATAATTTTTCCCAAATTATGATGACAAGTGTAGTGTTCAAAACTGCATCTACGCACTGCACCTAAAGAAATGTTTTTAGTATTTTTTCTCACGTGATCACCTGCATCGTTTTTTTGTTGTACTACTATAGTAGCCTAGGCTAGTCATAGTGGAAAGTAACTTAGACTACTCCAGTAACTCTATGGTTGCCCTAAGATCAAGTAATACCTCCGTCCTGGTTTACTCTTCCTATTTTGTAGTATCAAAATTTGACCATAGATTTAACTGACAAAATTTTAATGCATGTCACTATGAACTATATCGTTGGATTCGTATTTGAACATAATTTCAAATGGAGTAATTTATAGTGACATGCATTGGCATTTTCTTACGTAAATCTATGGTCAAAAATTTATACTAAATAAGAGGTAGTACAAAAGTGGGCTATAACGGCCCTCCACTATGTAGGGAAAAACACGTGCCAAATTCACTTGTGATGCATTTGGCATCGATGCCCCTCCATTGCTCACTCGGTGCCCCAATCTGGATCAACTACTTTGCTTTGGTGCCAAATTAATAACTCACGCAATGAAAAAACACTTGCGTGGGAGAGAGAGAAGACCGAGGAAATAAAAAACACTTGTTTGGGAGAGTGAGAGGCTGGTGTAGTTGGTTTGATTGATTTGTTTATACATGTGGGTCTGTGTGCACAGCGGTGCCAACTCTCTCACATCGCGAGAGCGGTGCCAAAATCTTTTGATTTGACATAGATGCATATTTTTATGTGGCATACTTTTGCGAAATATGGCATCGACCACATAGTGGAAGGCAACAAATTCACATACTCTTCACGTACTCCTAGGTAAATGAGAGGAAAGAGAAAGAGAGAGTGTGAAAAAAATATCACTAGCCAGCCAACCCTATCGTATGAGCGAATGATATTGGTACCTCTTGATGACACGGCAATCTTATACAGCCAGCTGCTCTAATATGTTCTCTTCTTTTGCAGATAAAAAAACACCCGAAAGTGAAAAATGTGCTGCACTATAACAATCTCATCGAATGCCTTGATCTCCATCTTACAGAAATTGATTTGATCGACTACTGAGGCAGCACATATGAGATTAAATTGGCCAGGTTCTTTGTTCTGGAGGCAAGTTTGCTCAAGGTAATGAGGTTTTACGTTCTCTGGCGCAACAATGAATGGCGTGCTAATCACCGCAAGAGTCTAAGCCTAAATGACAAAGTCTCCGCAGAAGCTAATTTTTTTTGAAACATCAAGAGGCCAGAGACTCGAAAACTTATTTGCCCATTAGTGACTTGTCAGAGCGGTGGATTTTAGTTTGTATGATAATGCTGGATCCACCTAAAGTAACGAAAGTTCTTACGTAAAATTCGTAGTAATTCCCTCTTCGTAGGTGAAGCATTACTCGTAACATTTGTAATATTAGTTTGAAACTTGTAATATTGTCGTGTCCTATCCTGCGTTTTCAAAATCCTGCGAATCAAACAGGTGCTGAGTTGGTGATGATGTTGTGCCTGCCATCTTTCACCAATAGCCGTCAGATCTAGATCTGACGCATACAAACCAAACTTCTCCAGTTTTGCAAAAAGATGCCCGCACTTGTTCCCTATTTACAAACAACTCCTTGTCTCTCACAATCAGCCTTATCTCCTCCCCACCACATCTAGAAGGCCATGGAAAAATCTAGCGCGATGGCCGCTTCCGGCGCCGTCCACCCCCCAATCTTGGTGTTCCGTGCAATGCACGGGCATCTACGCACGGGAAGTTATGTCGAACACGGCTAGTTGTAAGCAGGCTAGGTCTATAGCCATGATGATAGTGACTGCAGACGGTGAGGCTGACTATGGTATGCCAAACACGACGCCTATACTCAGGTGTCATCCCCGGCATAGGGTCTTGTCACTTCACTGTGAGGAGCAGCACGTAATAATTTGACCAATGGGTAGTACAGTGCTACTACATTGGTACTACTACTACTACTAGTACTAGCACCACCATCTGGATTTAGTAGTACTACCACGTCCATCTGGATTTAGTATTTGACTAGCAATATCTAGTAATGCATGTCACAAAAAATGTACTACTCCCTTTGTAAATAAATACATGGTGTATTATTTTATTCCTATCGGTGAGATAACTTAATGTCTTTTTGCTACTTAATAGGATTACATGCAATGAACTAACCACTTCATGTGATGTTTGGTAGTCTCAAGTCATTGAAAGCATGCACGGGCACGGAGGGGGACGCAGCTTCATTGACTTACTGCACCTGCCTTTGGGTGTATGACACGTGGGCCCAACGGGTGGTTGGCCAACCTATCATACAGCCAAAGGCAGGTGCAGTAGAGGGGCAAGGAGTAGATGGCCAACACACACGTGAATTCAATGCAGTCTGCACTTCTCATATAAAGGCTCCCGCCAGTCCAATCTATGAGATCCTACACACCTACGCACCCAAGTGCATGAGTGGCCACTCCAATCGCAAGATTAGTTGGCTAGAAGCTAGACCCATGGAGGCGATGAGCGCAAGCATCAACCGGCTGTGCCCGATGGTCCACAATGCGGCATACGGCCCGGCACCAAGGAACATCTCTAGGTAGTGCTTGAGGCCGCCAGGGCAAGGGGCCGCTTGGACAATAGCTTCATCTCCTTGTTCGACGAGGTCCTCATCGGCTTCCTCGACAAGTTCACCGTCGTCAAGAAGCTCATGGACGACCTTGACGTACGCCTCCAGCCCACGCGCCCAGGCTCTGCGATGCCTGCCACCCTCAACGCCCTCTATGGTGACAACCTCTTCGACGCACTGGTGGCCCTGTGACTGCCGCCGTCGCGCCGGAGAATGTCCACCTCGAGGTCGCGCTCGCCGCGCAGCGCCTAGCGCAGCAAGACATCATCGACATAATCACCCACGTCTACGTGCAAATCGTCGACAAGGACTACTACATGCAAGAGGAGGATGATAGGACGCTGGCCTTCTTAGACGTAGGGCAACCTTGGACGACATTGTTCAGAAGCACGTTGAGCTTGCCGCCAACGCCGCTGCTCCTCACACGTCGGTTGGTGACCCGGTGCACTAGGGCGTGAGGATGTCGTTGATGGATACGTATGTATCTTTATCTATCCGTCAAATCCATGTATTAGTATATGGTACTACTAGTAGTTATCTTACCTTTTGCATCAACTTCATAATTTTCCTACGTACTCCATGCATGAACCGCCCCAGAACCAAACTTCTCATAACTCTAGGGGAAATCATTATTTCTATCTATCGGTCGCGCCATGGAGCAGAACCAAATTTTACAAGTTACAAGTTCGAAAGGAAAAGCCTGACGTGTTCGCGTCGCACCCCCACACGTTGGTCGGGCACACCGCTCAAGGGGGAATGCATGTTGTGTTGCATTTTCACTTACAAGTGGGACCGCAGTTGAGCAAACCGACTATCGGCAAACCCCCACCCGCCCACCGCGCGATGGCTGAGAAAATAGGAGGGAGAAGAGATGGCCGTAGCACGGACTCCAAGAAAATTGGTGTCGGATGGGACTCGTGTGGGTGGCTTATGCCGTACTACTAGACATTAATGCTAGTTATGGCCCATGCCACCCCACTATATTGAGGTGCTGGTTACGTAGAACAAATTTCCTGGAGTCCATGCTCAGCCCTCCTCTATCTCTCTTCTCAGCCAGCCAGCAGACACGCGGAGCCCATCGTCTGTTTGCTCATATGCGGTCCCACATGTCAGTGAAAACGCAAGAGGACCCACTGAACCTGCACATCTTTCACCTCGACGTGCTAGTGATGAAAAACAAATCCAATAAAGATCTTCGGTGGCCACTTTTGGAGTTACTCAAGAGTAGTAAGATTCTATTTATAGTTTAACCCAAGATGCACATCACGTGGCTTCAACTGCCACTCTATTTTCATGCATGACACGACCTGGATGCTGGATGTCCCACGTGTCGGCAAAAGGAGGAAGAACTCGACCAAATCTTTGGTTGTGCTCCCGGATTAGAGTAGTTGTGCTATCTTAAAATTTTATTGTGTAGAATAGGTGCAAGTTTTGGTATTGGGAAGAAGAGTACAACGATATATTGATAGAGCGCAATTTAGTAGATGTTCTAGCACTTTTAGCTAGCATAGAGGCTAGAGATGATACTAGTGTGTTGAATTTCGGGTTCCGGCAGACCCTCGAGGTTCGAACACTGGGGTGCACGTGGAGATTTCGCCTTCTACCTACCTGCACCCCTCCGCCTCGCTAAGATCTAAGCTATGGAAAGAACAGCACAAGAGACACAGGGTTTATACTGGTTCGGGCCACCGTTGTGGTGTAATACCCTACTCCAGTGTGTGGTGTGGTGGATTGGCTCTTGGGCTAATGATGAGGAGCAGTACAAGGAAGAACAGCCTCGCGAGGGTCTGTTCTTGGCTGGGGGGATGAACTGCTGGGAGGAGTTCAGTCGCCCTTCTCTCTGTGTGTGTGTGTGATGCTACTCGATCCTATCCTAGCTTGTTTCTCTCTTGGCTTCTAGATTCTCCCTTCTTGATTGCCCCCCTACCCTGGGGGTGGCTAGTCCTATTTATAGGCAAAGGCCCTGGGCCTCTTCCCAAATATTGAGCGGGAAGGGCGCCAACAATTGGCCATTTTGAAGGGGAACATCTGGTACACTTATCCTGACTAAAGTTGGTCCTCGCCTGCTAAAGGCTCTGGTGGTGACACTGGCTTGGGCTCCACAATGATTTCCTCCCTGCCGTTGGACTGGTCTTGGTCTCGTTGCACCGAAACGGGTGCCTTTACTTGATGCTCTCGCCTGCGCTTGCTCCCTTTGCACCAAAGAGGAAAGGAGGACACTGCGCGGGCTGGCGCTCGACTGGCGCCCTTGGTCATCATGGCTTGGTCACGGGAACCTCGTGAGGTACCCCGCCTTGATCTCTCTGCCTCCTCGCGAGCCAGCCTGATGAGGCCGTGCCTGAGGAAGCTCCGTGTCGTCCGCCCCGCGAGGCTTGGCCCCTCGCGAGGGTCTTGGGTTTGTGTTGATGAAGATGGGCCGTGCTGGGCCCCTCCTCGAGCCACGGCGCAGGCCGCAGGCAGGCAAGTCTGGGGACCCCCGTTCCTAGAACGCCGACAGTAGCCCCGGGGCCCGAGGCACGCCCGGACTTGGCCGTGCAGGGAGGCGAAAGGGCAAGAGCGAAGCGCCGCGGACCCTAACAGCCTGCGGCCTTGGGCGCCGCGTGGCGGTTGATTGGACGTGGGCATCTCCACTTCCCCACGGCACCTCGGCAACTGCACGGATTGGACAAGTCCCTGCATGCAAAGCAGGTCATGATTACCTGTGATCATGGGGGCCGACGGTTGGCCCTCGCCGGCTATAAGTACGGAGCGGCGCGCGCCCTTCCAGTTCATCCCCCCTTGCTTCTCCTTCTTCTTCATGGCTCCGTTGAGGAGGTTCTCAGCCGCAGAGAAGGGGAAGGCTCGCCATGTTGCGCCTGCCTCTCAGCCGCCCAAGCGCGACCGAGGGCGCCCTCGCAAACATCCTGTGGCCTCCACGGCAGCTCCCCGCGGCCGTGGAGATGATTTCCAGCATGGTGACGGGCGAACTGCTGCGGCCGGGGGGCGCGCTTCGGTCGCGAGTTCCCCTAGGCCGCGCTTTCGCACTGCAGAGGTGCTGCCGGAGTTCGTTGTGTGGTTAGCTTAGCCGACTAGCACCCGGCTTCAACTTCCTCGCGTCCTCCTCGGCGAGCTCCCGGCCGGCACCCTGGGCGGCCTCTGGCTTCAGGCAGACGGCTGCTGCAGCCGGGCCTCATTGGCTTCACTGGAGGTCTCTGCGGCCGGGAGCCTAGCCTTGACCCGCGGTTGGCAGACGTTTGCCCGCGTGCGTGGCCTGAGCCGTCGGTGCACCCTGCACTTCAAGTTTGATGGCGATGCCACCCTCTACGTGAGGGTGTTTGGGGAAGATGGTCGCCACGCAGGGTGCTGCCCTGAGGACGACGACCGCGACCGGGGACCCAGCCCCGGCGATGATGGAGAGGATAGCGCTCGTGTGATTGGCGGCGCTCAGGGTTCCCCAAGCTTCACCGGTTCTTCTTCAGGCGGCGACTCTTCTAGCGGTGGCCGCGGTCAGCCTCCATGCCGTCGTACCTGCTTGGGAGGTGGTAGCGCGTCTGCCCGCCGTCGCGCCTCGGTGAAGCGCGAGAGGGAGTTTGCCTGAGCCCCAGAGGCAGCTCGAGTCTTCCCTGCAGGCCGGTGTGAGGCGAGCTGCGCCTGATTTGTTCTTTCTTTTCCTTTTTCCTGCGTAAAAAGATAGTAGCGTGGAGCCCCGCGGGGGCGTGTTTGGGTTATTGCTATTAATCATCGCTTTGCTTCCGTTATCGTGCCTTCCGGCTACGTGCCCGCGCGTGGATAGTTCTCGGCCCCAGCCGTGGGGGGCGACCGACCCAGGCCCTGTGTTCGTGTCGCGGTGCCCGTGTGGCACGGACTGGAGGGGTGCTCCTGTAATGGACCCAGGTCGCGAAACCTTTGAACGACTAAGACGGAAACACTCACGAGGGCACTCGGCTGCCCCCCTCGCGTGGCCTTGCATAAGAGAAATCAAGGCAGGAGAGTGAAACGTCGAAGAACCACAAGTCAAAGACGGCAACAGCTTCAATAAGACTTCGAATGAGAATGAACAAGCCAACTGCGGAAAGCAAATGAAAAAGCCGCGTCCGGCACCTAATCTAGTCTTCGACGTCTTCTTAGGGCCTGAGGCCAGCGGTCCTGAGACTCCGGGGCATCTACAGCCCCAACTCATTATTACGTGAGAGTGTCACGGGCGGCGAGCTTCACAGGCGTTGGCCTTCTTCACAGGCTCCCGGCCTTTCTTGGGGGGGAGCAGGCTTCACGGGCATTTTCCCTCTTCATAGGCTCCGGGCCTTTTCCCAAATGCGACAGCTTCACAGGCATTTGCCTTCTTCATAGGCTCTGGGCCTTTTCCAAAAAGGATAATCTTCACAGGCATTCGCCTTCTTCACAGGCTCTGGGCCTTTTCCAAAAAGGATAATCTTCACAGGCTCTAGGCCTTTTTAGGGGTAGAACCTCCGGAGGTGCTGGATGTTCCATGCGTTCTGGACCGGTACCCCCTCCTGAGTCTCCAAGCGTGCGGAGCCAGGCCTGGAAACATGAACAACCTTGAACGGGCCCTCCCACATGGGTGAGAGCTTGTGCAGTCCCTCCCTGGAGAGGACCCGCCTGAGCACGAGGTCGCCTACCTCGAGAGTTCTGGGGCGGATGTTGCGGCAGTGATATCGTCGCAGTGCTTGTTGGTACCTCGCCGCTCGCAGCGCGGCCTCTCGGCGACGTTCCTCCCCCAGCACGAGGTCCATCCCCCGCATGGCGTCCTGCTGCGCCTCGTCGAACGCCAGGACCCGTGCGGAGTGACGTCTGACCTCGTGAGGGAGGACCGCTTTGGCTCCGTAGACCAGGAAGAACGAGGTCTCTCCAGTTGGCTTGGTCGCGGTTGTGCGGATGGACCACAACACGGACTAAAGCTCGTCGTACCAACCTCTGCCGCAGGCCTCGAGCTTCTTCTTGAACGTCCTGGTCTTGAGGCCCCTCAGGACCTCTGCGTTGGCTCACTCGGCCTGGCTGTTGCTTCGGGGATGCACCACCGAAGCGTAGCATATCTGCATTCCAAGGTTAGCACAGTATGTTTTGAAGAGGTTACTAGTGGACTGCGAACCGTTGTCTGTGATAATGCGGTTCGGCACCCCGAACAGGCTCACGATGCCCCTGATGAACTTGACCGCGGAACCCGCGGGGATGGTGCGGATGGCCTCTACTTCAGCCCACTTGGTGAACTTGTCCACGGCGACGTAGAGGTAGCGGTAGCCCCCTGGCGCCCGAGGAAACGGGCCCAGGATGCCCAGCCCCCAGATTGCGAACGGCCACGAAAGGTGTATAGTCTGCAGGCTTTCTGCCGGCTGATGGATCTGCTTGGCGTGGAACTGGGAGGCCTCACAAGCCTTCACCAGTTCGACGGCGTCATTGAGTGCGGTGGGCCAATAAAACCCACTGCGGAACGCCTTGCCGACGAGGGTCCGTGATGTTGAATGATGTCCACAGTCTTCGCCGTGTATATCTTCCAGCAGTTCCTTTCCTTGCTCCCTGGAGATGCAGCGCAGGGATACATCGTTTGGTCGCTTCCGGTAGAGCTCTCCATCCTTGATGCAGTATGCCGTGGCCAGCCGTGCCACACGCTCCGCTTCCTCCTCCTTCTCCGGCAGGGTCCCTTGTGTTAAGTAACTCCGGAGCTCCATGATCCAGCACCCCTCCTGGGGTTCCATCGTCAGGATCAGGCGTGCTCCTGAGGCCGGGCCACAGACCGGGGCTCCTGAGGCAGGTGGCTGGGGGAGCTCCTCCCGAGGCTGAGCCATGTTTGACAATGACAGCATGGCTGAGGGCTTGAAGAGCCGCTCCTCGAAGACGCCAGGCTCCTGCGGTAACCGCCTGGACGCCCGTTTGGCGATGTTGTCGGCCTCCTGATTGGTGCCACGGGGCACATGCTGCAACTCCAAGCCCCGGAACAGCTTCTCCATCCTGCGGACCTCCGCAAGTAGGCTTCCATGTGCTCATCTTTCGGCTCGTACACCTTGTTGGAGAAATTGACAAGGAGCTGCAAATCGCCCTTGATGGTGAGGCGTTTCACCCCCAGGGCAGCTGCGGCCTTCAAGCCCGCTATTAGACCTTCATACTCTGCTATGTTGTTGGAGACCTTTTCAACTTGCTGGAAACAGAGCTGTACAGCGTAGTAGAGCTTGTCCTGAGTGGGCGATATGAGCACCGCCCCAGCCCCAACGCCATGCCTGGAGAACGCCCCATCAAAGTACATGACCCAGCCTTCTGGCGCCTCGCTTCCCGGGGAGAGGGACCGATCCTCGTCGGCCTTGAGGCCTGGGGCCTCCAGCCATTCTGCCACAAAATCCGCTAATGCTGCTCCCTTGATGACTCTGGTCATGCTGAATTCGAGCTGAAACGCTTGCAGTTCTATGTTCCACTCAGCGACCCTTTCGGTTGAGTTAGGGCTCCTGAGCACTCTCTCCAAGGGGTATGATGAGACGACCTTGATGGGGTGACCCTGAAAATAGTGCCGCATCTTGAGCGAGGCCACCAGTAGCGCGAGGAGGAGCTTCTGAGGCATGGGGTACCATGCCCTCGCGTCCCGCAACACCGTGCTGACGAAGTACACTGGGTGCTCGACGAGGTTGTGTGCGTCAGTGCTAGTGACGCCCCCGGGAGACCATGGCGCCTCCTGAGGCGATGGGGCCTCCGGAGGCTGGCCATCTGGGAGAGGGGCCCCTTCCGCCTCCGGTACACTCCTCTGCGGCGGCTGATCCTCCTTAGCCGTGGTGGCGGTTTCTGTGGGCCTTCCTTGTTCCTGTTTCGCCTTGTCCCGGGCTGCTACTGTGGTTTTGATTCGACGCTCCTCCCTAACCGCCACCAGGGCTGCGCTGGCGGAGTAGGGAGTGGCGGCGAGGTAAAGCACCAGGGGCTCTTGAGGGCGCGGAGCCACCATGACCAGAGGGCTGGTCAGGTATCTCTTGAGATCTTGGAACGCCTTGTCGGCCTCTTCAGTCCATTCAAAGGGCCCCTTTTTCTTCATTAGCTGGAAGAAGGGCAGCGCTCGCTCCCCCAACTTGGAGATGAAGCGCCCTAGCGCGGTCACGCGCCCAGTGAGCTTCTGCATTTCTCTGAGGGTCTTTGGCGGGCTCATGTCCTCAACCGCCTTGACCTTTTCCGGGTTAGCCTCGATGCCTCAGTGGGACACGAGGAAACCCAAGAGCTTGCCCGAGGGGACTTCGAACACACACTTCTTTGGGTTGAGCCGCAGGTTCACTACGTTGAGGCTCGCGAAGGTTTCCTCCAGGTCTTGTATCAGGGTCCTAGCCTCCCGAGACTTCACCACTATGTCATCGACGTAAGCCTCGACGTTCTTCCCGAGCTGCGGGCCCAAGGTGATATGCATCAGCCGCTGAAAGGTCGCCCCTGCGTTACGCAGCCCAAATGGCATGCATGTGTAGCAGTACACCCCACATAGGGTTAGGAAGGCTGTCTTTTCGATGTCTTCTACCGCCATCTTGATCTGGTGATACCCAGAGAAAGCATCCAAAAAGCATAGCAGGTCGCATTCTGCGGTGGAATCGATGATCTGGTCGATGCGGGGGAGCGGGAATGGATCTTGCGGGCATGCCTTGTTGAGGTTGGTGAAGTCGACACACATGCGCTCCTTCCCTCCCTTCTTTGGCACAACGACAGGGTTGGCCAACCAATCCGGGTATCGGACCTCGCGAATGACCCCAGCGGCTTCTAGCTTGCGGGTCTCTTAGACGATGAAGGCCTGCTTTTCTGTGGACTGCCGCCTTGCCTTCTGCTTCACAGGGCACACGTTGGGGCACACGTTGAGGTGATGCTCGATTACGCTCCTAGGGATCCCTGCCAACTGGTCAGGCTCCCAAGCGAATACCCTCTTGTTCGCGCGCAGGAACCTGACCAGGGCCTGCTCCTGCTCGGGCTCGAGGTTGGGGCCTATGGTGAAAGTGGCATTGGTGGACCCGTCCTCATCGACGGGTATCTTCTTGGTTTCTGCCTTGTCTTGGGTGAACAACTGTTTCTTCTTGGCGGGTGTAGCCCCCTTGGGCTCGGGGGTCTCCGAGTCGGCGGGCTGTGCCGACGCCGCTGTTTTGAAGGCGAGATCGAGCACTCGCAGCGCGTCTCCGGTGTCCCCGTGCATGGTGAGGACACCGCTGCTCCCGGGCATCTTCATGAGGTTGTATGCCGGGTGCGTCGCAGCCATGAACTGGGCCAGTGCTGGATAGCCGAGGATGGCGTTGTAGGGGAGGCCGATGGGGGCGATGTCGAAGTCGACCAGCTTCGTGCGGAAGTTTTCGTAGGTGCCGAAGGTTACTGGGAGCCGGATCTGTTCCAAGGAGCTGGATGACCCGCCCCCAACGCCTGAGAAGGGCCGGCTGGGTTGCAGCCGTTCCAGGGGTATGCAGAGGAGGTTGAAGGCCTCAACCGAGAGCACGCTGAGGCCCGCGCCGCCATCGATGAGAGTTCTGGTGACGGCCACCTGGCAGATGGTGGGGGTGCACAGCATGGGGAGCGCACCCGAGCAGGCCGAGTTGGAGGGGTGGTTCTCCGAGCTGAAGGTCAGGCCGGCCTTGGGCGCCGCCTGGTCTGGGAGAGCCCCCTACCGCGTGGAAGCGACGCTGACCCGGCAGATGAACGGCTTGACGTGGTGACTTGTAGGCGGCGCCTGCGAGCCGCCCAGGAGGGCCGCGATGACCGGGGGTGTTGGTGTAGCGTGGTGGGCGAGGAAGAGGCTGCGGAGCTCTTCCCAAGAGGCCACGGAGGCTGCCGGCAGGTGGAGCAGCCATGCGTGCGGAGCGCCGGCGAGGGCCATGGGAAGCCAGTTGGCCATGGCCCTATCATCACCTCCAGCTTCGAGGATGGCCTCCTCGTACGCCAGCAAGAAGGCCAGCGGATTAGTCGCGCCACTATAGCGCGGCGGCGTCGTTGGCTTGAACTTGTTTGGCCACCGTACCCGTTGCAGGGCCGGGGCCAGGGCTCGGAGCCCCCTGGCCCCCGTGCTGGCGCCGGCGGCTGGAGTGGGCGACGCGCTACTCATCGCGGGGCAGGTCGTGGCGGTGGCGGAAGGGAAAATTCCGGTGCACCCCTACCTGGCACGCCAAATGTCGGATTTCGGGTTCCAGCAGACCCTCGAGGTTCGAACACTGGGGTGCGCGCGGAGATTTCGCCTTCTACCTACCCGCACCCCTCCGCCTCGCTAAGATCTAAGCTATGGAAAGTACAACACAAGAGACACAGGGTTTATACTAGTTTGGGCCAGCGTTGTGGTGTAATACCCTACTCCAGTTTGTGGTGTGGTGGATTGCCTCTTGGGCTGATGATGATGAGCAGTACAAGGAAGAACAGCCTCGCGAGGGTCTGTTCTCGGCTTGGGGGATGAACTGCTGGGAGGAGTTCAGTCGCCCTTCTCTCTCTGTGTGTGTGTGATGCTACTCGATCCTATCCTAGCTTGTTTCTCTCTTGGCTTCTAGATTCTCCCTTCTTGATTGACCCCCTACCCTGGGGGTGGCTAGTCCTATTTATAGGAAAAGGCCCTGGGCCTCTTCCCAAATATTGAGCGGGAAGGGCGCCAACAATTGGCCATTTTGAAGGGGAACATCTGGTACACTTATCCTGACTAAAGTTGGTCCTCGCCTGCCAAAGGCTCTGGTGGTGACGCTGGCTTGGGCTCCACAATGACTTCCTCCCTGCCGTTGGACTGGTCTTGGTCTCGTTGCACCGAAATGGGTGCCTTTAATTGATTCTCTCGCCTGCGCTTGCTCCCTTTGTACCAAAGAGGAAAGGAGGACACTGCGCAGGCTGGCGCCCGCCTGGCGCCCTTGGTCGTCATGGCTTGCGTCACGGGCACCTCGTGAGGTACCCCGCATTGATCTCTCCGCCTCCTCGCGAGCCAGCCTGATGAGGCCGTGCCTGAGGAAGCTTCGTGTCGTCCGCCCCGCGAGGCTTGGCCCCTCGCGAGGGTCTTGGGTCTGTGTTGATGAAGATGGGATGTGCTGGGCCCCTCCTCGAGCCACGCCGCAGGACACAGGCGGGCAAGTCCTGGGACCTCCATTCCCAGAATGCCGACATAGTGCACTTGTTGATAGAATAGAGGCTAGACACGTCTACTTCTTTACACTCGAAGAAGAAATAAGCACGTAGGATCGAGCCTCTGCAGATCAACAAAGAATGCATCGAGAAGGCACTAATCCAACTTACCGGAGCAGTTATGGAAGTTGGATATCTTCTAAAATGTATTCTTGTGGTTCTTTTTTTCTAGTCAATATTTTGGTGATGTATTTCCATGTACCAAAAAATCAATGATGAAAAAAAAGATATGTGTTTGCAAAGAAAAATGTACGCGGCCGGGATGCGTCCGCGTGTTCAGCGCACGGCCACCACATCTGAGAAATGGCCCGGACATGACCCCATTGCCCTACCCAAACGGACAGAATCCAGGCAAAACGGAGGTCCGTTTGGGGTCATGCATTGGAGTTGGCCTTACAAGTGGGACCGCAGTTGAGGAAACCGACTATTGGCAAACCCCCACCTCGCCAGCCACGCGATGGCTAAGTTAGAGAAACAACGATGTTGAAGAGATTGTTGTAGCACGGACTCCAACAAATATGGTGTCAGATGCAAGTCGTGCTGGTGGCGTGTGCCATACTCCTGAACGTGAATGCTTGTTCTGGCCCATGCCACCCTACTACTCCTACTACTTACAGTAGTAGTATCGAGGATTCGATGAGCTGGTTACGTACAGCAAACACATTAACACATGGCCCACCTCATACTGCGGCCAAATTTCCTGGAGTCTGTGCTAGGTACAATTATGTATTCGGAAAATATTTTTTTGCCTCATCGCAGCACCCACTCAGAGAAGCGACTCGAAAGCCATTCATAAATTTAGTAAGTTTATCACAGGCATATCATTTTATTACATACAACAGGTCATCAACCCACAACGACAACGAGGATACATTATAAATACTAAAGTTTTCATCACACAACAAATAACAAGCAATGAAATGAACTTCAACTCAACCAATCCTCACCGTTAGAATCGCTTGCTTTGAACCACAAGTGATTCTCTCGGAATGGCCAGCTACTGTCAATCTCGAGACAAACGCAGGACTGATCATCCAGGCTGAAAGCGACATACTATATCACGACCAGGGTTGAGAACCACCGCAATGTCCGATGTATAGATACAGTTGCTTCTCATAAATGGTAGTAACATTGTGTCAACAGCAGTGGGATCGCCTTTCACCATCATTGGAAAGTTTTGTCCAAGGAAGAGCGATTTTGCTCCAAGACTATCAATACGGTACCAGGGAGAAGGTGTTGGCGCTAGCACAGTAGTATCCATTCCGAATACCATACGACGGGTGTTGGAATAGGTCCGGAGAGTGCGACCATGGGAGACAACACCTGCTTCCTTAGTAGTAACATTAGTAGTAGGCTGTATACAGACAAGAAGTAGTGATCCATCAGAAGATGCCATGTGCCACTGAGTATATCGGCCCTCCTTGTCCTCATCTCCCCCTTGGTTATAAAATTTTTCAAGTATAGGTGGTGGAATGTCCACATGACCTTGGAAACACAAGAAGAAGGTTAATTAGTAAAGAAGGGAAACTTTCTTACTCGCATGCATGTGGATGAAACAATTATAATTACGGTGGAAGACAAACGTACCGAAACTACGAGGATCCCATGCAAAAACAGTGCCAGGAGTGGTGGCAGCAAACACAAGACCCTCGTATTCAATTGCATCACAGTACACATCCATGTATAGAAACTGATTTTTGAGCAATATCCATCCAGTCGAACCATGAAGGACGGCAACAAACTTGTCGAAGATAGCAACAACTTGATAGTTCTTGTAATTCCAAGAGCGGTTGGGCACTCGAGAAATTGCTATCTTCTGTAGACGACAGTCACCATGATCATATTTGAACGTACGTAGATCATCTGTGTGCTCAACCTCAGGGCACTCAGAGATTTTTGGAAGTGGAATCTGCTGACGAGTGTACACATTCACAAGTTCCCACTCGCAATTGTACCCAATATAAACAACCCAATCTCCATTTGCGCCTGCCCAAGCCTTGCCCTCAAGTGATGGCATCTTAACATCATACGTATCATTATCAAGTGACATCAACTTGCACAAGGCGAGGCTTCCCTCGTCCCCGCGCTAGTCAGCAGGGTCACAGAGAAGAAGATAAGGGACATCAAACCACTCCTGGACCCTTGGGTTCCTTGTAATGATGTTATTAGTTGAGTTGAGAATGTTAACGAACCTGCCATGGTAGCCGAGGTGATGACGTCGCACCGATCAATGAGTTCCCCCACCACGTCATCTTTTAGATCAGGGCAAGTATAACAGGCTCGATTCCGTCTTGTGCCCTCCATGGAGAAGACGATCGAACAATGGCTGAAGGAAGGGTGAAGGCAAATGGAGGAGGGAGGAAGAGCGTGCGACAACAGTTCCAAATCGAGAGGGAAAGGCGAAGAGTCGGTGGACGGTTGCCAGTTTGCCATGGTACACGAAGAGGCGCCCCGGCCTACAAGTCCTTTCGGAAATTGTACAAAAGGAATCGTCGTCATCTCACTGACATGTTGGAACGGGACCACATGTCAAAGAAACATGGTGTGTAAATTCTCGTGCAAAATGCGATCTGGCCGCGTTGGCCCGAGGTGCCGCATTAGTTATCGACCTTTATTTTTTTAACATACAATCTGAGTGGATAGCTCCTGTGGTCATCACACGTGAGCGGATATATAGGTGGGCTAGGTGGGCAGGCGACAACAATCTATGTGCTAAAAGAGTTGATCTCGAAAAAAGAGTTGATCCAATGCTTGGTTTTGTTTGGATTTTCCAACTATGACCATTGGATAGAGTGAATCAATGGCTTACGTTCAAAGTTATCCTCATAGTACTATTGAATGGTATAGGAACGTGGAGAGATTTGGTTGATTTTATATCGCTGAATAATATAAAATATTATGAGTGCAGACGCTCCACCCCGAGGTTTGTAGCTCCTTCTCGGTCGTCAGGAATCTATGTTCTTCCACTCTTTCGTTTAAGACATGAGCTTTGTTCATCCTATTGCCGGCACGCGGGACATCTATATGCCTCCATTTTACAAAATCATACAATATGCCTCCATGACAGGCGGGACATCTAGCATCAAGGTGGCGTGTCATGCAAGAAAATGGAGATATGTAGTGCATAAGTGAGTCATGCACTTTGATGACACCTAGTACTACGTAATATTTTTCTCCTCGATGGCACGTGAATAGTGCACGTACTCAATGACATAGCATGTGATGGTAGCCATGGACATGGTCGTCCCTTTTTGAAGAGAGTACTAATAAATACATAACTCTGATGTGTCCCGTCAACGAGGAGCTTGCTTACTATGCCTTCTCCCTCGCCAACGCGTGCGCAGTGGCTCGCAACACGAGGAGAAACTTTTGCTTACAAGTGGTGGACGTGCAGCAGTTCATTTGGTGTCAGATTGCCAAAAGTAGTACCATCATTGTTGTTTGACTTCCGGAAGAGGAGAAGAGCCAAGCGCAAGGTCACCTACTAACCTAGTACAGTACTACTATAGCCAAAGCCGGTCCACCTTTTTAGAGCATGGTTAATTAATATAGGCAGCTCTTGCAGCGGCACATCATTTAGAGCAAGTACTCTCTTCGTAGGATCAAAGGAAGTGAAACAAAAGTTGGAGTGGACGCTAGATTGCCAATTAAAACATGATTACATAGGAAAAAATCCTATAGCATTCTGTCCTATGAATCAAATGACCAATGTAGGAAAATTATGAGGGGGGGGTCTCTCCAACAGTGTTCCTCGGCTCACACCTAGCATCACGGTGGTCGAACTTGGAGTCATTCATCGGGTACACGTGGCATCTCAGATCTGGTACTCCAATATTAGTTTGGCTCTATGTGATGTGGCAACTTCATATACTAACCGGATGGTGTCCATACTACTACGGTACTCACACTCCAAGAAGTGACTCGAAAACCATTCATAAATTGACTCTATTACATGCATTTGCAAATGTACCATTCATTACATACAACAAGTCATCAACACACAACGACAACGATGATACATGTTGGATTATAGATTATTTCCAACAAAACATTCTAGTAAATACTGAAGTTTTCATCACACAACAAATAACAAGCAATGAAATGAACTTCAACTCAACCAATCCTCAGCGTTGGAAACGCTTGCTTTGAACCATAGGTGCTCTGGGAAGGGCCAGCTATTGTCAATATCGAGAGCAACACAGGATTGATCATCCAGGCTGAAGCGGCATATATCAGGACCAGGGAAGGAAACCACCGCAATGTCCGAGGTATAGATATAGTAGCTTCTCATAAATGGTAGTAACGTTGTGTCAACAGCAGCTGGATCACCTTTCACCATCATTGGATAGTTTGTCGAAGGAAGAGCGAGTTTTCTCCAAGACTATCAATACTATACCAGGGAGAAGGTGTTGGTTCTAGCACACTAGTATCCATCCCAAATACCCTGCAACGGGTGTTGGAATAGGTCCGGAGAGGGCGACCATGGGAGAGAACACCTTCTACCTTAGTAGTAATAATCATAGTGCACTGTATACCGACAAGAAGAGGTGATCCATTGGAATTAGTTGCCAGGCGCCACTGAGTATATAAGTTCTGCTCGTCCTCATGCTCGTGATCATCACCATCGTCATCTCCCCCTTGGTTATAAAAGTTATCAAGTATAGGTGGTGGAATGTTCACAGGACCTTGGCAACACAACAAGAATGTTTAATTAGTGAAGGGAAACTTGCTAACCCGCATGCATGTGGATGAAACAATTATAATACGGTGGAAGACAAAAGTACCGAAACTACGACGATCCCATCCAAAAACAGTTCCACGAGTGGTGGCAGCAAACACAAGACCCTCGTATTGAATTGCATCACAGTACACATCCGTGTATAGAAACTGATTGTTGGGCAATATCCATCCAGTCGAACCACGAAGGGCGACAACAAGCTTGTCGAAGATAGCAATGACTTGATAGTTCTTGTAATTCCAAGAGAGGATGGGAACTCGACAAATTGCTATCTTGAGTAGATCACCATCACCATGATCGTATTTGAATGTACGTAGATCATCTGTGTGCTCAACCTTAGGGCACTCGGAGATTTTTGGAAGTGGAATCCGCCGACGAGTGTACACATTCACAAGTTCCCACTCGCAATTGTACCCAATATAAACAACCCAATTTCCATTTGCGCCAGCCCAGGCCTTACCCTGAAGCGATGGCATCTTGACATCACACATATCGTTATCAAGCGGCATCAACTTGCACAAGGCGAGGCCTCTGTCGTCCGCGCCCATGCGAACAGGCTTATAGTGAAGAAGATAGGGGAGATCAAACCGCTCGTGGACCCTTGGGTTCCTTGTAATGATGTTATTAGTTGAGTCGAGAATGGGCTTGAATGAACCTGCCATGCTAGCCGAGCTGATGACATCGCATCGATCAATGAGTTCCCCCACCACGTCATCTTTCAGATCAGGGCAAGAATAACAGGGTCATTTCCGGCATGTTCCCTCCATGGAGAAGACAATCGAACAATGGCAGAAGGAAGGGTGAAGGCAAATGAAGGAGGGAGGAAGAGCGTGCGACAACAGTTCCAAATCGAGAGGGAAAGGTGAAGAGTCAGTGGATGGTTGCCAGTTTGCCACAGTACACGAAGAGGCGCCCCGGCCTACACGTCCTTTCGGAAATTGTACAAAAGGACTCGCCATCGTCTCACTGACATGTTGGAATGGGACCACATGTCAACGAAACATGGTGTGTAATTTCTCGTGCAAAATGCGATCTGGCCACGTTGGCCTGAAGTGCCGTATTATTTCTTGACTTTATTTTTTTAATGGCGTGCCGTTCAGTTTTGAAGCATGACTAACTGGTACTGTTTGCAGATAAAATTTAAACTACCCTACCACTACTCCACCTCTAGTACTAGTAGTATAAAAAAGATATATAGGCTGGAGCTTCAGAGCTTTCTTGCTAAGGGCTGCCCACTTGCTTCTCACACTATCACCCTCTCTCCAGATCTAAAAAAGAAGGCCTCTCTCTCCCTCCTCACAGGTGGTCACAGATCCTCCGGGGAAGAAAAGGACGTGCAGCGTTGACGCACTCGTCGTCGGCGAGCGAGGTCACGCACTGACGACAAGGCCATCCTCTCAGACCTAGTGCCCACGCGGGATGGCCTCCATCCCCTAGCTCGCTGCTGTTGTGCGTGCAGAGGACGACGACCACGAGCGAAGCCACTTCCCGCCGACCCTCAGGTATGCTACCACTTTTCGAACCACACCCTTGTTCTATTGCCCCATCTGCCATGTCGCTACATGTGGATCTTTTTCCACTCCACCATCTTCCCAATTTGCTATCCTCTGCTTTGCTGGTCATGCAGATGAAAACCTTAATTTGCACTATTAGAGGAAACCCTACTTCATGCAGACTAATCCATGTCTGGGTTGAATAAGGAAAGGAAGGGAGACTATACTATCCAAGAGAGTAGGTATCAAACCCGCATCTAGGTTGAAAAGGGGAAAATTAGTAGCTAAGCAACGAGTCTCGTGTCTCTTTGTTGAAGAATGGTAGAAAGGCATGACAACGCAATAGGGAATGACCAGGTCGATCGGTTTGTTGTCCTCACATAGGAAAAAGGTGGCTAAACATAACAAAAATGGGACGTAATCCACATATGTTGTCTTGATATTTGTTGCTCTGGGCAACCATACCTCCCTCACCACTCTATGCGTCCGTGGAGGTACATCGTACTGGTGCGCCCACTGTCCGAATGGGCCTCCCATGCTCTTATTGTCACTTTTTTGCTATTAGTATAACGCCAGCAGTCAAGTCAAGCAATGCTACTGCTAAAGTGATGCCACATTTAACTAATGCCACACTCAGTCTAATGCCACCGATAAATTTAAGCAATGCCATTTAATGTCACTAGATTATTTCAGGGTTTGCTGTTGATTGTGGATGTATTAAAGATTTTTCAGCTAAGGCATTCTAATACTGTTGCACATCCAGTAAGCCAGTATACCAACAATGAAACTTGTTACTACCTTCAGATTTTTGCACTGTTAATGCTTATATATTACATACCTCACTTTCATGAGATAAGTTAATTTTTTTGTACAATGTCACCAAAATACCAAGGCATTGATGTCATTTTATTTTTGTTAAACTGCACAAAAAATTATGAAGACAAGAGGAAATGTCAAGAGTGGGCACCTCCTCCTCCGACTGTTCTCTTCATTCATTCGATCAAGTGTTTATGTTTGATCAATTATCAAGATTGGGATAGCAATTTTTAAGGTCCCCTCGAGTTCGAAATGATATTTACCTTGGAGGTACATGGTTTGCAATTTTTTATACTGTCATTAGTTAATAATGCTAGTTACCTTCATACTTTTGTATTTGGTTTAATGCTCATGCATAGCTAGTATACCAATGCTGAAACGTGTGACCTTTACATTTTGTATTGTTAATTCTTATAGAAATCTTCCAGTGCCAGAGTTTATTGAAATATGTTCAGTAAAACAATTGTACTGTACCCTGTAATAAAATAACTACTCTACTGTTGCACTAGCCATTGGATTAGTGTATATTTGTAGTATTCGAAATTTCGAATGGTGTTGCATTAGCGTATGGACATAAATAAAGTGTGGCAAGCTTTCCCAGATATGTGCTCAAGAAAACTACTACCTGTTTTTCAAAATACTAGACGTTTGGGTACTTTAAACTGAATCGTGAAAACGTCTTATATTAAGGAACAGAGGGTGTAGAGTTCACTCAAATTATCCCGGTAAAGCTAGTCACACATTTGTTAAAATTAATGTTCATTATGTTACCGGAGGAGGTCTGTAAGTTTGTCTCTAATGCCTGTCAACTACATACCTGACATCATGATGTAATGTTAAGTCATTTCCTTTTGTACAGTGTCACTGAATTGTCAAGGCGGTGATGCCATTTTATTTTAGTTGAACTGCACAAAATATGCTTAAAAGAAGAGGAAAGGTCAGGAACGATCATTCTTTCAGAAAGAACTATATATGCCTTTCTGACATCAGCCGTTGTTGCCTTATTTATTCCTTCAAACAGGTGGTTAGAAACAGTGTTTCAACCTTTTCCCATTAAGAAATTGGAATGCTTATATTTGTGAGTTTATGCTTCAACTAGTGCCACTTTTATAGTAATCACACTTTCAATATCTATGCAAATAGGGATGCTCGATTTTAGTGGAACAGCACAAAAAGTCCAACTGGTTCAACATTAGGAGCATGTTTTCTTCCAAACCTTTATATCCAATTGGTGGCACTATGAGCTGTTCATTAAGAAGGTACATGGTTTGCTACTATCTTGCTACTCTTTGTACTGTCATTAGATAGTAATACTAGTGGTTTGCATGTGAATTTATTGGCAGGGTGGACCTACATTGGAAGTGCAGGATAGGATTCAATGATTGGATTCTCAATTTCGGTTGTATCAATTTCACCTCTTCCATCACTGCAAACATGGATATCCTTGGTCTGATGAAGAATAGGTTCTATATTTCTGCTCTGAACAAGCAAACCAATTCAGTATGAAATTGTCTAGGGTAAAACATGACTGTATCAAATTGTCCAGTGCAAAACATGACAGATGCTAAGCGAAAGAGACATGTTTAAACCGAAAACACAAGGTGGGGTATATGTTTACTAGTTGCTTGACATTTGTGCAGATAGAGATGTCTGCCCGTTGCTATTTGGCAAACACACAAAGTGACCGCAATTTTGGTTGAACTGTACAAGAGAATAGTATAGTCACTGCATGCAGTGCCATTTGAAAATAGACACAGAAAGATTGGATAGTCACTTCATGGACTGCAGAAAAGTAGAACTGTACTATCTATTGGCCAACACTAGGTGCTTCATTGCTTTGTTCTGATTATACAATGGGCATCATTTTGCCTAAGTTAAAGTTTGTATTCTGAAAATAGTCTCGCCGTGTGATTGAGAGAAGACCAAATCATATTGCAGTGGATGTTCCTCCATCATGTGTGGTTCATTCTCATGGTTCCAGCTGTGGGTGAAACCACTTACGTTTGCAAGAGGAATTGTAGACTTCACAAACAAATTTGTCTTCCAGTCTGTACTGAATGTTGGCCAAGAGAAGCATCCATGTTAGTAGGAAGAACATATGTTTTTTCTATATCTTTGCTTTTGGAGCTACATATTTGTATACGATCTGTGAATCATTGAGATGCATTAACATGTTGATCTTATGTATGTGAATCGTACTAGTTGGTTTTAGTTGTGGTTGATCTTTTCTTTTGGAGCTACATATTTGTATATGATCTGTGAATCATTGAGATGCATTAACAGTTCCTTATATCTGTTCGCTCAGTGTTTACAAGTTACTGATCGATCACTAGCCAGCCTACTAATGCGCTCCTGTCAGTTTTAGTTGCGACGCAAGAACCGAAGTGGCAGTTTTTTGAATAAAAATGCCTACCTCTGAAGAAACTGACAAGCTTCTTTGAAGAAAATGCCATGCGAATCTGAAGAAACTACCAGCGAAAACGTTCGCAAATGCCTTATCTCCCGGCTAAAGTTCATCAACTAATGCCCTCGGCTGCGACTCGTTGCATGCTGCTCTGCGTACTGGCTGCGAGCGATTTTGAGAGCCTACATGCAGCCGGCCATAAGTAATGCAGTTAACTGATGCGAAAAAGATGCGCTTTAATTGTTGCGGGCCTTTTAAATCCGTGGAATCATTATTGACAAGGAGGGAGATGATTCGAGTGCACTCGTTTGACCGTCAAGCCGGCATGCGACCTAGCACGGATGGGATGGGACGGCACAGTCAGAATTTCAGTTTCTCTAGTTTTCCACAGCAAGCTAGTGCGCTAAGCTATGCCTGCTTAATTATGCATTGAATTCCAATGACCGTCGTGCTACCTTCCGCCTATAAGTACTATTTCCCAGCCTTATATGGTGGCACCATGACCCAACTCGCCCTATCCTCATAAGCCCCCACGGGCCCGATGTCGCTCGCCACTTATCCTTGCTCTCTCCACGTCCGCCATGCCCCCGGTCATCCGCGATAGGCGAGGCCGGAGGCAGTCACCGCCGGAACTAGTGTTCGGTTTTTCACCGAAAGGCAGACGAAGGGAGAATGCATTCTATCGGTCTTTAGATGGCAATGCAGAGATCGAGGGCTTGTTGGAGCGCGACCGCCTGGCGGAGGAGCAGGAGTTGTTGGAGCGCGACCGCTTGGCGGAGGGGCAGCGTATCGCCGATTTGCGCCGCCAGCAGGACATGGAGCAACGGCGCACCGAAGCTCTGAGTAGTCAGAAGAGCACCCGCAACTGGGCCGACTACGTGGTGGCCTAGGCCCGGCAAATAGCCCTGGAGGCTGTCGGGCACGCATGTGTTCGCGATGCCGATTTTTACTACCAGCTCGTCAAGTGGGTTTCCCGCTTAGAAGCCGAAGCTTCGGTGGACCACGCTGGCATGGAAAGGGCCAACACGCGCGAGCAACACGCCCTATCACACCTCTGGCAAGTCCGAGGCGAGGCGGAGGACGCCGATGTCGGCGTTTAGCGTGTACCGCAGATGGCGGCCGACATCGTCTAGTTAGCTAAGAGTAAGTTAGTACTTGTACTATACTAGAGTATTAGTGGGATTAGATAGTTAACTTGGCTATGATGGTTGTCAACGTGGAAGTTCAATACTCTATATGTGGATCAGACATGTTACTTTGCTCTGAATGTTGAACTTTCCGTTTGAACGTATGGGATGGGCTGTATTTTTTTAGATGGGTTGTATTTGTCCTCCACGGGTTTAGAGGCTGACTTGTGGGCCTACCAAGTTGATGCATAGACAATCAGGAGATGATTGTACGTGGAGAGGGTGACAGAAGGGACCCGCCAAGGTCATGGCAGTATGCAAGCAAGTGCCTCCTTATTTCAAGCCAATAAAAAAAAAGGCTCCTCCTAATGGATTTCTGACATCTGGGTCCCATGCCATTGTCAATGTAGTCAATAAACGAGATAATTGCACAACGAGAGGCTGACACCAGGGACCCAGCAGCTTGCCCAGTTATTTTTGTTTTGGGTTAATTTGATAAATGCCACTCCAAATCTGGTGTTTCTGAGAAATGCCACTGCAATTTCGAAACTTTGAAAAATGCCATTTCATGCCATTTCCAGTGGCATTTTTTGAAGTCTGGAGTGGCATTTTTCAAAGTTTGCAAATTGTAGTGGCGTTTTCCAAAGTTTGCAAAAATTAAAGTGGCATTTTTCAAAGTTTGGAAATTGCAGTGGCATTTTTATGAATCGCCATAATTGGAGTGGCATTTATCTAATTTGGTTTTGAGACGGAAGCAGGGTGTCAACTGGGTTGTGCGGGGCACTCTGGCCTGTCTAGACAGCATTCTCTTTTATGTTTACCACAGACCAGCCCAATAGTTTTTTTTTCTGAAAATGGCTAGCCCAGTTTTTTTGTGATTTGCCAAGTAAGTCGCTTTGTCAGGCCTGTTGGGCTACAAATCTTTGAAGACGAGGAGAGCTTCATTTGGCTGGACAAGAAAATGGCCTATCAGTAATGAGAAATGGGTTATACATTTTTAAAACACATCAAACTAGCAATTAGTTTCAAATTTCTTTTTTTCATTCTGAGTTTTTAAATTGCATTAATATTTATGTGTGGACAATTTGTTGGATTTTATATTGATATACATTTATTTTTAAAATCAGTTTGAATGTGACTCGAAATTTCGGGATTAAAAACAGTTCAGACCGCACCGAAATATGAAAAATTTCGTATAATTTTTTTAACCGTGGCCACAATATGGGTTGTAATGCTAACAAAAAGAATATTGGCTCGAAAAAAACCTTAAGAATTAACAAATAGGCTGTAAATTATTAGAAATAACGGCAGATGGGCTGTATGCTGTTTTCCACAGATTTGAGGCTTTCCTAAAAAAAGGTTGACGCACAAGTAGTGACTGTTGGATGTCCATCCAACGGCTGTCGTGCTTCTTCAATCTCTGCTCTTCCTGCTCCAGCCGCTCAAACAAGCGCCGGCGGGACTGCCTGCTCCCTCCTCCCCGCGGCCGGGTGTGCTGCCGCGCAGGCCTCACCGCCCCACCGTACTCCCATTGTTGTCCTAGCCATCCCTCTACTCACCCACACCTGCTGTTATTATCCGACGACGGCAGACGAACCAGTAAACCCTCATACAGTCGTACTCCCCTCCATGTGGGAAACAACTGCCGAGTCTTCTCGGCCACCGTTTCGTTCCCTTCCTCGCCTTGGTGCTCTCGGCGCGGCCTAGTCAATGTGGTCAACGACCGACATGCATCTGAAATGGACTATACGTGGAGAGGCTGACAGCTGGGTCCACAGCCGCATGCAAGGAAATGTCTCCTTATTACGCGCAAAATAATGATTCCTTCACCTGACATCTGGGACCCACCAAAAGGGCCTCTGTATTTCGCGAAAAAAACGTTTCCGCTGCTAACAGCTCAGACTCACCAGCTATATCTTCGCACGCAAGGAAGTGCGTCCTTAGTACGCAGAAAAAATGAATACTCCCCCTGCTAGTTGGGACCCAGTATAGTGGGAAGCTAACTTTTGGGCCTACTAAGTTGACGGGGACGGAGGGCTTTGTCAACTTAGTCAATATGCACGATTCTAGCTCCAGTGATCGTATATTGTCCATCCAACGGTCGTAGTGCTTCTTCAACCTCTGGTCTTCTTGCTCCAGCCGCCCAAACCAGCGTCGGTCGTGCCTCGTGCTCCTGCCTCCTGTGGCCAGCTGTGATGCGGTGGAGGCCTCGCCGCCCCCAACTACTCCCACCGTTGGCCAGGCAATCCCTCTACTCACCCACACGCCCTGTTATTCTGCGGCTACGGCAGCCTCACACCGCAGCGAACCAATGAACCCTCATACTCCTCTACGCATGGGCATCCACTGTTGCGTCTTCCTCGGCTCCGCGTCGTCCCCTTCCTAGGCCTCGCCGTCGTCCGCCACCCTGGTGCTCTTGGCGCGACGTGGTCAACGTGGTCAAGGAACGACTTCCATCGCAAGAGTACTGTACGTGGACAGGCTGACAGCTCGGTCCATGGCAGCCGCAAGGAAGTGCTTCCTTATTACGCGAAAAATAATTATTCCTCCACCTGACAGCAGGGACCCACCGGATGGGCCACCGTATTTGGCAAAAAAATGTTTCCCCCTGATTGTTGGGACCCATCGGATAGGCCACCTTATTTCGCAGAAAACCTTCCACCCACTGTCAGCTCGGACCCACCGGAAGTTCTGCCTTATTACGCACAAAAAATGAATACTCCCCCTCCTAGTTGGGACCCACCTTGGTGGGTGGTTGAATTGTGGGCCTACTAAGTTGACGGGGATGGAGTGCTTTGTCAACTTAGTCAATATGAACGATTCTAGCTCCAATGATTGTATGATGTCCATCAACGGCCGTAGTGCTTCTATAACCTCTGGTCTTCTTGCTCCAGCCGCCCAAAGCAGCGCCGGTCGTGTCGCATGCTCCTGCCTCCTGTGGCCGGCTGTGCTGCCGCGGAGGCCTCACCGCCCCTACTATTCCCACCGCTGGCCAGGCCCTGCGGCGATGGCAGCCTCACACCGCAGCCGAACCAGTGAACCCTCGTACTCCTCTCCGTGCGGGCTTCCACTGCCGTGTCTTCCCCGGCTCCGCGTCATCCCTTCCTAGTCCTCGCCGTCGTCCACCGCCCTGGTGCTCTCGGCGCGACGTGGTCAAGGAACGACTTCCATCGGAAGAGTACTGTACGTGGAGAGGCTGACAGCTGGGTCCATGGCAGTCGCAAGGAAGTGCCTCCTTATTACGTGGAAAATAATTATTCCTCCACCTGACAGCAGGGACCCAACGGACGGGCTACCGTATTTGGCGAAAAAACGTTTCCCCCTGACTGCTGGGACCCACCGGACGGGCCACCGTATTTTGCAAAAAAATGTTCCACCCGCTTTCAGCTCGGACCCACCAGAAGTGTCGCCTTATTACGCACAAAAAAATGAATACTCCCCCTGCTAGTTGGGACCCACCTTGGTGGGTGGCTGACTTGTGGGCCTACTAAGTTGACGGGGACGGAGTGCTTTGTCAACTTAGTCAATATGAACGATTCTAGCTCCAGTGACCATACGATGTCTATCCAACGGCTGTAGTGCTTCTTCAACCTCTGGTCTTCTTGCTCCAGCCGCCCAAAGCAACGCCGGTCGTGCCGCATGCTCCTGCCTCCCGTGGCCGGCTGTGCTGCCGTGGAGGCCTCACCGCCCCTACTATTCCAACTGCTAGCCAGGCCCTGCGGCGACGGCAGCCTCACACCATAGCCGAATGAGTGAACCCTCGTACCCCTCTCCGCGCGGGCTTCCACTGTCGCATCTTCCCCGACTCCGCGTTGTCCCCTTCCTAGGCCTCGTCGTCATCCATCGCCCTAGTGCTCTCGGCGCAGTGTGGTCAACGTGGTCAAGGAACAACTTCCATCGGAAGATTACTGTATGTGGAGATGCTGACGGTTGGGTCCACGGCCACAGCAAGGAAGTGCCTCCTTATTACGCGCAAAATAATTATTTCTCCACCTGACAGCGGGGACCCACCGGACGGGCCACCGTATTTGGCAAAAAAACGTTTAACCCTGACTGCTGGGACCCACCAGCTAAATCTTTGCACGCAAGGAAGTGCGTCCAAAAAAAGCGATTCACCCCCCTGACTGCTGGGACCCACCAGCTACATCTTCGCACGCAAGGATGTGCCTGACAGTCGGGACCCACCTGGTTGAAGCATACGTAGCGTTGTCATTCTGGTCGCGAACGTGTACGTACATACTGGTCGATGTAGAGGTGCGCACATGTCGTAGTAGAGGCAGGCACGTAGCATGTACACGTACGTACAGTGGCCAGTGTGCAAGAAAGAAAATACGGCCACGTATGTACATGCGGGCAGGGTCTCGAACGCCTACTCGCGCATACGTATGGCCAGGGCTCGTGCACAAGGCTGGGTCGGAACGGAGAGACAACTCGTCGTCGTGTTCATAGGGAGCCAACCGGCTGGGTCGGAACAGAATGCGTCATCGTGTTCATCGGGAGGGCTTGGACGGAACAGCCGATGGAAACGAGGCCTAGAGTACGCAGAACGGAGGAAATAGCCTTGTGTTCGACCAGCCACGTTAGAAACGGGATCCTGTTCATCGGGAGTGGTTTGGCGTACCGCAAAATGGAGGAAATGGACCTTCTACGGTCGAAACGGGGGTCCTGTTGATCGGGAGGGGTGTGGTGTACCGCAAAACAGAGGAAAGGGACTTGTGTTGGAGCGCTACGATCGAAACAGCGGTCCTGTTCATTGGGAGGGGTGTGGCGTACCGCAAAACTAGACTCCACGGGATATTGTTCATCTCCACCGTCGACCCCCTCCAACCTCCGCGGGCTACTGTTCATCCACCATCGACCTCCTCCAGCCTCCAACTGTGACTGTTCATCCACGGGCTCCTGTTCATCCAGCCTCCACCGCACGCTACTCCACCGGCTACTGTTCAATCAGCCCTCTCCACGGGCTCCTGTTCAACCACCCCTCCATGGGCTACTGTTCATCCAGCCCTCCACCGTCTACTATTCATCCAGCCCTCCACGGGGTGGTCCTGTTCATGCTGCCCTCCATGGGGTCCTGTTCATCCAGCCCCAACTGGCTCGATCGATCGCGGTCCTGTTCATCCAGAGGCAACACCACGGGGTCCTGTTTATCCACCGTGAACTGTTCATCCAAACCCCCCAAGCAACACTCACTGTTCATCTAGAGGCACCATCGATAGGCTTCAGTTAGCAGCAGTAGCAAAGGAATCGCTCGATCGGGTTCAGTTAACACCCATCGATCGATCACTCAGGTTCAGTAACGCATAGCCTGCAGTGCAATCACTCGGGTTCAGTTAGAGACCAACGCCTTGCTCGGGTTCAGTTAGAGACCAACGCCTCGCACCCACGCGCGTGCGTGTATGAGAGAAAAGCGCATCGCTCGGCCCCGACCACCCACCGTAACCGGGAACACCCCGATATTTTCCTCGCCCTCGCTTCTACCACGGTTTTTTCCGTCATGGACGGCCCAAAGAATGTCATGCAGCTGCGTCTCCGGCCTTCCCAGGACGAAAAGACCATTTTTTGTCATGATTTTTTGTCATAGAAGTAGGACCCCACCACATCTATGATGATACCGGGTTTTTTCACAATTACCGTCATAGAAGTGTCATAAGTATGACAGGAAAAAATTTCGTTCGGCCCAAAATGTCACGGATGTGTCTTTTTTTAGTGGGATCTCGTGTTGGGGGAGGAACGGCGCCGTGAAGCCTCGCTCCGAGCTACGAGGTACCAGCAGGCACTGCGGTGGTACCACTGCCGCAGCGTCCGCTCCAGGATGCTCGAGGTGGGTGATCTAGTCCTGAGGCGGGTGCTCTCCAGGGAAGGGCTACATAAGCCCATGTGGGAGGGCCTGTTTCGGGTCGCCCACGTCTCTAGGCCTGGCGCCGCGTGCCTGGAGACACAAGACGGGATCCCCATCCAGAACGCTTGGAACATCCAACACCTCCGAAGGTTCTACCCATGAAGCAAGGCCCGGTGCCTGTGAAGAATCTCCGCTCGTGACACTCCCATGCAATAATGACTGGGGATGTACACGCCTCGGAGTCTCAGGAGTGCCACCCTCAGCCCTCGGGGGCTCCCTCCCACGCCTAGTGGCATTACTTAGCTCCGCGCTGGTGAGAAGACAAGAAGACTAGACTAGGTGTCGGACGCGGCTTTTCATTTGCTTTCCGCAGGTTGTTCGCCCCTCTTGAGTAAGAATTTGCTTTCTGGTGTTCCTTGCTGGCCTGGTTCCATTGCCTTTTTGCCTCCTTTCTTCTCTCTGATCCTCGTTTTGACCTATACTCTCCCTCGCATGCCTCGCGAGGGGGCTGGACAGGCGCCCTCATGAGCATTTTTTTGTATTCCTGTTTTTCGCAAGGCACCCTCACTCGAGTTCGCAAGCTGGCGCACCCCTCTCAATCCGTGCCCCCGGGTACCGCAATACAAAGCACTGGGTCATGACCGGTAGTGCCTTTGACCAGGATCCGGAAGGATAAGAATTTCCTAGCAATTTCTTTCAGTTCTCAGGCGCCATCCCAGCACAGGAGGCCTCGTCAAGCATTGGGGAACACGCGTCTCGCGAGGCAGAATCTACTTCAGGCGCATCAAGCTAAGTTATTCCTACGCGCATACATAAAACATGATGCTGCAACACAACACAAGAATGATAAACATAGCACAGCCACTAAGAAATCATAATTGTTGCATGCCCCAGCGGGGCCCCATACTTGGCTCTCTCTTAATGTAGGAAGGAAAGGAAAAAAGAAACAAAAGCGGAACGTTCTCCCGCAGCAGGTCGCGAGGACGGGCCCGTGGCGCTCTCCTGAGCTCAGCCAGACCCTCCTCACGCTTCACCGGAGCGCGGCGGTGAGTCGACCCGCTGCCACCTTCGAAGCGGGCCCGGCGGCTGGTCGTAGCCGCCACTACTGGAGCCGTTGTCGGAAGAGGAGTTGTCGTAGCTGGACGAGCCATCGCCAGCGCCAAGGACGAAGCCGCCTTCCTCCTCGTCACAACCATCGCCAAGGCCGAGCACCTCGTCGCCGTTGTTGTCCTCAGGGCAGCACCCGACACGGCGACCATCTTCCCCAAATACCCTCACAAAGGGGGTCGCATCGTTGTCGTACTTGAAGTGGAGGGCGCATCACCTGCCTAGGCCATTCGGGCGGGCGAACGCCTACCAGCCACGGGCCAGGACCGCGTTGCCCGTGGCGGAGACTTCCACAACGAGCCATGAAGCCCTCCTGCTGCAACCATCCGCCTGCGGCCAAAGACCGCCTGGACCCGTGGATGGCAGTTCTCCGACAAAGAACCGTGGGGGCTGAAGCCAGGTGCCAGCCGAGTTCTTCGACCACACGATGAACTCTGACATCACCTCCGCCGAATGGAAGCGCAGCCAAGGAGGCCGCGCAACCACGGCAGACCTCACCGCATCAACAGGACTGCCATGACCGAGGCGGCTGCCACCACGAGAAGAGGCGCCACCGCGGCCGTGAGGGGCCGTGGCGGGGGTCGCAGTGTACTTGCAGGGACGGTCGCGCCCCCTCTTGGGCGGTGGGGAGCCGGGCCCATCCTAGCGAGCCTTCCCTTTCTCCGCAGCCGAGAGCCTCTTCGCAGGCGCCATGGGTGTTGCTGCCGGTGGTGGAGCAAGGAACAAGAAGAAGCGGGAGAAGCAAAGGAAGAGATGGGTGATGGGGGCTCCGCCCCCACTTCCCATTCATAGCCAAGGGGAGGCCAACCGCCGGCCTCCATGATCTAAGGTAATAATGATCTTTTTCTGCATGCAGCAAGGACCTTTCAAGTCGGGCAGTTGCAGAGGCGGCATGGGGAAGCGGAGACGCCCACATCCAATCAATCACCACGTGTCAAGCAGGGCCACAGGCTGTTGGGGCCCGCGGCACCCCGCACTTATCCTTCGGCTTCTCCTCAAAGCCAAGCCCAAGCACGCCTTGGGCCTGGAGCTACTGTCGGCGTTGTGGGAACGAGGGTCCCCAGACTTGCCTGCTTGCGGCCCCCAGCATGGCCCCACCAGCGGGCCTGTGCGACCCATCTTCACCAGCGAACATTCAAGACCCTCGCGAGGCGGACGATGCAAGACCTCCTTAGGGGCGGCCTCACCAGGCTGGCTCGCAAGGGGCGGAGAGATCAAGGCAAGGGACACCTCGCGAGGTTTCTGGGACGCCACCCATGACATCTGGAGCCAGGCGGGTGCCAGCGCGTGTAGTGTCCTCGTTTCCTCTTTGGTGCTAAAGGGGCAAGCGCAGGCGAGGAGTCCCGAGGCATTAGGCAAAGGTTTCTATATTGGTGGAACAAGACCAAGACCGGCAGGACGGAGGTCACCGTGGAGCCCAAGACGGCGTAACCACCAGAGCCTTTGCAGGCGAAGACTACTTTTGTTAGGATAGCTTGTACTAGTTGTCTCCCTTCGAATTTGGCCGTTCTGGGATCCCTTCCCGCTCAATATTTGGAAAGAGGACCAGGGCCTCTATAAATAGGAGTAACCACCACCATAGCAAGGGGGGCAAATCCAGAGGGAGAGAGAATCCCGAACCACACAAGTTCAGGGAGCACAAGAACACCTCTCCTCAGGAGGCTGTTCCTCCCTTGTAACTGTTCATCCTTAGCCCGAGAGGCAATCCACCACACCACACTAGAGTAGGGTATTACAAGACAATGGTGGCCCGAACCAGTATAAATCTTGTGTCTCGTGTTCCTTGGGTTCGTCGAGCTAGGCCGTGAGATCATAGAGTGTGCGAGCTAGTGAGGGGGAGTGATCTTTGTGTGCACCCCAGTGTTCCAACCTCAAGGGTTTTGCCAGAACCCGAAATCCGACACCTCCCAATGAGAGGATCGATGGTGATGACGATGGTGATGATTTCCCCATCCCGGAGGGAAGTTTCCCCGGCAGAACAGCTCCACCGGAGCCTTAGATTGGTTCCACCAAGGTTCCGCCTCATGGCGGCGGAGTTTCGTCTTGTGAGCTTGCTTATGATTTTTTTTCTCCACGAAAGACTCCATATAGCCAAAGATGGGCATCAGAGGGCTGCCAGGGGGCCCACGAGGCAAGGGGCGCACCCAGGGGGTAGGGCGCGCCCCCAACCTTGTGGATGGTGGGCGGCCCCCCTCTGGTACTTCTTTCGCCCAATATTTTTTATATATTCTGAAACGTGCTCCCATGAAGTTTTAGGATTTTTGGAGTTGTGCAGAATAGGTCTCTAATATTTGCTCCTTTTCCAGCCCAGAATTCCAGGTGCCGGCATTCCCCCTCTTCATGTAAACCTTGTAAAATAAGAGAGAATAGGCATTAGTACTGTGGCATAATGTGTAATAATAGCCCATAATGCAAGAAATATCAATATAAAAACATGATGCAAAATGGGCGTATCAGTATGCAGGGCTTTGTCAACTTAGTCAACAAACGATTCTAGTAGCAGTGACCGTTGGATTTGAATTGAATGGTCCTGTTTCTTCTTCAATGGCTGCTCTTCTTGCACCAGCCGCCCAAACCAACGCCAGCGAAACCGCCTGCTCCTACCTGAGGTGGACGGTTGTGCTGTCGTTGAGGCCTCATCGCCCCTACTACTCCCACTGCTGGCTAGGCCCTGTGACGTCGGCAGCCTCACACCATAGCCGAACCAGTGTACCCTCGTACTCCTCTCTGCGTGGGCATCCACTGCCGCGTCTTCCCCGGCTCCGCGTCGTCCGCTTCCTAGGTCTCGCTGTCGTCCACCGCCCTGGTGCTCTTGGCGCGGTGTGGTCAACGTGGTCAAGGAACGACTTCCATCGGAAGAGTACTGTACATGGAGAGGCTGATAGCATGGGTCCACGGCCGTAGCAAGGAAGTGCTTCCATATTGCGCGGAAAATATTGATTCCTCCACCTGACAGCTAGAACCCACCGGATGGGCCACCATATTTCCCAAAAAAAGGTTTCCCCCTGATTGCTGGGACCCACCAGCTACATCTTCTCACGCAAGGAAGTGCGTCCATATTACGGGGGAAAAATTGATTCGCCCCCTGATTGTTGGGACCCACCAGCTACATCTTCGCACGCAAGGAAGTGCCTGACAGTCGGGACCCACCTGGTCGAAGCGTACGTAGCGTTGTCATTCTGGTGGCGAACGTGTACGTACATACGATCCGTCTGTCTGCAGGCTGCAGCGATGAACCATGGCCGTGTAAGGAAGGGCATGTGTCATAGTATAGTCGCGCATGTGTCGTAGTAGAGGCGTGCATGTAGCATGTACATGTACGTACAGCCAGGGTGCAAGAAAGTAAATACGGCCACGTACGTACATACGGGTGGGGTCTCGAATGCCTACTCGCGCATACGTACGGCCAGGGCTCGTGTACATGGCTGAGTCAGAACGGAAAAATTGCGTCTTCGTCGTGTTTATCGGGAGCCAACCGGCTTGGATGGCACAACCGATCGAAACAAGGCCCGGCGTACCGCAGAACGTAGGAAACGGCCTTGTGTTCAACCGGCAATGGTCGAAACGGGATCTTATTCATTGGGAGGGGTCTGGTGTACTGCAAAACGGAGGAAACGGACTTCTCTTGGACCCCCTACGGTCGAAACGGGGTCCTGTTGATCAGGAGGGGTGTGGCATACCGCAAAATGGAGGAAACGGACCTGTGTTGGAGCGCTACGGTCGAAACTGGGGTCCTATTCATTAGGAGGGGCGTGGCATACCGCAAAACGGGACTCCATAGGATATTGTTCATCTCCACCATCGACCTCCTCCAGCCTCCACGGGCTACTGTTCATCCACCGTCGACCTCCTCCAGCCTCCACCTGCGACTGTTCATCCATGGGCTCCTGTTCAGCCAGCCTCCACTGCTCCTCCACCGATTACTATTCAACCAATCCTCTCCACGGGGTCCTGTTCAACCACCCCTCCATGGGCTACTGTTCATCCAGCCCTCCACCGGCTACTATTCAAACAGCCCTCCACGGCGTACTGTTCATCCACCCCAACCGGCTTGATCGGGGTCATGTTCATCCAGTGGCAACGACCTCTACTACCACGGGATCCTGTTCATCCAACCCCCCGAACAACGCTCATTGTTCATCTAGAGGCGACACCGATCGACTTTAGTTAGCAGCAGTAGCGAAGGAATCACTCGGGTTCAGTTAACATCAAGGGGTCGATCAGGGTTCAGTAACGTAGCTAGTGCAATCGCTCGGGTTCAGTTGGAGGCCAACGCCTCGCTCGGGTTCAGTTAGAGCGCAACGCCTCGCACACACGCGCGTACGTGTATGAGACAAATGTGCATCACTCGGCCCCGACCACCCACCGTAACTGGGAACACCCTGATATTTTCCTCGCCCCCGCTTCTACCACAGTTTTTTCTGTCATGGATGGCCCAAAGAATGTCATGCAGCTGCATCTCCAGCCCGCCCAGGACAAAAAGCCCATTTTCTGTCATGATTTTTTGTCATAGAAGTAGGAGCCCACCACATCTATGATGATACCGAGTTTTGTCACAATTATCGTTATAGAAGTGTCATAAGCATGATAGAAAAAAAATTTGTTCGGCCCAAAATGTCACGGATGTGTCCTTCTTTTGTAGTGCCCATAGCTCCACCTATTTAAGCAAATGTTGATGTGTGCGGCTGTTGCGGGGCTTAGGAGAGAGGGCACCTGGGATGGCTCCTGGCCATCTGATCCAGATCGAATGGTCGAGGTCGACCGAATCGTGGCAGGTGGTGGGGGTTGGCTGATGGTTTGGATCGAGAGGGATGCAGGGATTGGTTTAGCATGGAATCCAAGGAAGTGAGTGGCGGCGGTGGGATGGATCCCTAGGAATTAGGGATTAGGTCTAGGTTAGGCTAAAATATATAGCGAGTGGGTTAGGTTAGGGGTTAATCCGTCCCTCCAATCATAATCCGACGGCCGGGAAAAAAATAGATAGGGAGTCCAAACAAGAAAACGGAGATGTTTGGGGATGATCCGGATCCAACGGTAATGACTGATCGGGTCAGGTTCGGGTAAGTTTCGGACACGCGCGAGGGGTCAATGCACCGTGCAAGGATGGGTTAGACTGGGCCTAGGTGGACTGTGAAGAAGGGCTTGGGCTGAGAGGAAAGAGGGGGAATGCAGCCTGGCAACTATTTCCGGAGACCGAAAAGGTCCGACGTTTGACCGACTATATTGTCGCTATAGTTATCTGTTGGGGCGTCAAACGGACTCCAAATGTGATGAAACTTGGCAGGTGGCCTATCTACACTATAACAACACCGCGTGCCAAGTTTCAACCCATTCCGAGAACATTTTATGGCCACTTATTAAATAATATTCGGATGTGCCGCGGGCGCGTGCAAGTGTGTCTGCGCTCAGAACGGACAACGGAAAGAACTGGGAGATCCGGACAGATGCAAGTTTTGAAAACATGATGATGCAATGCACATGATGATATGGCAAGATGCAACATGCAAGAGAATGCATGGCAACGACGGCGAATAACTGGAAGACACCTGGCGCAACGGTCTCGGGGAGTTACAACACTCCACCACTACAAGAGGATCTCGTCCCGAGATGTAGGATGGCACTGGAGGGAAACAGAAGAGTAAGAGAAGAGGTAAAACTAAGTTGCTTCTAGGACAAACGAGTGAAACCATGAACCTTGAGAGGTTTAACAAATTTAGAGAAAGAATACAACAAAGATGAACAAAGTTGCAAACACTCCATTAGAAAAGAGGAACAAGGAACAACAAATTCGGACAGCACTCCGGTTGAAAAGAGATGCAAGACTTGACAAAAATGGGAAGAACTTGAAAATAGGACACGACACTCCAGTTAAAACAAGATAGAGAGGGAATAAGGATGATATAATTTGGACAGCACTCCGACTGAAAATGGAAGGAATTGAACATGATCTAGGCAAAACGAGATGATGGGACGAAAAGGGCAACATCACAATGCCTCCGAAACTAAAGAATAGAAGTTGAATCATTGGAAAGGAAAGAATTGAGAAGAAAAGGACAACTTCTTCCACAAATGAGCTTGGAAAACACCCTTCCTAGACTTTTATAACGGAGTTTTTGGAAAACCACCAACGAAAAGAACAAGCTTGTTGTGGGCTTATGGAAAACAACTCAAAACTATGAGGTGAAATTCTGCCACTAGAGGAAACAACAGATTGGATTGATACTAGCAAGGATACGTGAAACTTATTTCACTGGGAGGATAAATGAAGAACTTGGGTCATTTATGAGCACCATAAATAGCAACAATCATTAGGGAAAGCTTTAGGTGAAATAACCCAAGATAACTCCAATGAAGAGATTGATTGGTTGCAAAGGAACTCATGAACGAATTGAAAATGATGAGTTTAAAATATGTCATTCTGGACAACTTATGAATCATGAAACACGAAGTGAAATATTCAACAATGACATAACACCACCTCAAAAGATAAGAAAGAAAGAATTGCACTTCAGAATGCAAGATGAAGAATGCTTGAACTCCTCAAAACAAGACATGTGTTGAACACCATGTATAATTTTGAGTATAGCTTGGCAGATCTTCACTCCGAGAGAAATCTAGAAAAACAATTTCCATGAAGAACTCCGGTAACAAAATGATGATAAGAAGAAAGAGAAGTTGTGAAGAACTCCGAGAGAGTATGAAGCACTTGAACCGAGAATTTTGATGAACCTCCGGAATAAGGATTTGAATATATTCGATGAAACAAGAATAAGAATTACATTATGCTTATCCTTCATCAATTAAATTGATTGCACGATGGATTTGGCATACTACTCATTCTCATTGGAAAGGATTGCGGAAAGATATAGCGCAAACTTGAGAAGATCTTCGACGAACCACCGGTAGGATTGAAACAACAAATAAATTGATATGATAACCAAGGAAGAAAACTCTTGAACGAACCACCAAAAGATTTGAAAATGAATGAAGAAAAGATAAGCAAACACCGGGAAGAATTAGAGAACGAATGAAGATACTTGAGGGAATTTAGATACATGAGAGCGAAGATATCACGATTTGATTAGAGAAAACTTGAACGATGCACCGGTAAGATTTGGAGAATGAGAGATGAAAGCTGAGAATGAATAAACCCGAAATGATGGCCTTCGGAGAATCAAACTGAAAGGACTCCTGAATTGCTCCGGATGGGTGAAAATAATTCTCACAATCGAAAAGAATTGTGAGAGGATGGCATCAAGCTAGAACCATGAATCTTTAAGAGAACGGATATGATTTGGAGGAAAACTCTTCTTCGGTCTTCAAATCCGATAATGACGACGAGAAACACCATCAAGAATTGTTGAGACACTCCGGAATGATTAAAAGAGGAAAGGTTGAGCCAAAGGCGAAAATAATATGAAAGATCTTGGAGAAAGACATATGAGTGATGATAATTCATTCTTATGTCAAACTTTGAAATGAATTTGAGAAGCTCCGGGAAAATTAGAAGAGTCAGGTAAGATCCTAGGAAAATACATGTGGGTTAGGGCGTACTCAAAAGATACACCGTTGAACGATTTAAAAGAGAGATTGCGCCGGTTGAATTAAATGGCCTGAATGAGATAACAACCTCGAAATAGCTTGAACGGATTGATAGTGGAGACCCAAATCTTCTGAGATACCTTCGGCACTTCGGATATGAATAGAGAGAGGTGAGAGATTAAGAGGTGCATCGGCATGAGAAAACATTTGAAATAAGGACAAGAATATGATCAACACCGAAAGCTTGAATTGAATCCACCAGAGAAGAAAAGAGAACGAAGAATGATGAACTTGAAGCTTCCTTAGGATCTTCCTGAGAATCGCCGGATAAGAACATTGAAAGAAAAGAATGGAGAGACTTCCCATCAATAAAATGAATACTTGATTAAGATATCTGAGTCCTTGAAGAAAATGTTGGGAGGGCTGGAAAACAAATACAATTTGGGGGCGAATGAAACGAGCACCATTGAGAAACTTAGAATTGATCTTGCAGATGTTGAAATGATCGGATCCACTAGAAGAGAAACACGCCGGATGAAAAGGATTGACATGACAATCTCAATTATCATGAAGGATTATTACTCCCATCGAAATATGAGAACACTGCTTAGGGAAGGTATGGGATCAACACTTGACATTGAAGCAACTCGAATACCACAAACCAAAACAAAACAAAGGATTGGCTTGCAGAATAAGCCGGAACAAACGTATGATAGATCCCATATCGTATCATGTGTCTGTTGGAAAGATATTCTAGGAGCTACTTGAATTCCCACTTATAAACTCACGAAACTTTCTGTTTTATGCAATCAGGTGTTGGGATATAGGGGAAGCATAATATCTCACCCAAACTAACAATTCCTACATCTAGTTGTATCCATCCTTCAACACATAACCAAGAAACCTTCGGAAATCGTGTACCTCAACCTTCGAAAAGCATCCATTATACGAGTTCTGGCAATACTCCCGAACTCCTGCCCCAGTACTGGGTGGCATCGAGGTTATCTCATCAACAGCTGCATAAAAGAGATTTTCGATGTCGGCGAAACTCAGGTATTCCAGAACTGCAACGATAAAATTGTGACGACAACACCTCGGAGCTCAACTCCCCGGGACACTGCCACAACCCCTAAATGTTAGGAGGCACCAAGAACAATGTTCTCGTCACAAAATCATCAGAATGATTCCAAGGTACCCGTGTGATCCTAAAAAAATTCATGGAATTTGAGGAGAGAAGAGTCAAAACTCTACATCAGGAGGCGTCACCAGAGCGACGAAGGGACTGGGGAGTAAAAAGAATCCTACTCTCCGATATATATAATCCTAAGACTCAAAACATTTTGTTCTAGACTCAACAACGTCAGTGATTCGATCAAGCAGGGGCTCCTAAGTCAGGGATGGCTCTGATTACCAACTTGTAACACCCATGATGCGGCTATATCTCCCACGTGTCGGGGCATGACTTAGAGGCATAGCCGCATGGTAGGTTTGTCGCAAGAGGGGTAATCTTCACACAATCCCATGTACTTAATAAGAAAGGGATAAAGAGTTGGCTTACAATCGCCACTTCACACAAATACAAGTTAAACATACATCATCCAGAATACAATCAAGGTCCGACTACGGAACCAAAATAACAGAAGACAACCCGAAATGCTAGATCCCCGATCGTCCCAACTGGGCTCCACTACTGACCAACCGGAAACGAAAAAACAACGATCAAGATCTTCATCGAGCTCCGACTTGAGCTGGGTTGCGTCACCTGCACTGGTATCATCGACAGCTGCAACTGTTTGGAAGTATCTGTGAGTCACGAGGACTCAACAATCCCACACCCGTGAGATCAAGACTATTTAAGCTTATGGGTAGGAAAGGGTAGTGAGGTGGAGCTGCAGCAAGCACTAAGCATATATGGTGGATAACATACGCAAATAAGAGTGAGAAGAGAAGCAGCGCAACGGTCAAGAAGCTAGAAATGATCAAGAAGTGATCCTGAAACTACTTACGTTCAAGCATAACACAAGAACCGTGTTCACTTCCCGCACTCCGCCGAGAAGAGACCATCAAGGCTACACACGCGGTTGATTCATTTTAATTGAAGTTAAGTGTCAGGTTTTCTACAACCGGATATTAACAAATTGCCATCTACCCATAACCGCGGGCACGGCTTTCGAAAGTTCAAAACCCTGCAGGGGTGTTCCAACTTAGCCCATCACAAGCTCTCACGGTCAACGAAGGATATTCCTTCTCCCGAGAAGACCCGATCAGTCTCGGAATCCCGGTTACAAGACATTTCGACAATGTTAAAACAAGACCAGCAAGACCGCCCGATGCGCCGACATCCCGATAGGAGCTGCACATATCTCGTTCTCAGGGCAACACTGGATTAGCACTCCGTACAACTAAAACCAGTCCTCAAGTTTCCCCGTGGTGGCACTGCAAAGGACTCTAGTTCGGACCAACACTTAGAGAAGCACTGGCCCGGGGGGTTAAAATAAAGATTACCCTTGAGAGCGAGACTCCCAAAGGAAAAGTAGGTGGTGGTGAGGCAAATGGTAAAACCAAGGTTGGGCCTTGCTGGAGGAGTTTTATTCAAAGCAAACTGCCAAAGGGTCCCCATAACACCCAACCGTGCAAGGAACGAAAAATCAAGGAACATAACACCAGTATGACGGAAACTAGGGTGGCAAGAGTGGAACAAAACACCAGGCATAAGGTTGAGCCTTCCTCCCTTTACCAAGTATATAGATGCACTAAAGTAAATAAGATATATTGTGACATCCCAACATAACCATGTTCCAACATGGAACAATCTTCAACTTCACCTGCAACTAGCCAAACAACGGTTTGATAGGAAAGGTGGGTTAGAGGCTTGACATGGCAATATGGGAGGCATGATATAAAAAGTGGTAGGTAGCGTGACATGGCGATAGAGCGAACAACTAGCAAGCAAAGATAGAAGTCATTTCGAGGGTATGGTCATCTTGCCTTAGATCCCACAAGGAAGAAGAACAAGTCCATGAAGAAGACAAACAGACGTAGTCGAACGGATCCTCACAACTCCGGAACAAAACCGAAGCTAACGAGAGAAGCAACCCGGAAAGAAGCAAGCAACATAGTAAACAACCATCACATAACATGGCATGATGCGCAACCAAGTATAATGCATGTCCGGTTTAATGAGGCATGGCATGGCTAAGTGCACAAACCAAACTACAAATTAAGTGGAGCTCAATATGCAACGAGTTGCATATTGACGAAACACCACAAGACATATTTAGTTCTCTCGCGTTTAAGTACTCAACAATATTAAATGTTTATTAACATGGCAAGGAGTGAAGCACAACAAAACTACCTATCTAGGCAAGTTTAAATGAGGCTGGAAACAACGATTTTAGAGTTGTTAAACATGCAAAGTAAGTACACCATGTTAAACTAGGCATTTTTCTACCCCATTTTCATATAAAGTTTATCAAATTTGGAGCTATGGTTAATTAGTTATGAATTAAAGCATTTTAACAAGTTATTTCAGCAAATTTAAACAAACAGCATTTTAAACATGTCAAACATGCATCAAAGTTGGATATTGTGAATCTAGATGCAATTCTAAGCACTTTTCATATTTGATGTTTTTACATATGATGCACGGTTGGTGAGTTATGATATTCACGAAGCTAGGGACTTTTTTGTAAAACTGGCAGCCTCTGGATAAATAGACAAATCACAGACGCTAAAAAAACATATGCGGCTCAAATTTGGCTGGCCCAATAGGTGAAAAAAATAAACAAGAGGAGGGGCGCTTGGGGGCTGCTCACCCATGGGCCATGGCCCATCTACAAAGGAGGCCCGTTAGACCAATGGGTGAGGCTCGGCTGTGGAGATGCGGGGAGGCAGGCCGAAGCTCTCCCGTGGGCCGGTGCCGCTGTAGAGGCCCACGCGGCAGAGCAAGAGCGTGTGGTTGCGGCCCAACCACGCTTGTGGTCAACGGGGGCAGCCGGATCGATCAGGCGCTCGTTTATGAAGAACAGAAAACACCAGCACTCCCCGCGCGATGCAGGAGACGACGGCAGGGGATCCGTGCGACGGGGTCGGTGGGAATCGACGGGAGCGAGCGGATCGAGGCACAAATCTGAGCTGTGGGGCCCCATCTCCGATGATGTTGGCGTCGGCTGGTGCTCTTGCTGGTTGCCGGCGGCGTCAGGATGAGGTGATGCCGGGGTTCGACGGGAGCACAGGGGCGGTGCCATGGCGTGTGCAACCTCCTGGGGTTGACGGCGATGACAAGGATGGTCGTTGGAGGAGTGAAGGCGAGGCCACAGTTGCCAACGCGTCAAGGCAAGCCTCTGCTTGTGGCGTCCATGGCGGCGCTGCTACGGCAGCACATGCACGGCTTGTAGAAGGATGGGGCGGCAGCGGGTTAGGAGTGTCGACGAAGTAGGCGATGGCTGGGGAACAAGGCACAACTCCGGCGTGGGTCCAGAGACGAGAGCGGCTAGCCTGGTCTCCGGCGTGGTCCTGTGAGAGAGAGAAATGAGGCGGGAGAGATAGTACAGAGAGAGGGAGAGAGAGAGCATCGGGGAAGAAGGGAGATACAGGGGAGGAGAGGAGCGGGACGAGGCCGGTCCTCGCCGTGATCGTCGGCGTGCTGGAGAGGAGCTCCGGCGAGGTGGTAGGGATCGAGGTCCTCCCGATCCGGCTCGCTGCGGCTACTGCGGGGCTGAGGAGAGAGGGCGTCTGGGATGGCTCCTGGCCATCTGATCCAGATCGATTGGTCGAGGTCGACAGAATCGTGGCAGGAGGTGGGGGTTGGCTGATGGTTTGGATCGAGAGGGATGCAGGGATTGGTTCAGCGTGGAGTCCGAGGAAGTGAGTGGCAGCGGAGGGATGGATCCCTAGGAATTAGGGATTTGGTCTAGGTTAGGCTAAAATATATAGCGAGTGGGTTAGGTTAGGGGTTAATCCGTCCCTCCGATCGTAATCAGATGGCCGGGAAAAAAATAAATAGGGAGTCCAAACAAGAAAACGGAGATGTTTGGGGATGATCCGGATCCAACGGTAATGACTGTCCGGGTCGGGTTCGGGTAAGTTTCAGACACGCGCGAGGGGTCAATGCACCGCGCAAGGAGGGGTCAGGCTGGGCCTAGGTGGAATATGAAGAAGGGCTTGGGCTGAGAGGAAAGAGGGGGAATGCAGCTCGGTGTCGGGTGGTAGGTGCGACATATGCCAACGGGTGGCTTATCATTGTGGGAGCCAATAAGACATCGCCGGAGCCTGGAAGCGAGATGAGGCGAAGACATGCACGCCCGCGAATCTTACCCAGCTTCAGGGCTCTATGAGGATATAACAGCCCTACTGCTGCTCTGCGGGGTCTCCGCATGATCACTAGATGAACGAGTGGCTACAAGATGCTCCTTGAGCTGTTTGGCGAGAGGAGGAAGAAGGGCACGGCTCGCTCTCTTCTCCTCTCTATGTGGTGTCTAAAACTAGCTTCGATCAACCCTTTGCATGGGTGCCCCGGGGGGTTTATATAGGCTCACCCCCTGGGGGTACGATGGTAATCCGGCTGGGCATGGGCCCCAGCCGTCTGTGTCTACGGTTGCCGGCTTCTGCGCCGGCTGCTGGGTCCCGCCGGCTGCCGGCTCCTTGGTCGACAGGCAGGCCCCACTGTCCAAGGCCTTATCGTTGGCTGGTTACTGTTGCCTCAACCTGGTGACGAGGGCTTCGCCGAGGTGAGCGTGGCTACAGTGCCGCCACTCGGCGGGCGATCGCTGTAGCCTCGCCGCGTCTTGTCTCCTTAATGGGGCATCTCCTTCGAGGAAGGAGGCAAGCCGGCCGTGGGGAGCCGGCCCCGTCTCGGGCCAACTGGGGGAGGCCTGGCCGCCTTCGGGTGTCTCTCTGCCTGAAGGGGCCCACCGCCCGTGGGCCGCGCTGGCAGCCCGTCGTGGGTGACATCAGGGTCAACATGGCAACAGTGCCGCACCGGACGGGTCATGGCCACCCCGTACGGCGGACTGTGCCAGGCGTGCTCCGGGATTCGGGGGTGGCAGGCTTTACTGTAGCCACGCCCCGTCGCATCGCCATTATGTGGATGCCGACTTCGAGGGTACGATCTTGACCGCTTTGTGGGAGCCAGCCTCTTGGAGTCGGCCTTCTCGTGGCCGGCTTCTCGGAGCCGGCCCTCCCACGACTTTCTTCATGAGGGCTAAAGCCGGGTCGCCTTCTGATAGTCGGCCTAGGAGACAGCCAGCAAGGGGAAGGCGGCCCCACGTCTTGGGTTCTTGAGGGCCAGATCGGCTCGTAATTTTTTCAGAAGGGCCAGGGGGAGCCGGCTAGGATATCTGTGGTCATTCACTCCGACAGTAGTCCCCGAAGCTGATCGAGCTTCGAGGCTGACAAAGGGACGAGAAGCTTGGTCAGCTTCCTATCCTGAGGAGCCGGCTTTTCTTATGCGCGCCGTCTTCGGAAAGCTCCGTTTCTTGTAGGCGGGAACGTGGGTCAGCTTGCGAGCTGACCGCGCGCCATCCCGCGAGCCACGTGGCAAGGAAAACCTGCCAACGCACATGCGTGATGGGACACCGCCGCAGGCCCGGGCCCGCCACTCTTAGCCCTCGGCCCGAGCGCAGATCTTCTGCGGCCCACAACGGACCGCTCGCCTTCCCACGGCGGTTTTATTACACCATTAGGGCGCAATAATCGTGGGACGTGGGGGAGTGGGCGCAGTTGATCCCACGTTCCCCCACACCACGCCTCCTCGACTCCGCCGCGCGGGTCTATAAGTAGGGGAGGAGGGGAGCGGTAGAGGCTCGCACGCTCTCCCTCGCTCAGCCCCTTCTCGCCTTCCTTCTTCTTCCCTTCGCCGCCGCAGCGACCCATCGCCGCGCCGCTCCGCCGTCGGACCTCTCGGTTTCTTTGGTCCCGCCGTAGCGGGGTCGCGCGCGTCTCCGCCGTCGCATCGTCTTGTTCCTCGCAGCATCATTCCCATGGCGTTGTCGAGCTCATGGGATGGCTCCAACGTCCACGAGGACCACGTTGAGTTCCTTCGCCGGACGCGGCGTCTGCCGGGCGAGAACTACGTGCGGGTTTGTCAGGCACCGGCGAGGGAGATTTCGCCGGCACCGGAGGAGGGCGAGCGGGTAATCTTCCGCTCGCATTGCCTGCGCGGCTTCGGCCTCCCGGCGAGCGGATTCCTTCGCGCTTTTCTTGAATTTTACCACCTCCAGCCGCATCACCTCACGCCCAACGCGGTGATGCTGCTGTCGGCTTTCGTCACCTTGTGCGAGGGCTTTCTTGGGGTTCTCCCCACTGTCGAGCTCTGGGGAGAATTCTTCCAGAGCAAGCTCGGCACCATTGTCGCGGGCGTGCCTGCCCCCTGCGGAGCCTTCATTGCCATGAGGCAGACGGGCGAAAACAATCCGTTCCCGCCCATCCCGCTGATCCAGTCGGTGAAGCTCTGGCAGAAGTCCTATTTTTACGTGAAGAACGTCGCCCAGCAAGGCGACTACGTCAACCTGCCGGCTTACGTAGCCGGCCCGCCGGCTGGGAGGCAACCCTCGTGGAGCTACCGGGCCAGGTCGTTGTCTCAGGCCGGGAATGCAGCCGTCTCCCGGCTCCGGGTGATGATCCAGTCGGAGGGCCTGACCGGAGCCGACCTGGTGGCCGCCTTCATGGAGCGCCGAGTACTTCCACTCCAAGGCCGGCCTCACATGATTTGCCAGATGAGCGGCCGCTTCGACCCGTGCCGGCTGAGCACCAGGGAGATGCCTCATGCCGAGGTGTCTTACATGGTGAACTACATCTCTAACTACAAGCTCGCCGAGGATTGGCGATACGGCAAGGGGCCGTATTCTCGCGCCAACCCTCCGCCTGCCGTAAGTTTTTCTTCTTTTTGTAGCCGGCCTCGTGATGGCCGAGTTCTGATCAATTGGTTTGCCCTTAGCAGAACCCTCTTCTTCCGCCGACGTCCGGGGCCGCAGGGGTAGAGCGCCAGCTCCTCCCCGACCGCACGGTGGACGACAGCAACGATCCGGACCTGGTAGCGGCCGCCATGGAAGATGCCATCGTGGGGGAAGGCGACGAGGCAGGAGGCGCGGGGCTCGGGACCGGCCTCGAGGACTGGGCGGACAATGACGAGGTCGAAGCCGCCCCGCACCGCCAGCCGGCGCTTGATCATCAAGGTGCGGGCCCGTCTGCCGCGCCGGCTGCCCGTGGCGGCGCGCAGAAACGCCGGGCCACGTCGACCTTCTTCCGCAGCCGGCCGAAGAAATCCAAGGCTTCCACGGCAGCGACCAAGCGGGATGAGGCGGCCGTGAAGGCGGCCTGCTTCCGCAAGGCGGTGAAACAGCCGCAGGCGATCTCGGCGTAAGTCGTCAAATGTCTTGTAATTTTTTGTAGTCCTCTTCGATTGAGGCTCTTCTAAACCTTTCTTTGCTCGCCGGGCAGGGCACCGCTTTCCCTCGAGCGAGGTCCTGGCGGCTCCGTAGTCGGGCCGACTGGAGGGTCCTCAGGCTCCCGCCGCGTGGATCCCTGCGCCGACCTCATGGAGGCCACGGAGCGGAACACACGGGAGGTGCGGGAGGAGCGGGAGGCGGCGGAGCGAAGGACCGCCCAGGCGGCGAAGGAGCAGGCCGACGCGGCGGCCAAGGCCCGGGCGGAGGCGGCAGCCGCGGAGACGGAGGCGGAGGCCTCGGACAACCAGCCTCCGCTGCTCGCCGTTCCCCTCCGCGCCGTGGCTCCCGACATCCCCGTGCCCCCGTCGGAGGAGGTTGACCAAGAGCCGCCGGTGATGGAGAGGAGGGAGGACCACGTGGTCTTCGTGGAGGACGCGCCGCAGTCGGCGCCGACTGGAGCGGGCCAAAGCGGCCAACCAGCCGCGGCGCCAGAGCAGCCGGCCGGGGGCAAGCCGGAGGCAGGGGCCGGCCTCGAGGTGCAGCCGGCACTTCGCTGGCGTGCAGGGGGAGGTACCTCCGTGTCGGAGCCACACTGAGCTGCGGGCGCCAGCCAGACGACGGAGGCCCTGGAGGCGGCCAGCGCCAGCACGTCCGAGTGGACGCCTAGCGGGGGGACGGCCGAGCTGAACACGGCGGCCCAGGAGGTCCGGAGCCGGCTTCAAGCCCAGGCCGCTTCGCTATAGCGATATACCCAAGAGTTCCTCGCGACGCGGGCCGTCATCCGGGTGAGACTTCTGGCCTTGGTTGTTTTGCTTTTTTGATTTCTTCCGTGGGAGCGCATCAGCGCACCCACTGGGTGTAGTCCCCGAGTTCCGAGTCGGCTGCTGAGCAGGCGGCTTGGAACTTACTAGGTCCTGACAACTATCTTATCCTTGTATCCTGTCTGATCTTCCAGGAGTACCATAACCTCCGCGCTGCTGCCTTCAACTCCCAGGCTCAGGAGCTGGGCCGGAAAACCGAGGACCTGACCAGCAGCCGGAGTGCGTGCTTTGTCTCGTTCATCTCCTGTGGGGGCGCGTCAGCGCACCCACTGGGTGTAGTCCCCGAGATTCGGGCCGACTGCTGAGCAGTCGGGTCGGATCTTCCTTGACGACTTCTTCCTCATTGACTTTTCCTTTGTCTTCATGCTTGCAGGAGCCAATGCCCACTTGAGGGGGCAGCTCAGCGGGGCCCAGGCCGCCCTTCGCGCCAAGGAAGCCGAGTACAACGCCTTGGTCCTGGAGCGTGACCGCCTGGCCAAGAAGTTGGCCGACTAGGAGGAGAGCCACAAGGCGGCCCTGAAGAAGGCGCAGGACAGCGAGGACGCCCTCAAAGCTGAGTTCGAGACCGAAGCGGCGGGCTGGGCTGAGGCAAAACAAGTGCTGAGCGAGGGCTTCGGCCGGATTGAGGATCTGATCGATGGTAAGCCACCTTCCTCACTCCTTGCTTGCCCCTTGCCCCCTGATTTGTGCTCTGACTTGTGCTGCTTTATGTTCTTTGTGCAGACTACTTCCCCGGCTACTCTGTCTTCGCCACCCAGACCACCGAGGCCCACCGCGAGGCGCGCCGACAGGCGGGGGCTGAAATCGCGCCGGACGCGAGCCGGACGCTTGAGGAGCAACTCTTGGCGGTCCAAGCCCGGCTGCAGCCGGCTCACCGCATGCTCCGCCGCCTCTAGCGCGCCGGGGCATAGGTGTTGGCCGCCCTCTGGCCAGGCGAAATGATTCTCTGCACCCCGAGTCAGACTGCCAACTGGCTGGAGGTTGCGGTTGGCCGCTTCGAGGCCTGGAAGGCATCGGCGGCCCGGCTTGGAGCTGGGCGGGCGCTGGAGTTCGTCCGAGCCTGGTATCCCGGGCTGAACCTGGGCCAGCTGCGCACTTGGCGGCTGGAGGCCGACGAGGAGATGGAGGAGGTGCGGCCGGCTATCGCTCAGCGTGCTTCGACGATCACCAAGTGCACTGACATTAGCGTCTTTGCTCCTGAGATAAATGACGACGGCATTTCCCAGCCGGAGGAATGGTTCGGGTTGGACCCGGCAGCGGGTGAGGACTTGGCAGAGGAGATTGCGTCCAGCGATGAAGGTGAAGACGACGAAGGGGAGGAAGGCGAAGACGTCAAGCCGGCCAGTGAAGCGGCCAGCCAGCCCCAGCCTGACCGTGCCTCCAGCAACGAGGCGCGTGCTAGCGCGCCCTCTGCGGGAGGTGGTGATCATGCCGAGGTTCGCCAGCCGGCCACTCCTCCAGCCAGCACTGCCGTCTCCACCGACCTGCCCGACTCGCCAGTCGCTCCCTTGGCTTAATCTGCCGTCCTTGCTTTTCCTGCTTGTTACTCTTTGAACAATTTTCGTTAAACTTGTGCAGTTCCACCCACTGGGGGTGTATTCAAACTATGTTGAATGCTGGCCTTTCGAAGGCCTTTTGTGTAAATATGATCGTGTGTGTTTGGCTTCCATTCGCGTATGCTTTTTATCTTTAGGCTGTTTCCTTTGCCGCCTTCCCCTAGCTGCTGTCTTCCCAACCGGCAGCTGCTCTGCAGCCTGCGGCTAAGGAAGAACTTGGCTATATTTATTTTTTTATTTTTGGGGAAGGCAAGTACTCGAGCTTTCTTAGATTGAAGCGAGGTGAATGGAAGCCGGCCGACCGGCTACTCTGGTAGTCGGTCGGTGGTGGGAGAAAAATCAGCTTTTGTTATATTAGTCCGTTAGTCCCTAGCCGTTTTTCATGTGGGCGTCCTTTCCTGCCTTTAACTCTTGCCAGCCGGACAGCCGGTTCTTCGAACTGCGACTTTTGGCAAGAGAAGGCTTGGGTGCCGGCACACTACTTGTCTGACCGCGGGTAGGACTTCTAATATAACTCAAGGCGGCCAGTCCCCGTGCCGACTAGTCGAACCCGGTGCCGGACGAAAAAAGTGAATGTAATGACATGATCATAAGCATGATACTCTTCATTTATAGATAAAAGGTGGCAGTCCCCGAGCTCTACTCGGGGGGCCTATTGACTCGTACTTAGTACAAAAGTTAGCGTGATACATACTGCATTTCAACTGTAAAATCTTCGGAGGAGGTTGGCATTCCATGGTCGTTCCGACTCTTTGTCGGAGTCGTCTCTCTTTCGTGCCTTCGGCTTCTGTGCGTCGATCAGGTAGTAGGAGTCATTTCCCAGCGCTCTGCTGATGACGAAGGGGCCTTCCCAAGGGGCCGAGAGCTTGTGCTGGCCGGCTGTTCGCTGGATCAGCCGGAGCACGAGGTCGCCTTCTTGGAAAGATCTTGGTCTGACCTTCCGGCTATGGTAGCGACGCAAGCCCTGCTGGTAGATGGCGGACCGGCTGAGGGCTAACAGCCGGCCTTCTTCTAGCAGGTCGACGCCGTCTTCTCGTGCTTCCTTGGCCTTCGCCTCTGTGTACATGGTTACCCGAGGCGAGTCGAACTCGATGTCGGTTGGGATGACCGCCTCGGCACCATACACGAGGAAGAAAGGAGTGAAGCCGGTTGACTTTTTTGGGGTAGTGCGCAGACTCCAGAGGATGGCCGGTAGCTCATCGAGCCAACAGCCGGCCGAACGTTCCAGTGGTACGACCAGTCGGGGCTTGATGCCGGAAAGGATGAGGCCGTTGGCTCACTTGACTTGGCCGTTTGACTGCGGGTGGGCAACGGACGCTAAGTCCAACCGGATGCCCTGCGTCGTGCAGAAACGTGCCAAAGCTCCCTTGGCGAAATTCGTGCCGTTGTCGGTGATGATGCTGTGTGGCACGCCGTAGCGAGTTGTTATATCTGCGATGAATGTCACGGCAGTTGGCCCATTCAGCTTCTTGATCGGCTTTGCCTCAATCCATTTGGTGAATTTGTCCACGGCGACAAGCAGATGTGTCATGCCGCCGCGCGCCGTCTTGAATGGGCCCACCATGTCCAATCCCCAAACGGCGAAGGGCCAAGCGAGGGGAATGGTCTTGAGTGCCGAAGCCGGCATGTGTTGCTTGGAGCTGAAGACTTGGCACCCTTTGCAATGTTTAACTAACTCCTTGGCGTCATCCAAAGCAGTCGGCCAAAAGAACCCATGGCGGAAAGCTTTGGCGACGAGTGATCTTGAGGCCGCATGGTGGCTGCATTCTCCTTGGTGGATGTCTCTGAGGATTGCAATGCCCTTCTCTTGCTCGACGCATCGCTGGAAGACTCCAGTGACACTGCGCCTGACGAGCTCTTTATTGACGATTGTGTATGCTCCAGCTCGGCGTTGGACTTGTCTTGCCTCTGTTTCGTCAGCCGGCAGATCTTGGTTTATTAGGAAGTTGAGGATGGACTAAGCCCATGATGGAGCTGCGACTTCTTCTATTGCCAATATGGCTACTGCGACCAGGGCGGGCGGGCTGGGTGGTGAAATGCTAGAGTCGGCCGCCGCCTGTTGTGTTGGTGCAGTCCCCGGGCCGACTACCGTAGTCCCCGAGCCGGGTGTGGCAGTCCCCGGGTCGGGCGTAACTACGGAAGTCCCCGAGCCGCCTACTGACGTCCCTGGGCCGACTATCAAAGTCCCCGGGTCACCTGCTTGGTTCTTCAAGCCGGACCCGGCCGCGTCGGGGTCAGGCGGCACGAAGATGGAATCGGACTCTGGAGACGGCTTGATATACGGCTTGAGGAGGCGTTGTAGAGAGACACCGGTTGGTATTGCCTGCTGAGTGGAGCCTATTCGAGCCAGGGTATCAGCTGGCTCGTTGTCGGCTCGCAGTACGTGGAGGAACTTGCATCCTTCAAAGTACACGCTGATCTGCTGAACGAGGAAGCGGTAGCTTGCCATATTTGCGTCCTTGGCGTCCCAGTCGCCGGATGATTGCTGGACTACCAAGTCCGAGTCGCCGTAACATAGGATCCAGCGTATGGCGAGCTCTTCGGCAAGCCGGAGCCCGTGTATGAGCGCCTCGTACTCGGCCACGTTGTTGGAGGTGGCAAAGTGAATTTGCAGCGTGTATCTGAGCTTGTTGCCTTTGGGAGAGGTGAGGATGACGCGCGCGGGTTTTACCCGCAGTCGGCGTCTGGCTCGTCGCGCCGTGCTCTCGTCGCGGGGAAGGGCTTTCCGCGCGGGCGTCGGCTTCGTGCCGCTGTGGGGCTGCATCGATTAGTTGCTAGATGCGCCTAGTCATGTGGGGGAGTTCTTCGGCCCCCAGTCCGTCTAGCTCATCTACGGCTGCCTGGGTGGCCCGCAGGTTCTTGAGTGGAGTGGTGTAGACTGGGCGGTCGGCTCCTAGCGTGTCGGCGAGGGCAGCGCCGCGCTGTCTGACAACCCCGACTCGGCTTGGCCCGCCTAGGGGCGGCGTGCCAAAGGCGGCGCAGTCGGCTTCGCGCTGGTGGGCCTCGGTGAGGCGTCTCATGGAAGCCAACTTCCGGCCCTCCGCGAGGAGGGCAAGGCGGCGAGCCTCCAGTGCTTCGGCGTCGGCATCGGCCGGGAGGGGGATGGACAAATCGTGGACCGCTGCATGCGGGGCGTCGAGGGCGTTCTCGCCAGAAGCGCCGTCGTGGCCGATGACCATCACCTCGGTGGTGGCGCTGTCGCAGCCATCGGCCCGGGGAAGAGGGTCATTGTAGATCACGACGTCGGTGGGGAAAGCGTCGAGCGAGGCCGTGTCGGAGTCAACAGGCATCGGATCGGTGTAGCCAACTGACTCCAAGTCCACAGCAAGCTCGCCGGAGACGTGGAGCTAGCCGAGGAGGTTGACGAGGTGGTCGGTGCCCGCGTGAGAGGCGAGCTCGTCGGAGATGAGGGTCTTGTCAAGGAGATCGGCGAGGCTGCTCGCTGCGCAGACATTGGCGACGCCTTGCAGCGCGTCGTGGCAAGCGCCATCGGGCGTGCCGGGTTGGCTACGCTCGCTGGGGAAGAAGAGGGTTCCCGTCCAGAATAGCTCTCCGGACGACGGTGCACCTGGCCCCACTGTGGGCGCCAAATGTCGGGTGGTAGGTGCGACATATGCCAACGGGTGGCTTATCATTGTGGGAGCCAGTAAGACGTCGCCGGTGCCTAAAAGCGGGATGAGGCGAAGACATGCACGCCGGCGAATCTTACCCAGCTTCGGGGCTCTCGGAGGAGATAACACCCCTACTGCTGCTCTGCGGGGTCTCCGCATGATCACTAGATGAACGAGTGGCTACAAGATGCTCCTTGAGCTGTTTGGCGAGAGGAGGAAGAAGGGCATGGCCCGTTCTCTTATCCTCTCTATGTGGTGTCTAAAACTAACTTCGATCAACCCTTTGCATGGGTGCCCCAGGGGGTTTATATAGGCTCACCCCCCGGGGGTACAATGGTAATCCGGCTGGGCGTGGGCCCCAGCCGTCTGTGTCTACGCTCGCCGGCTTCTGCGCTGGCTGCTGGGGCCCGCCGGCTAGTGGGTCCCGCCGGCTGCCAGCTCCTTGGTCGACAGGCAGGCCCCACTGTCCAGGGCCTTGTCGGTGGCTGGTTACTGTTGCCTCAACCTGGTGACGAGGGCTTCGCCGAGGTGAGCGTGGCTACAGTGCCGCCGCTCGGCGGGCGATCGCTGTAGCCTCACCGCGTCTTGTCTCCTTAATGGGGCGTCTCCTTCGAGGGAGGAGGCAAGCCGGCCGTGTGGAGCCAGCCCCGTCTCGGGCCGACTGGGGGAGGCCTGGCCGCCTTCGGGTGTCTCTCTGCCTGAAGGGCCTCACCGCCCGTGGGCCTCGCTGGCAACCCGTCGTGGGTGACATCAGGGTCAATATGGCAACAGTGCTGCACTGGACGGGTCATGGCCACCCCGTAGGGCGCACTGTGCCAGGCGTGCTCCGGGATTCGGGGGTGGCAGGCTTTACTGTAGCCACGCCCCGTCGCATCGCCGTTATGTGGATGCAGTCTTCGAGGGTACGATCTTGACCGCTTTGTGGGAGCTGGCCTCTTGGAGTCGGCCTTCTCATGGCCGGCTTCTCAGAGCCGGCCCTCCCGCGGCTTTCTTCATGAGGGCTAAAGCCGGGTCGCCTTCTGATAGTAGGCCTGGGAGACAGCCGGCAAGGGGAAGGCGGCCCCACGTCTTGGATTCTTGAGGGCCGGATCGGCTCGTAATTTTTTCAGAAGGGCCAGGGGGAGCCGGCTAGGCTACCCGTGGTCATTTACTCCGACACTCGGCAACTGTTTCCGGAGACCGAAAACGTCCGACGTTTGACCGACTATATTGTCGCTATAGTTATCCGTTGGGGTGTCAAACGGACTCTGACTGCGATGAAACTTGGCAGGCGGCCTATCTACACTATAACAACACCGCATGCCAACTTTCAACCCATTCCAAGAACATTTTCCGGCCACTTATCAAATAATATTCGGACGTGCCGCGGGCGCGTGCAAGTGTGTCTGGGCTCAGAACGGACAATGGAAAGAACATGGAGATCCAAACGGATGCAAGTTTTGAAAACATGATGTTGCAATGCACATGATGATATGGCAAGATGCAACACGCAAGCGAATGACATGGCAACGATGGGGAATAACTGGAAGACACCTGGCGCAACGGTCTCGGGGCGTTACAATATCAAATTTGGTACTTTATAAGCAATCTGTAGGAAACTGTACACTACTTGCTTATATACATAAGCTTTTTTTCCTACGGCATGCATCCAATTGATCTTGCATAAAAACTATAGGAAATTTGCTTCTCTAAAGTTTATTCTACTAGCCTTCTACATAGCAAAAAAACTGACTAGATACTAGCTTTTCTACAGTTATGTATATTTTCATAGTTTTTCTAACCAAGTCATGTGTTGTTGACGCCAAATAGGACCTGCCTGCTGATCTGATCAAGTTGCCCACCCCCTATACATGGAAGTTTATAGGTGATCTTCAACATTTCACAATGTCCAGAGCAAGGCATCTTATTAGGTACTACTATCTGTTCTTCTACCTATCTTTTCTGCATTACTGAATTAAGAAGTTTTTTATTTTTTACAGGAGTTGCCTGCAGTAGAACAGGACTTGCCTGCATTACATTATAGTACTTGCCCAAATTTTTATATTACAGTACTTGCTGGAAACAGAACATGACTTTCCTACATTTTTTAGAAACAGCTTTGCATTGTACATAGCAAATAACCTAGCTAGATCCTAGCTCCTCTACAGTTATGTTTTTTCTATACACTTCTTAACCAATCTTGTGTTGTTGAGGCGCAAAAGAACCTCAATTTTCAATCTAATCAACTTGCCTACCCCCTCCCTTAGATGAAACTTTTTCATGACATTTTCAAATATGTAACAGTGTTATTACTGAAACCCTACTTAAACACATGTTCTGCCCGAGAATAACATTTGTTATTGCCTACATTTGCATCATGAACTTGCCTGACTAACACAAGACACCCTAAGAATTTATGGGAAACTAGGAGGGGGTGGCTGGGTATGTCAAACAAAACCTATTTAGAAAATCTTTTTATAGTTGCAACCCCTATACACAAACTTGCCTGAGAGTTGAAAATGACAAAGTCTTGCTAGCTAAAACAAACTATCTACTCGAAACTAACAATGTTAATGCATAGGTTGCAACGTCAATTTGCCTAACAAAAAACTAGTGTAATTTCATACCGCCCAACAAATGTTGTGTTGTTAGGGGGGAAACAGAACCTGCTTTGCAGCTTGTCTACAATTATATGCATGCTCCTATTTTGTCCCTTTGTTCTTCCATTTTTTTACCCAACAAATCATGTGACTTTGCAGATGTATTTTTTGACTTGCTAACCCTGTTCATGGAACTTGTCTACAATTCTATGCATCCACCTTTTTTCTTCCTACAACAATGGGGGAGGCCATGAGGGAAAGGAAGAAGATTTTACATACCACCAGAAGTAGGAGAGGGGCAGGCCTAGCAAGGGAGGGGGTGGGGGGTAAGGGTGGTGGGCAAGAGTTTCTCTGTTAGGTGCTCTTATGGATTTTTGGGACTTGGTCAAACTCCATGTGTAGCCATGGAGATCTGGATCCACTATCAATGGCTTCCTTGGGGCCTAACGAGGGGGGGGAAGAAGGAGAGTCAGGGGAGAAGGGTCCAGATATTTGCGTGGGTTAGCGTAGGGTGGACGCTGGTTTGGGCAGCGGCGCCTAGGGTGCTTGGGCTGTGTTTTGATTCGGTCCTTGATTTGGTGGGGACCAAATCTTTTTGGCATCTTTTTGTTGCGGGAGCGGGGGTTAGCACTTTCTTTTTATACATGACAGCTGGCAGGGGGTTTCCTTTTACGGGTGTGTGCCCTGGTTCACTACCTGGCCAACGGGTGCCACCGAGTCGTGTCCTATTAGCATAGCTTAAGCCATTGCTGCGGGCACGAAACACACTACACACGCACCCCTAGAGAACCCTCTACACCATTTTTCCCGGCAAAACCAAAGAGGACTGCACCGAGAGAAAGTTCTAGGAAAGAGGGTGGGAGTAATCCTAATCCCGTCAAAATCCTAAGCGTAATGTACGTCAAATCTTTGTTTGGAATGAATACTACTATCTAGAATGAAACAATGTCGGAATCCTAGACGTAGTTGATGGTTAAATCCTTGTATAAACCTTTCTTAAAATACACGCTAAAATGTAACAGTTAGAGCTTATATTCTTGAGAAGAAAAAACGACAACAAAAACAGACAAAGGAAACACTAGTAGTAACTTTCATTATTCAGTACCTATTACATGGACCCATGTCTTAGTAATGCTATGATGAAAGGAAAATGACACTAACGGAAGAGAAGACGGGCAATGGAATGAAGGAGCTATTGACCCCAAATAGAAGACATAGGGCCCTGGAATAGGTACAACTGAAGAAGACACCTGGGGCTCCAAACACCGTCAGGCAACAATAGGAAAAATACATTGAGTAAGAACACCAGATCAAACATGGGTAAGAGGGAAACAAAACCTGAACCTCAGTCAGCGTGTGAAGTGAAGGATAGAAACAGCCAAGACTGAAGAACAAAGAAACAAACCCAAACACCTGCAAACACGAAGACGAGATAAGAGGGATGGTGAGGAAGGCAGCATATCCTTTATGAAAGGATCGATATAGTTGACTAGAGGGGGGTGAATAGGCAACTAACAATTTTTATCTTTTCTTTACCAATTTAAAATTTGCATCAAAGTAGGTTGTCTAGATATGCAACTAGGTGAGCAACCTATATGATGCGACAACAACGAGCACTCAAGCAAGCAAGAGATGCAACACAAAATAAGATTGCACAAGTAAAAGGTACGAAATTTCCAAGAGAGGAGTCGTTGAAGCCGAGGATGTGTTACCGAAGTTGCTTCCTTTTGAGGGGAAGTACGTCTCCGTTGGAGCGGTGTGGAGGCACACTGCTCCCCAAGAAGACACTAGGGCCACCGTATTCTCCTCACGCCCTCACACAATGCGAGATGCCGTGATTCCACTATTGGTGCCCTTAGAGGCGGCGACCGTACCTTTACAAACAAGGTTGGGGCTCTCTCCACAACTGAATTGGAGGCTCCCAACGAAACCTCGGAGCTTCACCACAATGGAATGTGGCTCCGAGGTGACCTCAACCGTCTAGGGTGCTCAAACACCCAAGAGTAACAAAATCCACACAAAAGGTATGGGGGAAGCAAATATCCTTTGGTGGAAGTGTAGATCTAGATCTCCTCCTTCAATCCCTAGCAAATCAATGAGTTTGATTGACTAGAGAGAGAGATCGGGAAGGGAGCTTGAGTGGCATTAATGGAGGAGTGAGAGAGGTAAGAGGAAAATGTGGTAGGTGGAAGAACCACCCTTATATAGAAAACCATAAAATCCAACCGTTACTGCGAAATCAGCACTGCTGTGGTACAACTGCTCCTTGTCCCGGTATAATTGGAACTCACGGTTTACCTGCAAAACCCTACCAAGCGGTACAACCAGGCGGGCAGGCGGTAGTACCGGTTGCGGAGAACAACCGGAACAACCACCCAGTCACTGCTCAACAACCACGCTGAAACAGTAGGGTGTCACCCCTGTGTGCAGTGATCGAGCGGTATACCCCCGGCGCAACCGCCTGGCCTTGGACGCTTGGATGACTAAGTCCCAAATGGTAGAACCACTCAGGACACCGGTGGTACCGGTGTGCGGGGCACAACCGGACCAACCGGGCCACCACCGCCCAAGTACCGCATCAAAACAGAAGTCAGACCGGTTGTTGAGCGGTACTTGGCCGGTACAACCGCCGCATTCATGGTTAAGCTTGGTGGCGGTACCACCGCCTGTGAGCAGCGGTACAACCGCTCATTCAACACTGGGCTGTTTATCCCCAGGGTATCACCCCTGGGGTGGAGGTTGGGTTAGCGCTAAGATCCAGCGGTACAACAGCTCGCACGAGCGGTACAACCGCTGGGAGAACACAACAAGCAGAAGAAAAGAAGGGGAGCTCTCTCTCATAAGACAAGGAAGGCAAAGGAGGGTGTGGCAAGTGTGTACGTGAAAAGATCACCCAGCTCCTTCCAGTGTGGATTCCCTCTTGATAGTATGGGTTCCCTACGACCAAAGAGATAAACACGTAGAAAAACCTCGTCGTCGGTCTTTTCCTTCCAGAGAGAATAGATAACTGATGTAAGCCTAATCACCGAGAACCTGAAGCACTTAGCACACGATTAGACCAACAAAGGGTTGTCATCATCATGCAAAACACAAAGTAGGGAAATGCCCTTACAATCTCCCCCTTTTTGGTGGATGATAACACCAACACAATTTGCAAGAGAGAGGTCTAGAAAATATAGACATGACTCCCCCTAGATGTGTGCCCTAATTTGATCTTGCTATAGGAATGCAAGTGCACACATTGGGGGCAAGACTCCCCCTAGATTTTATACACCCACCACTCCTACTAGACATGCGAGGATAAGCAATAAGCACATAATAGGAGAGTAATGACTATAACGGATAAATAAACAATATTAACGACGATAGAGATAAAATAGAGGAGCGCATGTCTCACACCATGCAAGTCGAGATAAATAACAAGGTCCACAAACTAAAGTTCAACACAACACATGGCACACGAAAGAACAAAACACAAACCCAAGCAAAGAAAATCCCATGCAAACCCAGAGACCTAATAGAGCACTTTCCCCGTTTGGCATCAAGACACCAAAAAGGAATAGAGCGAAGCTAATGCTCCAGAGCTCAGTCATCATCCTCTGACTCCTCGGTTGCATCTGGATCCTCATCGTCATCAGACTCCTCATCATCGTCTTGATTCACGTCCTCCATGGTATCATCAGCAACAGCGAAGGAGGTGGAGGGCTAGCGGGGAGCCTCATCATCAGACCAAGTGCTGTGCGTAGAGATCCACCACACCTCCGGGGTGATGCTCTTCTCAGAGCCACTCTGAACAGGCATGTTGAGGTGCTTCATCATAGCAATCTCGCGACGCATGGCATGCTTCTCATTAACATGGGCCTCATACATCCTCTTCTGAATATCAGACTGGAGGCAGAAAGTCTTCTTCACCTTGGCAGTGAGCTTGGTCACCCAGGAGGGCTTGGCCGCTGGCTCCATCTCAAAGTCCTCATCCTCTGAAGTGGCATACACATCCTCAGGATCATTAGCAGGAAAGCTAGGCTCGGCATGCTTCTTCTTATTGAGTAGCTTGATCTCATGAACGGTGAGATTATCTAGAGAAGTGAGAAGCTCTCCAGGACGGCGAACAGCCCACACAAAGTTCAGAAAGCACATGACAAACGGAGCATAAATAGGGACCTTTCTGTATATGACCATGTTGTACATCTCGTGCCACAGCCAGTTGGACACATCAAACGTTGCACCAGAGCCCACCTTGGTCTTCATAGCAACCATCAAGTCAACAAGGTAGCCATGAATTTCATCTTGATTTCCCACCTTGGGAAAAAAGCACATTGCGAAACACTCGATGCATGATGTCATAGACCTTCACAAGATCCTTGTATTCGCCAATAATACCACGACCCCGAATGTATAGAGGGGCTAGCTTCTCCTTAGGCATGGACTCAGGATGGTCGTGAGGATGAATGCCACCATTCCCCTCAAGGCGTGTATCGTCATACCCAATAGCATTGCCGAAAGCCCTCCAAGGAACTTGAAAGACCTCATCACGGCACATGAACGTGAGTGTGTAAGCGTCATCTTCTCCAAAGTGAACCTGTCGAAGCCAGTCCCACTCGAACGGAGACTGGATCTGTGGGGGGAGATATCCCTGCGTCTGGAGCCGACTCAGTTGAAGATGAGGCACGGAGCAGCTCTACCAAACACCCTCTTGGGGGCCATGGGGACGCGAGGAAGAGCCTGGGGCGCTGGCCATGTTTCAAGGCTGATCTTGGTGTTTCCTCTGCTCGATGTGGATGGCACGATGAGGATTTGATCTCTTTATATAGACACCATCCCTGCATGGATGGTCATTTTTTTCTTTTTAATGTACGATGGTGGACCGTTTGCATTCGCTCGACGTGTGGAAATCGAGGCGGCAACAGGAAGGAATCATAAAGACAGAACACATAAGACAAAGCTAGACTATCGTCCATTCGAATTATAATGAAGAACCCGCATTGCAAAGCCGAAGACATAAGCCGGATACTATGTCATCATTGGAGGGAAGTTTGGGGGCTACAGAGGGAGACCTGGATTCAGGGGTCCTCGGATGTCTGGCCCACTCAATATGGGTCGGGTTGATGAGCCGTGAATATAAACAAGAAGATTATTCCCCCGGTTTGGATAGGACTCCTGGATGCGTGGACGGCAAGATTGGAGTCTGGATGTGCTGTTTCCTTCCCTTGTAAACCGACTATGTGCACCTCCGGTGTATATATAAACTAGAGGGTTTATTCCGTAGGGATCATCGGAATTCATATAGGCCAGACATCTAGGGTTTAGCCATTACGATCTCGAGGTAGATCGACTCTTGTAACCCCTATTCTCATAAAATACAATCAAGTAGGACATAGGGTTTTACCTCCATTAAGAGGGCCCGAACCTGGGTAAACATCGTGTTCCCTGTGTCCCTTGTTACCTTCGATCCTCAGAAGCACAGTTCGGGACCCCCTACCCGAGATCGTCCGGTTTTGACACCGACAGCGCCCCCTCGCTTCTGGTCCCCTCCGGAGTCCACCGACCTCCCTCCGAGTCCTATAAATTCCAAAATATTCCCAAGCCCTAAGAAGAATCCGTGAAAATACTTTTATGCCGCCTCAACCTTTTGTTCTCGAGAGATCTCATCTTGGGGCCTTTTCCGGCGATCTACCGGAGGGGGATTCGATCATGGAGGGCATCTACATCAACCTTATTGGCCTTCCGATGAAGCGTAAGTAGTTTACCTCAGACCTACAGGTCCATAGCTAGTAGCTAGATGGCTTCTTCTCTCTCTATGATCTTCAATACCATGTTCTCCTTGATATTCTTGGAGTTCTATCTGATGTAATCTTATTTTGCAGTGTGTTTGTCGAGATCCGATGAATTGTGGATTTATGATCAGATTATCTATGAATATTATTTGAATCTTCTCCGAATTCTTATATGCATGATTTGATATCTTTATATTTCTCTTTGAATTATCGGTTCGGTTTGGCCAACTAGATTGGTATCTCTTGCAATGGGAGAGGTGCTTACTTTTGGGTTCAATCTAAAGGAAATATGCCCTAGAGGAAATAATAAAGTTGTTATTTATATTTCCTTATATCATGATAAATGTTTATTGTTCATGCTAGAATTGTATTAAATGAAAATTTTATACATGTGTGGGTACATAGACGAAACACTGTGTCCCTAGTAAGCCTCTACTAGACTAGCTCATTAATCAAAGATGGTTAAGTTTCCTAACCATGGACATGTGTTGTCATTTGATGAACGGGATCACATCATTAGGAGAATTATGTGATGGACAAGACCCATCTGTTAGCTTAGCATAATGATCGTTAAGTTCTATTGCCATTGCTTTCTTCATGTCATATACATATTCCTTTGACTATGATATTATGCAACTCCCGGATACCGGAGGAATACCTTGTGTGCTATCAAACATCACAACGTAACTGGGTGATTATAAAGATGCTCTACAGGTGTCTCGGATGGTACATGGGCCTAATGGGCCAAGAAGGGGATAGACCAGCCCCTAGGGGGCTGGTGCGCCCCATGTAGACCGAAATAAGGGGGAAGGAAAGGGTGGAAGAGAGAAAGGAAGGGGAGCAATTCGGCCTCCCCCTTCCTTCTCTCCTCCCTCCTCCTTCCTTCCCCCTCCAGATGAATATGGAAGGGGGGAGGCCGAATTGGGAGGTGCCCAAGTAGGATTCCTCCTACTTGGGGCGCCCCCTTAGCTGCCTCTCCTCCCCTCCAACCTATATATATGTGGGGGCACCGCTAGAACACACATCAACAGTTGTTAGCCGTGTTTAGCTCGATGACGTCCCTCGAACTCTTCATCTAGGAAAGTGTCGAGGGAGAGTTCTGTCAGCACGACGGCGTGGTGATGTTGATGGTGAAGTTATCCGCGCAGGGCTTTGGCCGTCTGCTCCATCGTCTGGCGCGTCATCTTCGTCGTCCTCATCCTCTTCGTCCTCGCCCTCATCGCTGGAGGCGATCTCCTCCGCCGAGTCCTCCCCATACTCCGGGTTCAGCCTGAACCAGTTGGGCAGCACTTCGGCGCCTTCCTCGTCCAGCTCGGGGATGAACACGGTGGTGTTGGCATACTCGGCGATCGCCGCGCCGCGTTGAGTAAGCGCCTTGCTCGCCGCCGCCAGCTCCGGCGCGGCCTCCAGCCGGAAGGTTGCTAGCTGGGCCAGGTCTTGGCCTGGATACCATGCCTTGACGAACTCTAACATCGTCTTGGCGCCTGCCCAAGCCTCGAAGCGGCCGACTGCTATATCCAGCTAGTCGGCAGTCCGGCTGGGGGTGCGTGGGATCTGGGCATCCAGCCAGAGGGCGGTCAGCACCTGAGCCCCGATGCGCTGCAGGCGGCTGATACGTCTCCATCGTATCTACTTTTCCAAACACTTTTGCCCTTGTTTTGGACTCTAACCTACATGATTTGAATGGAACTAACCTGCCGGGGTGCTGATCCACGGGCACCTATGGGACCGGCGGACCGGGTCCCTTTCGGTTCGGCAGGGGCGGAGGTCGCGCAAAGAGCAGATCGAGGCGAAGCACGCGAGCGATTTACCCAGGTTCGGGCTGCACGGATGCGTAAAACCCTACTCCTGCTTTGTGGTTTTGTATTGATTTCTAGCTCGGGAGCGCGGAGTGCTACGGTACACACCAGCGGCTAGCAAGACCGAGCGTGAGTGTTCGAACTGGCTAACACCCCCCAAACGTTGCACACGGGCCTCCTTTTATATGCTCAAGGGGCTACCGACAGGCGGCAACGGAGGTAAAGGGCAAAAATGGAAAGGTGATGTGGTAGGCACAGCTACCTGCTACAGTGTATCATACCTAACCCTGGCGGCAGGGGACAAGGGCATTAATTGCCCGTCTGTGTCGCCTAAACAGTACCGAAAGGGACCGCTAGGGACGCCACCGTTTGCCACGATGGTTATCTTGTCAGCGCCTGTTTGCCACGCGCACCCCTAGCTGCACGGCCTCCTGCCACGTGTGCTTGGGAGGGTCCTAGAGCGACACGTTGGCGGGTGTGCTGGAGCGCGGGCACGAAGTGGGGGTTTCCCGCGGCAAGCTCCTTGCCGCGGTCGTCGTCTTGTCGTGTTCGGGAGCTTGTCGCTCACTGGGCCTTGCCGGGACGCGTGGCGCGTCGCGGCAAGTTTTCTTGGTATGCCTTGGTTGGCCTTCCCGGCAAGCTCCTCTTGCCGGGGTCTTGTCTTCTTGACTTGGGCACTTTGTTCTTGAATGGCTCCAAACGAACCACGGGGGATCTTGGCGGTCACCCGGCAAGCCTTGCCGCGGGATGCTGCGACTGCCCGTGCACAAGTTCGGGATACTAGGGTACCCCTACTCTAGTACACCGACAGGAGCCCCCGGGCCTGGGCCATACACGGTGCCGAGCGCTGTTGGGCCAGGTCCAAAACAGGGCACGGGCACGCGCGGCCTAGGTTACGCTGTATCTCACTCCGTACCCACCGCGGCCTCCCCGAATGGTACGCGTTGAATGCGGCATCGTGGGAGAGGTCGTGGGGGTTTCTTTATTCGAAAATGCGGAACGTCCGCCCCTTCATCCTTTATAAGCAGGGGAAACAGGGGCAGTTGGCCCACTCACCCGTTGCCGTTCCCAATTCTCAGAAATCTCCGCCGCTCCCTTGCCTCCCCAAAGCTGAGAGAGAGAGCAGCGCTCCGCCCCCCATTGCCACTAGTACCACCAACGCCGTCGACCTCCTCCACTACTTCCGCCATGGCCCCAAAAGCCGACAAGGGGAAGACCGTGAAGACGACCGAGGCGCAGCGGCTCGCGGCGCTGCGGAAGGAGCGGTCCGTTTTCCCCCCCAAGCTCGGCGCGAAGGAGCTGAGGGAGAACTACTATCTGTTCTGGTCGGCGGAGACGCGCGCGCATCTGCGCACAAAGGTTCTCCCCGCCGCCGCTTGGAAGAAGGCTCCGAATGGGTACCCCTTCTTCGCGTTGTTCTTCTATTGCGGGCTCTGCCCGCCCTTCTCTGATTTCTTTTGCGACATCATGAACACCTATGGATTCCATCTCCTTGACTTCACCCCCAACGCCGTCCTGACGATGGCGGTTTTCGCACACCTTTGCGAAAACTTTGTCGGAGTCCTTGCCAACGTAGCCCTCTTCCGCCACTTTTTCATACCCCGAGTGGAGAGAGGAGAGCCTCTATCCGGCGGGATTGCCTGGATCTCAAGGTCCGGCAAGAAAGAGACCTATCTGGAGGGAGAATTCCGCGGCAAGTGGGAGGAGTGGAGAGCTGATTGGTGCTGGATTGACGACGAGAGCCCGCAGCCATTTACCATCCGACGTCGAACCCCAGTAGCACGTGGCAGCGATTGGAGTGACATGGCTCCGGAGGACGCCAGGCTGAAGATTGCCGTCACCAGGATCCTGCGCCTGAGGCTTGCCGGGCTTACTGTTGGCGCTGTTGGCGCAGACTTCCTTCGCCGCCGCATCGCCCCCCTGCAGGAACGGGGGAGGCCCACTTGGGAGTTCAAGAACGCGGCAGACATCATGAGGCTGCGGCCAGGCCTCAATTACAACTTCACAGTCCTGGAGCTCAACGCGATGCTGCAGGAGCTGTTCAAATATGACCCCCAGCATCCCGAGGTGTTCAGGTTGCCGGGGGGCGTCGTGCCTTTGTGCAACAATTCCGAGCTCGACCGCATCCGTGCAATGATGCCGGAGTGCGACTCGCACGGGATTGTGCCAACTTGGCAGGAGCCTGCAGACGAGGTCGTGCAGCAATTCTTCGACGACTTGGTGGAAGTGCCAATCCGCCTCGACGAGAAGGACGGCCTCACCCGCGACACCACGGATGCAGAGATGGCGCTCATCGCCACTTGGCTGGAGGAGGCAGCGGCAGCCGCAGCCGCGGGCGAGTTCGGGTTCACTGTGGAGGAGGCCGATGCAGCAGAAGCGGCAAGCCGTGCCGGGCGAGGGGAGCCTGCCGGCAAGAAGGGGCTTGCCGGGCAAGATACCGAGCCGAGCGAGCCCGCCAAGGACACCAGTGGCTCATTGCAAATCGACTCTTCTTCCACCTCGTCTTCAGACAGCCCACCAGAAGCAGAGCCTCCATCCCCACCAAGAAGGCGTCTCCGCAAGGTTGGTGATGTGGTGGAGCGGCAAGCGGGCCAACAGTTGCCATGCCGCGTGACACGCTCGACCACGGCAAACACCGTTGCCGCGGGAGCGCCTCATGCTACGACGGCAACTGGAACGGAGTCTAGCCGGACCACCGCTTCAGTCCCTGCCGCTACACACGCCGCGCCAACAGCCGGAGCGGGGTCGTCTCAGACCGCCGCCACTGCTTCCGCCAAGCGGCCAAGGGAAACTTCTCCTCTGCCTCCTCGTGCCGGGCGCGCACCGGGCTTCGACTTCTCCTCACTAAGCTCCGACGAGGAAGAAGAAGAAGAGTAAGCTTCTCTTGTTGTACTTGCATTTCTTCAACTCTTGCTGTTGGTCTTGTTTCTCACTTGCTTTTCCCTGAATCTGTTCCTCTTTAGGACTCTGGCCCAGAGAGCAGCAAAGAGAGCTAAGGCCCCGGTGATCAACATCGAGGACGAGCCCACTGCGACAACAGGTGGCGCGCCCGAGACAGCCTTGCCGGAGCCGGCGACTTTCCTCCATGGCAGCCCCCAACGTAAGTGTGTGAATGATTTTCCACGGTGAGGCACGCATGGGTACTTCTCTTTGCTGATATCTGCTTGTTGACTTGTGTAGGAGCCGAGCAGCCCCACCAGGAGCCAAGGGAGAATCCCCCGACAAGGGAGAATTCTCCGGCAAGGGAAGGCTTCCCGGTGAGGGAGAAGTCTCCGGCAAGGGAGGGTTCTCCGGAGAGGGACAGCGCCAGCGGCCCCCCGACAACGGAGACCACGACCGTAGAGCCTGGTGCAGGTACTCCCCTTGCTTCAAAACTTCCCTTGGATCCTTCTTTTCTTGATCTTTATGAGTTTCTGCTGGATTCTATTTGACTCTTCTCCCCTTTTCTGGCCGTCAGATCCATCCGCTGCGGAGCAGATGGAGGCAGAGGTCGCCGCTGACGAAGCTGCTGGTGCTGGAGACGCCACCGGCGCAGAGGCCGCCAAGGCTGAGGCCGCAGCGACTGGCGAGGAATCTGGCGATCGTACTGACGGCCCAGAGGCCGTAGGAGCGCCAGGCGCTACGCCGACCGCCGACCCATCCGCCGAAGCCGCAGCGCCAAGTTCCCAGGATCCCCAGCCAGGCGTTTATTTGAAGACCGGCGACGACGTCGTCATCAATCTTCCCTGGGCATCAAGCTCCAGAGCGCCGGTCGAGGGGGAGGTCTTCGACGGAGAAGTGCTCGCCTCCGCGGGGCTGAAGCTGGTCGACGCGCCAAGCAGCAGCAGCAACGAGCCCGAAGAAGAGCGGCTGCTACGCAAGTTAATGTCGCTCTACCGCGCGCGACAAGCCAAGCTAGAGTCCCGCGAGGCGCTTGTCGCGAAGGCGGGAGCAGACATTGAAAAACGCGCAGAAGAGCTCGGGGGTTTCCACCGGGAAGCCCTCCGATCCCTGGCGGAGGAGCGGGAGCAGCTCGCTGAAGCGCGGAAGGTCTTTCTCCTCGAGAAGGCTGAAGCCGAAGAGCGCCAGCGACTTGCCGCTGTGAAGCTAGCCGCGGAAGAGGGCGAGCTGGCGCAGCGGAAGGTCAATCTCGACGCCCACGAGGAGGAGCTCGCCTCGCGCGAGGAGAAGCTTGGCGGAGCCCTCAAGCAAGCGGAGGACGCTGCCGCCGCCGCCGAGGCCGCCAAGGAGGAGTTGAAGATGAAGGTGGCGCGGCTGGAGGCCGATCTCTCCGAGAAGGGAAAGGAGCTCAGCGTCGCCAAGGCCTCCAACGTGGATCTTGAGTTGAAGCTAACCACTTTGACCAAGACTCTGGACAGCGCCAAGAAGCGGGAGGCCGCCTTGAAGGAGGAAATCAAGGCCGACAAGGCGCTGCTGGAGAGCGCTGCCACCACCCAGAACACCTTCAGGGAGACTATGACGCACTGTACGGAGAGTCTGGTGAACGCCGCCACAGATATCGACAAGGAGCTGGCGCAGCTGGGGATGGGAGATCTTGGGTATCCCTCCGACGACAACCTCCAGCCCAGCGCCAAGCTCGTCCTATTCTTCAAGGGCGTGGCGACGGCCCTTCAGCGACTCCGAGAGAGGATCCCCAAGCAACTAGCTGACGAGTCGCACGAGATCTGCGCAGGAGCCCTCGAGAAAGTGGTGATGAAGGTGGCCTTCCGCAATCCGGGCCATCGCCTCACCAACATCCTCAGGTCCTTGCCGCCAGAAGCTGATCTGGAGGAGCTCAAGGCCCTTGTCGCACCCATTGTGGACAAGGTGAGCGGGATCAAGCGGGTCGAAGGCGATCGCGTAGATTAGGCCGCCCATTTCTTCTTTTCTTGTCGCTGCCCATCATGTCATGAAAACAATCTGTTAGAGCTGCGACAAGCTATCTTTGTAATGTAACTTGATTATGGGCAATGATTGCAACGTTACTCCCTTACTTGATTCCTTCCTTTGTATGTTTTTGCCCTACGCTTTTAGGGAACTTCCCGGTGCAGGCACCTGAGCCGCGAGCGCTGAGTGCGGAACATCAGCAGCCTGCTGGCGGTGCCGCTACCGGCAAGAAACCTTGTCGCAACTAGTTGCAGCTCACTTAAGTTGCTGAGCGAACTCGAAACAAAGTAAGGGCGCTAGCGGCTCACTTAAGTTGTTGAGCGGACTCGAAGCAAAGTAAGGGAGCTAGCAGCTCACTTAAGTTGTTGAGCGGACTCGAAGCAAAGTAAGGGCGCTAGCAGCTCACTTAAGTTGTTGAGCGGACTCGAAACAAAGTAAGGGCGCAACTAGCTATGAGTTGGTTCCTCCGCGCACAGGTTTCCCATACAAAGTGCGGTCGTTCAAGGGAGATAACTTAAAATTTAAAAAATTCGATTGCTCAAACTTTGGCAACTTAGCTTTTCTGTTGTTTGCTTCCCGGCAAGGCGAAACTTTCTTGAACGACGCCTGGCCCATACCATCCATCGTCTTCTCCTTTCCCCCCCGGCAAACTTGTGGGCGAGGGGAACCTTGCTTTCAAAAGGAAGAAGAGACAATACAGATATGGAGCTTTACGGCTCGTTATTGCTTACCGTGGAGTAGGTGTTATGCACGGGATCTGCGCCCGGCTTTGTACAAAGGATCACATGCAACAGCGGCAAGACTTGTACAAAAGGGTGGTTGCCGGACAGGGTCCGATAACCGCGCCTTACGGGTAAAACTTACGAAGATGCTCGATGTTCCAGGAGTTGCTCACTGGTACGCCATCTTCGGTCTCAAGGCGGACAGCGCCAGGCCTTGTGACTCGCTTCACCCGATAAGGGCCTTCCCACTTCGGCGTCAACTTGTTGGAACTCTTGGTGGACTGAACGCGCCGAAGAACAAGGTCGCCTTCCTCGAGACTTCTGGCGCTAACTTTGCGGCTATGGTAGCGGCGCAAAGCTTGCTGGTAGCGAGTAGCTCGCACAGCAGCCTGAAGACGGTCTTCCTCAAGGAGCAGCGCGTCATCTTGTCGCAGCCGCTCTTGCTCGAGCTCATCATAAGCGAGCACTCGAGGTGACCCGTATACAAGTTCCGTGGGGATAACTGCCTCTGCTCCATAGACTAGAGCAAAAGGTGTCTGTCCGGTGGCTCGATTTGGCGTCGTTCTGATCGACCAAAGAACCACCGGCAGCTCCGCGATCCAGTTTCTTCCGCACTTGTGCAGCCTGTCAAAAGTTCTGGTCTTGAGCCCGCGCAGCACTTTAGCATTTGCCCTCTCCGCTTGACCGTCGCTTCTCGGGTGAGCAACAGAAGCGAAGCAGACCTTTGCGCCAAGATCTTGGACGTACTGCGTGAAGGTGCGGCTCGTAAATTGCGTGCCGTTGTCGGTGATTATCCTGTTAGGGATCCCGAAGCGGCAAACAATCGACCTGAAGAACTTGACTGCTGACTGTGCTGTCACCTTCCTCACTGGTTCCACTTCCGGCCACTTTGTGAACTTGTCGATTGCAACGTACAAGTACTCAAAGCCCCCGACAGCTCGGGGAAAGGGGCCGAGGATGTCGAGCCCCCAGACCGAAAATGGCCAGGATAAAGGGATCGTCTGGAGAGCTTGAGCTGGTTGGTGTATCTGCTTGGAATGAAACTGACACGACGCAGTGCATGCACGGACGCCGAGGTCTTGGAGTGTGCCCGGTCATTGTGGGAGCTGGCTACGCCGTCGATGGGCAGCGCAGCCTTGTCCTGGGGCCTGGCAGCACCGTGAGCTCCCTCGTCGACGCGTGTCCTTCCGCCGGTGCCTGCCCCACCAACCGTTTGCTCCGGCGGTGGCTGGCTCGGCGCGGACGGAGCAGCCGCCTCCGAAACTTTCTTCTTCGGCGGCATGTTGATAAAGATGATGAAGATCTAGCTCGTGAGAACGCCGGATCTGGTTCACACAACTTCGACGCCCCCTACCAGGCGCGCCAAAGATGCCGGGGTGCTGATCCACGGGCACCTATGGGACCGGCGGACCGGGTCCCTTTCGGTTCGGCAGGGGCGGAGGTCGCGCAAAGAGCAGATCGAGGCGAAGCACGCGAGCGATTTACCCAGGTTCGGGCCGCACGGATGCGTAAAACCCTACTCCTGCTTTGTGGTTTTGTATTGATTTCTAGCTCGGGAGCGCAGAGTGCTACGGTACACACCAGCGGCTAGCAAGACCGAGCGTGAGTGTTCGAACTGGCTAACCCACCCCCAAACATTGCACACGGGCCTCCTTTTATATGCTCAAGGGGCTACCGACAGGCGGCAACGGAGGTAAAGGGCAAAAATGGAAAGGTGCTGTGGTAGGCACAACTACCTGCTACAGTGTATGATACCTAACCCTGGCGGCAGGGGACAAGGGCATTAATTGCCCGTCTGTGTCACCTAAACAGTCCCGAAAGGGACCTCTAGGGACGCCACCGTTTGCCACGATGGTTATCTTGTCAGCGCCTGTTTGCCACCGCGCACCCCTAGCTGCATGGCCTCCTGCCACGTGTGCTTGGGAGGGTCCTAGAGCGACACGTTGGCGGGTGTGCTGGAGTGCGGGCACGAAGTGGGGGTTTCCCGCGGCAAGCTCCTTGCCGTGGTCGTCGTCTTGTCGTGTTCAGGAGCTTGTCGCTCACCGGGCCTTGCCGGGACGCGTGGCGCGTCGCGGCAAGTTTTCTTGGTATGCCTTGGTTGGCCTTCCCGGCAAGCTCCTCTTGCCGGGGTCTTGTCTTCTTGACTTGGACGCTTTGTTCTTGAATGGCTCCAAAGGAACCACGGGGGATCTTGGCGGTCACCCGGCAAGCCTTGCCGCGGGATGCTGCGACTGCCCGTGCACAAGTTCGGGATACTAGGGTACCCCTACTCTAGTACACCGACATAACCCGGACTGACGCAGTTTTCAGCAGAATTGCCATGGTGTTATTTATGTGCAGAAACAAAAGTTCTCGGAATGACCTGAAACTTCACGGAGATTATTTTTGGAAATAATAAAAAATACTGGCAAAAGATCAAGACCAGGGGGGCACACTCTAGCCACGAGGGTGGGGGCGCGCCCCCTGCCTCTTGGGCCCCCTGGAGCTCCTCCGACCCCAACTCTAACTCTATATATTCGTGTTCGGAGAAAAAAATCAGAGAGAAAGACTCATCGCGTTTAACGATACAGAGCCGCCACCAAGCCCTAAACTCTCTCGGGAGGGCTGATCTGGAGTCCGTTCGGGGCTCCGGCGAGTGGAATCCGTCGCCATCGTCATCATCAACCATCCTCCATCACCAATTTCATGATGCTCACCGCCGTGCGTGAGTAATTCCATCGTAGGCTTGCTGGTTAGTGATGGGTTGGATGAGATTTATCATGTAATCGAGTTAGTTTTGTTAGGGTTTGATCCCTAGTATCCACTATGTTCTGAGATTGATGTTGCTATGACTTTGCTATGCTTAATGCTTGTCACTAGGGCCCGAGTGCCATGATTTCAGATTTGAACCTATTATGTTTTCATGAATATATGTGAGTTCTTGATCCTATCTTGCAAGTCTATAGTCACCTACTATGCGTTATGATCCAGCAACCCCGAAGTGACAATAATCGGGACCACTCCCGGTGATGACCGTAGTTTGAGGAGTTCATGTATTCACTATGTGTTAATGCTTTGGTCTGGTACTCTATTAAAAGGAGGCCTTAATATCCCTTAGTTTCCGCTAGGAACCCGCTACCACGGGAGGGTAGGACAAAAGATGTCATGCAAGTTCTTTTCCATAAGCACGTATGACTATATTCGGAATACATGCCTACATTACATTGATGAATTGGAGCTAGTTCTATGTCACCCTAGGTTATGACTGTTACATGATGAACCACATCTGGCATAATTCTCTATCATCGAATCATTGCCTACGAGCTTTCCATATATTGTTCTTCGCTTATTTACTTTTCCGTTGCTATTGTTATCATCACTACAAAATACCAAAAACATTACTTTTGCTATCGTCACCTTTTGCTACCATTACCACTACTATCATATTACTTTGCTACTAAATACCTTGCTGCAGATATTAAGTTTACAGGTGTGGTTCAATTGACAACTCAGCTGCTAATACTTGAGAATATTCTTTGGCTCCCCTTGTGTCGAATCAATAAATTTGGGTTGAATACTCTACCGTCGAAAACTGTTGCGATCCCCTATACTTGTGGGTTATCAAGACTATTTTCTGGCGCCGTTGCCAGGGAGCATAGCTCTATTCTTTGAGTCACTTGGGATTTATATCTGCTTATCATTATGAAGGACTTGAAAGATCCAAGAACCAAGATTTATCCCTCAACTACGAGGGGAGGTAAGGAACTGCCATCTAGCACTGCACTTGATTCACCTTCAGTTTTGAGTAAGCTTGCGACACCAAAACCTGCTTCTGATATTAATTCTGATATGTCGCATATTATTGATGATGCCACTTCTGCTATGCATGATACTTATGATGAAACTACTTCTATGCCTGATACTACTTTGCCACTCGGTGAATTTCTTGATGAACAACTTGCTAGGGCTAGAGAGAATGAAATTATTGAAACTGATAATACCGATGAAAGTGATTATGAAGGCTCTCCTAATAAATATGAATTACCTGTTGTGCCTGACGGCTATGTTATGGATGAAGAAACTAAAAGAGACTTCCTTGCTTGCAATCATAGAAGTGATCTTAAGAAATTATTAGCTAAGCTTAAACAAAAAACTCTGAATGGTAGAATGAAATATGATCCTGCTTATGCTACTTCACCTATATTTGTTACTGATAAAGATTATGAATTCTCTATTGATCCTGAGATAATTACTTTGGTTGAATCTGATCCTTTTTATGGCTATGAATCTGAAACTGTTGTGGCACATCTTACTAAATTAAATGATATAGCCACACTGTTCACTAATGATGAGAGAACTTGCTACTTTTATATTCTTAAAATATTTCCGTTCTCATTAAAGGGTGATGCTAAGATATGGTTTAATTCTCTTGATCCTGGTTGTGTGCGTAGTCCCCAGGATATGATTTATTACTTCTCTGCTAAATATTTCCCTGCTCATAAGAAACATGCTCCCTTAAGGGATATATATAATTTTGTGCAAATCGAAGAAGAGAGTCTCCCAAAATCTTGGGGGAGGCTTCTCCAATTACTTAATGCTTTTCCTGATCATCCTCTTAAGAAAAATGAAATACTTGATATCTTTTATAATGGACTGACCGATGCTTCTAGAGATTACCTGGATAGTTGTGTTGGTTCCGTTTTCAGGGAAAGAACACCGGATGAAGCTTAAATTCTATTTAATAATATGTTGAAAAATGAAAATAATTGGACACTTCCTGAGCCAGCTCCTGAGCCTATTCCTAAACCAACTCCGAAGAAAAGGGGTGTTCTATTTCTCAGTCATGAAGATATGCAAGAGGCAAAGAAATCCATGAAAGAAAAGGGTATTAAAGCTGAAGATGTTAAGAATTTACCTCCTATTGAAGAAATACATGGTCTTAATTTACCGCCTATTAAAGAAATACATGCTCTTAATCCATCTCCTATTGAAGAAACACATGGACTTTATAACCTGACATAGGTAGTAAAGGTAAATTCTCTCTATAGATATGATAAAGCTGAAATCCCATTCACCAAGTTTGCTAGCCCATGCTTAGATGAGTTTGATAAATTTACGGTTAAGCAAGAAGACTTCAATGCTTATTTTGGTATAGAATTAAAGCGCAGTGCTAATATGCATGAACACTTGGGTGATTATATGGCTAATGTCAAAGGTGAAATTAAAACTTATTAGTAAACATGCTTCTATGGTTACCACTCAAGTAGAACAAGTACTTAAAGCTCAAAATGATTTTCTCAATGAATTGAATAGTAAGAATAAGGACTATGTTGTTAGAGTGGCTACTAGAACTGGTAAAATGACTGAGGAACCTTTGTATCCTGAATGCCACCCTAAGAGAATTGAGCAAGATTCTCAGAGAAATAATATAGATGCACCTATTCCTTCTAAAAGGAAGAAAAAGAAAAATGATAGGACTTTGCATGCTTCTAGTGAACCTATTGCTGAAACACCTGAGAATCCAAATGATATTTCTATTTCTGATGCTGAAACACAATCTGGTAATGAACCTGAAACTAGTGACAATGTTAATGATAATGTTAATGATGATGCTCAACCTAGCAATGATAATGATATAGAAATTGAACCTGCTGTTGATCTTAATAACCCACAATCAAAGAATCAACATTATGATAAGAGAGACTTTCTTGCTAGGAAACATGGTAAAGAAAGGGAACCATGGGTTCAGAAACCCATGTCTTTTCCTCCCAAACCATTCAAGAAAAAGGATGATGAGGATTTTAAGCGCTTTGCTGAAATGATTAGACCTATCTTTTTGCGTATGCAATTAACTGATATGCTCAAAATGAATCCTTATGCTAAGTGCATGAAATAAATTGTTACTAATAAAAGAAAGATACCGGAAGCTGAAATTTTCACCATGCTTGCTAATTACACTTTTGAGGGTGGAATACCTAAGAAGTTAGGAGATCCAGGAGTACCCACTATACCATGCTCCGTTAAAAAAAAATTTGTTAAAACTGCTTTATGTGATCTTGGAGCCAGAGTTAGTGTTATGCCTCTCTATTTATATCATAGACTTGATTTAAATAAGTTGACACCTACTGAAATATCTTTGCAAATGGTTGATAAATCAACTGCTATACCTATCGGTATTTATGAGGATGTGCCTGTTGTGGTTGCAAACGTTACTATTTTAACGAACTTTGTTATTCTTGATATTCCCGAGGACGATAGTATGTCTATTACTCTTGGAAGATCCTTTTTGAATACTACAGGAGCTGTTATTGATTGCAACAAAGGCAATGTCCCTTTTCATGTTAATGGCAATAAGCATACGATACACTTTCCGAGGAAACAACCTCAAGTTCATAGTATCAACTCTATTGGAAAAATTCCATCGATTATTTTTGGAGGTTTTGAATTTCCTCTTCCTACTGTCAAGAAGAAATATGATATTCTAATTATTTGGGATGTGCATATCCCCGTTGAGGTAACATAGTGTTATTCAAAATTTCTCCGGTTCCATGTTATTCGGAATGAGTTTGTTAACAAGAGTTCATCAACCTTGTTAATGGATTCCTTTTGATGATCATGAGATGTATGAAGTTAGAAAGCACAACCTTCTGTGCCCTCCTTTTACTTTCTGTTATTTATATTAAATAAAGTAAAAATAGTATTTTCTATCTGTTATCTGAATTATTCGTGCAATATAAAAATACCTCGAAAATAAAAGTTCTCCAAATGCCTTGTAATTTAAATATGATTTTTTCTAGAATATTTGAGAATATTTGGCACTGAAAACACAACAGGGGCGGCATCCACCTGGCCACGAGGGTGGAGGGTGCGCCCTACCCCCTGGGCACGCCCCCCTGCCTCGTAGGCCCACGGTGGCCCTCCTCCACTTGTTCCTGCACCCACACACTCCTTCCTCCCAACACCATTATCCAGCTCAAGCACGAGTTCTAGCTCCTTTTTCTGTGATTTTCGTTCTCCTTGCTCAAGGCACCTCTCACAAAACTGCTTTGTGGGATTGTTCCTTGGTATGTGACTCCTCCATTGGTCCAATTAGTTTTTGTTCTAGTTACTAAAAATTTCAGAATTTTTCAGAAAATAATGAAGAGATTTTTGAGGGGTTCATCGAGCCGAAGCTTGAAGGAAAAGCAAAAGGAAGAAGCAGAGAGGCCCAAATATAATTTGCCTCGCACCACGGAGGTTCGGCCATGTGAATGGACTTCCGATGATTTCTTGAGAGCAGTCGGGATTTATGATGATTTCTATGAATTGGCTAAGAATGCAGGCCTCACCGACTTCCTCTGCGACCAATGCGTACAGTATCTCTTACTCACCAATACTTTTGTGCAAAACTTCTACTATTATCCTAAGGAATCACCTACTTCAGTAGAGTTTCATTTATATGATGTGGTTAAGAAGATGACACTAGATGAATTTTGCGGGGTTTGCAAAATACCTTTCGAGGGTAGCTTAGAGGAACCACATCGTAGAGATGTGGACGGGTTTATTGACACTATCACTGTAGGGGAAACTAGGAAAGTTTCCGATGCAAGAACCACTAGCATACATTTTTCCTGTTTTACGCTATTTTGCAATATTTGCTAGTCGTTGCTTAATTGGTCACGGAAACTATGGAAACCTTAGTGTTCCTGATATTATTATTTTGTTCCATGGTTTATTCCGTGACGACTCTGTTAGTATGGGCGGTATTATTGCTAAACGGTTAAGTCTGAACTGTACAAAGGGCCCCATCTTTGGAGGTATCTATGCTTCACACCTTGCTACATACTATAACATACCTATTAGGCACTATGAAAAAGAAGAAAAATTGATGCCTACTGTTTATTTAGATTATAAGAGTATGGTAGCGCATGATTTTATTGTAAAGAATAGGGAAGGGGAGCTTAAATACAAATTGTTCTTTGATAAACGTCATCCTGAGACTATGACCTTGCCTGCTCCTTCCTTGTTTGATTTATCTACAGGCCAGTATCTCGTTCCGCTAGAGGCTATTCACACCTACCGGAACCCTACATCAGCCCCAGAGCCAGAGTCGGAACCACAATTTGATCATCCATGATAGTCTAATTACCAGTGGGATCCGGAGATGATTTCCAACCAGTGGCAATCAGAGTCTTCTTCGTCGCAGTACGACCCCAACTATTACTTTGGATATCCGCCAGGCCAGCCGTGGCCATAGACCAACTTAGGCCAAAAGCGTAAGCTTGGGAGAGTACGTATTTCTCACCAACATTACATTTATGTTCACACACTCATTGCTAGATGTCGGTGCTCATACTTTTTCACTGTCTTATCCATGCTAGTTTATTTCCTTTTATTGCTTTCTTCTTGTGTGTTTAATAAACCTTAAGAAAAACAAAACAAAAAAATTAGTTGTAGCTTTTAATTAGTTTACTTTCCATGCTTGCAGGAGTAATTAAAAAGAAAACCCAAAAAGATTTCTTGTTCTTCTTTTGCTTGTTGGGAGCTTTCCCGTGTATATAGTTTTATTTCTTTTCCTTTCTTTGGGGGTCGATAGGAGAAGATCATGATTAAATTGTTGAAGTGGCTCTTGTATGCATTATTGTTGATCTAACAAAAGAGCCCATATTGCCTTGTCTTCTCCTGTTTATTGAATGCTTGCAGATTCCAGCTTAGTCCAATGGACATGCACTATTATTATTATCCACATCGTTCGGTCTTGCAAGTGAAAGGAAATTATGACGATATATGATGAACTGATTGAGATGGGAGAAGCTGGTATGAACTCGACCTCTCTTGTTTTTGTAAATATGATTAGTTCATCGTTCCTGATTCAGCCTATGATGAATAAACATGTTTGTGATGACAATTAGAGATCATAGTTTCTTATGCCATGCTTAATTAGCTAGGAGCTTATAATGGCTTACCTTGCGTGTCAACATGCTATTAAAATGGTTGTGATGTGGTATGATAGGGTGGTATCCTCCTCTGAATGATTTAAGTGACTTGACTTGGCACGTGTTCACGCATGTAGTTGAAACAAAATCAACATAGCCTTCACGATATTTATGTTCATGGTGGATTATATCCTACTCATGCTTGCACTCAATGTTCATTAACTTTAAATGCATGTTCATGGCTGTTGTCGCTCTCTAGTTGGTCGCTTCCCAGTCTTTTGCTTGCCTTCACTTGTACTAAGCGGGAATACTGCTTGTGCATCCAATTCCATAAACCCCAAAGTTGTTCCATATGAGTCCACCATACCTACCTATATACGGTATCTACCTGCCATTCCAAGTAAATTTGTATGTGCCAAACTCTAAACCTTCAAATAAACATTCTGTTTTGTATGCTCGAATAGCTCATGTATCAACTAGGGTTGTCCGTATCTTCCATGTTAGGAGGGTTATTCTCAAGAGGAGTGGACTCCGATCCTCACTCACGAGAAAATGGCTGGTCAACGGGATGCCCAGTCCCATGCTTTATGCAAATCAAATCAAAATAATTGCAAACAAAACTTCCCCTGGGACTCTTGTTAGTTGGAGGCACTCATTGTTTCGTGCAAGCCATGGATTGATGCTTGTTGGTGGAGGGGGAGTATAAACTTTACCATTTTGTTTGGGAACCGCCTATAATGTGTGTAGCATGGAAGATATCGTCATCCCTTGGATGTTATGTTTACAATGAAAGTGTACCTCTCAAAATATTATTCATATCTATTTCAAAACCGAGCTCTGGCACCTCTACAAATCCCTGCTTCCCTCTGCGAAGGGCCTATCTATTTACTTTTATGCCGAGTCATCCTACTCTTATTAAAAAGCACCCACTGGAGAGCACCTCTGTCATTTTCATTCATTACTGATTAGTTTACATCGATTATGACTTGACTGGATCTCTTTTACCATGAATTACAATGTCTACTCAGTCCTTGATCTTTAAAGGTGCTCTGCGTTTATGTTTTGCGGTCTCAGAAAGGGCTAGTGAGATACCATCTTGTTATATTATATTATGATTGTTTTGAGAAAGTGTTGTCACCCGAGATTTATTATTATTGCTCGCTAGTTGATTATGTCATTGATATGAGTAATCATGAGACTTAAGAGTTATTGTGAATATGGTTAGTTTATAATCTTTGCTGAAAACTTGAATGCTGGCTTTACATATTTACAACAACAAGAGCAAACAGAGTTTGTAAAAGTTTTTCTCTATCACTTTTAGTTTGTCAACTGAATTTCTTGAGGACAAGCAAAGGTTTAAGCTTGGGAGAGTTGATACGTCTCCGTTGTATCTACTTTTCCAAACACTTTTGCCCCTGTTTTGGACTCTAACCTGCATGATTTGAATGGAACTAACCCAGACTGACGCTGTTTTCAGCAGAATTGCCATGGTGTTATTTATGTGCAGAAACAAAAGTTCTCGGAATGACCTGAAACTTCATGGAGATTATTTTCGGAAATAATAAAAAATACTGGCAAAAGATCAAGACCAGGGGGCCACACCCTAGCTACGAGGGTGGGGGGCGCCTGCTGAGGGAGTCCTGGATTAGGGGGTGTTCGGGTAGCCGGACTATACCTTCAGCCAGACTCCTGGACTATGAAGATACAAGATTGAAGACTTCGTCCCGTGTCTGGATGGGACTTTCCTTGGCGTGGAAGGCAAGCTTGGCGATGCGGATAATCAAGATCTCCTACCATTGTAACCGACTCTATGTAACCCTAACCCTATCCAGTGTCTATATAAACCGGAGGGTTGTAGTCCGTAGGCAATCAACTCCATATACAACAATCATACCATAGGCTAGCTTCTAGGGTTTAGCCTCCTTGATCTCGTGGTAGATCTACTCTTGTACTACCCATATCATCAATATTAATCAAGCAGGACGTAGGGTTTTACCTCCATCAAGAGGGCCCGAACCTGGGTAAAACATCGTGTTCCCTGCCTCCTGTTACCATCCGGCCTAGACGCACAGTTCGGGACCCCCTACCCGAGATCCGCCGGTTTTGACACCGACATTGGTGCTTTCATTGAGAGTTCCTCTGTGTCGTCGCCTTTAGGCCCGATGGCTCCTTTGATCATCAACAACGATGCGGTCCAGGGTGAGACTTTTCTCCCCGGATAGATCTTCGTCTTCGGCGGCTTCGCTCTGCGGGCCAATTCGCTCGGCCACCTGGAGCAGATCGAAAGCTACGCCCCTGGCCATCAAGTCAGGTTTGGAAGCTTAAACTACACGGCTGACATCCGTGGAGACTTGATCTTCGACGAGCTCAAGCCACGGCCAAGAGCGCCGCACTATCTCGAGGGGCATGATCTAGCTCTGCCCCCGGACAGTATCCTGGAGGCCGCACACGCATCGGTTCCGACCCCTAACTCGGAGCCTATTGCACCAGTCCAGGATGAGCGGTTGGACGTCACCTCGGGGGCTGCGATCCCGAAAGTGATCGAGCCGAACGCTAGCCCTGCACTCTGCACGACCCATGACTCCAAGGATCCGGACTCCTCCCTGGACTCCGAACCCCCTGCGCCCCTGCCAATCGAATCCGATTGGGCGCCGATAATGGAGTTCACCGCCGCAGACATCTTTCAACATTCGCCTTTTGGCGACATCCTGAATTCTCTTAAGTCTCTCTATTTATCAGGAGAGCCCTGGCCGGACTACGATCAGCGAGGGTGGGATACGGACGATGAGGAAACTCAAAGCCCACCCACCACCCACTTTGTAGCCACTGTCGACAATCTAACCGACATGCTTGACTTCAGCTCCGAAGACATCAACGGCATGGACGACGATGTAAGAGACAAATAGGAACCAGCACCTGTAGGGCGCTGGAAGGCCACCTCGTCATATGACATATATATGGTGGATACTCCAAAAGATGGAGATGGCGATGGAACAGTGGGGGGTGACGCCCCCAAGAAACAGACAAAGCACCAGCGTTAGCGGCGCCGCTCTAAATCCCGCCAAAACAAAAATGGTGATTCCGGCACGGGAGATAATACTACCCCAGATAGCGCCGAAGAACACCCACCTCAGCAAGATTCGGCACAGGAAGATGGAGAAGCCAGCCCTCATGAGAGAGCGGCAGACCGAGAGGTCGAGGATGATAACTATACGCCTCCCTCCGAAGACGAGGCAAGCCTCGATGACGACGAATTCGTCATACCATCAGACCCCGCCGAACAAGAGCGTTTTAAACGCAGGCTTTTAGCCACGGCAAGCAGCCTCAAGAAAAAGCAGCAACAGCTTAGAGCTGCCCAAGAGTTGCTAGCTGACAGATGGACTGAAGCCCTTGCGGCCGAAGAGTATGAAGTCGAACGCCCCTCCAAGAGTTACCTGAAGCACAGGCCGCTACCCCGATCAGAGGAGGAAGCACCTACATCACCAGCGCATGACATGGCAGACCGGCCACCTCGCGGCCGTGACAGAGAGGCCTCTCGGCCCTCCACCCAAGCCATGCCCCGACGCCGCTCAACTAAGGCACGGGAAAATGCGCCCGACCTGCGAGACATACTGGAGGATAAGGCAAGACAAACAAGATCGATCTACGGATCGCGCAGGCGCCCTACGGCATGTGACAATGATCTTCACTCCGGATACAACAAATCCTGCCGGGCCGAACACAACAGACATAGCTCTTCCGAGCTACGTCGTGATATAGCCCAGTACAGAGGTGCCGCACTCCCGCTATGCTTCACGAATGAAGTAATGGATCATAAAATCCTAGAGGGTTTCAAACCCGTAAACATCGAATCATACGATGGCACAACAGATCCGGTGGTATGGATCGAGGATTTTCTCCTTCACATCCACATGGCACGCGGCGATGATCTACACGCCATCAAATACCTCCTGTTCAAACTTAAAGGACCGGCCCGGCATTGGCTTAACAGCTTGCCAGCAGACTCAATCGGTTCTTGGGAGGACCTGGAAGCCGCATTCCTTGACAACTTCCAGGGCACTTACGTGTGACCACCGGATGACGACGACTTAAGCCACATAATTCACCAGCCAGAGGAATCGGCCAGACAATTCTGGACACGGTTCCTAACAAAGAAAAACCAGATAGTCGACTGTCCGAACACAGAGGCCCTAGCAGCCTTCAAGCATGACATCCGCGATGAGTGGCTTGCCCGGCACCTGGGACAGGAAAAGCCGAAATCCATGGCAGCCCTCACGACACTCATGGCCCACTTTTGCGCGAGAGAAGACAGCTGGCTAGCTCGCAGTAACAACTTATCAAAGAACCCTGGTAATTTGGATACCAAGGACAAAAGTGGCAGGACACGTCGGAATAAGCAAAAACACCGCGTTAGCAGCGACATCAATGAAGACACGGTAGTCAATGCCGGATTCAAAGGCTATAAATCCGGTCAGCGGAAAAAGGCATTCGAAAAGAATACTCAGGGCCCGTCTAGTTTGGACCGAATACTCGATCGCTTGTGCCAGATACATGGCACCCCCGAAAGGCCATCCAATCACACTAACAGGGATTGTTGGGTGTTCAAGCAGGCAGGCAAGTTAAGGGCCAAAAACAGAGACAAGGGGCTGCACAGCGACGACGAGGAGCCCAAGACGCCGAACAAAAATGGACAGAAGGGATTTCCCCCACAAGTGCGGACGGTGAACATGATATACGCAACCCACATTCCCAAGCAGGAGCGGAAGCGTGCGCTATGGGACGTATACGCGATGGAGCCAGTTGCCCCAAAGTTCAACCCATGGTCCTCCTGCCCGATCACCTTTGATCGAAGGGACCATCCCACTAGCATCCGTCATGGCGGCTTCGCCGCATTGGTTCTCAACCCAATCATCGACGGATTTCATCTCACAAGAGTCCTCATGGACGGCGGCAGTAGCCTGAACCTGCTTTATCAGGATACAGTGTGGAAAATGGGCATAGATCCCTCAAGGATTAAGCCCACAAGAACGACCTTTAAAGGCATTATACCAGGTGTAGAAGCCAACTATACAGGCTCAGTAACACTTGACGTGGTCTTCGGATCCCCGGACAATTTCCGAAGCAAAGAGTTAATCTTCGATATAGTCCCGTTTCGCAGTGGCTATCACGCCCTGCTCGGATGAACCGCATTCGCAAAGTTCAATGCGGTGCCGCACTACGCATATCTCAAGCTCAAGATGCCAGGCCCTCGAGGAGTAATTATGGTCAACGGAAACACCGAACGCTCCCTCCGTACGGAGGAGCATACGGCGGCTCTCGCAGCGGAGGTACAAAGTAGCCTTCTTAGGCAATTCTCCAGTCCGGCCATTAAAAAGCCAGACACTGCCAAGCGCGCCCGGAGTAACCCACAGCAGGACCGCCTGGCACACTCTGAGCAAGCGTAGCAATGCGGCCCCAACCCCAGCTTTCGCGACATAGCGAAACCAGTACCTCGCGTACATAACTACGCCCTTGAAATACCATGGGCACAAGGGAAGGGGCACAATAACGGCACACCCAAAATACGGCTTAAAACATACTAGGGGCTGCCGGATTCTTTTTTAATTTTTTCTTACTTTCAGGACTCCATACTTCGGACAACCTGTTCGGCAATTCGACTGCCGCACAAACGGTGCAAGATCCAGGGAGGCAGACAAGCCATGTCGCATTATGGAACTCCCAGGTGGTCTCTGTTAGGAGCGGTATACCTGTTTTAAATACAATTCCGCGGCCTGCCCCTGGTCAAGACATACTGAATAGTCCAATATCTTTTGCTTACTGCACTATTTGTATCGTTCGGCTTTGATAAATAGCCTCTCTATAAACAATGCTTAGCTTCTTGTCTATTTTTTGCATTATCTTATTTTCACATTTATGTTTATTAAATGACATGATTGCACCCGTACACCATGGTACGGCAAACATGCCAGGGGCTTCAGTACCCCTCATAATGGTGTGAGAAGTCCGTACACTTTCACAAGTGCGGCACCCCGAACTTATAGCACTATATGCATCGGCTCCGAATCATGATTTGGGTCAATAGTTGGGTTTGCCCGGCTCCTATGTTTTGGTGCCTTACGTTCCGCTCTATCAGCTAAGGTAGCACTAGGAGAACCACTGCGATTGTGCCCCGGTTCAGCTGGGTTAAGCACCTCAGTGGAGAAAGCTAAAACTAACTGTCATGATGTGGCGAGAGACCGGTCGCTGTTCGAGAGGTTTTTCGAGTCCCTAATGGCTTATGCCGCTTCGAGCGAGGAGCTGGCTTTGTCCGGCCAAGGCGTGGATAGCGCCCCGAACTCGGTCTTCCGAACTAGGGGCTTCGCCGAAATTTAAAATTATAGAGTTCTATGGCTAAGTGAGAGTGTTCAAGCATTATAGTCCGATTGCCTTGTTCGTTGTGCTGACCGCCTCCCTCGACGGACCCAATCATGGGAAAAAGAGCGCTCAGGTTTATCCCGAACACCCCAGCACTAGTGGCATGGGGGCAGAAGCCGACGACTGGCCATCTCTCAATTTTTTGATAAACGGCCGCATAGAAAGCAATATTTTAAATTCAAGCATTGCTTAGCGCATATGAACAAGTTTTCAGCGCACAGGATAACATGAGCGAGTTCATTCAAAAATTACATCATTGGTACATTCATCCGCCACAAGGCGGGCACCAGCAAGAACATCCTTGTAATAGTTCTCGGGCTTGCGATGCTCCTTCCCCGGCGGCGGCCCGTACTTCACAAGCTTCTCACCGTCCAGCTTACCCCAGTGCACCTTTGCACGGGCAAGGGCCCTACGGGCACCTTCGACGCAGACGGAGCGCTTGATGACCTCGAGCCTTGGACAAGCCTCCACCAGCCGCTGCACCAGTCCGAAGTAGCTCCCAGGCAGGGCCTCTCCAGGCCACAGCCGAACTATGAAGCCCTTCAGGGCCTGTTCGGCCGCCTTGTGGAGCTCGACCAGCTACTTCAGCTGGTCGCTCAAGGGCACAGGGTGTCCGGCCTCAGCGTACTACGACCAGAACACCTTCTCCATCGAGCTGCCTTCCTCGACTCGGTAGAATGCGGCGGCATCGGATACGCTGCGGGGAAGATCTGCGAATGCCCCTGGATAGCGCCGGATTCGGGTAAGTAACATGTAGTTTACTTTTATATGTCTGCTTTGCATATAGAATGCCTTACCCGCCGCTATCTTTTTCACCGCATCCAATTCCTGGAGGGCCTTCTGGGCTTCGGCCTTGGCAGATTTGGCAGTTTTAAGGGCCGCAGCAAGCTCGGACGCTCGCGTCTTCGAGTCGAGCTCCAAACTCTCATGTTTTTGCATGAGAACCTGAAGCTCTTGCCACACCTCGCCGACCTGCGCCTCAAATTTCTCCCGCTCGGCGCACTCTGTGGCCGCTTTCTTCTCGGCCTCGGACAGCGCCTGCTTGAGGGTCGCCACCTCAGTTGTGGCCCCTACAATAAGCAGTATACTCCTATCATTTTTTGCAATTGCGCCTTCCTATAGGCATTTTTTCTATAAGGTATCTCTTACCTTCTTTCTCCTCGAGCTGCCGTTTGGCAAGGCCGAGCTCTTGCTTGGTCCGCTCGAGGCCCTGCTTCAGGGCACCCACCTCCGCAGTTAGTGCGGCGGTGGCCAGCAGCGAAGCCTGCATATGTATATTGACTCCTTTTTAGTTAGACTCCTGCGATATTTAATAGATCCTCTATTCGGCTTTTCTTTCCGAACGCCAAACAGAGCATCAGGGGCTACTGTCTATACGGTAATATTTTTACATATTTTTACTTACCTCGAAGCCTGTTAGAAGGCTAGCACAAGCTTCAGTCAGTCCGCTTTTGGCGGACCGAACCTTCTGGACCACCGTACTCATGATGGCACGGTGCTCCTCGTCGATGGAGGCGCCCTTAAGCTCCTCCAGCAGATTGTCCGGCGACTCCGGTTGGACGGAGGACGCCGGCTCAGTAGGCTTTCTCCTCTTGGCAGGAGTTCGCCTACCGTGGTCCGGAACCGTTGATGATTCCGGCGCAGTGTCCGGCTTAAAGCCGGACTTGGAGCCCAGGGGGGTCTTGTCCCCTTCACTCCTGGAGTCCGGGAGGTTGCCTTGCGGCTCCTCCGGGACCACCTCCTCCTGCCCTGGAGCTTGTTGCGACACCACTTCGGCGTCGTCTGCAGTGCGGGGGGGGGGGGGGGGGGGGGGGGGGGGGGGGGGGGGGACAGCAGGAGGAATTGAGTTCACGTCCGATGAGTCCAGGGAGCCGCCCGACGATTCGTCGAATTCGGCCCGGGGCGGACTGCATAATTACATTCAACATTAGGGAAAGCTGTGCAACAAAGGAACATCATGAGTTACTCTGATATCCAAACTTACGATTTTGCCGGATGCTTGGCCCTGTTTGGCCACTCCTCTTTGCCCTCTTCGGTGTTGGGGGCATGGTCCGGCGGAGGGGTCTTCCTTTTCCTAGACCCCTCGGCCTCCCCCATTGGGGCGGCCTTCCTCTTCTCTCCTCCCTCCGCTGGGGGGGAAGAGTTTTCTTCTTCCTCCTCCTCGTTTTCGCGGGAGGAGGGCGTCTCGGACTCGTCAGATGACGAGTCCGACACCACCACGTTGCGGGCACTCTTTCGAGTCCCCGTGGTCCTCTTCTTCTTGGCCTTATTCTCCGGCACCACATAAGGCGCCGGAACCAGCAGCTTCACTAGTAGAGCTGGGGCTGGGTCTTCGGGCAGCAGAGCCGGACAGTTAATCGGTCCGGATATCGCCCGCCAAGCCTGTCAAAGGTAAGGGAGTTTAGATCCCGCATAGAGTCAAACTATGAAAAAAGCTTAACATCCTGTAAAAGGTGTAGATGGCTTACCTCGCTAGCGTGACGCTGCGAGCTGTATCCGCGGTCCTCGGAAGCGGATGCGGGAGCCTCGGCGCCCTTGAATAGCATCTTCCAAGCGTCTTCATACGTCGTGTCGAAAAGCCTGCTGAGGGTTTGATGCTGCGTCGGGTCGAACTCCCACAGATTAAAATCCCGTTGTTGGCATGGGAGGATCCGGCGGACGAGCATAACCTGGATTATATTAACGGGCCGGACTGGCTTGTTCACCAGGGACTGGATGCATGTTTGCAATCCAGTCACCTCTTTTTCATCACCGCACGACAGGCCCGTCTCTTTCCAGGACATAAGCCGCGTGGGGAGTCCGGATCGGAACTCGGGGGCTGCAGTCCATTCGGGATCGCGTGTCTCGGTGATATAAAACCACCCAGATTGCCATCCCTTTAGGGTCTCCACGAAAGAGCCCTCGAACCATAGGACGTTGGCCATCTTGCCCTCCATGGCGCCTCCGCACTCCGCCTGGCTGCCGCGCACCACCTTGGGCTTGACGTTGAAGGTCTTGAGCCAAAGGCCGAAATGGGGGCGGACGCGGAGAAAAGCCTCGCACACGACGATAAACGCCGAGATGTTGAGGATGAAGTTCGGAACCAGATCGTGGAAATCCAGGCCGTAGTAGAACATGAGCCCCCAGACAAATGGGTGGAGTGGAAAACCCAGTCCGCGGAGGAAGTGGGGGAGAAATACTACCCTCTCATGGGGCCTTGGGGTGGGGAGAAGCTGCCCCTCTTCGGGAAGCCGGTGCGCGATGTCCTTGGACAGGTATCCAGCCTTCCTTAGCTTCTTGATTTTACCCTCAGTGATGGAGGAGACCATCCACTTGCCTCCCGCTCTGGACATTGCTGGAGAAGGTTGAGGTGGGAAGTGCGGGCTTGGGCGCTGGAGCTCGGGTGCGCAGGAGATGGATAGGCAAAGGAGGAAGAAGGCGTAGGTAAAAAGGTGGATCCTTATCCCCTTATATGGGCGGATGCGGTTGTGCGTGCCCACCTGCCTAGTAAAACTCGCTTGCCTCCCAAGCGCCGTGATAAGTGGCGCGGTTGGGTTACCCACGTCCGTATTGATGAGAATCCCGTAAAAGGGGGGTACATGATCTCTGCTTTGACAAGACGTGCCAAGGAAACCGCCTCGCAAAACAACGCTGAGGTGGAAAAGTGAAAACGATTCGAGTGAAGGACTTGGCTGTAGTGTGATGACGCACTGCGGAATATGTCAGCAGATTTGATTTGTGTTAATATTATTCTCTCTATGGCAATATGTGGAAGCTTATTTTGCAGAGCCGGACACTACTCTTGGTGTTTAAACTCTTCTATGAAGGACTTGGAGGAGGAACCCGCCTTGCAATGCCAAAGACAATTTGCGCGCCGGACTCGTCATCATTGAAGCCTGGTTCAGGGGCTACTGAGGGAGTCCTGGATTAGGGGGTGTTCGGGTAGCCGGACTATACCTTCAGCCGGACTCCTGGACTATGAAGATACAAGATTGAAGATTTCGTCCCGTGTCCGGATGGGACTTTCCTTGGCATGGAAGGCAAGCTTGGCGATGCGGATAATCAAGATCTCCTACCATTGTAACCGACTCTATGTAACCCTAACCCTATCTAGTGTCTATATAAACTAGAGGGTTGTAGTCCGTAGGCAATCAACTCCATATACAACAATCATACCATAGGCTAGCTTCTAGGGGTTAGCCTCCTTGATCTCGTGGTAGATCTACTCTTGTACTACCCATATCATCAATATTAATCAAGCAGGACGTAGGGTTTTACCTCCATCAAGAGGGCCCGAACCTGGGTAAAACATCGTGTTCCCTGCCTCCTGTTACCTTCCGGCCTAGACGCACAGTTCGGGACCCCCTACCCGAGATCCGCCGGTTTTGACACCGACACCTGCCCCCTAGGCGTGCCCCGTACCTCGTGGGCCCCCTGGAACTCCTCCGACCTCAACTCCAACTCAATATATTCGTGTTCGGAGAGAAAAAAATCAGAGAGAAAGATTCATCGCGTTTTACGATACGGAGCCGCCGCCAAGCCCTAAACTCTCTCGGGAGGGCTGATCTGGAGTCCGTTTGGGGCTCCAGAGAGGGGAATCCGTCGCCATCGTCATCATCAACCATCCTCCATCACCAATTTCATGATGCTCACCGCTGTCCGTGAGTAATTCCATCGTAGACTTGCTGGACGGTGATGGGTTGGATGAGATTTATCATGTAATCGAGTTAGTTTTGTTAGGGTTTGATCCCTAGTATCCACTATGTTGTGAGATTGATGTTGCTATGACTTTGCTATGCTTAATGCTTGTCACTAGGGCCCGAGTGCCATGATTTCAGATCTGAACCTATTATGTTTTCATGAATATATGTGAGTTCTTGATCCTATCTTGCAAGTCTATAGCCACCTACTATGCGTTATGATCCGGCAACCCCGAAGTGACAATAATTGGGACCACTCCCGGTGATAACCGTAGTTTGAGGAGTTCATGTATTCACTATGTGTTAATGCTTTGGTTCGGTACTCTATTAAAAGGAGGCCTTAATATCCCTTAGTTTCCGCTTGGACCCCGCTGCCATGGGAGGGTAGGACAAAAGATGTCATGCAAGTTCTTTTCCATAAGCACGTATGACTATATTCGGAATACATGCCTACATTACATTGACGAATTGGAGCTAGTTCTGTGTCACCCTAGGTTATGGCTGTTACATGATGAACCACATCTGGCATAATTCTCTATCATCAATCCATTGCCTACGAGCTTTCCATATATTGTTCTTCGCTTATTTACTTTTCCGTTGCTATTGTTATCATCACTACAAAATACCAAAAACATTACTTTTGCTATCGTCACCTTTTGCTACCATTACCACTATTATCATATTACTTTGCTACTAAATACCTTGTTGCAGATATTAAGTTTCCAGGTGTGGTTCAATTGACAACTCAGCTGCTAATACTTGAGAATATTCTTTGGCTCCCCTTGTGTCGAATCAATAAATTTGGGTTGAATACTCTACCCTCGAAAACTATTGCGATCCCCTATACTTGTGGGTTATCAGCGGTGAAGCATCTGATGAGCCGGCTGTAGGTGCGCCTGGATGGCGAGAAGCTGCTCGCCAAGAGTCCGGGGCGCGTTGGGGGCGATTTCTACAGCAGCCCTTCTTCGCTCATCTTGGTGTGCCTCGATGGCCTGGCTGACGGCAATGGCTTGACCAGGAAAGAACTCTGCACAAGATAAAAGAAATCAGAAGCCGGGTCATACAACAGTCGACGGCTGAACGAAAGGAAAAAAACAACTCGCCATCGATCATATCCTGGATCTCCTCGTAGCCGTCCGATAGGGCCTTCTCCTTCTCGGCCCAGTTCGAACGGTGAGTTTCAAACTCGGCTTGGAGGTTGGCTTCGCATTCCTTCAGCTTCTGGAGCTCCGTCTTCTGCTGCTCCGCCTGGTCCGCCAGCTCCTTGATCAGGCAGTCACACTCCTTGGCCGCCTGGCTGCGCTCCTCCTCCTTGGTGTGGAGCTCACCCTCAAACTCGCCCAGGCGCTTCCGCAGATCTGCGGCAGCTTCTGCAAAGGCAGAGGAAAAAAATCAACACCAGAAAATGAGTAGTTGCCGGGAGATCCGGCCCGACTGCTCAGTAGTTGGCCCGAATCTCGGGGGATACACCCAGCGGTTTGCGCTGATGCACTCCCGAGAGAAGAAAGAAAAAGCACTTACTCCGGCTCTGGTTCAAGTCGGCGGACCGCTTGGCCAACTCCTGGACTTGGGAGTTGTAGGTGGCCACGCGGATGTTGTGGTAGTCCTGCAACGAAGGTAACAAAAGAAAAAAGCAAGTTAGCACTTGGAACTTACCTTAAAGTTCCAGCCACCAACTCAGCAGTCGGCCCAGAACTTGGGGGCTACACCTAATGGGTGCGCTGGCGCGCCCCCATGGAAGATTGCAAGAAACAAAGACAAGAAGCAAGAATCGTACCAGAACGGCTGCCCGCGTTGCCAAGAACTCCTGCGTATACTGCCAGAGAGTGGCACCTTCGGCGTTGAACCGGGCCTGGACATCCTACGCAGCTACATTCAGGACACCTATGCCGCCCCAGATGTCCAGCCCGATGGGGCGACATTGGTGGCCTCGGTGTCAGGTGTCGACGAGCTGGCGGCCCCTATCTCCAGGGGCCGCGGTGCTGGGGCCGCCTTCTCCGAACACTGGCGTGCCGGATAACGGGTCACAAGAGTCGGCCCCACCACCAATTCACCGCCAGATGGCGGCACAAACAGCGCCTCAGGCTGACTGCCCGGCGTGTCGGCAACCGGCGCGTGCGGAGGTGCCTCCGCCCCCAAGATGACGGGGCCGCCTCCTTCCCTCTCCAGGTCCGGCTGGTCGTCTCCGCCTCCCCCAGTCGGGGCCTGGCCCTCCGGTGCCTGCGGGTCCGCGTGCTGCGGGGCGGTGGGCTCTGGAGCCCGGCGGTGGGACTCCCCCTCCTGTGCTTTGGCGGCTGCGTCCGCCTGCTCCTTGGCCACCATGTCGGCTTGGGCCTTCGCCGCTACGTTGTCCTTCCCTTGCGGCGCCGCCTCCGCCTGCTCCTTCTCCCGAGCCGTGGCCTCCCGCTCCTCGTGTGCCTCCCATGTGTTCTTCTCCGTCACTTCCTTGAGGGTGGCAAGCGGGTCCGCACATCGGGGTTCCGTGGAGCCGCGTGCCATCCCGATCACTAAGCCAGACGGGTACCACAAGAGAGAAAGTGGGGCCCTGCTCAACAAGATAAGAAAAGGAGAATAAGAGGTTTGCAAGAAAAAGAAAGGCAAATGCAAAGGAGAAACGCGAAAAGAATCAAGACACTTACCCAGGCACTAGTGGGAGCTACTTTGGGGGCTTCTGGAAGAGGGCTGCCTTGGCAGCAGCCTCGTTCCGCTTGGTCACGGCAGTTGAAGTTTTGACCTTCTTGGGCCGGCTACCGAACCACCCAGTGGTGGCCCGGCGCTTCGGTGCGCCAGCTGCAATAGTCGACGCGGCTGAGGAGCTGGTGCTCACCATATCGGCGCCATGGGTGCGGCACGGCTCGTCGTCCTCTTCATCATCATCCGGCCAATCCCCAAGGCCGCCTCCTAAGGAGCCGCCTGCTCCACCACCGCCACCGCATGTGGCATCATCCTCCTTCTGAGCAACCGCTTCCAAGTCGAGGTCGCCCACGTCACTCACCGACCGGTCCATCGCGTACTGGTGATCCGGGGCCATCGTGTCAGTGGCCGTCTGGCCCGGGAAGCACTGAACGAAGGCCGACTAGTCAAGCAGCAATAGAGAAACCAGACAAACAAAGGAAAAAAGGAATTGGAAGACCTACCTTAGGCAGCGGGTTGGCCCAGCTGTACGGCGGCTTGCCAAACCGCCACTCTGTCTCTAACAACTTGCAGTCGGAAAAGAAGTTCACCATGCGGACCACCTCCACATCCGGCATCACCTTGGTGGACAGCCGGCATGGATCCCGGCGCCCATTCATGTTGCTGATGATGTGGGGCCGAGCTTGAAGAGGAAGCACTCCACACTCCACGAAGACGGCCAGCACGTCTGAAGCCCTAAGGCCCTCCGACTCCATCATCTCGTGGAGCCGGGCGAGCGCGGTGGAGGAGGCGGCCGACAGGTTCATTGGCCGGAATCACCAGATGGTGCGGGACTCGGCAGGCGGGCCAGCTATGTAAGCAGGCAAGTTTACATAGTTCCGTGACGTGTTTACGTTCTCGACGTAGAAATATGACTTTTACCACATCTTGGCAGACGGCAGAATGGCGATGGCCGGGAAGCTGATCCCGGATCCGGAGCGACGCACCGCGATGCGGGCACCGCACTAGGTCGCCTCGTTCTTGGCGGCAGTGCCGAGCTTGATGTAGAAGAGCTCTGCCCACAACTCGAGTGTGGGGAGCGTGCCGAGGTAGCCCTCGCAAAAGGTGACGAAGGCGGAGAGCAGGACCACAGTATTTGTAGTAAGGTGGTGGGGCTGCACTCCATAGAAATCCATGAACGAGCGAAGGAATCCGCTCGCTGGAAGGCCGAAGCCATGGAGGAAATGCGACCGGAAGACAACTCGCTCACCGTCTACTGGCACCAGCAAGATCTCCTTTTCAGGGGGGCACACACATTGACATTGGACGAATGAGGGAGCCGCCATGTCTGGCAGAGGAACTCCAAGTGCCTATATGGACATTGGAGCCGTCCCAGTCGCCCGCGCGGCCGCTTTGCGCCATGGGCTTCGGTCTCAACAGCGGTGCGAGGTGGCTGTGGCACGAGGAGGACCGGCGACGACGGGCTGCAGCAGCGCTCCGACGAGAGGAAGGGGCGCGGCGGCAGCAAGAAGTAGGGAAAAGGCGACACGAAGGGAGAGGAGGGCACGTGTGCGCTCTGCCGCCCCCTCCTCCCTCTACATATAGCCCCCTGGCGGCGGAGCCGAGTGGGTGAGACGTGGGGGCGCAAGATTAACTGCGCCCACTTCCTCCACAACCCCGCGTTTACTATGCCATAATGGCGTGTATTAACCGCACCTGGGAAGCGCAACCACCCACCTCAGCCGCAGCGGATCCGCACGCGTGCCGAGGCCTTGTAGAGGTGGGCCCAGGCCTGCGGCGACGACCCATCAGGTGCGTGGGCACGCAGGCCGGCCTGGCCTGCTGGCCCCACATGGCGGCCAAGGAACTGGCGGCGTGCCCACCAGCCGGCTGGCTCGGCACCCGACCCCCACCAAGACAATTCAAATTCACCAGGCGGTCGACTGATGTCTGGTCGGCTCCTAGCAGGCGGCATTATCAGAAGATGGACGAAGCAAGATTACCAGATCACTCGGAGTAGGAAGCTGTTGAGGCACCTTGATTCTCAGCCGCGGCGCCTCACCAGCTTCGGGGACTACTGTCGAAGTAAATGACCACGGGTAGCCTCATCGGCTCCCTATGGTATTTCAAGAAATCGGGGCTAGCAACGCCCCTTGCACCTCCTGGACGAACGGCCGGCTTCTTGTGTCGGCTGGTCGAGGAGGTCAGCTGCTAGAAGGCGGCAGGATACCAGAAGACGACTATGACGCGACTGGCTTCTAGCAGTCGGCCCCTCGTGCCCTAAAAGTTTCATCCACATAACTATGATGGGATGGGGCGTGGCTACAGTGTGACCTGCCACCCCTCAATCTAGGGCTGAGCGTGGCTATAGTATGGGCGTACCCAGCGGACGCGCGTCACCCGACGGGGTACTGTAGCCACGCAGCCCATGACATCACCTACTACCTAGGGAGCTACGCTCCCACGACGGCCTGTCGATACGGCCCGTAGGTGGCGGGCCCTACCCATTGGCGAGCCCCAGAAGGCGGCGAATCCCTAGCAAGTGGCAACGGGGCGGGCCGCCTCCTAGCAGGCGGCCCCCTCCCCCCTCAAAGTTTGTGTGCCATTAACCATAAGAGACGGGGGATGGCTACACTGAACACCCACCAAGCGGTGGTATTGTAGCCACGATCCCCCCGACAAAGCATCCAACATCATTAGCAAGGCTACATTACAAAGCGATCAACCAGACCCGCAAGCGGCGGGCGTGGCCTATCGGCCAAGTACACAACACCGGCGGGACCCACCAATCGGCGGGCCCTAGCTACCGGCGGAAAAGCCGGCGTCTAGAGACACTAATGGCCGGGTCCTACACCCGGCCGGATTACCATTGTACCCCTGGGGGTAGGCCTATATAAACCCCCCAGGCTTCCCCATGCAAAGGGTTCAGACCTTAGAGATCACACGCACCCATATAGAGAGAGGAGTTGGGATAGCCTTGTTCTTCTTCCTCCTCTAGCAAAACATCTCAAGGAGCAACTTGTAGCAACTCTATTTGATCATAGTCATCATGCGAAAACCCCGCAGAGCAGGACTAGGGGTATCATCTCCATGGAGAGCCCTGAACTTAGGTAAGATTTGCAGGCATATGCGTTCTCGCTCACTCCCGCTTCTAGAGCCCGATGACGTACTTTTGTCCCTTTCCATGATTAGCCACCCCCAAGCATATGACGCTACACATCCCCGACATTTGGTGCCACCGTGGGGCAAGGTGCACCTTTGTCCGGAGAAACATTCTGGACGGGAACCCTCTTCGTTCCTGGCGAGTGCAGCCAGCCTGGCACGCCTGATGGCATTTGCGTCGACGCTTTGCGCGATGTAGAAGCCGCTTGCGCCATGGGCTGTCTAGCTGATCTCATCGGCGGGATCCGCCTCTCCGACGAGCATGCACCTGACGTGGGTGCATCCAGCTCTGAGAGCTGCCTCGTCGACCTCCTTGGAAACCTTCACATCGCCAATGAGCCAGCCTCTGACCTAGAGTCAGTTGGCTCTACTGTCCCGATGCTCGTCGACCTCGACGTGGCATCCCTCGATGCCTTCCCCGCCAACGTGGTGGTCATCGACGATCCGCTCCCTCCTGCGACCAGCGACGCCAGCACTAGCACCGTCGCGGAGGTGATGGTCATTAGCCATGATGGAGCCTCCGATGGGGCTGCCCACGACCCACTACAAGCGGTAGTGCAGGGTTCATTCGCACCCGTTGCCGAGAACGTGGACAGAGCAACGCTGGAAGCCTTCTGCATCTCTCTCCTTGAAAGCGCCCAGAAGTTGGCAGCCATGAGGCGCCTCAGCAAAGCCTACCAGCGCGAGATCGACCGCGCCGTCTGCGGCATGCCGGCTGCTAGCGAGCTAAGCCATATGGGCACCATTCAGCAATGTGGCGCGGCCGTCGCCAGCATGCTGGGAGCCGATCGGCCCATCTACACCACGCCTTTGGAGAATCTATTTGGCGCCCAGGCGGCAGCATATGAACTGGATCACCTGGAGGGTGACGAGCGACGCTGCATGACGGAGCGCGTCCAACAGCTCCTCGACTCGGCCGCCGCACAGCAAGAAGCTGGCCGCCGCGTGGTCGAACCCGGCCTGCATGCTGAGAACCTCCCCCCTGCCGAGAACACGACGCGACCTCCCAGACGCCAATAGGCGGCGCCCGCGACCGAACAGACCATCGGGCGCGGCCAAGACGACCGCCCTCGAGTAGTCGAGCAGTGGGACGACAGTCCGCCTCCGCCGCGCAGGGATAGGTGCGTCTCCCTACCGGCTGTTGAGCACCCGACTCGTGGAGACCGGCTAGGCCCCCGTGAAGGAGGCGGAGAGAACGACGCCCGCCATCGGATCGACCGGCTGGCTCGATCCCTAATAGTAGAAGAAGAAGATGCAATCAGCCCGCCTTGTTTCGGCCACCGCATTCGCGACAAGCCCTTCCCCAAAGGGATCTTGCTCCCTCGAGATACGCCCAAATAAAACGGCTTCGCAAATCCGGAAGATTGGCTGGTTGACTACTCCATCGCCGTTAACATAGCAAATGGAAACAAGCGCGTTGTCGTGAAGTACGTTCCACTCATGCTCCAGGGGACGGCCCGGACATGGCTGAATAGCCTCAAGCCCTACATCATCAACAGCTGGCTGGACTTCACCAAAGTTTTCATCCACAACTTCACCAGCACCTACAAGCGGCCGCCCAAGCCCCGTCAGCTCTCTCTGTGCGTCCAAGGCCTGACGGAGTCCACCCACGATTACCTGACGTGGTGGGCCGAACTGCACAACTCCTGCAAAGGGGTGCACAAGGTGCAGGCCATAGAGTATTTCACTGCCGGGTGCAGAGAAGGCACCTTGCTCAAGCACCGCCTCCTCTGCGACAAGCCAACTACACTCGATGAGCTGCTGATCATAGCAGACAAGTACGCCACTGCTGACTCCTCCATGAAGTCGGAGCTCCAAGTGGACGCTTCTAGAAAAGTGCTTCCCCCAGCTCCTCAGACGCCAGCAAACGAACGACAACAAGCGCAAGGCCCAGCAGCCGGCTTCCACCAGCTGGCAAGTTGCAACAGTTGAAGATCAGTAGCCAGAGGGTCAGCCTGACCCCAAGCGTCAAAAGGGCAGCAAGCCCGCCTAGTTGCCCGCCTTCTTCTTCGAGTAGACCCTTGATGCTCCCTGCAAATTCCAGAACGGCGCTAAACCATCAAACCATACAACCCGGAAATGCCACTGGCTCACCCGCCTCGCCAAGGGCAAGGGGCTACCGCCTCCGCCTGCTAGCCCGCCCGCTCCGCCTCCTCAGTAGCCAGCGGTCTACCCACTCGGCGCAGTCCAAGATGAATTCCCTGAAGAACACGGACACTACATCGTCTTCACCAGTGTTGCTGATGACAGGCACAGCTGGCGCTAGCATCATCATGAGGTGAATGTTGTTGCCTTTGAAGTCCCAGAGTTCATGCACTAGTCCGAGAAGCCCATCAGCTGGAGCCGAGCTGACCACCCGAAAGTAATGCCTTCTCTGGGTTCCTATGCTATGATGCTGGATGCCACCTTTTCAACTGAGAGGCGAGCCTGTCGCTTCTGCTGAATTCTGATAGACGACGGTAGCAGCATCAACATCCTCTACCACGACACCCTGGAGAAGCTACGCATCAAAGAGAAGCATCTGCAGCCCAGTCGGACCGGTTTCCACGGCATTGTACCCAGCCTTTCCTGCTCATGAATCAGAAGATCAAGATAGATGTCCTCTTCTGAGATAGAGATCACTTCCGTCGCGAGCCAATCTCGTTCGAGGTGGTTGACTTGGAGAGCCCCTACCAAGCCCTCTTGGGCTGGCCAGCACTTGCCAAGTTCATGGCGGTGCCTCACTACACCTACCTCAAGATGAAGATGCCGGGTCCCAAGGGCATAATTGTCGTCGCTGGCGATAATCAAAAGTCGGCCAGGTGCACTGCCAGCAGCTGGATGGCCGAGTGTCTTGTGATTGCTGCCGAGAAGCGGCTCCTTGACCAGGTTGTGGCCATTGCCGGCAAGCTGCTGGACCTGTCGCCAGACCCCAAGGAGTCGGAAGCTCAGGGCTCCTTCCAGCCGACCAAAGAAACAAAGAAGATCCCCTTGGACCCGGAGCACCCAGAAAGGCACGCTGTTATAGGGGCCAACCTTGATAGCAAATAGGAAAGCAAGCTCATCGATTTCCTCTGTGAGAATCGGGACATCTTTGCATGGTCACCGAAAGACATGCCGGGTGTTCCGACGGATTTCGCCGAGCACAAGCTACATGTCGGGTCAGATGCGAAGCCGGTCAAGCAACCCCTCCGCCTCCTGTCAGAAGAAAAGAGAAGAATTGTTGGTGAAGAGATAGCTCGACTGCTAGCAGCCGGCTTCATCATGCAAGTGTTCTACCCGGAGTGGCTTGCCAACCTGGTCCTTGTATTGAAGAAGAATAAGAAGTGGCGCATGTGCATTGATTATACCAGCCTCAACAAGGCCTTCCCCAAAGATCCGTTTGCTTTGCCTCGGATAGACCAAGTGATTGACTCCACAGCCGGATGCGAGCTGTTGAGTTTTTTGGATGCCTACTCTGGCTACCACCAGATCAAGTTGAACCCGGTCGATCGGCTAAAGACTGCCTTCATCACACCATTCGGAGCCTTCTGCTACCTAGCTAACCATGACACTTGGCTTGAGAAATGTCGGTGCCACTTTTCAGCGTTGCATGCAGAAGTGCCTCCTCAAGCAACTCGGTAGAAATGCCCACATCTATGTAGATGATATTGTGGTGAAGACGGATAAGCATGGCACCCTCCTGGAAGATCTCAAGGAGGCTTTTGACAATCTGCGCCATTTTCAAATCAAGCTCAACCCAGAGAAGTGTGTCTTCGGAGTCCCTGCCGGCCAGCTCCTTGGTTTCCTTGTCTCAGAAGGCGTTATCGAGTGCAACCCTATGAAGATTAAAGACATTGAGCGAATGCAGAGACCGACCCGGCTGTGGGATGTCTAGAAGTTCACCGGGTGCTTGGCTTCTCTTAGCCGCTTCATCAGCCGGCTGGGCGAAAAGGCCTTGCCCTTTACCAGCTAATGAAGAAAAAAACTTGCTTTGAGTGGAACGACAAGGCAGACGAAGCTTTCCTCCAACTCAAGAAGATGTTGACCACGCCGCTTGTGTTGGCGGCTCCGGCTTCTAAGGACCCCATGCTCCTCTACATCGCCGCTACCAGCCGGGTGGTCAGCATAGTCCTCGTCGTCGAACGCCCAGAAGACAGTATAGCTCAGCCAGTCTAGAGGCCCATCTACTATCTGAGTGAAGTACTGTCCACTTCCAAGCAGAATTACCCCCACTACCAGAAGATGTTCTACGGCATGTACTTTGCCGCCAAAAAGCTCAAGCAATATTTCCAAGAGCACTCCATCACGGTCTTCTGCACTGCTCCACTTGTCGAGATCATAGGCAACAGAGACGCATCAGGCCGGGGGTGAAGTGGGCCATCGAGCTGGCTTCCTACACCATCCTCTGCCAGCCCCGCACTGCCTTCCAGTCCCAAGCACTGGCTGACTTCCTCGTCGACTGGGCCGAGACCCAGTACCTGCCGCCAGCGCTGGATTCCACTCATTGGCGGATGCACTTTGATGGCTCGAAGATGTGCACCGCTCTGGGAGCCGGCATCGTCCTCAACTCTCCCAAAGGTGACAAGGTCAAGTACACTTTGCAAATTCACTTCGCCACCTCCAACAATGTGGCCGAGTACGAAGCACTCGTCGACGGGCTCCGACTGGCCAAAGAAATTGGCATCCACCGAGTGCTCTGCTACGGCGACTCAGACTTGGTGGTCCAGCAGTCATCTGGAGACTAGGACGCCAAGGATGCAAACATGGCGAGCTACCACTTCCTCGTTTAGCACATCAGCATATATTTTGATGGATGCGAGTTCCTTCACGTGGCACGGGCTGACATTGAGCAAGCAGATGCCCTGGCATGGATCGGTCCACCCGACAAGCAATACCATCCGGCGTTTCCCTCTAGTGCCTCCGCAAGCCATCTATCAAGGCTTCGCCGGAATCAGAGTCCATCTTCGTGCCGGCTGCTCCCGAAACAGTCGGATCCGGCTCGGTGACCGTCCCAGCCGGCCCGGGGAGTCCGACAGGCGGCTCGGGGACTACAGCAGTCGCACCTGGCCCGAGGACTTCAGAACCTGACCCGGGGGCTACGGCAAGCGGTCCGGGGACTTTGGCAGACGGCTCGGGGACTGCAGTAGTCGCACCCGGCCTGAGGACTTCAAAACCCGGCCCGGGGGCTGCAGCGGGCGGCCCCGGGACTTCAACAATACAGCAAGCGGCGGTCGGCTCCAACCCGCCGCCTCCCAACCCAACCTCCTTGTACCAGTAGCCGTGATGACAATGGTCGAAGCACCATCATGGGCGCGACCCATCCTTAACTTCCTGGTGGGCGGAGAGCTACCAGCCAACGAAATTTTGGCCCAGCAAGTGCAACACCGGGCAGCAGCTTACATGATAGTAAACAGAGAGCTTGTCAAGCGCAGCGTGACTAGCGTGTTCCAGTGCTATGTGTAGCCAGAGAAGGGCAGAGCAATCCTCAAAGATATTCATCAAGGTGAGTGCGGCCACCATGCGGCCTCCAGATTCCTTGTCGCCAAAGCTTTCCGCCACGGTTTCTTCTGGCTGACTGCTTTGGACGACGCCAAGGACTTGGTCAAGAAGTGCAACGGATGCCAATGTTTCAGCTCCAAGCAACACCTGCCGGCCTCTGCACTCAATACTATCCCCCTCACTTAGCCTTTCGTCGTCTGGTGGCTGGACATGGTGGGCCCATTCAAGACAGCACGCGGCAGCATGACCCATCTTCTTGTCGTCGTGGACAAATTCACCAAGTGGATTGAAGCGAAGCCAATCAAAAAGCTGGATGGTCCGACTGTTGTGACCTTCATCGCGGACATCATGGTTCGGTATGGCGTACCACACAGCATCATCACCGACAAACGGCATAAATTTTGCCAAGGATGCCTTTACCCGTTTCTGCGCGACGCAGGGCATCCGACTGGACTTAGCGTCCGTTGCCCATCCGCAGTCAAACGGCCAGGTGGAAAAAATCCGTTTCGAGGTATTTTTACATATAACACCCTAACCGTACTAGAAAGGTGCCTATTTAAAGAGAATAGATCTCAGATCCCTTCCAAAACCCATGGAAAAATTCCTCAGAGCTTGCGGAGCAGAACCACCCCAACATGGCTAGCGCTCCCATCTCTTCCTCTCGTCCCCACAACTCTGAAAAGGGGGATTGGGAGAGATGTTCTGTTTCTCTCAGTCAGCTGGTGAAGCTGCAAACACAGGGCTTTCTTCCTCCCACGGATTTGGTCCCCGTACAAGCAGGGATGACGTCTTTCAATGGCAGGGTTCAAGCGGAGAACTTCCCCAATCTGTCCAGGGGAACGAGTATGCTTTGTCCCCTTCTTGTTAAGAGGTGTCGGATTTCCAATCCATCCCTTCCTCCGAGGTCTGCTGGAGTATTACGGCCTCCAACTGCATAGTCTCACTCCAGCCTCCATCCTGCATATTGCGGGTTATGTCGCTCTATGCGAGCTATTCCTGGGCTGCGAGGCCCATTTCGATTTATGGAGAAGACTGTTCTGCCTCGTCCCTCATAATCAAGCAGGGTAAATATTTGAAGTGGGGGGAGCCGAAGTGTGGCGCATCGCCGGCACCGGATACCTGTCCGGCACGCCGACGAAGGCTTCCAAAGAGTGGCCTTCCGAATGGTTCTATATTGACGACGTCGCTCTTCCCGACCCAGTCCATATGGGCCTTCCTGAATTTTCAAGTGCTCCGTTGAAGAAACGCCATAGCTGGCGTCCTCGAAGCCTCGAGGAAGAGGATAGCACAGAGATCAGTCTGCTGCTGGGCAAGATTAAGATGCTCGCCCAGTCCGGTTGTCAATAGTCAAGGTAATGGCGATCTCCATAGCGTGGGGGGTCCAACCACTCCAATACAGAGGGCTACCCATGTGGAACTATAATGGGGAAGATGACGCCTCACATTGTGGCCAGAAGGGTCCAAAGACCCCCGCCGCTCTGGCTAAAATATTGGCCGAACTATATAAAGGGGAGAAGGAGGAGTTCACCCGTCTCCAATACCGAGAAGGATTTTCCATGTATAATCCTCCTAGCCGGGTAAGCTCTGACTCCACTATGTTACTCCTCTCCCTGAATTATCTTTGTTGGGGAGTATCCTACCCACTCATGACAGGAATGGCGAAAGGCTGTTGAGGGGATCCATGACCCTGCCCCTCAGCTAGAGAATCGCTACTGGGATCTTAACCCCGGAGACGAAGAAGATCTGGACATATTTGTGGAGCTCGAGGATGGAGTATTCTATCAGATGAGCTATGACGGTACAGAAGTGCCTATCATCGCCGATTACCCCGGCCTCCTTCCTGCTTCGCATGTAAGTAACTCAAAAGACACTTTCTTCAAAAGAGTTCCCTTACTATGCCTCACCCACCACACCATTCCGTGTTCCAAAGGGGAGGCGCTCAGCACCGCAATGTGCACCGGAAGCATCTCCGAGGAGAGCAGCGTCCATGCCTGGCACATCTTTGAATAGGAAAGCAAATAATAACACGATAGAACCCTCGTCAAAGAGGTAAGGTTGTTCTTCTTAAGAATACCCTTTCTGATCGTCACATCAAATTGTAATGCCATTCATCGTATCCTATCAGGAAAAGTATCCGCCAGACTGTGTCCGGGGATCCGACCGGATGTGCCTCCACTAGTCAGGTTCCGTACCCTGCCCAAAGGACGGGGACTGACACGGGAGTGGCACCGAACTGTCCTTCCACAGAGGATTCGGATGACATGTCCGTCACGAACTCTGAAGTGGAGAGCGCTATGATCATCATCGTCGGAGGGCCGTTCTTCGTAACCCTAGTTTTTCAAAAGAGGCATTTAATGCCTTTAATTTGGCCGATGCGTACATCCAAGATGCTCGGGATGGGCTTGTCTGAGCCACACACCAGCATTTGAAAGATATGCGGGTAAGCATAGATTTAATAATCATACACCAGTAGCCCCCGAGACTAAAAGTAGTTGATACAACTGGTTTAAGGATCAATGTATAACCAGGTGCTTATGGAGAAGAACAAACTGTTATCTCAGGAGCTAGAAAAGTGTCAAAGCCAGCTAAATGTTGCCAATGCTGAACTGGAGAAATCCAAGAAGGCATCTCCTTGTAATGTTTCCCTCCATCGAGAAAACATAATGGTATACAAATAATGCTAACATGGTTGCTTACCTCTTAATGGATCATTAGGTCAACTGCAAGAACAACTGGACGCCGCTCGAAGCGGAGAACGAGGATCCAAAAAACTGCTAGTCACGGGCAAGCGTGTATTAACATAGGTCATTGTAGAGAAAAACAAGCTCTAGGATTCGAATACCCAACTGGGCGAAGAACTAAAAGATGTATGGGCCCAACTGGTGGACTCTGTGATGGAGAATAAAAGGCTGCGATGCGGCATATTCAGTATGTGGTTGAACTTACCTTCGAATAATTTGAAGGTAGAAGGTGTTGATAGAGTTATATCTGCAGGTATGCTGACCGGTCGTCCTGAAGAGGAGATGTCCGGATCGTCGAGCGATCTGCTACAAGAGCTGTCGCAGGTGCACGAGCAAGCTCGGAAGGCGATGCGAAGTGTTGCCAAGGCCCTATGGCCATCCGCCTCCCCCTCAGGAAAGATGGAGGAGCTCATACAGCTATTCAAGGGAGCACGGCGGCGCTTTTGACTGTGGAAGAGATCGGCCAGTCAGGAAGGTGCATGGGAAGCCTCGGCCATGGTGAAAACACGGTATACCAAGCTTGATCCGAATCATATGGCTCGGGTCGGACCTCTAGGCTCAGATGGAAAATAAGTTCCCGTTAATTTGGTATATGACCAAGTAGAAGTAGCCGCCAAGTATTCCCAGCAGGATTGTAAGTTCGACTGCCTGCTGGACGGCATAGAGGAGGAAATTTTTGAGTCCTAGTGACTATGTACTTTCCTTGACATATGTGACTCTAGCTTAATTATAAAAAAAATTGTCATGGTAGACCTTTTCGCTTCAACCTCTGGACCCGAAGGTGCGGAGTGTTTCCGAATACCTTATCGGTAAAATAGACTGGGGTATGCGTGGGAACCAGGCGTAGGGGTCATAGTTTCTTGAACAGACAATGTGTATCTAGCTAGTTATGTTATATTACATTATGATTGTAAGAAACATCTTCCAGGGAGAATAGTTCCGTTAGGGGTTCCTTTCCCTGGGTATGCATGCATTGAAATGCATGTCCGAACTGTGATTGATAACATTACAGTATAGGTAATCATCTGGGGGTTCATAATGAAAGGAATATAATGCATCTTTAGTCCGCCGACTGAGTGTACTGTTAAAAACGCTAGCTTTCGGCTTCACCCAGTCTGAGGTACACATCCGGATGACCCGGCAGTAACAATCGCAGAGGTGCTCCCTTTATGCCCTAGCTGAACTAATGGGAACGTAGGGCATAAGCACAGTAGCCAGGCAACCCAGCTTGGCCAAAACTTAAGTCATATCGATGCATATAATGGCAAACAAAAGGTACATATGAGAACAAACACATATGTGATGAGCTTGATGCTCGGAAAATAAGCTTATGTGTGGGAAGCCCCTAGGTATAGTGGACGTACATGCTCAAGGATGTGTACATCACAGGTGCACGTTTTAGCCGTGCGAAAGAGTTCAAGTTCTAAACAAAAGAAAAAATGAAAAGAGAGGAAAAAATAAAGGAGACAACAGGGAGAAGGAGACAAACACATAGTTCGACGCTAGGCATAAAATCTTCGGAGTCTGGCCACATTCCAGGGATTCGGCTCTAGGCGATTGTTTGATGCAGCGCGCAAGCGGTATGCTCCTCCTGTGAGAACCTCGTCAATTATGAAGGGACCCTCCCACTTGGGCTTGAGTTTGTCATTTTTCTTCTCCGGCAAGCGTAGGACGAGTTCGCCGACATTATAAGTTTTGGCTCGTACTTTTCTGCTTTGGTATCTGCGGGCCTGTTGTTGATAAAATGCAGAACGGGATTTTGCAACATCGTGCACCTCCTCCAGGGTATCTAAGTTGTCCTGCCAATCAATCTCGGCCACTCTCTCTTCGTACATGCGCACTCGAGGTGAGTCATGGATAATATCGCAAGGCAATACAGCTTCCGCACCGTACACCATGAAGAAAGGTGTATATCCAATAGTGCGGTTGGGCGTGGTCCGCAGCCCCCAGAGCACGGAGTCAAGCTCCTCAACCCAGTGCTTGTCTGATTCTTTCAAAGACTGCACTAGTCTAGGTTTGATGCCACTCATAATAAGACCAATAGCCCGTTCGACTTGAATGTTTGTTTGTGGGTGATAGACAGAGCGTAATCGAGCTTAATGCCCAGATTAGCACACCAAGTTTTCACCTCATCGTCTATGAAATTGGAGCCATTATCGGTGATGATGCTGTGTGGAACACCATAACGGTGCACCATGCCGGATATGAAGTCTATTACTGGCCCCGCCATGGCTGTTTTTACTGGTTTGGCTTCTATCCACTTAGTGAATTTATCCACCATGACTAGCAGGTACTTTCTCTTATGGCTTCCTCCTTTAAGGGGTCCCACCATATCGAGCCCCCATACCATGAAAGGCCAAGTGATGGGCATTGTTTGTAGAGCGGTGGGGGCATGTGGCTTTGGTTGGCTAATAGCTGGCATCCGATGCAACGTTGGACAAGGTCTTGTGCATCTGCTCGGGCTGTCAGCCAGTAAAAACCTGTACGGAAGGCCTTGCTATCAAGGGCCCAAGCTGCAGCGTGGTGCCCGCCGAGTTCGGCGTGAATTTCAGCTAAGAGTTGCCGCCCCTCTTCTTCGAAGATACATCTTTGAAGAACTCCGGTAGCGCGTTTGTTGTAGATCTCTCCCTCATGAACCTTGTAGGCCTTCGAGCGCTGAAAATGCGGCGAGCCTCATTCTTGTCCTCTAGGAGTTCTTTCCTATTAAGGTAGACCAAGAAGGGTTCGGTCCATGGGGCAATGACTGCCATGATTAGGTGGGCCGACGGTGTTATTTCGGTGGTTGAGCCCCCGATTATGTCGTTGTGTTTGGAGGCTGGGATTGTGTTCGGATCCGGACTGGTGTTACTGCTCTCCCCTAGCCACACCACGGATGGCTTAAAGAGCCTTTCCAGAAAGATATTAGGTGGGACGGGGTCGCGTTTGGCGCTAATGCGAGCGAGGACGTCCGCCATGTGATGAAACTCAAGCCCCTCGAATCGAGCCGACATTTTTTGGACAGCGTTGTGGTAAGCCGCCATCTTTGGATCTTTGGCATCAAAGTCTCCATTTATTTGAGATATTGCGAGGTTTGAGTCCCCGCGCACTTCCAGGCGTTGTATGCCTATAGAGACATCCATCTGGAGACCATGTAATAAGGCCTCGTATTTGGCTGCGTTATTGGAGTCTGTGTATAATATTTGGAGTATGTACAGGAGTACTTCTCTGCTGGGGGGCGTTAAAACGATGCCCGCTCCTAATCCTGCCAGCATTTTGGAACCATCAAAATACATAACCCAGTTGGAATATGTGCCATACTCTTTCGGGAGTTTGGCCTCGGTCCATTCGGCGATAAAGTCCGCCAGTACTTGGGATTTGATGGCTCGGCGCGGTTTGTATATTATGTCGAATGGAAGGAGCTCAATGGCCCATTTGGCTATCCGGCCCTTAGCATCGCAGTTGTTTATTATATCATTGAGTGGTACTTCGGAAGCCACCGTGATAGAACATTCTTGGAAGTAGTGTCGTAGCTTCCGGGATGCCATGAAGACCGCGTATGCTATCTTTTGATAATGAGGGTACCGGGATTTGCATGGTGTGAGGACGATGGATACGTAATATAATGGCTTCTGAATTGGGAATTTGTGTCCGTCCTGGTCTCGTTCCACGATGAGCACGACGCTCACCACCTAGTGTGTTGTCGATATGTATAATAACATGGGTTCACCGACGTTTGGTGCGGCCAGGATTGGATTGTTCGCGAGAAGGGTTTTTATTTCTTCCAGATCGGTTGTTGCCGCATCCATCCACTCGAAGTGATCGGTGCGCCGGAGGAGGTGATACAATGGCAATGCCTTTTCCCCCAATCTGGAGATAAAGCGGCTTAAAGCTGCCATGCACCCAGCGAGTTTTTGGACCTGTTTAAGGTCCGTTGGTGTGGCCAATTGTGACAAGGCTCGGATTTTGGCTGGATTTGCTTCAATTCCTCTATTGGAAACGATGAAGCCCAGCAGCTTTCTAGCAGGAACGCCAAAAACACACTTTTTGGGATTAAGCTTAATGTCATATGTACGGAGGTTGTCAAACGTGAGACGTAAATCGTCTATTAGTGAGTCGACGTGCCTAGTTTTAATGACGATGTCGTCCACGTATGCTTCAACCATCTTGCCGATCTGTTTCTCAAGGCATGTTTGAATCATGCGTTGGGATGTGGCCTTGGCATTTTTGAGCCTGAAGGGTATGGTGTTGAAGCAGAATGGCCCGTATGGGGTAATCAATGACATTGCGGCTTGATCGGACTCCTTCATTTTGATCTGATAGTATCCGGAATATGCGTCGGGGAAGCATAGTGAATCGTGTCCTGTGGTGGCATCAATAATCTGGTCGATGCAGGGTAGGGGGAAGGGATCCTTAGGGAAGGCCTTATTGAGGTCTTTAAAATCGACGCACATGCGCCAGAATTTTTCCTTCTTTGGCACCATCACCAAGTTTGCTAGCCAGTCCGGGTGTTTTATTTCTCTAATGAATCTGGCGTCGATTAGCTTGGCTAGCTCCTCCCCCATCGCTTGATGTTTGGGTTTGGAATGATGCCGCAGTGTTTGTTTGACCGGTTTATATCCCTTCAATGTGTTGAGGCTGTCTTCGGCCAATCTGCATGGGATTCCTGGCATATCAGAAGGATGCCTGGCAAATATATCCCAATTTTCATGCAGAAATTCTCGTAGCGCGGTGTCGACCGTTGGGTCTAATTGTGCCCCGATAGATGTTGTCTTCTTGGGGTCCGTTGGATGGACTTGGAATTTTACTATTTCTTCTGCTGGTTTGAAGGAGATGGATTTGGGTCGTTTGTCCAAGATTACGTCGTCCTTGTCCACCATCGAGTGTAATGCGGTTAATTCTTCGGCCGCGAGGGCTTCAGATAATGCCTCAAGGGCCAGTGATGCGGTTTTGTTTTCGGCGCGGAGTGCTATGTCCGGATCACTTGCAAGAGTGATTATGCCGTTGGGCCTCGACATCTTGAGCTTCATATTCCCATAGTGGGGTATAGCCTGGAAGCTTGTGAATGCATCTCGCCCCAATAGGGCGTGATATCCACTGTTGAAAGGGGCCAATTGGAAGGTTAGTTCTTCAGTCCGATAGTTCTCCGATGTGCCGAATACTATGTCGAGGGTGATTTTTCCCGCGCATCGCGCCTCCCGACTAGGAATAATTCCCCAGAAGGTCGTGCTACTTTGCATGATGCGGCTCCTGTCTATTTCCATTTTACTGAGTGTGTCCTCATAAATGAGGTTTAGTCCGCTGCCACCGTCCATAAGAACCTTGGTGAGCCAAAAGCCATCCATGATCGTACTGAGGACCAAGGCGGCTGGTGCCCGGATTGTCCTGACTTTTGGTTCGTCCTCAACATTGAAAGTTATGGCCATGTCGTTCCAAGGGTTTGTTGCTGCGATTTTGCAGACTTCGGTAAGGTCGCGGAGTGCCCTTTTACGCTTATTGTTTGAAGTGGACGTCTGAAGACCGTCAGTACCCTGGGGTCGTCGTCTTCTGGAGGATATTGCTCTGGGTTATTTTTGGTGAGGATATCCTCGCCGCTCTTGGCCACCTGCCGGAGTATCCAACATGCTCTAACGCTGTGAGTTGGTATAGTGTTCGGTGTTGTGTGTAGCTTGCGTGGTCCATCGACTCATCCTTCCAGAACCGTTCCGCGTCTCGTAATGGGCTTGTATTTCTTTGTCATTGGGCCGGGCATGCCATTAGGATGCGTCCTTTTCACCTGAATGAGGGATTGGGTGGAAACCGGCGGTTCCCAGCAGGCTGCCTGAGTTTTCCAGGCGCTTTCCATTGCACAATACTTGTATACTATGGTTGCCAAGTCTGCGAAACGTGATATGTGACGACGGTTGATGGCGTTGAGGATTCCTTCATCCGTGCAATTGCTGCGAAACGATGTAATATCGTCTTCATCGTCGCAATCTTCGATCTTGTCTTTGACAAGGAGGAATCTGGCCCAGAAATGGTGGGTCGTTTCCTTATACAACTATCGTATGCCCCTGAGAGCGCTTATGTTGGGTGGGTGGGTGGATTGAAGTCCGAACCCTGACCCAAATTGGGATCCGGAGTTTGACGAATCTCTGGATTTAGTAGTTCGGGCTCCGGGATGTCAGGTGATTTTTTGGTCTTGTCATCTGATTTTATGTTCGGGGGACATGACATGTCTTTCTACAGGTAGGCATCTGGCTCTTGAAGTTCGGAGATTCGAACATAGTTCATCCTTAATATAGAGGAAGAGTTTTCGTTTTGCTCCTCTACTACTGCTACTTGATGGGTGATCGACAGAGTTCTAATTTCTCTCTGGTCGGGTTTAAGCCCAATCCGATCATAGTCCGTGGCGACGGCCAAGGCGGCGATGCGATCTAGGAGCTCGTTTAAAGACGACAGCTCCGCCGAATCCATCTGTTTGGAGTACTTAGAGTCAACGTGAAGGGGATTTCCGATGACCTGAGAAGCCATCGTCGGCTTAGTGGCCGAATGGGCGGTCATAATGAAGCCGCCCAGCCGGAGGGTTTGGCCCGGGGCCAGTGTTCCTTCGGAGGTGACGTTATCCTTAAGAACAAGGCGAGCCATCGATCCTATCTTTTGACAGCTCAGTGGAACTCACAATGAAAGCACCAATGTCGGTGTAAAAACCGGCGGATCTCGGGTAGGGGGTCCCGAACTGTGCGTCTAGGATCGATGGTAACAAGAGACGAGGGATACAATGTTTACCCAGGTTCAGGCCCTCTCTATGGAGGTAATACCCTACTTCCCGCTTGATTGATCATGATGAATATGAGTATTACAAGAGTTGATCTACCACGAGGTCGTAATGGCTAAACCCTGAAAGTCTAACCTGGCTATGATTATGAGGATTCGGGTCTAGGGACCTAGCCCTCCGGTTTATATAGACACGGGAGGGATCTAGGGTTACACAAGGTCGGTTACAAAGAAAGGAATCTTCATAGTTTGATCGCCAAGCTTGCCTTCCATGCCAAGGAGGGCCCTATCCGGACACGGGTAGAGTCTTCAGTCTTCGTCTCCTCACGGCCCAACAGTCTGGCCCATAACCAATAGGTCGGACGCCCGAGGACCCCTTAGTCCAGGACTCCCTCAACCAGTGGGAGCTACTTTGGGGCCTTCGTGAAGAGGGCCTCCTTGGCGGCAGCCTCGTGCCACTTGGTCATCGCGGCCAAAGTTTTGACCTTCTTGGGCTGGCTGCCGAACAACCCGGTGTCGGCCCGGCGCTTCGGCGCGCCGGCTATAGCAGTCGGCGTGGCTGAGGAGCTGGCGCCCACCTTATCGGCCAATCCCCGAGGCCGCCTCCAAAGGAGTCGCCTGCTCCACCACCGCCACCGCCTGTGGTGTCGTCCTCCTCCTAAGCAGCCGCTCCCAAGTCGGGGTCGCCCACGTCACTCACCGACTGGGGTGCCGCGTACTGGTGACCTGTGGCCAGCGCGCCAGTGGCCGTCTGGCCTAGGAAGTGTTGCACTAAGGCCGACTGGTCAGGCAGCAAGAGAGAAACTGGACAAACAAAGGAAAAAATGAATTGGAAGACCTACTGGAGACGGTGGGTTGGCCCGGCTGTACGGTGGCTTGCCGAACCGCCACTCCGTCTCCATCAGCTTACAGTTGGAGAAGAAGTTCACCATGTGGACCACCTCCACGTCCAGCATCACCTTGGTAGACAACCGGCATGGATCCTGGCGCCCACTCATGTTGTTGATGATGTGGGGCCGACCTTCAAGAGCAAGCACTCGGCGCTCCACAAATGTGGCCAGCAAGTTTGAAGCCTTGAGGCCCTCCGACTCCATCATCTTGTGGAGCCGGGAGAGAGCGGTGGAGGAGGCGGCCGACAGGTTCTTTGGCCGGAATAGCCAGCTAGCGCGGGGCTCGGCAGGCGAGCCAGAAAGTTGAAGTAGTCCTGCGACGAGTTGACGTTCTCGACGTAGAAATACGACTTTTGCTACAGCTTGGCAGACTGCAGAATGGCGAGGGCCGGGAAGCGGATCCCGGATCCGGAGCGACGCACCGCGATGCAGGCACCACACTTGGTCACCTCGTACTTGGCGGCAGTGCCGAGCTTGATGTAGAAGAGCTCTGCCCACAACTCGAGTGTGGGGAGCGTGCCGAGGTAGCCCTCGCACAAGGTGACGAAGGAGGAGAGCAGCACCACCGTATTTGGAGTAAGGTGGTGGGGCTGCACTCTGTAGTAATTCATGAACGAGCGAAGGAATCCGCTCGCTAGAAGGCCGAAGCCACGGAGGAAATGCGATCGGAAGACAACGTGCTTGCCGTCTTCCGACACCGGCGAGATCTCCTTTTCGGGGGACATTCACCTTGATGCTCGACGAATCAGGGAGCCACCACGTCTGGCGGAGGAACTCCAAGTGCCCGTCATGGACATTGTAGCCGTCCCAGTCGCCCGTGTGACCACTTTGCGCCATGGGCTCCGGGCTCCACGGCGGTGCGAGGTGGCTGCGGCACAAGGAGGTTCGGTGATGATGGGCTACAGAAGCGCTCCGATGAGAGGTAGGGGCGCGGCGGCAGCAAGAAGAAGGAGAAAGGTGAGACAAAGGAAGAGGAGGGCGCGCGTGCGCTCTACCACCCCTCCTCCCCCTACCTATAGCCCCCAGGCGGCGGAGCCGAGAGGGCGAGACATGGGCGGCGCAAGATTAACTGCGCGCACTTCCTCCACCACCCCGCATTTACCACATCGTAATGGCGTGTATTAACTGCACCTGGGAAGCGCAACCGCCTGCCTCATCCATAGAGGATCCGTGCGCATGCCGAGGCCCTGTAGTGGTGGGACCAGGCCTGCGACAATGTCCCGTCATGTGCGTGGGCTGGCAGGGCGGCCTGGCCTGCTGGCGCCGCGTGGCAGCCAAGGAACGGGCGGCGTGCCCACCAGCCGGCTAACTCGGCACCCGGCCCCCACCAAGACGATTCAAATTCACCATGCGGCCGACTGCTCCCTGGCCAGCTCCTAGCAGTCGGCATTATCAAAAGACGGATGAAGCAAGATTACAAGATTACTCGGAGTAGGAATTTGCTGAGGCACGTCGATTCTTAGTCGTGGTGCCTCACCAGCTTCGGGGACTACTGTCAGAGTAAATGACCACGGGTAGCCTCATCAGCTCCCTATGGTATTTCAAGACATCGGGGCTAGTAGCGCCCCTCGCACCTCCTGGACGAACGGTCGGCTTCTTGGGCCGGCTGGTCTAGGAGGCCGGCTGCTAGAAGGCGGTAGGATACGAGAAGGCGGCTACGAGGCGACCGGCTTCTAGTAGGCGGCCCTCGTGCCCTAAAAGTTAGCACCCACATAACAATGACGGGACGGGGCATGGCTATAGTGTGACCTGCCACCCCCGAATCTAGGGCTGAGCGCGGCTACAGTACGGGCGTACCCAGCGGATGCCCCTCACCCGGCGGGGTTTTGTAGCCACGCAGCCCATGACATCACCTACTACCTAGGGAGCTACGCTCCCATGATGGCATGTCGGTACGGCCCGCAGGCGGCGGACCCTACCTGTCGATGAGCCCCAAAAGGCGGCGAATCCCCAGCAGGCGGCAACGGGGGCGGGCCGCCTCCTAGCAGGCGGCCCCCTCCTCCCTCAAAGTCTGTGCGCCATTAACCAGAAGAGATGGGGGATGGCTACAGTGAATGCCCACCAAGCGGCGGTACTGTAGCCATGCTCCCCCCGACAAAGCATCCATCATCAGTAGCAAGGCTACAGTACAAAGCGATCGACCAGACATGCAAGCGGCGGGCGCGGCCTGTCGGCCGAGTACACAACAGCTGGCGGGACCCTCCAAGCGGCGGGCCCCAGCAGCCGGCGGAGAAGCCGGCGTCTAGAGACACTGACGGCCGGGTCATACACCCGGCTGGATTACCATTTTACCCCTAGGGGGTAGGCCTATATAAACCCCCAGGCTTCCCCATGCAAAGGGTTCAGACCTTAGAGATCACACACACCCTTATAGAGAGAGGAGTAGAGCTAGCCTTGTTCTTCTTCCTCCTCTAGCAAAACAGCTCAAGGAGCAACTTGTGGCAACTCTATTTGATCATAGTCATCATGCGGAGACCTCGCAGAGCAGGACTAGGGGTGTTATCTCCACGGAGAGCCCCGAACCTGGGTAAGATTCGCAGGCATATGTGGTCTCGCTCACTCCCCGCTTCTAGTGCCCGGCGACATACTTTTGTCCCTCTCCAGGATTAGCCACCCCCTGGCATATGTCGCTACACATCCCCGACAATGCTGGATAGTGGTCGACGTGTAGAGTACTAGTAGTAGATGCAGGAAGGAGTCGGTCTACTTGACACGGATGTGATGCCTATATGCATAATCATTGCCTTGGATATCATCATAACTTTGTGCTTTTCTATCAATTGCTCGACAGTAATTTGTTCACCCACCGTATTATTTGCTTTCAAGAGAGAAGCCTCTAATGAAACCTATGGCCCCCGGGGCTATTTTCCATCATATATTTCCAGATCTATAAACTAAAAATACCTTGGGGTAATTTATTTACTTTTATTTTGTTTTACATTTTAGCAGTCTTTTATACCCATATCTATCAGATCTCACCTTTGCAATTGACCGTGAAGGGATTGACAACCCCTTTATCGCGTTGGGTGCAAGTGTTTGATTGTTTGTGCAGTTGCGTAGATTGAATACTTGCTTGTAGCTCCTACTGGATTGATACATTGGTTCTCTAACTAAGGTAAATACTTATCTCTACTTTGCTGCATCGCCCTTTCCTCTTCAAAGGAAAATCCAATGCAAGCTCAAGAAGTAGCAGGAAGAATTTCTGGCGCTGTTGCCAGGGAGGTCTACATCAAGTCTACCAAGCACCCACCATAAACTCTCATCTCTTGCATTACATTATTTGCCATTTGCCTCTCGTTTTCCTCTCCCCCACTTCTAAAACAATTTTCAGAAAATACAAAAAGATTTGCCTTTTTATTCGCCCTTCTTCCGTTCGTCTTATCATTGGCTTTTTGGTTGCTCGTTTGCTAGATTTCCCGTATGGCTCAACCCAAAAGCTTTGATCCTTATTTTAGGAAGTTGGAAGAGATTGAAAGTAATGCTAAAAGTTCCATGACTTTACAATATGAGTATAGTAATCTCTTTAGAAGCGAGCTTAAAGAACAAAAAAATTATGATTGGGTATATTTATAAAGAGCTTGATCACATGTCCAAGGAATTTTCTAGTTTGAAATCTCAGATTGCTCATCTTGAAAATTTAGTAGGCCAAATTTCTGATAAGCAAGCTACTTTAGTAAATAAGATGGGCGCTAAACTAGAGTCTTTAAATAATGACGAAGATCTTAAATTAATTGATGTGACTCCTATTGAATCTTTGTTTTCTAATATAAATCTTGATAAAGATGGGACTGGAGATGAGTCAACTTTAGCTAAAAGGCATCCCAATGATTCAGAGTTTATAGATCTTGATGCAAAAATTGAGAAAAGTGGTATTTGATAGGTCAAAACTTTAAGTAGCAATGAACCCACTTTTTGGATTTCAAGAATTTTAATTATGATAATTGTTCTTTGATAGATTGTATTTCCTTGTTGCAATCCATGTTGAATTCTCCTCATGCTTATAATCAAAATAAAGCTTTTACTAAACATATCGTTGATGCTATAATGAAATCTTTTGAAGAAAAACTTGAGTTGGAAGTTTCTATCCCTAGAAAGCTTTATGATGAGTGGGAGCCTACCATTAAGATTAAATTTAAATATTATGAGTGCCATGCTTTGTGTGATTTGGGTGCTAGCGTTTCCACGATTCCGAAAACTTTATGTGATGTGCTAGGTTTCTGTGAGTTTTATGATTGTTCTTTGAATTTGCATCTTGCAGATTCCACTATTAAGAAACCTACGGGAAGAATTAATGATGCTCTTATTGTTGCAAATAGGAATTATGTGCCCGTAGATTTTATTGTTCTTGATATAGATTGCAATCCTACATGTCCTATTATTCTTGGTAGACCTTTCCTTAGAACGATTGGTGCAATTATTGATGAAAGAAGGAAACATTTGATTTCAATTTCCATTAAGTAAGGTGATGGAACACTTTCCTAGGAATAAAATTAAGTTGCCATATGAATCTATTATGAGAGCTACTTATGGATTGCATACCAAAGATGACAATACCTAGATCTATTGCAATATGCCTAGATAGGAGCGTTAAACAATAGCGCTTGTTGGGAGGCAACCCAATTTTATTATTATTTTTGCTTTTTTGGTTATGTTTTCCAACAAATTTTTCATCTAACCTCTGGTTAGATGTGTTTTCATATTTTAATTAGTGTTTGTGCCAACTAAGACCTTTGGGATGGCTTACGGTGATATTTGATTTGATCTTGCTAAAAAACAGAAACTTTTGCGCCCAGAAAAATAATTTTCATTTTTAATAGAAGCGTGATAAAACACTGATTCATTTTGCACAAGATTGATATACAAATTGCCTCTGTTTTCCTAATTTTCTAGAATGTTTGGAGTAACAGAAGTATTCTAAGTTTACAAATTACTACAGACAGTTCTATTTTTGACAGATTCTATTTTGCATGTGTTGTTTGCTTATTTTGATGAATCTATGGGTAGTATCGGGGGGTATGAACCATGGAGAAGTTGGAATACAGTAGATATTACACCACTATAAATAAAGAATGAGTTCACAACATTACCAAAAGTGGTGATTTTATCTTCTTATACTAACGGATCTCATGAGTTTTCTGTTGAGTTTTGTGTTGTGAAGTTTTCAAGTTTTGAGTAAAAATTTGATGGACTATGGAATAAGGAGTGGCAATAGCCTAAGCTTGGGGATGCCCCGGAAGGCATCCCCTCTTTCGTCTTCAATCCATCAGTAAATTTACTTGAGGCTATATCTTTATTCACCACATGATATGGAGGGAGTAGTTGTCACACCCTCGATGCGGCTATATCTCCCACGTGTCGAAGCACGACTTAGAGGCATAACCGCATTGAAAGCAATGTCGCAAGTGAGGTAATCTTCACACAACCCATGTAATACATAAGGGAAAGAGATAAATAGTTAGCTTACAATCGCCACTTCACAAAATACATGAATAAAGCATTACATCATCCAGATACACTCATGGTCCGACTACGGAACCAAAATAAAAGAAGACTACCCCAAAGCTACACAGATCCCCGATCGTCCCGACTGGGCTCTACTACTGATCAACTGGAAATTGAACAACATAACAAACATGATCTTCAACTAGCTCCTCCTTGAGCTCGGTTGCGTCACCTGCACGGTAACATCGGCACCTACAAACTGGTTTTGGAAGTATCTATGAGTCACGGGGACTCAGCAATCTCACACCCTCGCGATCAAGACTATTTATGCTTATAGGTAGGTAAAAGGTATGAGGTGGAGCTGCAGCAAGAGACTAGCAATATATGGTGGCTAACAAACGCAAATGAGAGCGAGAAGAGAAGGCAAAAGCACGGTCGAACAACTATGATCAAGAAGTGATCCTAAAACAACCTACGTCAAGCATAACTCCAACACCGTGTTCACTTCCCGGACTCCGCCGAGAAGATACCATCACGGTAACACACGTGGTTGATGCATTTTAATTAAGTTAAGCTTCAGGTTTTCTACAACCAGACATTAACAAATTCCCATCTGCCCATAACCGCAGGCACGACTTTCGAAAGTTCAAATCCCTGCAGGGGTGTCCCAACTTAGCCCATAACAAGCTCTCACGGTCAACGAAGGATATTGCTTCTCCCAAGACAATCCGATCAGACTCGGCATCCCGGTTACAAGACATCCTCGACAATGGTAAAACAAGTCCAGCAAGACCACCCGCTGTGCCGAAAAATCCCGATAGGAGCTGCACATATCTCGTTCTCAGGGCACACCGGATAAGCTAAGCGTACGGCAGCCAACGTAATCCAAGTTGCCAAGGGACGGCCCCGCACGGTGCTTTGGGTTGGACCAACACTTAGAGAAGCACTGGTCGGGGGGTTAAATAAAGATGACCCTTGGGCTGGCCGACCCAAGGGAAAAAGAGGCTAGGTGGCGAATGGTAAAATCAAGGTTGGGCCTTATTGGAGGAGTTTTATTCAAGGCGAACTGTCAAGGGGTTCCCATTATTACCCAACCATGTAAGGAACGCAAAATCCGGGAACATGACACCGATATGACGGAAACTAGGGCAGCAAGAGTGGAACAAAACACCAGGCATAAGGTCGAGCCTTCCACCCTTTACCAAGTATATAGATGCATTAATTAAATAAGAGATATTGTGATATCCCAACAAAATATCCATGTTCCAACAAGGAACAAACTCCAATCTTCACCTGCAACTAACAACGCTATACGAGGGGCTGAGCAAAGCGGTAACATAGCCAAACAACGGTTTGCTAGGACAAGGTGGGGTAGAGGCTTGGCTCAACAATATGGGAGGCATGATAAGCAAGTGGTAGGTATCGCAGCATAGGCATAGCAAAAGAGTGAGCAACTAGCAAGCAAAGATAGAAGTGATTTCGAGGGTATGGTCATCTTGCCTGAAATCCCGCAAGGAAGAAGAACGAGTCCATGAAGAAGATAAACGGACGTAGTCAAACGGATCCTCACAAACGCGACGTTATCGGAACTAACCCGAAGAAGCAACACCGGAAAGAAGCAAACAACATAGTAAACAACCATCACATAATCATGGCATGATGCACAATCAAGTATGATGCATGTCCGGTTTTATGAAGCATGGCATGGCAAAGTGCACAAACAACCCTACAAATTAAGTGGAGCTCAATATGCAACTCCGTTGCATATTGACGAAACACCACGTGACTTATTTAGTTCGATCTTGTTTATGTACCCAACAATATTAAATGTTGATTAACATGGCAAGAGGTGAAGCAAATGAAAACTACCTATCTAGGCAAGTTTAAATGAGGCCGGAACAACAAACAACAAGTCCGGAGACTCCTCATGCATGTTTTAGGTTTTGGTACTGTTCTGCCCTAAACCATATTTTATAGTTGTTAAACATGCAAAGCAATGTCACCATGTTAAACTAGGCATTTTTGTACCCCATTTACATATAAAGTTTGTTAGGTTTGGAGCTACGGTTAATTAGTTATGAATTAAAGAATTTTAACATGACATTTGAGCAAATTTAAACAAACAACATTTTAAACTTTTCAAACATGGATGAAAGTTGGATATTATGAAACTAGACAAAATTCTAAGCACTTTTCATATATAAGTTATTTACATGTGATGCACGGTTTGTGAGATATGATATGCTTGAAGATGAAGGTCTTTTCTACAAAACTGTAAACTGCGGATAAATAGCTAAATTCGCAGAGAGGAAAAAATAGAACATGGGCCGAATCTGCGATCTGACCCAACTACGGGGAAAAAAGGAGGGCGCGTGGGGGTGTCCTCACCATGGGCCATGGCCCAGTCGGTGGAAAGGCCAATCGCAGGCCGGGGCGGCGTTGGGCCCGATCTGGAGGCCACGACACGGTCAACATGAGCGGTCTCCTCGCTCGTTCGATCTGGGCAGGGGCGCGAGCAGAGACAACGGCAGCGGCAGGGATGAACACGCCCAGGCGAGGGCGCTCGTCCAATGAAGCTACGGCACAGGAGCAATGCAGCTCCTGAGAAGGGGAGGCCGGTGGATGACGGGGAAACGGACGGGTCTGGGCAGCGGGAGTCCATCTCCGACGATGGTGGCCTGGTTGGTGCTCCTGGGTGGTCGCCGGCGGACCGCATCCATGGCGGGGTTGCGGTAGCGGGCGTGCAGGGAAGACCGGCGAGGACCAGTCACCGGTGGAGCCGCGAGGGACTAGGCGCAAGGAGGCCCGGCAGCGGGCACCCGAGGTGGATCCGGCGAGGTCTAGCTGTGGAGGCGCTAGGTGGCTCGGCGCGCTGCAGGAGCACGTCGGTGCGGGAACGGCTTGCGGTCAACACGGCAGGAGCGTCTTCCTCTGTCTGCTCCCGACAGAAGGAAGCAGCGCGGCGCGGAACAGCGCTTGGGCTGCGGCACTGAGACGATGGCAGCGACGCGTACGGAGCTCCGGCGAGGCGATGCAGATGCGGAGTAGGCGGTCGCGGGCGGCCGGCGGTGGGCTTGAGCTCCTTGTAGCTTCCATGGCGTTCCCCTGCGAGAACAGAGAGGACGGGGAGATATTGGGGTGAGAAAGAGAAGAGGAACCAAGGGAGGAAGGAGACGGGAGGAGAAGGGAGGCGAGGCCGGCCGGGGAGTGCTGGTCGCCGGCGACGGTCGCTTCTTGCGACACGACGTCCACGAATGCTCCTGCAGCAAGAAGAGCACGAGGGAGAGATGCAGTGAGAGATAGCTACAGAAGGAGAAAAGGGAACGAGAGGGAAGGGCGAAGGCATGCCTGATTCGGTGCTCCAGCGAGATGCTTGCGGAGCCGGAGGAGCTAAGGAGGCCGGTGCCTCACGGGCTGTGCGGGGACGAGGAGGCACGTCCTCGGGCGGCTGCGGAGAGAGCGTAGGCAGAGGAGCTTGGGAGCGACGACTAGGGTCTCAGGCGGAGGATGGTGGTAGGCTGTTGTGATAGGCGGCGCTGAAATCCAGGGAAGTGGTCGGGGGGATTGAATCGGGAGGAGATCCCGAGGGGAAGCGAGAGAGTGGCGGCGGCGGCTGCCTGAAAGGATGGATGGGACGGCTAGGTTTTAGGGTTAGGTAGGCTGAATATATAGCAAGGATTGTTGCTCAGAGGCTAAAAGGACCCTCCGATCACAATCGGACGATCGCGAATAAAATAGCTAGGAAGTCCAAATACGAAAACGGTGACGTTTTGTAGATGTTTGGGGATGATCCGGACATAACGGTAACGACTGTCCTGGTCGGGTCCGGGATAAACTTTCGGACGCGTGCGCGAGGAGGGCCGCGGGTTGACGAGAGAGGTTAGGTTGGAACTTGTGGGCTGTGCAGAAGGGCTCGAGCTGAGAGAAGAGAAGAGAGAGAGGCCCGGCGACTATTTCCGGAGACCTAAAACGTCCGTCGTTAGACCGGCTATAATGCCGCTATAGTTATCCGTTGGGGCGTCAAACGGACTCCGAATGCGATGAAACTTGGCAGGCGGCCTACCTACAACATAAAAACACCGCATGCCAACTTTCATCCCATCCCAAGAACATTTTCCGGCCACTTATAAAATAATATTTTGGACGTGCTGCGGGCGCATGCAAGTGTGGTTGGACTCAGAACGGACAACGGACGGAATTGGGGAAACCCGGACGGATGCAAGTTTCGAAAACATGATGATGCAATGCACATGATGACATGATGAAAAGCAACACGCAAGCAAATGACATGGCAACGCTGGCGAATAACTGGAAGACACCTGGCGCAATGGTCTCGGGGCGTTACAGTAGTCCACCCTCAGGGCTGAGGGTTTGTACTAGTAGCTATGTGTTTGATCTCTCTCTCTCTCTCGTGTTCTTGATTTGGCACGATCTTCATGTATCGCGAGCTTTGTTAATATAGTTGGATCATATGGTGTTTTCCCCTCTCTATCTTGTTGTGATGAATTGAGTTTTCCCTTTGAGATTTCGTTATTATCAGATAGAATACTTTTATGGATTTGAGAGCACTTGATGTATGTCTTGCTATGAATACTCGTGGTGACAATGGGGTATCATATTGATTAACTTGATATATGTTTTGGCACTCAACTCACTGATTGCCGAGGTGACATTGGGGTAATCTATGCATAGGGGTTGATGTGTGTTTTCGTCCTTGTTTCTCCGGTAGAAATAATGGGCCACTCTTTGACATTCTTTGTGTTGGATTGAGTATTATGAATCTAAAATTGTTTGATGCTTATCGTATAATCAACTTACGGATACTCGTGGTGACATTGGAGTATCTAGGTGACATTAGAGTTGGTTGATGTCTATCGTATGGTGTTATTTCAGTACGAACTCTAGGTGTCGGAGTAAATGACCATGGGTAGCCTAGCCGGCTTCCCCTGGTACTTCAGAAAAATTACAGGCCGAACAAGCCTCCAAGCATCCAAGACACGGGGCCGCCTTCCCCTAGCCGGCTACCTCTCAAACCGGCTACGCAAAGTCGGCCCAACCCTGAAATCCTTGGGAAAACAAGACCACGAGAAGGCCGACTTCCAGAAGCCGGCCATAGAAGGGCCGACTCCCGGGAGCCGGCCCCTCAGCAGGCGGCTAAGACCTTGCCCTCAGACTCTGCACCCACATAACGGTGACAAGACGGGGCGTGGCTACAGTAAAGCCTGCCACCCCCGAATCCCGGCGCACACATGGCCACAGTGCACCATACGGGGCAGCCATCCCCGTCCGACGCGGCACTGTTGCCACGATGATCGTGACGTCACCCACGGTGAGCGGTTAGTACGACCCATGGATGGCGGGCCCCCTCGGTCAGGGAGATCCCAAAGGCGGCCAGGCTTCCCACAGTCGGCCAAGGGTATGGCGGACTTCCAACAGCCGGCCAGCTCTCTCCTTCCAAGGAGGTGTTTCATTAAGGAGACAAGAGAAGGTAAGGCTACAGTGATGAGCCGCCTCGCAGCGGCACTGTAGCCATGCTTACCACGACAAATCCATCGTCACCAGGGGCAAGGTAACAGCAACCAGCCCCCGACAAGACCCCCGAGCGGTGGGGCCGGCCTGTTGACCAAAGGGTCGGCAGCCGGTGGGGCCACCGGTTGGCGGGCCCCACCAGTCGGCGGAGAAGTCGGCGGGCATAGACACAGACGGTCAGGGCCCATGCCCAGCCGGATTACCATTGTACCCCTGGGGGGTAGGCCTATATAAACCCCCCAGGGTTCCCATGCAGGGGGGTGACTTTTTGGATAGATTTTAGACACCACAAGGAGAAGAGGAGCGGGCTGGCCTAGCCCTCCTTCATCCTTTCACCGAACAGCTCAAGGAGCATTCTGTAGTTACCCATCGAGCTAGTGATCATGCGGAGACCCCGTAGAGCAGCATTAGGGGTGTTATCTCCACGGAGAGCCCTGAAGTTGGGTAAGATTCGCCGGCGTGCATGTCTTCGCCTTATCCCGTTTCCAGGCACCGGCAATGTTTTATTGGCTCCCACAATGATAAGCCATCCATTGGCATATGTCGCACCAACCACCCGACATTTGGCGCCCACCGTGGGGCTAGTTGCACCGTCGTCCGGAGACCTGCTCTGGACGGGAACCCTCTTCCTTCCCAACGTGCGTAGCCAGCCTTGTTCGCCCGATGGCGCTTGCCCCGCCGCGCTGCAAGACGTCGCCGACGCCTGCGCGGCGAGCTGCCTCGCCGATCTTCTTGGCGAGGCTCGCATCTCTAATGAGCCCGCATCTGACGCGGGCACAGACTGCCCCGAGAGCCACCTCGTCAGCCTCCTCGATCAATTCCACGTCTCCGGCGAGCTTGCCGTGGACTTGGAGTCGGTTGGCTCCACAGACCCGATGCTTGTCGACTCCGACACGGCATACCTTGACGCCTTCCCCACCAACATGGTGGTCATCAACGACCCTCTTCCTCGAGCCGACAGCAGCGGCAGTGCCATTACCGAGGTACTGGTTATCAGCCACGGCGCCCCCATAGGCGAAAACGCCCACGACGCCCTGCAGGCGGCGCTGAACGACTTGTCCGTCCCCGTCCCGGCCGATGCGGACGCCAAGACATTGGAGGCGCGCCGCCTCGCCCTCGTTGCGGAGGGCCGGAGGCTCGCCACCATGAGATGCCTCACCGAGGCTCACCAGCGCGAGGTCGACCGAGCCGCCTTCGGCATGCCGTCTCCCGACGGGCCGAGCCGCATCGGTATCATCAAGAAACACAGCGTGGCTATCTCCGACATGCTGGGAGCAGACCGCCCAGTCTATGCCACGCCTCTCGAGAACTTGCGCGCTGCCCAGGTGTCCGCAGACGAGTTGAATGGGCTGGGGCCTGATGAGCTCCCTTACATGACCAGACGCATCCAGCAACTTATCAACGCGGCCATAGAGCGACATGAAGTCGGCGTCCGCGTCGAGAGTCCTCCCCCGTGCCGAGAGCACGGTGTGACGTCCCGAACACCGACCGCGGGCAACACCCGCGCGAGAAAAGAAAAGGAGCCGGCTGCCAGCCGTAGCCAGACTCGAATCTCCATCGAGCATGACGCCGAGGGCCGCCCTCGAGCCATGGAGTGGAGGGGCAACCCTCCTCCTCCTCCACCTCGTGGGGAGAGATACCCTACCCTGCCGCCTATCATGCACCCGACTCTCAGCGGCCGGCTGGGTCGCCGCGAAGGAGTCAGCGAGAATGATGCCCGCCACCGGATCGACCGCCTTGCGCGATCCTTGGCCCTAGAAGAAGATGATGTCGGCCCGTCTTGCTTCGGCCCCCGCATCCGCGACGAGCCCTTCCCCAGAGGGTTCTCGCTCCCAAGAGGCACGCCCAAGTACAACGGCTCCGTGAAGCCGGAAGATTGGTTGATCGACTACTCCACCGTGGTTAGCATCGCAAACAGCAACAGGCGTGTTGCCGTAAAATATGTGCCCCTCATGCTCCAAGACACGGCGCGCACCTAGCTAGACTTCACTGAAGCCTTCATACGCAACTTCACCAGCACCTACAAGCGGGCTCCTAAGCCCCGACAGCTCTCCTTGTGCGTCCAAGGGCCCAACGAATCGACTCGCGACTACCTCACGCATTGGGCCGAGCTCCGCAATTCCTGCGAGGGAGTGCACGAGGTCCAAGCTATAGAGTACTTCACCGCCGGGTGCCGAGAAGGCACCCTCCTCAAGCACCGACTCCTCTGCGACGAGCCGACTATGCTTGACGAGCTACTGGTCATAGCTGATAAATACGCCACGGCCGATTCCTCGATGAAGACCGAGCTCCGAGTAGACGCCTCCAGGAAGGTGCTCGCTCCGAGTCCCAAGACGCCGGCTGGAGAATCCAGCCGACGCCCGCACCAGAACGACCACAAGAGCAAGGCTCCCCTTCCGCCTTCCACCAGTCGGCAGGTGGCCACAGTCGAAGACGAACAACCCGAAGGACGGCCCGCACCCAAGAAGCAGAAGGGCGGCAGGCCGGCTTGGCAGCCGGCTTTCTCCTACGAGCAAGCACTTGATGCCCCCTGCAAGTTTCACAGCGGCGCAAAGCCTTCAAACCACACGGCCAGAAAATGCCATTGGCTCACTCGGATCTCCAAGGGTGAGGGGATGGCGCCGCCTCCGCCTGCTGGTCAGCCGCCTCCGGCTCCTCCGCAGTCGGCTGCTCGACCAGCGGTTGGGGCAGTTCAAGACGAGTACCCCGACAAGCATGCCGCCTACGTCGTCTTCACCAGCCAGCCAGAAGATCGGCGTAGCCGGCGCCGACAACACCAAGAAGTCAACGCAGTCGCCTCCAAAAACCCAGAATTCATGCACTGGTCAGAAAGGCCTATTAGCTGGAGCCGGACAGATCACCCAGAAGTGATGCCGTCTCCCGGCTCCTACGCATTGGTTCTGGACGCCACCCTCGCTACGGAAAGGCGAGCCGCCCGTTTCTCCCGTGTGCTGATAGATGGTGGGAGCAGCATCAATATCCTATACCGCAACACCATGGAGAAGCTGAGCATCAAGACGAAGCAGCTCATGCCCAGTCGGACTGTGTTCCATGGCATCGTACCCAGCTTGTCCTGCTCCCCAATCGGCAAGATCAAGATAGATGTCCTCTTCGGGGACAAGGATCATTTCCGCCGAGAGGTGGTGTGGTTTGAAGTGGTGGATCTAGAGAGCGCTTACCACGTGTTGCTTGGCCGACCTGCCCTGGCCAAGTTCATGGCTGTACCCCATTACGCCTACCTCAAGATGAAGATACCAAGTTCCAAGGGCATCATCACCGTAGCTGGAGACTACAAGAAATCCTTCGAGTGCGCGGCTGCCAGCAGCTGGCTGGCCGAGTCCCTTGTAATTGCTGAAGAGAAGAAGATACTGGACCGAGTCGTGGCCATGACCGGCAAGCAGCCGGCCCTGTCCCCCGAACCCAAGGAGTGTGGTGCCCAAGGTTCCTTTCAGCCTGCCAAAGAAACAAAGAGGATACCTCTGGACCCAGATCACCCAGAAAGGTTTGCCACCATCGGGGTAAACCTGGACAGCAAATAGGAAGGTGAGCTCGCCGATTTCCTCCATGAGAATCGGGACATTTTCACATGGTCCCCCAAGGACATGCTGGGTGTGCCGAAGGAATTCGCCGAGCACAAGCTACATGTCCGAGAAGGTGCGAAACCAGTCAAACAGCCTCTCCACCGACTATCGGAGGAGAAGAGAAGGATTGTAGGAGAAGAGATAGCCCGGCTTCTGGCAGCCGGCTTCATTATGGAAGTTTTCTTCCCAGAGTGGCTCGCCAACCCGGTCCTCGTGCTGAAGAAAAATAACAATTGGCGCATTTGTATAGACTACACTAGCCTCAACAAGGCTTGCCCCAAAGATCCCTTTGCCTTGCCAAGGATTGATCAAGTAATAGACTCCACAGCCGGATGCGAGCTGTTGAGATTCTTGGATGCTTACTCAGGCTACCACCAGATAAAGCTGGATCCAGCTGACCGCCTGAAAACCGCCTTCATCACACCATTCGGAGCCTTCTGCTACCTGACTATGACATTCGGCTTGAGAAATGCCGGTGCCACTTTTCAGCGTTGCATGCAGAAATGCCTCCTCAAGCAGCTCGGCAGAAATGCTCACGTCTATGTAGACGATATTGTGGTGAAGATGGAGAAGCGCGGAACCTTGCTGGAAGACCTCAGTGAAACACATGAAAACTTGTGCCGATTCCAAATCAAGCTCAACCCCGAGAAATGCGTGTTCGGAGTACTAGCCGGCCAGCTCCTAGGCTTCCTGGTCTCCGAACGGGGCATCAAGTGCAACCCAATAAAGATCAAGGCCGTAGAGAGAATGGAGATTCCCACCAAGCTGCGGGATGTCCAGAAGTTCACCGAATGCTTGGCTTCCCTGAACGGCTTCATCAGCCGTCTCGGAGAGAAGGCCCTCCCTCTCTACCAACTCATGAATAAGTCCACTCATTTCAAGTGGAACAACCAGGCGGACTAAGCCTTCCACGAGCTAAAGAAGATGCTGACCATGCCGCCTATCTTGGCGGCACCGGCTGAAAAAGAGCCCATGCTCCTTTACATTGCCGCTACTAGCCGGGTGGTCAACACTGCCATCATAGTCCAACGCCCAGAAGAAGGCCGGGCTCAGCCGGTTCAAAGGCCGGTGTATTATTTAAGCGAAGTCTTATCCACCTCGAAGCAGAACTACCCACACTACCAGAAGATGTGCTATGGTGTGTACTTCACTGCCAAGAAGCTCAAGCCCTATTTTCAAGAGCACCCCATTACGGTCGTATGTAATGCCCCGCTTGCCGAGATCATAGGCAGCCGGGATGCATCCGGCCGAGTGGCCAAATGGGCCATTGAGATGGCCCCCTACGCGATCTTCTACCAGCCCCGCACCGCCATTAAGTCCCAGGCACTGGCCGACTTCCTCGTCGATTGGGCCAAAACCCAATACCTGCCACCGGCTCCCGACTCCACTCACTGGCGGATGCACTTCGATGGGTCCAAGATGCACACCGGCTTGGGAGTCGGCATCGTCCTCACCTCTCCCAAGGGCGACAAGCTCAAGTATACATTGCAAATTCATTTTGCCGCCTCCAACAATGTGGCCGAGTACGAGGCACTCATACACGGGCTCCGGCTAGCCAAAGAACTCGGCATCCAAAGGATCTTGTGCTATGGCGACTCAGATTTGGTGGTCCAACGGTCATCAGGTGAGTGGGACGCCAAAGACGCAAACATGGCGAGCTATCGTTTCCTCGTCCAGCAAATCAGTGGATATTTTGAAGGATGTGAGTTCCTTCATGTACCACGTGCCGACAACATGCAAGCGGATGCCCTGGCACGAGTAGGATCCACCCGGCAAGCCATACGAGCCGGCGTTTCTCTCCACCGCCTCCTCAAGCCATCTATCAAGCCGTCTCCAGAATCTGATTCCATCTTCGTGCCGCCTGACCCCAACGCAGTCAAATCCGACTTGGGAAACCAAGCAGGCGGCGCGGGGACTCCAACAGGCGGCCCGGGGACTGCCATAGTCGCACCCGGCCCGGGGAATTCGGAACTCGGCCCGGGGACTACTGCAGCCGGCCCGGGGACTACATCAACAAACAGGCGATGGCCGACTCCAACTCTTCACTACCCAGCCCACCCGCCCCTATCACAGTGGCAGTCCTGACAATAGAAGAAGTCACAGCTCCATCCTGGGCCCAGCCCATCCTCAACTTCTTAGTAAACAGAGAGCTGCCAACCGACAAGATCTCGGCAAGACAAGTTCAATGCCGAGCCAGAGCCTACACAATCGTCAACAGAGAGCTTGTTAGGCGCAGCGTCACTGGAGTCTTCCAGCGCTGCGTCGAACCAGAGAAAGGCATAGTAATCCTCAGGGACATCCACCAAGGCGAATGCGGCCACCACGCAGCCTCAAGATCACTCGTCGCCAAGGCTTTTTGCCACGGATTTTTCTGGCCGACTGCCTTGGAAGACGCCAAGGAACTAGTCAAACACTGCAAAGGGTGCCAAGTTTTTAGCTCCAAGCAACACCTGCCGGCTTCTGCACTCAAGACCATCCCCCTCACCTGGCCCTTTGCCGTCTGGGGGCTGGACATAGTGGGCCCGTTCAAGACGGCACGCGGCGGCATGACACATCTGCTCGTCGCTGTGGACAAATTTACCAAGTGGATTGAGGCAAAGCCGATCAAAAAGCTGAATGGGCCGACTGCCGTCACATTCATCGCAGATATTATAACCCGGTATGGCCTACCGCATAGCATCATCACCGACAATGGCACAAAATTTGCAAAGGGAGCACTGGCACGTTTCAGCGCAACACGCGGCATCCGGCTGGACCTAGCGTTCGTTGCCCACCCGCAGTCAAACGGCCAGGTCGAGCGAGCAAACGGCCTCATCCTCTCCGGCATCAAGTCCCAACTGGTCGTGCCACTGGAGCATTCGGCCGGCTGCTGGCTCGACGAGCTGTTGGCCGTCCTCTGGAGTTTGCACACTACCCCAAACAAATTGACCAGCTTCACCCCTTTTTTCCTTGTATATGGTGCCGAGGCCGTCATCCCAACTGACATCGAGTTTGACTCGCCTCGGGTCACCATGTACATGGAGGCGGAAGCCAAAGAAGCACGAGAAGATGGTGTCGACCTGCTGGAAGAGGGCCGGCTGTTAGCTCTTAGTCGGTCCGCCATCTATCAGCAGGGTCTGCGCCGCTACCACAGCCGGAAGGTCAAGCCAAGATCTTTCCAAGAGGGCGACCTTGTGCTCCGGCTGATCCAGCGAACAGCCGGCCAGCACAAGCTCTCGGCCCCTTGGGAGGGCCCCTTCATCATCAGCAGAGCTTTAGGCAACGACTCCTACTACCTAATCGATGCGCAGAAGCCGAAGGCACGCAAGAGAGACGATTCCGGCAAGGAGTCGGACCGACCATGGAATGCCAATCTCCTCCGAAGATTTTACAGTTAAAAAGCAGTACGTAGCACGCTACCTTTTGTACTAAGTACGAGACAAGGGGTGCCCTGAGGAGTACTCGGGGACTACCCTCTTTTATCTATGAAAGATGAGTATCACGCATACGATTATGTCGCTACACTTGCTTTCTTCGTCCGGCACCGGGTTCGACCAGTCGGCCCGGGGACTCGCCGCCTTAAGTTATATCTGAAGTTCCACCTGCAGCCAGACAAGTAGTGTGCTGGCACCCAAGCCCCCTCTTGCCAAAAGTTGCAGCTCGAAGAAACGACTGTCCGACTGGCAAGAGCCAAGGGCAGGAAAGGATGCCCACGCGAAAAATGACTAAGGACTAACGAACTTATATAACACGAGCCAGCCTCCCGCCCCACCAGTCGACTACCACAGCAGTCGGCTGGCCGGCTTCCCGCTCACCTTGCTGCAATCTGAGAAAGCTCAAGTACTTGCCTTCCCAAAATGACCAAGTCCTTCTCCGACCACAGACTGTAGAGCAGCTGTCCGGCTGGGAAGGCGGCGGCCAAGGGAAGGCAGCAAAGGAAAAAGGCAAAGGATAAAAAGCAAACATAAACGGAAGCCAAACACATGCATAATATTTACACAAAAGACCTTCGAAAGACCAGCATTCAACATAGTCTGAATACACCCCAAGTGGGTGGAACTACGCAAATTTAAAGATTGTTCAAAGAAGTAACAAGCAGGAAAGCTAGGACGGCGGATCAAGCCAGGGGAGCAACAGGCGAGTGGGGCAGGTTGGCGGAGTCGGCGGTGCCGGCTGGAGGAGTGACCGGCTGACGAGTCTCGGCATCGTTGATAGAAGCTCGATCGGGCTGAGGCGGGCTGGTCGCTTCACCATCCGGCACAGCGTCTTCATCATCCTCTCCCTCTTCCTCTTTGCCCTCATCACTGGAGGCAATCTCCTCCGCCGAGTCCTCACCTTCGGCCGGGTCAGCCCAAACTACTCCTCCGGCTGAGGCGCTGGTATCGGTGTACTCGGCAATTGCCGAGGCGCGCTGGATGATAGCCAGCCGCACCGCCTCCAGCTCCTCGTCAGCCTCCTGCCGCCAGGTGCTCAGCTGGTCCAAGTTCAGCCCAGGATACCAAGCCCGGACGAACTCCAGAGCCCGCCCAGCGCCGGAGCGGGCCGCTGACGCCTTCCAAGCCTCGACGCGGCCGACTGCGACCTCCAGCCAGTCGGCGGTCCAACTTGGGGTGCGCGGAATCACCTCGTCAGGCCAGAGGGCGGCCAGCACTTGTGCTCCGACGCGCTAAAGATGGCGGAGCATGCGATGGGCCGGCTGCAGGCGGGCTTAAAGCCCCAGAAGCTGCTCCTCAAGTGACCGTCTGGCATTCGGCGCAATCTCGGCCCCCGCCTGCCATCGCGTGTCGCGGTAGGCCTCGATGGCTTGGGTGGCGGCGGCTGAGTAGCCGGGGAAGTACTCTGCACAAAGAGGAAAGCAGCGACACAAAATCAAAAAATGAATCAGATAGTAGAAGGCAGGCAAGGAAACAAAGAAGAAGAAGGCCTACCGTCAATCAAGTCTTCCACCCGGTTGTAGACTTGGCTCAGCGCTTGCCTCATCTTGGCCCAGTTTGCCGCCTCGGTCTCATACTCGGCTTTGAGGGCAGCCTCGCTATCCTGCGCCGCCTTCAGGGCCGCCCTGTGGCTCTCCTCCTGGTCGGCCAACCTCTTGGCCAGGCGGTCACGCTCTTGAGCCAGGGCAGTGCACTCGGCCTCCTTGGCACGAAGGGCGGTCTGGGCTCCGCTCAACTGGCTCCTCAAGTCGGCATTGGCCCCTGCAATATAAAGAAAGAAGTCGTCAGGAAAAGATCCGACCCGACTACTCAGTAGTCGGCCCGAATCTCGAGGACTACACCCAGAGGGTGCGCTGACGCGCCCCCACTTAAAAGAAAAATGAAGCGCTTACTCAGGCTCTCGGTCAGATCAGTGGCTTTCTGATTCAACTCCTGGGCCTGGGAGTTGAAGGCGGCCGCACGGAGGTTGTGGTACTCCTGCAAGAGAAGACAAGGGACGTGAGTAAGAACAAGATGGTAATCAAGCTTTCCAATAAGTTCCAAGCCGCCTGCTCAGCAGGCAGCTCGGAACTCGGGGACTACATCCAGTGGGTGCGCTGACGCGCCCCCACAGAAGAAATTAAAAGCAATCAAAGGAGCATGAGGACTCACCCGAATAACCGACCGCGTCGTGAGAAACTCCCGAGTGTACTGCTTTAGCGTGGTGGCTTGGGCCTGAAGCCGGCTCCGGACGTCTTGCGCCGCCACATTCAGCATGGCTGTCCCACCGCCGGCATCCACCCGGACGAGCTGTCGCTAGCCGCTTCTAGGTCCTGGGCAGACGAGCCGGCGCCCACGGTCTTCTGTGCGTCCGGCGCTGAAGTCGCCTTCCGCGCGCGCCGGCAAAGCGGTGACGAGATCACAAGATCCCCCCCATGGTCGGCTCACCCCCAGCCGGCTGCGTTGGCGGTACTTCAGGCCGGCCTCGTCGGCCCGCTCCAGTCGGCGGCGATGGCGCTGTCTCCCTCTCCATCTCCGGCTGGCCGTGGCCGGCCTCCTCCAACGGGGGCACAGGGGTGTCAGGAGACGCGGCGCGGAGGGGAATGACGAACTGCGGAGGCTGGTTCTACAGGGCCTCCGCATCCCTCGCAGCGTCTGCGGCCTCCGCCTGGGCCTTGGCAGCTGCGACGGCTCGCGCCTCCGCCGGCTTCTGCTCCACCTCCCGAGCCGCCCTCCGCTCCTCCGCCTCCCGCTCCTCTCGCGCTTCCCGCGCGTTCCGCTCCGTCCCCTCTAGGAGGTCGGCATGGGGATCTACCCGACGCGAGTTTGAAGACCCTCCTATGGCTCCGACTATGGAGGCGGCCGGGACTCGCCCAAGGGAAAGAGGGGCCCTGTTTGATAAATTGAGAAAAAGGGTTTGGAAAAACATCAACCGAAGAAGAAGAAAAAAGAAAGGCATAAGAACAGCGACACTTACGCTGAGACCGCCTGCAGCTGCTTCACCACCTTGCGGAAGCTGGCTGCCTTCGCGGCCGCCTCGTCTCGCTTGGTCGCTGCCGCGGTACTCTTGGGCTTCTTCGGCCGACTGCCGAAGTGGGTCGATGCGGCCCGGCGCTTCTGCGCGCCGCCCTGGGCAGTCGGCCCGGTGGATGGGCCCGCACCATGGTGATCGGGCGCCAGTCGGCGGCGCGCGATGACTTCGGCCTCGTCGTCATCTGGCCAGTCCTCGAAGCCGGCCCCGAGCCCGGACCCGCCTGCGTCGCCGCCTTCCCCCCCGACGTCATATTCCATGGCGGCCGCCCCCAGGTCTGGGTCGTCTACATCGTCCATCGTACGGTCGGGGAGGAACTGGCGTTCCACCCCTGCGGCCCCGGCTGCTGGCAGAAGCATGGGGTTCTGCCAAAGAATGGCTGGCTGGTCAGGAGTCGGCCACCATGAACTCGGCAACGAGCAAAGAGAAAGAGGAAGAGAAACTTACCACCGGCGGAGGATTGGCGCGAGAGTACGGCACCTTGCCATACTGCCACTCCTCGGTGAGCTTGCAGTTGGAAATGTAGTTCACCATGTAAGACACCTCGGCGTGAGGCATCTCCTTGGTGCTTAGCCGGCACGGGTCGAAGCGGCCGCTCATCTGGCAGATCATATGAGGTCGGCCCTGGAGCGGGAGCACCCGGCGCTCCACGAAGGCGGCCACCAGGTCGGCCCGGACAGACCCTCCGACTGGATTATCACCCGGAGCCGGGCAACGGAGGCAGACCCGCCCGGAGACAGCGACCTGGATTGGAAGGACCATGAAGGCTGCCTCCCAGCCGGTGGGCCGGCTATGTAAGCCGGCAGGTTGACGAAGTCACCTTGCGGAGCAATATTCTTCACGTAGACGTAGGACTTCTGCCAGAGCTTCACCGACTGGATCAGCGGGATGAGCGGAAACGGGTTGTTGTCGCTCGCCCTCCGCATGGCGATGAAGGCACCACATGGGGCGGGCACGCCCGCGACGACGGTGCCGAGCTTGCACTGAAAGAACTCTCCCCACAGTTCAAGAGTGGGGAGGACGCCGAGAAAACCCTCGCATAGGGTGACGAAGGCCAACAACAGCATCACCGCGTTGGGAGTGAGGTGATGCGGCTGGAGATGATAAAATTCAAGGAACGAGCAGAGGAACCCGCTTGCCGGCAGGCCAAAGCCGCCCAGGCGGTGCGAGCGGAAGATTACCCGCTCATCCTCTTCTGGCGGCGGCGAGATCTCCCTCTCCGGCGTGAGGCGGACCCGTACGAGATCCGTGCCCGGCAACCGCCACGTCCGACGGAGGAAGTCGACGTGGTCATCATGGACGTTGGAGCCGTCCCAGGAGCTCGACAACGCCATGGGGACGGCGCAGTGGCGAGAAAGGTATGATGAAAGGAGGGCGCACAACCCAACTGCGACGAAGCGACGGCGAGCCAAGAAGATTGGCAGGAAGGCCGAGCGGCGGCAGATAGCTGTCGTGACGAGAGGAGGAAGAATAAGGAGGGGGGAGAGCGAGGGAGAGCGCGCGAGCGTTTGGCGCTCCCCTCCTCTCCCCCTACTTATAGCCTCGTGCAGCGAAGCCGAGGAGGCAGGACGTGGGGGGATGTGGGATTAACTGCACCCACTCCCCCATGCCCCTCGATTATTGCACCATTACGGCGTGGGGAAACCGCCGCTGGGGCACGCGCGGTCCGTCCAGGCCGCAGAAGATCCACGCGTGGGCCGAGGCCCTATAGTGGCGGGCCCCAGACTACGGTGGCGTCCCGTCCCGTCGCGCGCGTGGGCTGGCAGGCCCCTCCAGCCGGAGGATGCCACGAGGCGCGCAGACGGCGAGCGGTCAGCTCACATCCGGACTCGCGCACCGACTGGCACCCGCCTTCAAGCTTTGAGATCTCTGGGAGATGGAGCGCCTGGTCGAAGCCGGCCCTCGTTCCCGGCTCCTCAAGATAGGAAGCTGACTGAGCTCCTCGACTTTTTTCTACCTCGGAGGCCACCCAGCTTCGGGGACTACTGTCGAAGTAAATGACCACGGGTAGCCTAGCCGGCTTCCCCTGGTACTTTAGAAAAATTACAGGCCGAACAAGCCTCCAAGCGTCCAAGACACGGGGCTGCCTTCCCCTAGCCGGCTACCTCTCAAACCGGCTGCGCAAAGGTGGCCCAGCCCTGAAATCCTTGGGAAAACAAGACCACGAGAAGGCCGACTTCCAGAAGCCGCCCATAGAAGGGCCGACTCCCAGGAGCCGGCCCCTCAGCAGGCGGCTAACATCTTGCCCTCAGAGTCTGCACCCACATAACGGTGACAAGATGGGGCGTGGCTACAGTAAAGCCTGCCACCCCCGAATCCCGGCACACGCAAGGCCACAGTGCACCATACGGGGTAGCCATCCCCGTCCGGCGCGGCACTGTTGCCACGATGATCGTGACGTCACCCATGGCGAGCGGTCAGTACGACCCGTGGGTGGCGGGCCCCCTCAGTCAGGGAGATCCCAAAGGCGGCCAGGCTTCCCACAGTCGGCCAAGGGTATGGCCGGCTTCCAACAGCAGGCCAGCTCTCTCCCTCCAAGGAGGTGCTTCATTAAGGAGACAAGAGAAGGTAATGCTACAGTGATGAGCCACCTCGCAGCGGCACTGTAGCCATGCTTACCACGACAAAGCCATCGTCACCAGGGGCAAGGTAACAGTAACCAGCCCCCGACAAGACCCCCGAGCGGTGGGGCCGGCCTGTCGACCAAAGGGTCGGTAGCCGGTGGGCCCACCGGTCGGCGGGCCCCACCAGTCAGCGGAGAAGCCGACGGGCGTAGACACAGACGGTCAGGGCCCACGCCCAGCCGGATTACCATTGTACCCCTGGGGGTAGGCCTATATAAACCTCCAGGGTTCCCATGTAGGGGGATCACTTTTTGGATAGATTTTAGACACCATAAGGAGAAGAGGAGCGGGCTGGCCTGGCCCTCCTTCATCCTTTCACCGAATAGCTCAAGGAGCATTCTGTAGCTACCCATCGAGCTAGTGATCATGCGGAGACCCCGCAGAGCAGCATTAGGGGTGTTATCTCCACGGAGAGCCCTGAAGCTGGGTAAGATTCGCTGGCGTGCATGTCTTCGCCTTATCCCGTTTCCAGGCACCGGCGATGTTTTATTGGCTCCCATAATGATAAGCCATCCATTAGCATATGTCGCACCAACCACCCGACACTAGGGTTGTTTGTGACACTTATAGGGATAGCTCAAAAGATTGATCGGAAAGAATAACTTTGAGATGGTTTCGTACCCTACAAACAATTTCTTCTTATGTTCTCTGCTAGATAGGAACTTGGGAGTGATTCTTCATCGCACATTGAGGGATGGTTATATGATCCAATTATATTAGCATTGTTGAGAGATTGCACTAGTGAAAGTATGAACCCTAGACCTCATTTTCAAGCATTGTAATACCGTTTGTGCTCACTTTTGTTACTTGCTACGTTGTTATTTTTTATTGTTCCTATTACAAAAAATCAATATCTACTATCATCACTACACTTGTATCACCATCTCTTCGTCAAACTAGTGCACCTATACAATTTATCATTGTGTTTGGTGTGTTGGGGACACAAGATACTTTTTATTATTTGGTTGCACGGTTGTTTGAGAGAGACCATCTTCATCCTACACCTCCCATGGATTGATACACCTTAGGTAATCCACTTGAGGGAAAATTGCTACTTTCCTAGATACTCCTTAGGTAATCCACTTGAGGGAATGCTATTGTCCTACAGAACCCTGCGTTTGGAGGCCCAACACGAGTCTACAAGATTAAAGTTGCATAGTAGACAACACCAACCAACCGTCTCGATCGATGCGTCTCAACCCGTGTCTACGTGTATCGCGCACGCGGCAGCAACGGGCACTGTTCATTGAGAGGCAACCCAATACCGGACGGCTAGCTACATCTCCCATTGGGGCTCGATGCAATGCATTGAACGATTGGCTTTAGTAAGCGCAGCGATCGATCACTCAGATTCAGTTAGGAGTAAAGGAATCGATCGGGTTTAGTTAGCAGTGAAGGCATTGCTCGGGTTCAGTTAGTAGCGAAGGGGTCGATCGACTTTAGTATATAGTGGGATCGATCGCTCGTGTTCGCTACCTTGCTAGCTTGTGTGATCGCTCGGGCTCAGAAGTGAACGCCTTGCTTGGGTTCAGTTAGCAAACGCCTTGCACACAAGCACGGACAAGAGAAATGTGTAAAACACACTGCATCGCTCGACCCCGACCACCCACCGTAACCGGCAACTCACTACTGTAGGATGCTGCTAATGCGACACTACGATCAGAGACCCTTCGACGAAACTGTGTGTGATGCCATAATCGCAAACGGTGGTGTAAAAAACCATCAAAAAAGGTGCAAAACTTTTGCGATGGCGGAGCCATCAAACACGGTTCAGATTTTAGTTGCGTGTGCGATGCAGGGCATACGGTTCAATTAATTGTTTGCGATGAGGAGGAACAAAAGAAATGGGCAGCCAGATGGAGGTGTGTGCGATACACAACATATGGTTCACTTGGATGAACTGTTTGTGATTAGGCAACACAAAAAAAGGTCAACTAGATGAAGGTGTGTGCGATATACAACATGCGGTTCATTCGGATGAACTGTTTGCGTTGAGACATGAGAACAGAAATGGTTCAACTTAATAAGATGTGTGTGATACGCGGCAAGCAGGTCTGTAATCAGAAATGTGTGTGAAAACTGATAATAACATAGACGATTGCTGCTAATAAGACGTGTGTGTTGTGCGATAGGATTGCATACAGAACAACAACATATATATAGTGTTACTATTCATCATCCATGGTGCATAATAAGTTATTCTTCATCTGAGGTAATCTTACGATCATTTCATAATTAAATTACGTTTAGAATTCAAATAGTTACATTCCTATTGATTCACTACGTAAAATTTGACATAAAAAATAAAAATATAGGTCATAAGACAAGAAAATTTGTAGTTTATGTGTATTTTAGACTATGTTTTTACGTTTGTAATTTTACATAACATAAAATATTTTTTACGGCGATTATATATTTTCTTACGGTCTCTTTTTACGTCGTAAATAAGACAAAACTTACGGAATGTAAAATTACGGTGCATTGATGGTAAAATAGAGGGGGGTGAAGAATAACTATTCCTCAACCAGGGTGACGAATAGCGCGACCCTATATATATATAGAGAGAGACACTTATAAGGACATGCTTGCATAACCAAATTAAACATCCACTTACATAGGTGGCTACTACAACCATCGCATTTGCACACACGAAAGTAACTATTACATGCATAATTACATAGGTGGTGACTACACACATGACATTTCCACACACCAATAAAGTAAACTATATATTACATGCATGATTAACTAGCATAAACGATCATCTGATCATCATCTACTTATAGTGACGCTTGCTCTGCTTGTGGCTCGATCCGGGCTTTTCGATTTTGGTAACAAGGCACTTCCTCATGTGAACGATCCGCATGTGCATCTCGTAGCATTTGTACACGCTCTTGGCCGCGAACCTAAGGTGAGGTTCATCCAGTTGCCACATGCAGGCCCTGTGCCAGGATAGGGCACTTGTTCTCTGGGCATCCTACTTCATCTTTTCATAGTAGGGATCAATGATGGCCGAGGCGAGTTCGACCAGGGAGTCCTTCATGCTTCCCAAGACCGTGTAGTGGTCACGGATTTCGACAAGGTTCTTGCAGGCCAAGCCCGTAACATGGAGCGCGTTTACATCGTCGTTGGTTTCCACCATGGCGAACTTGTAGTCGGTGCTATTGACAAACCTGTTGAAACGGTCGCAAGGCTCTGTGGCCATGCAGTAGTGGCAGATGAGGACATGATGACCCACGCAAAACTGGGTGACGACAACCTTCTAGTCTATGCCGGGATGACCGATGGTGTACTGGAGGTCGATGCTGACCACCTTGTACTTGTCTCGAGCAAGCAATTGCTCAACGGTGTTGATGTAGTCGTCCACCATGGCTGGGTCGGTGGTGTGCACCACCTAGAGATTTGTCTCCCTCGCGTGGGTCTCCACTCTATGCTCGCCGAACTCCATTGGAGGGCCACTGGACATCCCCTCTCTATGTGTCATCATGGGTGCACTTGTTCTATTGTGGGGCGCGATCGAAAGGTTGAAGAGACTAAGGTTATAATGGCCACAGGAATTAAAGGGGAAGCCGGACGGCCAGGAATATCGGCAGGCCCTGATGGCAGTTCTAATTTGCAGCGTGTAACTCCATCGTGCCGCACGTAACTGCATCGTGTGGCAACGCGCGCGGCACAACCGCATGCATATGGGGCCCCCGACGTGATCGTGCGCACGACCAACCGCTGGCAGAGCGCACATAGAGGGACACGAGCAGAGCGCTCCGCGGTCCCCTCAACGGCGAACAACAACATCAATATATATATGATGGGTCTATTATGATAAGGGACAATTGCATTTTTACCCCTAGTTGGTTCCTACCCACAGGTTTTGCCCTTACTTTTTAAGCTTGCTCAGTTTTGCCCTTACTTTTTCTGTCGAGGTCCCTCGGATGCCCTTTGACCGTTTGACCAAAACTTTGAAAATTCATAACTAATTCATATAAACTCAGGAAAATGCAAATAAGATATCAAAATGTTCAGATAAACATTACCTTTATGTGCATATCATTTGCATCCAGGACAAAAGCACGGTTTAACCTACCTGAGGTAACTAATGTTATTAACATTATTAAAAATAAAAAGGTATAAACAATATTTTTTCATGAATAAAAATTACATGCAACTGTAGGTGATGTTTTCTGAACATCCAGATATCTTATTTGCATTTTTCTGAGTTTGTATCATCTTGTTAAGAATGTTCTAACGACTTTGACCATTATTTGAAAACTTCATAACAAGTTGATACGAACTTAGAAAAATGCAAATAAGATATCAGGATGTTCAGAAAACATCACCTACAGTTGCATGTAATTTTTATTCATGAAAAAAATATTGTTTATACCTTTATATTTTTAATAATGTTAATAACATTAGGTAGTTTAAACCGTGCTTTTGTCCTGAATGCAAATGATGTGCACATGAAGGTAATGTTTATTTGAATATTTTGATATCTTATTTACATTTTTCTGAGTTCATATGAATTAATTATAAATTTTTAAAGTTTTGGTCAAATAGTCAAAGGGCATTCGAGAGACCTCGACGAAAAAAGTAAGGGCAAAACTGAGCAAGCTCGAAAAGTAAGGGCAAAACCCGTTGATAGAAACCAACTTAGGATAAAAATGCAATTGTCTCTTACAATAACACCCTTAAAAGTCTTACTGCTAACACTTACGTACTACTCGATCTACCTAAAACTGCCTCCGCCCACGAGGCCACGACCTCTCCCCTCCGCCTCCTCCCTCCACCCACTCCCACCACCTCCCCCGGGCACCACCCAGCGCCGCCCGCCCCCGGCCTCCACCCAACCCGCCCACCCCGACGACCACCTCCCGCCGCCGACCCGGCCGCCACCAAGCGCCGCCTGCCCCTGCAGCCACCCAGCGCCGCCCCACTTCACTGGATCCATCTCTGCTCCACACCTGCCCCTTCACTGGATCCAGACGCCGCGATGGGCACCCTGACGGCGACCCATCCGCCCCGACCTCCCCCATGCCACGGCTTCCCCTCCTTCTGATCCGGCTGCCATGGCCTCCACCATCTATTCCGCTGCTTCTCGCAGCTGTGGCTGAAGAGGAGGACGGTGGCTGTGGTGGCATGCTCCTCTCCTTATCCCCCCAATGGCCTGTAACGAGCTCCCTCCTCCAACTGTTGCAGTTCCTTTGATTTTTTGTTGAAGCTCACTGAATTTTGTTCTGTAGTGCACTGTCGAAATGGGAAAAATGGTACGTACAAGTTTCCTGGGGCGGCGTCGGGCAGTTTGGTAGGGAACGGGAGCTTCCTGATCCTGCTCCGACCCATCTTCTTCCCCCTAGTGCACTGCAGTTGTTCATTATTTTCATCTCGTGGTGTGCCGTTTGCAAAAAAATCGTGGCCGTGCAGCTCGTCGTTGGTGTTTTGTAGTTCTGCGCGTGGGGCGGTGTGGTTCTTTTTTTGGCACGCAGATTGCAAAAAAAATTGTAGTGTGGTTGGGCGCCCTGCGGAGGTGCAGTTTGTCCACGGGTCCTTGTTTTGGTGTTTCAAGGAAAAAGTATGATGTTTGGGTTGTCGTTCTGTTAAAACACACATAAACTTTCGACCATGGAGTCCCTTACTCTCGACCATATGGTATTTTGCACCGTAAAAAATAATGATGTAGTAGAGTACAGTGTAGTTCGTTACTCTCGACCATGGAGTCCAGATTCGGGTCGCTTGCAGCTTTGAAGGTACAAAAAAATGCAGTCTGCTTGTTGCCAAAAAGCAGCAAAGAAAACATTGAACTTTTTGTACGGTAAAAATCGTGAAGAAAATGCAGTGTACTTTGTTCTAAAAAAAGGTCCACTAGGAAGGACTCTGCAGTACACTCCATTACCAAAAAAATGTATTTAAAAAGTTCTTCAAATAAATATTTACTTCAAAAACAAATTCCCACAAGTGGTTTGAAGTTCACTAGCAAAAATAATAATGCGGTTCACTAGTACAAGAGGTTCACTTCTTTCTAATACACTTTGTTTCGTTTGTGGGACGATTGAAAAAAAAGGTATTGAAGTTCACTAGCAAAAATAATGAGGTTCACTTTGGAGAGTGATGATGTTCACTTGCGCACAGCATGGAAGTGTGGAAAATATTAGGGAAACAACAAAAAAGTAATGTGGTTCACTTAGATATATGTTGTGGTTCATTTGCCCTCGTCTCTGCGGTCCACTCTCATTCTTGTTCATAAAAAAATGTTTGAAAAAAACAAAAAAAACTCGTCTGTGAAAATTTACGGATGAAGTTCAGTTGACTGTCTCATGCAGTGCGGTTTCAAAAATCAGTCAACTACATCAACACATGCAATGTGTTTCATCCTCGGATGTGGTCCACTTTTGAGAATGATGGTGTTGACTTGGGCATAGCGTGGAAGTGCGATTTCTTTAGCGAAAAACAAAATAGTAATGTGGTTCACTTGCCCTCATCTCTGTCGTCCTCTCGTTCATAAAAAAAAGTTGGAAAAAAGACAACAAAAACTCATCTGAGAAAAATATACATCCGACAAAAGAAATCATGAAGTTTGCTTGCCTGTCTGATGCAGTGCGGTCTTCGTCCGATGCAGTGCGGTTTTCTGTCGGATGAAGTACCCACGTCGATTTAGGTGTCGCGAAAAACAGAGTGTCCGCATTTTGTTAAATTTAAAACTGCTCTTAAACCGTAAGGAATTAGAGAGAGTGTTCTACATGAAAAAGTTGCGTCTCGTCGATATCTTTCCAACGGCATATCATTTGAATCATTTCGACAACCGGTTTGTAAAAAATTCGCGAAAACGGCCGCTGCCACTCGTCGTCCGCCGCACGATTTTCAAAATTAACTTAAAACCGTAAGGAATCTCAAAACCATTTCAACATAACAAAGTAGTGCCTCGTCCATAGCTTTTCAATGACATATTACACGCCTCATTTTGACAAACGGTTAAAAACTAGAGCGAAAACAGTACAAAAAATTTGAAAAAATTTGAAAAATAGAATCCCGCGATTTAGTAAATTTGAAACTGCTCTTAAACCGTAACAAGTTAGAGAAAGAAATAGATATGAGAAAGATGCGCCTCGACGATATCTATCCAACGGTGTATCATTTGCTTCATTCCGACAAGCGGTTCAGAAAAAAATGCGAAAAAACGCTCGCTGCCACTCATCATCCGCCGCACCATTTTCAAAACTGCTCTTAAACCGTGAAGAATCTCGGAAAGTGTTCAACATGGCGAAGTTGCGCCTAATCCATAGCTTTTCAACGATATATTGCATGCCTCGTTCCGACAAACGGTTAAAAAACTAAAGCGAAAACAGTACCAGACAAAACGGTGCGTGCAATTTTTTGCCACGGGAAGTTCACTCGCCTGAGTACTGCAACACACTTGGTTCAAAAAATGACGTGCATTTGCATTGAGCGTGCAGTGCGAAAGTGTTATCAGAATAGTTATTCTGATAATATTATCAGAATAGACTGGCTGTATATATCTATAGCAGTTGAACGCGCAAGAAAAAGATGTCCACAAGCCGAGTGCGCCGACGAACGCGAGAACGGCCCGCCATGGCGCCTAACGGCGAGCACAGTGCGCTGCAGCACCTAACAGCAAGCAGAGGTTGCCGACGGACGCCAACAGAGGCCGGCACAGTGATACGTGGCAAATAAGACGAATGTGCGAGCGATGTCCGAGACATCAAGCACGAATCAGATTAGAGTTGCGTGTGCGATACGTGGCATACAGTTGATCCATCCGAGCTGTTTGTTATGGAATAAGCCATGTGTGTTGTAGGAAAACGCTTGCTGATATATATCCCTAAAGTTAACCAAAAAAGTGTTAATGCATGTTTCAAAAATTGTATAGCTGGAAACTATGTTCAAATACGACTACAAGGATATAATCTTAGGCGACATGCATTCGTATTTTATTAATTAAATCCTACTTATAAACCAGGATGGGGGTATAGTAGGTAATTAAATCGCAAACGTTTTTTTGTATTAACCGTATGTGTACGTGTCCTTTCGTCCTCCTCTCCCACATCTTGTCACCCCGCTGCCACAGACGGCTCACAGCTTAAGCTGGCGTAGCGCGCGGGGGCGTTCTTTTGGCCAAACGGTGGCGCCAATGAATTGTCGGTGAGCCCGTTCCCACGCAACCTCGCAAGTTCCCGCGCAAGCTTCCCGCCCGACTCGGTGAAATCCCCCAAAATCCCAATGCTTACCGGCATGCTATAAAAACCCTCACGACCGCCGAGTCCTGCGTCGCATTTTCCTCTCCCTCCCTGTAGCTTATCTCGTCTGCTTCCCCCATAATCGCCAATGGCACCGGTCCATCGTTGTTGCTCAGCCACTCCGCCGTCATCAGAGAACAGCTCCAGCTGGGAGGCTACACCGTGGTGGCGGCGCAGTCCCCAGCGTAGTGTAGTGCGCATGGCGTCCCTGTTGGGTGTGCACGGAACACCCACCACACGCTCCGCTGCCGCTGCCTGTCGGCAGCTGTTGCCGGCCGCCACACCACCGTTGAAATCCAGGGCCAGCTCCCGCTCCGCCGTCGTGGCCCGAAGGCAGGAGGTGGCCGTCGTGGCCGCTACCCTACTGCCGGCCACCATGGCTATCAACCGCTCCACCACCGCAGCCCGAAGGCGGGAGGTGGTGGTCGTGGCCGCCACCCCATCGTCGGCCGCCGTGGCCTCCAGCCCACCGTCGACCGCCAGGATCATCACCCGCTCCACCACCGCCGCCCGAAGGAGGAAGGCGGAGGTGGAGGCCCGCACGTGCGTCAGCGACCTTGCGCGTAGCATCGAGTTCCTGCGGGAGGAGGAGCGTCTCGTCGAGCACGCAAAGAGCCTTACCGCAGTCATGGCCGCAGCACACACCGACACAGAGGCGAGGAATCAGGAGATCTATGAGCAATCTGGCTGCTTCGAGAGGGATCATCTAGAGCGGCAGTGGGCGTTCTAGCTGGCGAGTGTCGCTGAACGTGTAGTAGCGGCAGGCACCGTATTGCATTTATCCAACTCGTCGGTGGGCTCCTCCTCCTCCTCTGCCTCTTACTGAGCATGCTCGGTAGAGGAGAGGCTGTCGGAAGTAGCACAAAGCCCCTCCGTGGTAGTAGTAGTATTTAGGGGCTCTTTTGTTCAGTTCATCTGACTATAGATGTGTGGTAGAACTGTACAACGTACTTAAAATTAGCTAGTATATAGTTGAACTAGCTATTTCAGTACGTGGTTGGCAACAATCGGGGAAAAGTTTGGTCGGTTCAGCTGTCGAGTTGAACTGTTTGTATAAATTAAGAACGACTGCTTAATCTATGAATGAAATCTATGCTTAATTACTGAAGTTTAGTTGCAAAAATTAGATACTGCTAGTGATTTCTAGCTGCATATTTTGACAAATCGTAGTGTTACAAGGATTGACAAATGGCAACGTTACTAGATCAACAAATGTAAATCTTTCCAATTTGACAAATGGCAACATACACAATATGACAGATGCAAATCTTACCAAATTGTTTGTACGTGGTTGCACACAGGTCATCCAAAACAACCGTTTGCATTGAAGGGATGCACAAATCCTACACTGCGGATTTTCCCTCGACTTAAGGGGGAAGACCATAGCTCTCACTTTGCATACATGTGTTCTACCTAAAACATTTGTGATCAAGATCTACAGAAATCCTGCTCGGCACATTTTCTCTTGGCTTCCTGGGGAAGTTGTTGGTTTGCACATAGGTGTTCTAACTAAAATGTTTGCGATCAAGAGCTGCACAAATCTTGCTAGGCACAATTTCCCTTGGCTTCCTAGGGAAATTGTCGGTTTTGCATACAGGTGTTCTAACTAAAATGTTTGCGATGAGTGTTTTATATTTAAAAACCATATTAAACTGCGGCTTGGGCGCCATTAATGTAGAGGATGTGAGCAAGGCGGGCGGCCATGGAAGTCAAAGGGCTCGCTTCCCGGTGAGCCTGCGCGGCGTACAGCTCGCATGCTTCCCGGTGAGCGTCCGCATTGGAGTACAGCTCGCACGCCTTCCGTTTAGTCAAGCACTCAAGCACCTGTCCGCACGGCACCTCCTAGCCATTAAAAGAGTGAGGCGTGGCGTCATGTGAATGGTTAATAGAACACACACAATTTAAGTTATACAAAATGTTTGAGAAGTTACAGTGGCAGCTATTTGTTTCAAAATGCCTTTATTGCCTGTTATTCGAGTGCGCCTTCTCTCAAAATGGACACGAAAAATACCACAGCATGTCCGGTGCCATTCCATTATAGCATGCCAAGTTTCAGGAATTTCAAATGAGTTTTCGATTTACTAGAATTTAAAAACAAAGTATGTCAACGTTTTGCCGGCAATCAACAATGCCCTGGTGTTTGAAATTCATTCCCATTTCTTGCATGGGACCTAAGCATGCCCTGAAGGACACATATTTGATTTTTCAACCAATTTATATGCACTTGAGCTTGTGCATGTAGTTCAAATTTGAAATATGCACATGAAATGCCTAGAAAACCTAGTTAATGTATAAAAATGTCCAAACGAACCCCGAAAAATTCCAAAAATAAACACAACACTCCTATTGTTCTATGTTGACACTAGAAAATTTTGAAAGCAATAAGAGGCAACAGATATCGTTTCGTCCCCAAAGGTGGCACGTTCCCTATCGAAACCATCACAATTGTTGTGAGAAGCTAAGGTTTGTGAGAAGCTTATACGCAAACCTGCCCCAAATGGGACAATTTTTTTACCATGGCATGTTGATGCCGCTCCATGATAGCATGCCAAGTTTCATGAATTTCAGACGAGTTTTGGGTTTAGTAGAATTTAAAACCAGGTATCTCAATGTTTTGTCGGCAATCAACAGTGCCCTGGTGTTTGAAATTCATTCTCATTTCTTGCATGGGACCTAAGCATGCCCCGAAGGACACATATTTGATTTTGCAACCAATTTATATACATTGGAGCTTGTGCATGTAGTTCAAATTTGAATTATGCACATGAAATGGCTAGAAAACCCAGTTAGTTTATAAAAATTTCCAAACGAACCCCGAAAAATTCCAAAAGTAAACACAACACTCCTGTTGTTCTATGTTGACACTAGAAATCTTTTGAAAGCAACAAGAGGCAACGGATATTGTTTCGTCCCCAAAGGTGCCACGTTCCCTACCGAAACCATCACGCTTGTTGTGAGAAGCTAAGGTTTGTGAGAAGCTTATACTCAAACCTTCCCTAGATGGGATAAAATTTTTACCATGACATGTTGGTGCCGCTCCATGATAGCATGCCAAGTTTCATGAATTTCAGACGAGCTTTGGATTTACTAGACTTTAAAAACCAGGTATCTCAATGTTTGCGGCCAAGTGACGGTGGCAGGGTGTATGAAATTCATTCCCATTTCTCGCATGGGACCTAAGCATGCAACTAAGGACACATATTTGATTTTTCAACCAGTTTATATGCACTAGAGAATGTGCATGTAGTTCAAATTTGAATTATGCGCATAAAATGTATAGGAAACATAGTTAATGTATAAAAATGTCCAAACGAACCCCGGAAAATTCCAAAATTAAACACAACACTCCTGTTGTTCTATGTTCACACTCGATTTTTTTAAAGCAATAAGATGCAATGGATATCGTTTCGTCCCCAAAGGTAGCACGTTCCCTACCGAAACCATCACGCTTATTGTGAGAAGCTCTGGTTTGTGAGAAGCTTATACCCAAACCTGCCCCAAATGGGACACAAAATTTACCACGGCATGTTGATGCTTCTCCATGATAGCATGCCAAATTTCATGATTTCAGACGAGTTTTTGATTTACTAGAATTTAAAAACCAGGTATGTCAATGTTTGTGGCCGAGTGACGGTGGCAGGGTGTTTGAACTTCATTCCCATTTCTTGCATGGGACCTAAGCATGCAACCAAGGACACATATTTGATTTTTCAACCAGTCTATATGCACTAGAGAATGTGCATGTAGTTTAAATTTGAATTATGCACATATAATGCCTGGGAAACCCAGTGAATGTATAAAAATGTCCGAACGAACCCCAAAAAATTCCAAAATTAAAAACAACACTCATGTTGGTCTATGTTGACACTTGAAATTTTTTGAAAGCAATAAGAGGCAACGAATATCGTTTCATCCCCAAAGGTGGCACGTTCCCTACCGAAACCAACACGCTTGTTGTGAGAAGCTCTGGTTTGTGAGAAGCTTATACCCAAACCTGCCCCAAATGGGGACAAAATTTTTACCACGGTATGCTGATGCCGCTCCATGATAGCATACCAAGTTTCATGAATTTCAAACGAGTTTTGGATTTACTAGAATTTAAAAACAAGGTATCTCAATGTTAGTGGCCGAGTGACGGTGGCAGGGTGTTTGACATTCATTCCCATTTCTTGCATGGGACCTAAGCATGCACCCAAGGACAAAAGATTTGATTTTTCAACCAATTTATATGCATCGGGGCATGTGCATGTAGTTCAAATTTGAATTATGCACATAAATGCATTGAAAACTCACTTAATGCATAAAAATGTCCAAACGAACCCTGAATAATTCCAATTCTTTTATGATCACTGTAGATAAAAGGTCTAGCAATTCGAACACCGTCCATGGCTGCTGTGACCCCATTATGTAATTCAAATCAAGATGAAAAATCAAGTAGATCCCACACAGTTTATTATAACCAACCGTGTGAGATGCAGCACAAAATATCTTCGAGCACAGTCGGAGTATAGTACGCATACGGCTTACGCGAGAAGGTGCGACGGCTACAGTCCACAACCCGCTCTGAATAAGGGACCGTGTCTGATGACACTTTGCGCGCCAGTTTTTTCGTAGAAGCGATTCCAAATTTTCAGCTTCTGCGGAAATATCTACCTCCCCGCCCCCTCCCCTTACTAAAAGCCACATTTCCCCTGTTTCCGCCTTCCTTTACAAGTTGAAACCTTCACTCCTTGTTTGCAGCGCCGCCTCCTCGCCGGCGACTCTCCTCCACGCTGCTCGGCCTCGCCTATCCAGGCAGGTAATCCACACCCGATCCCCATCCTCCTTCTCCTTCCACATCCCACATTCCCCGACCGTCGGCGTGACACCTTCCACCCAAATCACCGACCCCTCCACCAAATAAGTGCCACCCTAAGCCATGGTGCATGCAGTATAGCCAGGATCCCAAGGGCCATTTGGTAGCGGAGAAGCAAATCGCGATCGCACGCACGGATGAGGTCGCGATGGCTGCCATTCGTGTCGACCCCCAGATCTTGGAGGAGCACCTCGTCGTCGAGGCCACCGTCGACGCCTCGTGCGCCGACGACGCGACGCGGTTGGATGTTTGGTTCAATTCTGCAATGTGATGTTCAATTGTTGTGGGTGCATTATTTTATTGTATACCATGTGAGAAATAAATCTAATTTGGTTGTACTAAATACATGAGAAACAAATACAGTTGATATATTTCCATGTTGTTAAGCATGCTTGGTTTGGTTAACTATCTAATCTTCTATTAGGAGTATGTTATATTGTGCAATGTGGTGCTCAGTCAATGTTTGGTTCATTTGTTGTGGTGCTTAGTTAACTGTTTTGTTTGGTTCAATTCTGCAATGCGATGATCAATAGTTGTGGGTGCATTCTGTTATTGTATACCATGTGAGGAATAAATTGAATTTGGCTGTAGTAAATACATCACAAAAAAATACAATTGCTATATTTCCAAGTTGTTAAGCATGCTTGGTTTGGTTAACTGTCTGATCTTCTATTAGGAGTATGTTATATTGTGCAATGTGGTGCTCAGTTAATGTTTGGTTCATTTGTTGTTGTGTTTAGCTAACTACTTGGTTCAATTCTACACTGCGATGTCCAATTATCGTGGGTAGAATTTTGTATTGTTATGCATGTGAGGAATAAATCGAATTTGGCTGCACTTAATACATGAGAGACATATACAAGTGCTATATTTCCTAGTTCTTAATCATGCTTAGTTTGGATAAAATGGGTTTTCCATGTGGCTTGAATTAATCTGATGAATCTGCAATGTGCTTATTTATCATCAACATATTTTACTGATAGCATGCGAACCCTTACTTAACCTGATGACTAACTACGTTATATGTGTTGCAGGGACACAATGGGAAGCACTGAGGTTTACAATCGAGGTTAGCACATGCATGGTCCGTTGTCTAATAGAATATTATTGGGCAATTGCAGGAACCATTCTAGTATTTAGGTTTTTAACAATTTGGTCTTGCACATGCAGGTCCTGCTGTCAGAGGTTTTGACCCACTATTCGACCCTTTTTGCATATGGGGAAAGGAGTTGTCCATGAATATCAGTCAAGTAAAGAAACTCAGAAAGATTGTTAGGATAAAGAAATTAGCGACAAAAAACAACAAGATCTTTGTCTGCACAATGAAGAAGACATCAGTTCACTACAGGATGGTACTAACTATTATACCTTGCCTTTTTTATTCCTTTGCCCCATTTCCAATATAGAGAAGATATTTATGCACATCCTTGTTTTCAGGCCTTTCCAAAGCAGTTCACTGATGATTACCTCTCAAACCACCTGTATGGTCAGGAAGCGAGGAAGGTATTCATACAACACCCACGGTTCAATATTGAAGTGTTCCTGAAGAGGACGAAGGATGGACGGTCAATCATCCACAGGCACTGGCCTAAAGTTACAAAGACCTTCAACATCAATGAAGGCTCAATATTCTCCTTCTGCTTCAGCAGTTTTCTAGATGAGATACATCTGTCTATGTACCGTCTATGATGCTAATTTCGAAAGGTTATAGATGTTGCATGTGAAACTTGGTCCTGGTGTAGCTGTGCAATGGGGTAGCTGAGTGCTGAAGCTATATGATGTTGTACTCTGATGTATTTCAATTATGAAAATGAAATATATTGTGTGCTTAATATGAAATGTCAATTAGATTAATAAATGGATTATGAATAATCGGATAATTAGCCTGCTAATGGCGAATTAGCCTGCTAATTGGGTTTTGCTATTGCAAACGGTTGTTGAAAAAATACCGTGGGCAATGACCTCAGGCAACACACACAGTTTCTAGGAATAAACCGTGTTGGATCAATGAACAATCAGACACGACTTTCTCTTGAAAACTGTTTGCGTTAGGCCACCTTGCGCAAATGTTTACCACATAAAAACTGTGTGTGATGGATAGCCTTTGCCACATAGTTTCTTCTACGGACCGTGTGTGATACATTCAATAACGCAAATGATTTAACGGGAAAAATTGTATGTGATGTACCTATGAACGGAAACGTTTTCCTTGGAGCGACTGTGTGGGATGTACATACGAACGGAAACGTTTAGTGGGGACTAACCGTGTGGGATGTACTTGCGATCGGAAACAATTTTGCCATATAATTGTATTTTTAGCTCTACTGTATGTATTGGCATATTTGAACGCTCGCCGGTTGCACACGATCTCATTTTGTCGAGCGTGTGTGCCAGGAGGGCATATCCCCGACGGTTTCTGGGTCGTGTGTGAAGGACCCCACTATCGCCCACACTCACTTGTCGACGGTTCCAAATGTCGTTGCGGAAAGGGGTTAAAACCGTTTGTTTAGCACCTCGATGTACTAGTCATATCTTCGAAATTTTCCTCGCCCTCACTTCTACCATGCTCTTTTACATCATGGACGGCCCAAAGAATGTCATCCAGGTGCGTCTCCGGCCCGGCCAGGACGAAAAGCCCAATTTTAGTGACGGAAGTAGGAGTCCACCATATGTATGATGATACGTGTTTTTGTCACAATTTATCGTCATGGAAGTGTCATATCCATGATAGAAAAAGTTTTCATTCTGCCATAATGTCATAGATGTGTCTTATTTTTGTAGTGCGCCATGTCCCTCACTTTTTTCCCTAGCTATATGTCCGGTCTCATGCATGTGATTGGAGGAGAAGGAAAGAGAGAAATGAAAGAAATAATAAAGAAAGAAAAACGATGCTTTATGATGGGCCAAATCCTATGTGGTGGACCAGGACCACTGACCGGACATGCCCAGACACTCCTCAGACTCATCTCATATATAAGGGCAACATGAAGGGTGTCGGACAGCCCGAGCATTTAAGAAGGCTTTCAGGGGTACGGTTGGGTCAACTTTTTTCCTTCTCTCTCTTGTCCGGCCAGTGGTCCTGTGTCCTCCCTGTCAATTTGGGGAGTCTGGCTGGAGATGCTCTTAGAAATCGAGTGGCCGTAACTTGACCATATTTACTCCGTAGGTCTAGGATTTTTGATTACCACTTCGTAACAAAGTTGCCCAATATAATTCATACTCCTATTTTTGATTTCCCATTACCATTTTTCATGCTGGGGAGACGATTCTAGAGTTCCTACTTCTAATACCATATTAGGATTTATCCATTATGAAGATTCAAAGTATTCAGGAGATGATTGCCATTACTTGCTGGTATTTGTGGTGGGAAAAACGTAGGTTCGTGCATGAGAAGAAAGTTCAGAGTACTATCGAGATATCTACGAGGATTCGTGCGCTTATGTCTAGTTTTGTTATTCTTCTTCTCCCAACGTTTTCATGAAAAAAGGGTTGGACTAGGCCCCTGGGCGTTTCGTTAAACTAAATGTGGATGCTTCGTTTGATCGAGACGTGTTTATGGTACTATTGGGGAGGTCCTAAGGCTTGATAAAGGAAAATTCATTATGGTGGGGCACTCTTGAGGATTGATAAAGGCAAATTCATCGTGGGAGGGAACGGGAGGATCGACTGCTATACAAATGTCTTAATGACTGAATCTTTAGCTCTTAGATTTTGGCATTCTCTAGCACAAGGGCTAGATGCCATCGTCTTCTGATCAACTCAAATAATTTGAAGGTCAATGACACTACGAAGAATGAAAGACATTGTGCCGATATGACAGTGATGTTTTTTAAGATTGTTTTGATTAACTAGTTAACTTGCCGATTAATCCCTATGTCACCTTCACTGAGTAACTGATAAACTGATTAATTATTCGATTATTCCATACTTAGGGCCAGCCAAATTTCCTCAGCATTGGTTATCATATTATGATCATTCTTTTGCTTGCCTTCGCTCCTGTCTCCTGTGCACTCTCGTCTCAGATTCTCATGCCACCTCGGCTTCTATGGTCCTTGGACTATGGAGGCATGGTGGATAATGGCCCTTGCCGGTGGGAGGGCTCCGTTTTAGAAGTTTTTCTGAGTTTTGTTAGGGTTTGTGTCATGGTCAAGAAGACAAGGAGGCGACAGCTTCTTGAAGATGGAATAAGGTTCTCCCTATCTAGCCCTCATTCTGGTGATGCTTATAGTGTCACTGGTGAGCATGTGGAGGTGTGGCTTCAGCGGATCTTGTGCGATCTGGTCGATGTTTGTCTTTGGTGGATCCGCTTGGCTGTGTATTCATTCGTCTATGTCCGTGTGTCTACAGGTTAGATCCATCTAATCTATGGTTCCCTTCATCGGTTGTGGTTGATGTTCTGGTACTAAGGTTCTACTACAATGGCGGCTACAATTGCTGCTCTGGTGCTAAGGTCCTACTACAACGGTGGCGCACCTTCAGTTCACTCCAGTGTTTATAATAATTGCAAAATGATCTGTAGATCTGATTGTAATTTTTATTTTTGGTGTTCTTTGTACTACCTTGAACATTGTTGAATATCAGAAGTTTTCTCAAAAATTAATATTATAATCATTTTGTTTGTGATTTTCTAACTTTTAGGACTGTGATTTTTTTAATTTCTAGGATCGTGCATAATAAAGTAGCTAATGAAGTCAGCTCTCTAGGCTAGCTAGATTTCAATCGCATGTTGTTGATTCGTTTGATTGGTTTGAGGAGCCACTTAATAAAGTTGTACTCCATCCATATTAAAGAATGAATAAAATCTTTCTAAGTACGATTCAAGTCAACAACTAGTCAGTTAACAATCGACCGCTCTACCACTGAGCTACTGAAAAATAGTTGCCTGTCGTTGATTCATTTAATTGGTTTGAGAAGTCACTTAATAAAATTGTACTCCCTCCGTCCCACTATATTTACATATTTTTTTGAGAGTCACCGGGGGGCTCCCCACCTGAATATATCGCTCAAAAGGCTGTCGAGGCAATAAGCACATAATTACATAGGCACGACGCAGCGTGCAGAGAGGTAGGAATGCCACGAGAAGACGTCCTCCTTGTCACTTGTCTCCATGAGACGGTGTGACCAAAGATCCAAGTGAGAAGTAAGGGACCTGAGGGTTATTACAGAACATTGATCAACACTTCTAAACATCATATCATTACACGCCGCCCAGATCTTCCATAGTAGTGACATGAGAACCAGTGATCATGCTTTATGGGGAAGCTTATGGGGCAGTGGTGTATCCCATAACTCAGAGATGTCGTCGGTCTGAGGCAAAATACCAATGTGCTGCCAAATCTGGTTGGCAAGTGGGAAGGTGACAAAGAGGTGCATGAAGTCTTCGGGTAGCAGAGCACATCGAGGGCATATGTCAGTGGAGATGATATGCTTGTGGGCGAGGTTGACCCTAGTGTTTAGACGGTCCTTGAAGAGGAGCCAAGCACAAAATTTGATCTTGCGTGGATCCTTGGAACACCATATGAGAGGGGCAAGGGGATCATTGTCAGGCCGGGTCATGAGGTCACCATACGCGTGCTTGGTGGAGAAGTCATGACTGCGATGTAGGAACCTTTGGTCTTCCTCCGCCGAAGGTACGAAGTCTTACAAAATAGCCAAAAACGAAACGAGCTCTTGTTCTGCCGTAAGGGAGAGACGATTACGGAGGTTAGCATTTATACTGTAATGCAGAATATTAGCCACTTTTACTAGCTCTAGAGTGGAGTGTGAGAAGAGGTGGGGGAAGGTGGTAGCTAGATGTCTTGGGGTCAACCAACTATCGAGCCAAAAGTATGTGTGTGAACCACTATTTGTTACAATGAAGGAGATTTTCTAGAGGGTGGGAATTTGCTAGGATATGGTGCGACAGAGAAAAGGGGTTTTGTGGGAGGAGACTAGTGCGTTTGGAGGTTGAAGGTCTAGCCAGTCCAACCAGGGGCAGAGGATAGGATAAAGCCTTAGCTGCGAATTTCATGAGTAGGAAATTGTTTTGAACATGCAGGTTCTTTAGCCCTAAACCACCATTCATTTTGGGTGCACACACATTTTTCCATGCAATAAGGCCTTGATCTCCTGAACAAGAATCATCTCCCGCCCAAAAGAAGGCTGAAAGGATCGATATGGTTGACTAGAGGGGGTGAATAGGTTATCGGGCGTCTGAGGGAGTCCTGGACTATGGGGTCCTCGGGCGTCCGACCTGTTATCCATGGGTCGGACTGATGGGCTGTGAAGACATGAAGGCCGAAGAATGTACCGTGTCCGGATTGGGCTCTACTTGGCATGGAAGGCAAGCTTGGTGACCGAAGATTCCTTCTTATGTAACCGACTCCATGTAAACCCTAGATCCCCTTGGTGTCTATATAAACCAAAGGGGATAGTTCGGAAAGGACAACACATATACTCATTACCATACCCACATAGGCTAGACTTCTAGGGTTTTAGCCATTACGATCTCGTGGTATATCAACTCCTGTAACACCCATATTCATCAATATCAATCAAGCAGGACGTAGGGTATTACCTCCATAGAGAGGGCCCAAACCTGGGTAAACATCGTGTCCTTCGTCTCCTGTTACCATCTATCCTAGACGCACAGTTCGGGACCCCCTACCCGAGATCTGCCGGTTTTGACACCGACATTGGTGTTTTCATTGAGAGTTCCATTGTGCCATCGACAAAAGGTTCGATGGCCCCTTCATCGTCAATAATGATGCTGTCCAAGGAGGAACTTTCCTGCTCGGACAGATCTTCGTATTCGACGGCTTCGTACTGCGGGCTAACTCGCTTGGCCATCTGGAGCAGATCGACAGCTATGCCCCTGGCCATCAGGCCGGATTCGGAAGCTTGAACTACATCGTAGATATCCGTGGAGACTTGATCTTGGAGGTATTTGAGCCTGCGACAGTCGCTCCCCCTCATCCTGATGAACATGACTTAAATTTGTCATCGGATCACACCTAGGAGATGCTTCCTGCGGCTACTACGACCTTAGAGCCGAAGCAGATCGAGCCATCTGAGGCCTCAGAGTCCGCGGTGTTGGAGCCACACATGGACTCGACGCCCAGCAACATTCGCTTTAACGGAACTCCGGACTCGTCTCTGGCTATAAGTTCCAAACTGTGTACGCCTGCAGACACCGAGCTAGATCGGTTATCGATCTTCGAGTTCAGCACTGCTGACGTTTTCCAGCACTCACCTTTGGGTGATGTGCTAAAATCTTTAAAGAATTTGCCCTTGGAGAAGGACTCACAGCCGAACTATGTCCGGTTCGAGCTAGAGATGGATGATGAGGAATTTGGCATCCCACCCGCCACCCAATTCATAGCCACTGTCGATGACTTAACTGACGTGCTTGACTATGGCTCCGAGGACATCGACGGTATGGACGAAGATGCCGACAAGGAACAAGGCCAAGACCCACCATTCACTGGATGTTGTACGGCTACCTCTTCATACGATGTGTACATGGTTGATACACCTAAAGGATCTGGCGACGACAAAGAAGAACCAGATGCGAATAAAACCTCCGAGACACAGTCCAAGCACCGGAGGCCCAAACGCCGCCCCAAGCCCCGCCGCTCAAAGGACGGCAACACTGGCACTGGAGAAAATAGTACTCCAGGCGACGCCGAAAACAATGAAAACCCTGTCGGAGCCACATTTGAAAAGGAACACCATAGCAGGCAAGACAACCCTAACGAACATGCCATAGAAGATGAATCGGGGGATGATAGGTACCGTCCACCCTCCGAGGAGGGGACAAGCCTCGGCAACAAAGACTTCATTGTGCCTGAGGATCCTCTCGAGTAGGAGCGCTTTAAGCTTCAGTTCATAGCCATGGCAAGGAGCCTGAAAAAGAAACAACAATAGCTTCAAGCTGAACAAGACCTGCTCGTCGACAGATGGACTGATGTCCTGACAGCCGAGGAATACGGCCTTAAACGCCCAGCAAAGAGCTACCCAAAACACAGACTGCTACCTCAATTCGATGAGGAGGCGCCGGAGCACATATCTCCCTCGCGTAATGCGGACCGATCACCACATGGTCGGGACAGGGCGGCTGAACGGCCACCCTGCGGTCGGGATAAAGCGGCAACTCAGGCCGAACAGCAGCCCGCCCCACCGCCTCACAAAAACAGGGACAGACCAGCTCGGGACCATCCATACGATCTTCGGCAAGAATTGGACAATAGAGCAAGACACAACAAATCTATATATGGATCGCGAGGACGTTTCCATACTCGGGACGACAGCTACCTATTCGGACGTGACAAACTTAATCACACCCAGGCCGACAACCACAGACGGACGTCATCGGAGATACGCCCTAACGTGGCCTCCTATAGAGGTGCCGCACACCCTCTCTGCTTCACAGACGAGGTGCTGGATCATGAATTCCCCGAGGGGTTCAAGCCTGTCAATATGGAATCACACGACGGAACAACCGACCCCGCAGTGTGGACCAAATATTTTATTCTTCACATACACATGGCTCGAGGAGATGACCTCCATGCCATTAAATACCTCCCATTAAAGCTCAAAGGACTAGCTCGACACTGGCTAAATAGTCTGCATGAGAACTCCATCGGCAGCTGGGAGGACTTGGAAGAAGCCTTCCTTGACAACTTCCAAGGTACATATGTCCGGCCACCCGATGCCGATGACTTAAGCCACATAGTTCAACAACCTGGAGAATCAGCCAAAAAATTCTGGACTAGGTTCCTAACCAAAAAGAACCAGATCATTGACTGTCCGGATGCCGAAGCCATAGTGGCCTTTAAACATAGCATCCATGATGAATGGCTCGCCTGCCACCTTGCCCAAGAAAAGCCGAGATCCATGGCAGCCCTCACGGCACTTATGACCCGCTTTTGCGCGAGAGAGGATAGTTGGCTGGCTCGCAGTACAAACACAGCCAACGAAGCAGGCCCCTCCGAGGCCAAAAGCAGCACCAAGAAGCTCCGGCGCAACATACACAAATGCCGAAGCAATGGCGATAACACCGATGACACTACCATTCACGCCGGATTCAGTGACTCCAAGTCCGGCCAGCGAAAGAAGCCCTATAAAAGGAAAGGCGGAGGACCATCCAGCTTGGACCGCATACTCGATCGTCCGTGCCAGATAAATGGCACCCCTAGACAAACCAGCCAACCATACTAACAGAGATTGCCAGGTCTTTAAACAAGCCAGCAAGGTAAACAGCGGAAACAAGCAAGGGGAATCGCAGAGCGAGGACGAAGATGAGGAGCCCCGGCAGACGAACACTGGGGGGCAGAAGAAATTCCCGCCTCAAGTCAAAACGGTGAACATGATATACGCCACACACATCCCCAAAAGAGAGCGCAAGTGCGCACTCAGGGACGTTTATGCGGTAGAGCCAGTCGCCCCAAAATTCAACCCATGGTCATCAGTCCCGATCACCTTTGATCGTCGTGATCATCCAACTAGCATCCATCATGGCGGTTCGGCCGCATTGGTACTAGACCCAATCATCGACGGATTTCACACGACACGAGTCCTAATGGACGGTGGCAGCAGCCTCAACCTGCTCTATCAGGATACAATACACAAGATGGGCATTAATCCCTCATGAATCAAGCCCACGATAACTACCTTTAAAGGAGTTATACTAGGCGTAGAGGCCCGTTATACGGGCTCGATCATGCTAGAGGTGGTCTTCAGTTCCCCGGATAACTTCCGAAGCGAAGAACTAATATTTGATATCGTCCCATTTCGCAGCGGCTATCACGCCCTGCTCAGACGAACCGCATTCGCTAGATTCAATGTGGTGCCACGTTACGCTTACCTCAAGATCAAGATGCCCGACCCACGTGGCATCATTACAGTAAATGGAAACACGGAACACTCCCTCCGTACAGAGGAGCACACTGCCTCCCTAGCAGCAGAGGTACAGAGTGTCCTTCTCAAGAAGCATTATAATCCAGCTGGCGAGCCCCTGGACATCATCAAGAGGGTCCGGACCACACTGCAGTAGGACAGCTCGGCTCGACAAGAGCTGAATTAGCAATTTAACCTCCGTCCCAGCCCTGATGAGGCAATGGCACTAATACTGCGCATACATAAACTACGCACTCAAAACCCCATGGGAATTGACGGAGGCATAATTCGTCCGCGACCCACTGTACGACTTGACCGACCCTGGGATTCACACACCTTTACTTTTCATTTTTATTACGGGTTTTTTCTCTTTTCGAGGTCTATGCGGATGACCCGTTTGCAGAACACACCAAGGAGGCAAGGAGCTCTAGCATACAAGGGAACCCCCAGGTGGTCTCTATTAACGATCACCATACTTGTTTTACATACCCGCACGCAGCTCGCCCTTGGTTACGGCATGTTAAATAGCTTTACTTGCTTATCGAATTATTTGCACAAAGTACGCCTCGACGTACCAATTACATCACGATGGTGAATGAATGGTGGCGTCAGCTTATTACCTAATTTTCCTGTTTTCTCACCTTTGTATATATTACTTATTGCACACGTACACCATGGTACGTATTACTGCGCTAGGGGCTCCATTACACCCCGCATTACGGCAATAAAGTCCAAACACTTTTTCAGTATAGTTCAGCACCCTGAACTTATAGCATTATATGCATCGGCTCCGAATCATGTCTTTGGTTAATAGTTGGGTTGCCCGGCTCCTGTACTTACTACCTTACGTTCCGCTATATTGGCTAGGGTAGTAAAGGGAGAACTACTGCGATTGTGTCCCGGTTCTTTCGGATGAGAACCTCAGTAGAGAAAGCCGAAAACTGACTGTCATGATGCGGCGAGAGCTGGTCAGCTGTTCGAGAGGTTCTAAATCATTAGAGATTTTCCTGCTTCCTGCGAAGAATCGGTTCCTCTGATTAGGCGTGTATAACGCCCCTAGTCCAGCCTTCAGAATACCACGGGCTTCGCCAACTTTCTTAATTGTCAAACTCCTACGGCTAAGTGAGGGTGGTAAAGGCCGCATAGACTGATTGCCTTGTTCGTTGCGCTAAACACCTCCTTTTAGGTCCATAATTTGGAGTAAAGAGTGTTTAGATTTATCCCAAACACCCCCGTACTATCTACGTGGGGGCAGAAGCCGACGACTAGTCAACCCTCAGATTTCATAAACGGCCACACAGGAGGTAAAATGTAAATGGCGAGCGTTGTAATACATAACATCATTGTTCCATATTACAGGAGAGGATAATACAAATGTTCTCATGGGAATATTACATCCTTCGAACAATGCTCCGCCACAAGGCGGGACCCTCTAGGACGCCATCAAAATAGAGCTCGGGTCGACGATGCTCCTTGCCCTCCAGCGGCCCCTCGGTCATCAACTTCTTGGCATCCAGCTTTGTCTAATGCGTCTTGACGCGGGCAAATGCCATACGCGCACCTTCAATACAGACCGACCGCTTCACGGCTTCGAGTCGCGGACAAGCACTTACAAGCCGCTTAACAAGTCCGAAGTAGCTTCTAGGTATAGGCTCGGCATGCCATAGCCGGACTATCATGTCCTTCATGGCTAACTCTGCCGACCTGTGCAGCTCGACCAACAACTTTAGCTGGTCGCTGAAGGACAACGGGTATTCGGGTCCAAGATATTGGGACCAGAATAGCTTCTCCGTCCACATCCCTTCTTCGGCTCTATAGTGCTTGGCAGCATCTGATATACTACACGGCAGATCCATAAATGCCCCTGGAAAACCCAAATTCGGATAACTACAAGGAATATTTCTTCTACATACTTGCTTTGCATGGTGAAAGAATTACCCGCCGCAATCTCTTTGGCTGCCTGAATTTCCTATAGGGCATCCTGGGCTACGACTCGTGCATCCTGTGCGCTCCAGCGGGCCTTCGCCAGTTCGGACTCTTGCGCCTTACAATCGCGCTCCAAGGACTCAAATCTCTCGATCACGCCCTGGAGCTATTGATGCGCCTCGCCAACCTGGGCCTCATGCCTCTCGCGTGCGGCGCGTTCCTTGGACGCTTTGTCCTCGGCCTTGGCTAACGCCTTCTTAAGGGCCGCCACCTCGGTCATGGTCACTAATAAAGTTTATGACACTTTAGTCTGGCTGGACTACTCATTTTTTCGAAATGTACCCATAGGTTACTGCATACCTTGGCTATCTTCCAGCTGCTTCTTCACGAGGCCAAGCTCCTCCTCGGCCCGCTCCAGTTTCCGCTTTAGTCCGGAAACTTCCGCAGCATGAGCAGTGGCAGCCTGCAGCGATACCTGCTTATTCACACAGACAACTCATGATAGACTCCTGCGATATTTATTCTTGATCCTCTGTTTGGCTTTTCCTCCCGAACACCAAACAGAGCATCAGGGGCTACTGTCTATACGGTGATATTTTCCTACAATCACATTACTCACCTCAAAGCCCATTAGAAGGCTAGTGCAGGCTCCGGTCAGTCCTCTTTTGACAAACTGAACCTTCTCTATTACCGTGTCCATAAGGACATGATGCTCATCCACGATAGAGGCGCCTCGTAGTGCCTCCAGCAGATTATCCGGTGCCTCTGGTTGGATAGAGGTCACCGGTGGAATAGGCACATTCCCTCCTTGGGGAGAATGCCGTTCGCTGGACCCCGGAGCCATGTAGATCTCCGGAATAGCATCCGGCTGAGGCCCGAAGGGAACTCGGGCCCCGTCACCAGTCCCTGTGGGGACTTTTCCCCCGTATGTCCGGCGGCCGAAGAGTCATCCTGGGACGTCGCCCCGATGGTCTCCGGAATCTCCCCCGGCATGGGAAAGTCTTTTTGGACACCACCTCATCCTCACCCTTGGGTGAGATGGAATGAGCAGGTGGCGGAGACATGCTAGCCATCTCCTTCGACTCCAGCGAATCCTCTGTCGAGGATCGCCGGGAGCCATCGTGTGCCGTACTGCAATGAAAAGGTTAAAGATGGGTCAGTATTACAAACCGAGAAGGCCAGATGTTTTTGATTCTGGTACTCACGAGGCGGCCGGAGGCTTGGTCCAACGAGGTCGCTCCAGACTGCTATCAACGTCCCATGCAGAGTTATCCGCGAGGGAGCCTCTCCCCCTCTTGGGCGCCTCTGCCTCCAAACTCGTGGAGGCCTCCCTTTTCTCCCTTCCTCTCGCAGGAGGGGAGTCGCCTCCCTCCTCGTCGTCATCATCGGCGGCTGAGGGGTCTGTCTCATCATCAGACGAGATGACCAAGGTGCTCCTTCGGCGAAGCCCACTCCTGTAGGATCGAAAGTATGTCTAGAGGGGGGTGATTAGACTACTTGACCAGTTAAAAATCTATCCTTTTCCCAATTTTAGTCTTTGGCAGATTTTAGCTATCTTAGCACAAGTTAAGAAATCTTAACACAATTCAAGCAAGCATGCAAAGAGTCCATGAGCAGCGGAAAGTAAAGCATGCAACTTGCAAGAATGTAAAGGGAAGGGTTTGGATAATTCAAATGCAATTGGAGACACGGATGTTTTTGTCGTGCTTCCGACAGGTGGTGCTATCGTACATCCACGTTGATGGAGACTTCAACCCATGGAGGGTAACGGTTGCGCGAGTCCACGGAGGGCTCCACCCACGAAGGGTCCATGAAGAAGCAACCTTGTCTATCCCATCATGGCCATCTCCCACGAAGGACTTGCCTCACTAGCGGTAGATCTTCACGAAGTAGGCGATCTCCTTGCCCTTACAAACTCCTTGGTTCAACTCCACAATCTTTGTCAGAGGCTCCCAAGTGACACCTAGCCAATCTAGGAGACACCACTCTCCAAGAAGTAACAAATGGTGTGTTGATGATTAACTCCTTGCTCTTGTGCTTCAAATGATAGTCTCCCCAACACTCAACTCTCTCTCACAGGATATGGATTTTTTGGAAAGAAGATTTGAGTGGAAAGCAACTTGGGAAGGCTAGAAATCAAGATTCATATGGTAGGAATGGAATATCTTGGCCTCAACACATGAGTAGGTGGTTCTCTCTCAGAAAATGTGTATTGGAAGTGTAGGTATGTTCTGATGGCTCTCTCCATGAATGAAGAGTGTGTGGAGGGGTATATATAGCCTCCACACAAAATCTAAACGTTACACACAATTTACCAATCTCGGTGAGACCGAATGGAGAAACTCGGTTGGACCGATTTAGCAAACCTAGTGACCGTTAGGATTTTCGGTGGGACTGAGATGCAACTCGGTAGGACCAATATGGTTAGTGTTAGGGCATAACGTAATCTCGGTGTGACCGATTACACAAACTGGGTGAGACCGATTTTGGTAATAAGCTAACCAGAGAGTTGGTCAGGTAAACTCGGTGGGACCGATCGCTCATTTTGGTGGGACCGAAATGTTACAAAAGGAAAACAGAGAGTTTACATTGCAATCTCGGTTGGACCAATCGCTCATCTCGGTAGGACCGAAACATTACGAAGGGAAACAGAGAGATTACAACCCCATCTCGGTGTGATCGAGATCCCTATCGGTGAGACCGATTTGCCTAGGGTTTGTAGCAGTGGCTATGACATCTGAACTCGGTGGTGCCGGATAGAAAGAATCGGTGGGGCCGAGTTTGACTTTTGATTTAGGTCATATGTGGATGTGGGAAGGTAGTTGAGGGTTTTGGAGCATATCACTAAGCACTATGAAGCAAGAACCTCATTAAACAACACCTCATCCCTCCTTGATAGTATTGGCTTTTCCTATATACTCAATGTGATCTTGGATCACTAAAATATAAAATGTAGAGTCTTGAGCTTTGAGCTTGAGCCAATCTTTTTGTCCTTAGTATTTTGAGGGGTCCACTTTCCTCATCCATGCCATGCCATTCATTGAGCTTTTCCTGAAATATTAATCTTGGAATAGCATTAGCTTAATGAGCTATATGTTGTTAGGAATTACCAAAACCACCTAGGGATAGTTGCACCTTCAATCTCCCCCTTTTTTGTAATTGATGACAACATATAGATCAAAGCTTCGACAAGTGATAATAAGAGTGAAAAACATTGTCGCTTTGAGAAGTATGTGAAAAGCAAGAGCTCCCCCTAAATTTGTGCATAGTTTATGATTTGCTTTGGACTGCAAATGCACAGAGAATTAGGCTCATGGGTTACTCTTCCATGTCACATACATCTTGGTGGAGCACTAAAAAAGATAATAATTAAATACATGCACTCATCACCAAGCAAAGTGAATGATCATATAGGGATAAAAGGATAATGTCATCCAACAAGCATTAAGGTAGCATATGATCAAACACATGATCATCCAAGTATCACACAGACAAAAAGTGTCTCAAACAATAAAATAAAGTTCAACCACCAAAGCAAGAGAGAATAAAAAGCAACGCTCTCTCTCGAAGCCTATGATCTATACATTTTTCTCCCCCTTTGGCAACAAGTTACCAAAAAGTTCCTAGAAAATGCATAGCACTGAATCGTCTCTCAGGCTTGGTCTTCAGGTGCTGGTGTCCGGATAACTCGAAGAACGAAGGCTTCAGTCGATGTAGATGGAGCTGATGGAGTAGGTGCTGGAGCTGGTGGCACTAAAGCTATAGCTGGTGCAGATGAAGTGGCTCTGGTGTCTGGAACAGGCACTGTAGCAGATCTCTGAGCTCTAGGCACTCTGGCAAATGCATCAGTGGTTGTCTTGCCCTTCCTCTCCTGCATATCATCCTGAAGTTGCTCCACAACAGACTGGATCTCAGTTACCTTCACATCCAAGTCATAGAACTTTTGCTCCACGATCCTCTCCAAGCTCTCCTGGTTTTGAGTCAGGGTGGCCAGTCTCTTCTCAATCCTCAAAGTGGAGGCAATCAAGTAGCCAAGCTGATCTTGCTTTCTCTTCAAAAGATACTGAGATGCTTCTTTAGTAGTTGGCATCCTTGCAGCCTTTTCAGCCTTTGCCTTCTCCTTCTTGGCTTGTGCATGCACCGAAGATGGTTCATTTTCATCCATCACCACTTGGTTGTCCTCAAAGTCTGGATAGATAGGCATGTGCTCCTTGTCCAGCAGATATGTGCCAGTGCCCATCTTGGAGTTGATCAGCTCCTGGATCTGTGGGGCATACCCACAACTCCTCTTCTGATATGCAGCTGTCCTCTTTATGGTTTCCACTATGAGGCTCATGACTTTGAACTTTTGTGGGAGATCAAAGATGTGAAGCAAGTTAATTGCATGGCCTCTGATCATCTTGTGATCACCAGACTTGGGCAAGAGAGTGTGCCTGAGGATCCAGTTGATAGTTGGCAATCCTAACAGAAGGTAATGTACAAATCCAAACTTATGTGTCTCAAGAGCAGCATCTGGGATCTCCTTGTACATGTGTGCCATGGAGTTGTGATCCTTCTTCTTCTTAGCACAGACATCCAAGTCATCTTCACTCTCTTTTGGGGCATTGATCAACTTCGCCCATTCAGCAACCGTTGACAGGTACCTTGTACCTTCAGACATCCAGACGATCCTTCCATCTGGGTAGAAGTGAGCTGTGGAGTAGAACTGCATGATGAGCTCGTAATTCCATTTTGCGAGCTTCCGAGCCACAAACTCATCGACTCCACACGCCTTGAAACTGTCATACACACATGGATAATGTTCATCATTCTCCATGATGTACTCCCAGTCGACCCATCTCATGTCACACACTATGGGCTTCTTGTCAAGCAAGATGGTCTCATAGAAGTTCTACTGTTCCTTTGTATGGAACATGTAGTCCACAACAGTCCTTCTCCTGGTGGCATATGGATCAGACTCTCTCCATAGCCTCAATCCTGAGTCCTTCCTGATCTTTATGTTCTCAGCTACTGGATGAGCATCATTGTGATCTGGAATTTTTGGCTTCAACTTCCTCAAGACATGTGACTCATCTTCTTCTTCTTCCATTTCAGCTTCAGGCACCGGGCCCTTGTTCTTCTCCTCAGCAGGGATGTTCCTGGTGCTCCTCTTTGGTTTTGGCTTTGGAGCTGGAACAGCAGCCTTAGGAGCAGTCTTAGGCTTAGATGGAACAGCCCCTGCCCTGATGGCATCGCCCATAAGCTTCTGAGCTTTGGGTGCTGGTGCAGCATCTTCTTCCTCTTCCTCTTCAGAACCTCTCATGATTGAGGATCTCCCAAGCACTCTGGCAGTGGTCTTCTTGACCCTCTCTTTCCTCTTCTTCTCTGCCACAACCTGCTCTTTGGGTGCAGATCCCAAAGTCTCTTGAGTAGATGCTCTGGCCTTAGACATTGGAGCTCTCTTGGCAGGAACCTTTTGCTTCATGCCTGGCTTGGTGGCAGGAGCTATGCCATATTCCTTCTTCAGGACTTTCCTCTTTGAGGTGGTTTCTTCTTCCTCAGCCACATAGTCCTCATCCTCTGACTCTGAGGTTTTTTTCTTGCTGGCCCTGGTGGCAGCTTTGGGTAAGTTGCTTGGGGTGCTCCTGCTACCATCATCTAAGCTACTAGAGGGACTAGTGCCCTCACTCAAGTGAACCTGCTCCTATGACTTGTTCTGGCTGTCACTCTGATCAGACATATTGCAAACACTGACAGCAGACCCTGTGAATAGATATAGATGAGATAGAGTGGATAAGCATCACAAAATGCAGAGGTTTTTGCAAAAGAATGAGTCAAAAACTTAGTTTTAGTTTTCCACAGAAAGCATTTCGGATCAACCGATTTGTAAACTCGGTGATACCGAAGTAGCTATTGGAACCTAAACTAGTGAACTCGGTCAGACCGAGTCACAGTTCGGTGGCACCGAGACTGCTAGGGTTTCACAAAGTCCTGAACTCGGTCACACCGATTTGCATTCTCGGTCAGACCGAGAATCACATGTGCAATGGCCTGAGCCGAATTGGTGGTACCGAGTTCCACAACTCGGTGGGTCCGAGATGGTTTCGACGGAAACCTAACCCTAAATTTTCAAATCACAACTAAGCTACGGAGTGTTTTCAATGGATAGAATGATCTCAATCGTGGCAAGATACATGGCGAACACAATGTGCTAGGAGTCAGATAAGGATACCACAGTGATCGAGTTCATACCCTAGTTCGGTGATGAACTCGCTACAGCGGCAACATCGGGGATAATTCCCGTTGACGGCGGGGGAGACCAGCGGCAAGAGGCGGCTGACGATGAGGATAACGATCCGGAGACCCTGGAGGCAGAGCGGTCTAAGCGCGGGTCGAGGAGGTTCGGAAAGTTTTCCAAAATTTGACCCGTGGATATATATAGTCCGACCCTGTCGGTGTGACCGAGTGGAACAACTCGGTGGCACCGAGATTCATAACTGCAAGCAGTTACTGAAACTCGGTGTGATCGAAAAGTTTGAATCGGTTGCACCAAGGTTGAAAACCTAGATCGGCTTAGTGATCTCTTATAACCGAAATGGGTGAATCTGTCAGACCGAAATGCACAAAGAAGTTTTGGAAGTTTAAGTCTATGACGAATCGGGGACTCCGAGTGCTCCTCACACAGAGTGGTTCGAATCTAACTTGATCTAATTTTGTGATGCAGCATGAATAGAGTTTGAGACGAGAAAAGCATAGATAGCTAGAGAAGGTTCTTAGGCATTCTTGTCCATCCACTTGGCCAAAAGAAAAACGAAACCAATCGATCAAAACAACAAGTGGATGTCCTCGAATGAGTAAATTATGCAACCAACATGCTCACACAATAAAATGGCAAATGAAATATGTGGCAAAGCATGCACAAACAATTCTAGCATCTATCAAGCAATTGGCGATGACTAGGTCATCTATATATGAGTATATTGACTTAGGAGTCAAATGAGAACATTTGATCATATGTCATACTCATCGTTTAAGCACAAGTGGGGTTACCACTTTTACATAAAGCGTTGTTGTGTTCACACCATTAGAGTTGCTTTAACTCAATTGTTAGAGTAAAGCTCCCCCCTAAGAGGGATGAACTAACCTTGGGTTTTGTCGATGATGACTTCATGTAGGTGTTGAAGATGTGGATTCTCTAAGTTGATGTGGATCATTCGGAGCTATCCTTTGGAGTGAGTTGCACTTACAATACCTACATGGGTTAGTCCCACAAGGAACAAACAAGGATATCCATAGACATAGAGTGATGCACACACAAGATGATGTCTATGAAAGCTTTAGGTTACCTTGTCCCTTTTCTTACCAACAAGAGGGTTTGTGACTCCTTGAACTAGTGCAAGATGTGGAAGTTGATTGCACTTGTTGTTGCCAAAATGATAAGAGTGAAGTTTGTTGGCGGAGTCACCCTCAAGAACTCTCTAATTCTTCTTCTTCGGGATCCACACCATCTTGATGGGAATCCTCGGAGTTGTAATTGTACTTGATGAAGTGGAACTTGATGTAGTCTTGGGAACCCACTTTTCCAAGGCCTTAGGAGCTTCTTCAAATGCATCAATTTCCTCTTGAAGCTTGTCCTTGCCTTTTTTCTTGTGGTCATGTGGTGGAAGATCATCTCGAGCTTGTGTCCCTTTGGAAGAAGTAGGGTCATACTTCTCTTGCTGAGGAACAAACTTCGTCTTGGGGTATTGATCTTCTTCCCACTCAACTCCATTGGCATTGAACTCTCGTTCAAAACCAATACCTTGATTCTTCTGGTGCCTTCCTTGCTTGCGTACAATTTCCTCGAATTCCTTACTCCCGGCAAGGCTCTTGTAAACACCTTTCTCTATAATTCCCTTCAATAAGCCATTTTCTCGCTCAAGTGTAACTTGGCTAAGAGAATCATTAGTGTAACTTGAGGCATGTAAGTGGATAAGAGTAAACGCTTGGTAATGTAAGAAGAACTTTTCTTGCGAAGATCATCATTGAATTCCTTTAAGAACTCATTCTCTTGCTCAAGGTTGAGCTTTTCAAAACGTAATTTCTCATGAGTCCTTAAAAGTTCTCGATGATCTCCTAAGATAGTTTCATGAGCTAACTTAAGAGTGTTTAGTTCTTTAGTTAGAGACTCAATCTTCTCCTTATCATTGTCATTCATTTCATCATAGTATTCATCACTACAGTTGTCAACAAGTAAATAATCATCACCTAACAAGTCATCTTCATCACTATTGAAATCAACATACTCGGGGTGTGATACCTTTGGACCTTTGGCCATGAAGCATCTTCCAATTCCTTCATTTGGTGAATCAAATATGTCGTAGGAGTTGGTTGACACAAGTGCTAGACCGGCAACACCTTCATCTTGAGTATATTCATATTCGGAGTGATAGCTTCTCTCGGAGTCATTGTCGGAGTCAGAGCCGGATACACATTCACCAACATGAGCTTGATGTCTTCGTTTTGTGTAGCTCCTTGATGACTTGTCCTTCCTTTCCAAATCCTTGCTTCTCCGAGGGTGTCTTCATTCATATCGATCATCCCTACTCCTTCTCTCCCTTGATGGTGATTCTTCTCTTCTACTTCTTCTTTTGGGAGAATCTTCTCTTCTCTTGTGGTGAGCCGTACACTCATTGGAGTAGTGTCCGGGTCTTCCACAATTGTAGCAGTTTCGCTCTCGACTAGAAGATCTTTTGTCATTGTAGGACCTTGATTTGGAACTTCTCTCTTTGCTTCTATGCTTGTAGAATTTGTTGACGTTCTTCACCATTAGGCTCAATTCTTCATTAAAGGTTTGTTTCTCACTTGATGATGTGGGGGCTTCACATGAGGCTTTGTAAGCACCACTTGACTTGTTATGGAGCTCCTCCTTATCCTTGAGTGACATCTCATGAGCAACAATTCTTCCAATGACTTCCGTTGGCTTGAGATCTTTGTAATTTGGCATCATTTGTATCAATGTGCATACGGTATCGTATTTTCCATCCAAGGCTCCTAGGATCTTCTTGATGATGAATTTGTCGGTCATATCTTCGCTTCCTAAGCCGGCAATCTCATTTTGTGATAAGAGCAAGCCTAGAGTACATTTCAGCGACACCTTCACCATCCTTCATTTTGAACTTGTTAAGTTGACTTTGAAGCACATCCAACTTGGATTCCTTGATGGAGTCGGTACCTTCATGCATGTCAATCAAAGTATCCCAAATTTCCTTTGCATTCTCAACGCGGCTGATTTTGTTCAATTCTTCGGGGCATAATCTGTTGAAGAGGATATCACAAGCTTGAGCATTGTAATGTAGCATCTTCAACTCATCCGCGGTAGCTTCACGATTCGGTTCTCTCCAATCAAAGAATTCACCTTGCAAGCCAACACACACAATATCCCAAACGACGGGGTTATGTCCAAGAATATGCATTTTCATCTGATGCTTCCAACTAGCAAAATTAGTGCCATCAAAGTAAGGACCTCTATGGTGATTATTTCCCTCGCTAGACGCCATACTCTCCTAGGTTGTGAAACCAAGGCTATGACCACCAAAAGCTATGGAAATCAAAGAAAATGGAGACCAAACCTCTAACACCACTTGTAGGATCGAAAGTATGTCTAGAGGGGGGTGATTAGACTACTTGACCAATTAAAAATCTATCCTTTTCCCAATTTTAGTCTTTGGCAGATTTTAGCTATCTTAGCACAAGTCAAGCAATCTTAACACAGTTCAAGCAAGCATGCAAAGAGTCTATGAGCAGCGGAAAGTAAAGCATGCAAATTGCAATAATGTAAAGGGAAGGGTTTGGAGAATTCAAACGCAATTGGAGACACGAATGTTTTTGTCATGGTTCCGATAGGTGGTGCTATCGTACATCCACGTTGATGGAGACTTCAACCCACGGAGGGTAACGGTTGGGCGAGTCCACAGAGGGCTCCACCCACGAAGGGTCCACGAAGAAGCAACCTTGTCTATCCCATCATGGCCATCACCCACGAAGGACTTGCCACACTAGCGGTAGATCTTCACGAAGTAGGCGATCTCCTTGCCCTTACAAACTCCTTGGTTCAACTCCACAATCTTTGTCAGAGGCTCCCAAGTGATACCTAGCCAATCTAGGAGACACCACTCTCCAAGAAGTAACAAATGGTGTGTTGATGATGAACTCCTTGCTCTTGTGCTTCAAATGATAGTCTCCCCAACACTCAAGTCTCTCTCATGGGATATGGATTTTGTGGAAAGAAAATTTGAGTGGAAAGCAACTTGGGAAGGCTAGAGATCAAGATTCATATGGTAGGAATGGAATATCTTGGCCTCAACACATGAGTAGGTGGTTCTCTCTCAGAAAATGTGTATTGGAAGTGTAGGTATGTTCTGATGGCTCTCTCCACGAATGAAGAGTGGGTGGAGGGATATATATAGCCTCCACACAAAATCTAACCGTTAGACACAATTTACCAATCTCAGTGAGACCGAATGGAGAAACTCGGTCGGACCGATTTAGCAAACCTAGTGACTGTTAGGATTTTCGGTGGGACTGAGATGCAACTCGGTAGGACCGATATGGTTAGGGTTAGGGCATAAAGTAATCTCGGTGTGATCGATTACACAAACTCGGGGAGACCGATTTTGGTAATAAGCTAACCAGAGAGTTGGTCAGGTAAACTCGGTGGGACCGATCGCTCATTTCGGTGGGACCGAAATGTTACAAAAGGAAAACAGAGAGTTTACATTGCAATCTCGGTGGGACCGATCGCTCATCTCGGTTGGACCGAAACGTTACAAAGGGAAATAGAGAGATTACAACCCCATCTCGGTGTGACCGAGATCCCTATCGGTGAGACTGATTTGCCTGGGGTTTGTAGCAGTGGCTATGACATCTGAACTCGGTGGCGCCGGATAGAAAGAATCGGTGGGGCCGAGTTTAACTTTTGATTTAGGTCATATGTGGATGTGGGAAGGTAGTTGAGGGTTTTGGAGCATATCACTAAGTACTATGAAGCAAGAACCTCATTAAACAACACCTCATCCCTCCTTGATAGTATTGGCTTTTCCTACAGACTCAATGTGATCTTGGATCACTAAAATATAAAATGTAGAGTCTTGAGCTTTGAGCTTGAGCCAATCTTTTTGTCCTTAGTATTTTGAGGGGTCCACTTTCCTCATCCATGCCATGCCATTCATTGAGCTTTTCCTGAAATATTAATCTTGGAATAGCATTAGCTCAATGAGCTATATGTTGTTAGGAATTACCAAAACCACCTAGGGATAGTTGCACTTTCAACTCCTGGTCCCCTTGGCCGTGGTTTTGACCTTCTTCTCCGGCACATCGTAAGGTGCCGGAAATAACATCTTCGTAAGGAGTGGGGTTTCTTTGTATTCGGGCAGCGGAGCCAGACTATTAATTCATCCCGCTAGGTCGACCCAGGCATAAAAAAGAAATTGACAAGAAGGCTTAGTATCCTTCCTCAAAGTGTGTTCTTAAAGACTATACCTTGATGGCTTACCGAATTGGCCTGACGCTTAAAGTTGAGCCCGCGATCTTTGGTCAAGGGTGGCGGCGTCTCGCTGCCCTTGAAGAGCACCTTCCAGATATCTTTGTGCGTTGTGCCGAAAATCCTTAGCAACGTCTGGTGCTCGGCCGAATTGAACTCCCACAAATAACAGGTCTGGCGCTGACATGGAAGGATCCAGCGTGCAAGCATGACCTGGATCACATCAATGAGCTTAATCTTCCAGATTATCATATTATGGAAGCACATTTGGAGCCCCGTGATCTCTTCCAAAGATCCCCAGGTCAGGCCCTTCTCTTGCTAGGAGGTAAGCCGCATCGGGACTCGGATCGGAATTTGGGAGCCGCTACCCAGTTGGCATTGCGCGGCTCGGTGATATAGAACCACCCCGATTGCCATCCCTTCACCGTCTCTACAAAGGAGCCTTCGAGCCAGGTGGTATTGGGCATCTTGCCCACCATGGCATCTCCGCACTCGGCCTGTTGGCCGTGCACCACCTTTGGCTTACATTAAAAGTCTCCAGCCATAGGCCAAAGTGAGGCGGGATGCGGAGAAAGGCTTCGCACACAACTATGAATGCGGAGATATTGGGGATAAAGTTGGGGGCCAGATCGTGGAAGTCCAGCCCGTAGTAAAACATCAATCCACAGAAAAATGGATGAAGAGGGAATCCCAGCCCACGGACGAAGTGTGTGAGAAGCACAACCCTCTCATGGGGCTCGGGGGTGGGGACGATTTACCCTTTTGCCGGGAGTCGGTGAGCAATCTCCTTGGCTAAGTAGTCGGCTTTTCGGAGCTTCGTGATGTCCTTCTTCTTAATGAAGGAGGCCATCCACTTTCCTCCAGCTCTGTATCCGAACATGATTGGGGTGCCTTCTCGAACGAGGAAAAGCTAAAAGCTTGTGTGCTAGAGCTCGAGGACGGAAAGACTGAAGATGAAGAAGGGTGTGGGTAAAGGGAGAGTGTACTTATCCCCTTATAAAGGCCGCAAATATCAAGCACCTCCCCACTAGTCCTTAAAGTTCGCCTATTCCCAAGGGTTGTATAAACGGCACGGTTGCGTTACCCATGCCCACATTGAAGAAAATCCCGCGATTTGGGGACATGATCTCTGCTTTGACAAGACGTGCCAATGGCAACCGCGTCTCAAGACGTGGAGCGACAGACGAAAATCGGTTCAAAATTATGACCCGACAAGCGTAATGTCGTGTTGTAAAAAGCTGTCAGCGGATAGAACTTGTGTGAAAAAATATGTTCTCTCTGCGGTTGTGTTTGGTATGTGACAGGTTCGGATATTATCATTACATCTGAAGACTATCTTGGAGTTCGGAGAAAGGAGAACCCGCCTTGCAATTCCAAAGACAATCTGCACGTCGGACTTCTCGTCATTGAAAGCCAGGTTCAGGGGCTACTGAGGGAGTCCTGGACTAAGGGGTCCTCGGGCGTCCGACCTATTATCCATGGGCCGGACTGATGGGCTGTGAAGACATGAAGGCCGAAGAATGCACTGTGTCCGGATTGGACTCTAATTGGCATGGAAGGCAAGCTTGGCGACCAAAGATTCCTTCTTATTTAACCGACTCCATGTAAACCCTAGATCCCCTCTGTGTCTATATAAACCGATGGGGATAGTCCGGAAAGGACAACACATATACTCATTACCATACCCACATAGGCTAGACTTCTAGGGTTTTAGCCATTACGATCTCGTGGTAGATCAACTCTTGTAACACCCATATTCATCAATATCAATCAAGCAGGACGTATGGTATTACCTCCATAGAGAGGGCCTGAACCAAGGTAAACATCGTGTCCCTCGTCTCCTGTTACCATCTATCCTAGACGCACAGTTCGGGACCCCCTACCCGAGATCCACCGGTTTTGACACCGACACATATATGGTGGCTAACATACACAAATGAGAGCGAGAAGAGAAGCAACACACGGTCGACATGCTATAAGTGATCAAGAGGTGATCCTAAAACTACTTACGTTCAAGCATAACACGAGACCGTGTTCTCTTCCCGGACTCCGCTGCAAAGAGACCATCATGGCTACACATGCGGTTGATTCATTTTAATTAAGTTAATTGTCAAGTTCTCTACAACCGGATATTAACAAATTCCCATCTGCCACATAACTGCGGGCACGGATCTCGAAAGTTTATACCCTGCAGGGGTGTCCCGACTTAGCCCATCACAAGCTCTCATGGTCAACGAAGGATATTCCTTCTCCCAGGAAGACCCAATCAGTCTCGGAATCCCGGTTACAAGACATTTCGACAATGGTAAAACAAGACCAGCAAAGCCGCCCGGATGTGCCGACAAATCCTGATAGGAGCTGCACATATCTCGTTCTCAGGGCACACCGGATGAACACTACGTACAACTAAAACCAACCCTCAAGTTTCCCCGAGGTGGCGCTGCAAGTGGCTCTGTTTTGGACCAACACTCAGAGGAGCACTAGCCCGGGGGTTAAAATAAAGATGACCCTTGAGTCTGCGGAACCCAAGGGAAAAGGTTAGGTGGCAAATGGTAAAACCAAGGTTGGTCCTTGCTGGAGGAGTTTTATTCAAAGCGAACTGTCAAAGGGTTCCCATAACACCCAACCGCGTAAGGAACACAAAATCAAGGAACATAACACCGGTATGACGGAAACTAGGGCGGCAAGAGTGGAACAAAACACCAAGCATAAGGCCGAGCCTTCCACCCTTTACCAAGTATATAGATGCATTAAAGTAAATAATATATAATAATGATATCCCAACATATCCATGTTCCAACATGGAACAAGCATCACCTTCACCTGCAACTAGCAACGCTATAAGAGGGGCTGAGCAAAAGCGATAACATAGCCAAACAATGGTTTGCTAGGAAAGGTGGGTTAGAGGCTTGACATGGCAATATGGGAGGCATGATATAGCAAGTGGTAGGTAGCACGACATAGCAATAGAGCGAGCAAGGTATGGTCATCTTGTCTGCAAAGTTCTCAGAGTTGTCGAAAGCTTGATCCTCGTTAGCGTAATCAACAGGTTCCTCGGTCACGTACTCTTCTCCCGGCTCTACCCAAAGCAAGAACACAAGCAAAGGACCAACAATCAATCATGATGCAATGCATAAGCAACATGATGCAATACATGGCATGATATGCAAGACATGATATGCAATGCATATGCGTGCTCCGGAAGGAAAACAAAGATCAAGGCATAACCTTGGCAAACCAAGTGTGCCGCTGGAAAGATAAGATGATTTCGGTTGAAATCGATATAAAGATCACTGGAAATGGATGCACAGTTTGCAAATGGCAAGCAAAACAAGGTTGATGCTATTCTGCAATTAACAGCACGCTGCCACTTAGAATGCAACAAGAAACTAAGCTACTGCACTCCAACATAACAACAAAGCATATGGCAATAATGTACAAGAGATGCTTGACAAAACATGAACAGTGAGCTACGGCTAAATCACACAAGAGCAGGTTCAAACAAGCATGGCAAAAGTGCAAAAGATATCAACATCACAGACTTAGTGAAAATACTAACATGTCAAAAACAACATCAGGAAGCACTATTTAGAGCAAGAAAACAACATGCTAGAGGAACATATCATATCAAACAAAGGCTTGGCATTATTCTACTAAATGCATTAATCAAAAGTCCCTTACTGATTATGAGCCAAAAAGGCACAAAAGATATGATGGCACCCATGTAAACATAGCAAGTTTTATTAACAGTTTCAGACTTAGTAGAAAAACAGAGCATGTTATAAACAGAATTATGATAGCAACTTTGCGAGCTCAAACCACTCACCACAAAGCATTTCATGACAAAATAAGCATACCAATAGCAAGATGACATATTCATGAAGCTAACCATGGCAAGATCAAGTTCATAGGATGCATGGATCACTAGCAACAACCATGGCAAAATGGATTAGCATGTTAACATTCTGCCAGGAACACTTTATAGCAAAAGTAGAGCAAGAACAAGACATGATAGACAACTCCATAATTGCAAAGGGGGCATGGATGGATATAGCATAACCACATGTCCAAAACATTCTTACTGAAGTATCTCAAAATAAGCATGGATCTCACTGTAGGATCAAGTAAACATGGCATCAAAATAACAGCAGGAAAAGGACTTAGCAAAATCCTAAGTCCCTGAAAAGAGCAACATTCTGAAGCCTAGTTTGCATGCTTGTGCTAGTCACCACCTAGATCACAAAAATACAAGACAAGCACCCCTATAAAGACGACATGATGTCGTTCAAAACTCATGTAGACCTCAAGCTCATATGATGCACACATCAAAAGCAACAAAAATGATAAAACCTCATGATCTGATAAGTAACAGCAGTTAACATTTTGTAGCACTCTTGCATCAAAGACAATGGCATCATAATGAACATTAACATGCATGGAAATGCTTCTGCCTAGAAGAGCTCAACGAGATGAACAATTTGATATATCATATGCATGGAATGGAGCTACGGTCACCGACATACGATGTGATGAAGGGAGAAGAAAATTATTATAGAAAAAGGACTTTGAGGAATTCGGGGTCAACCTCTCCCGATCTGGATCTAGGGTTCGTCGCCGGCATGCGAACCAAGGTTGAACCGAAGCTCGCCGGAGATGGAGAGAGGTCGTCGGGGAAGTCGGGGGAGATGGCCGGAGTTGGGGCGCGGCCGCATCCGAGCGGCGGAGCGGCGTAGTGGCGGCGGCGAGGCGCGCTGGCGGCGATGGGCTGGTGCGGCGACGTGGGGAGGAGCGGTGGAGATCGGCGGCCGGATGGCGCGGGAGGCGGCGGACGTGCGGCGGGAGGAGGCAGGCGGCGGCGCGCGGCGAATGGGCCGCGGGGGGCGGCCTCGGGCCCGAGCGGGCCGGTGGTGGCGGGCAGAGCTGGCGGGAAGGCGAGACACGTGGCGGCACGTGGTTCATCGGTGGCAGCAGCGCGGACGTGTCCGGCGGCGCGAGGTGGAGGGAGACTGGGGTTTGGACCCAGATTTCGGGGGAGATGCACATATTTATAGGTAGAGGTAGTTTGGAGTGTCCAAATGAGGTGTAATTTTTGCCCACATGATCGTGATCCGACGTCGGAGGACATGGAGATGGTTTAGATGGGTTATTGGGCCATTTTGGAAGCGTGTTGGGCTGCAACACACAAAAGGCCTTTGCGGTTACCCGGTTAACCGTTGGAGCATCAAACCGCCTCCAAATGGAACGAAATTTGACAGGCGGTCTACCGGTGGTGTCCCAAGGCCACTTGGCAAATCTCGGTCCATTCCGAGAACGTTTAACACCCGCTCACGAAAAGAGACAAGAGGGGTGCGCCGGTGCAAGTAGGAGTGTAGGATTGCGAAACGGATAATGGGGAAAATGCTCGGATGCATGAGACGAACACGAATGCAAATGCGATGCACATGATGACATGATATGAAATGCATGACATGAACAAAATGCAAAACAAAAGACAAAAACCCAACCATGAAGGGAATCTCATAACTTAAAGCTAAAAATGGCAAGAGTCGGAGTTACAAATATGGCAAGTTACATCCGGGGTGTTACAACACTCCACCACTACGAGAGGATCTCGTCCCGAGATCTAGGACTGAAAGAACTCCGGATATTCGGAATGGAGGTGATCCTCGCGGTTCCAGTTGTCTTCTCGGTCGGAATGGTGTGACCACTTCACTTTCAGGAATTTGATAGACTTGTTGCAAGTCTTGTGCTCGGTTTCTTCAAGAATAGCCACGGGATGCTCATGATAAGACAGGTCTTCTTGGAGATCAATCTCTTCGAAGTTGATGGTGCGCTCAGGAGTCTTGAAGCACTTGCGAAGCTGTGACATGAAACACACCGTGCACATTTGCGAAGTTGGACGGAAGCTCAAGTTGATAGGCGAGGTCGCCTCTTTTTCCAATGATCTATAAAGGACCCACGTGTCTAGGGGCAAGCTTCCCTTTGATACCGAAGCGACGAGTACCTTTCATTGGAGAGACGCGGAGGTAGACATGGTCTCCAATCTCAAAAGCCAAGTCATGGTGCTTGCTATCATAGTAACTCTTCTAACGTGATTGCGTGGCTTTGAGATTTTCACGGATGACTTTGCACATTTCTTCAGCTTGTGTGATTAAGTCATTTCCAACAAGTTGGCGTTCACTAGTCTCTGACCAATGGAGAGGAGTACGACATTTTCTGCCATAGAGAATCTCGAATGGGGCCTTGCCCGAACTTGCTTGGAAACTGTTGTTGTAGGAGAACTCGGCATAGGGAAGACAATCTTCCCACTTCATACCGAAGGAAATGACCCAAGCCCTGAGCATATCTTCAAGGATTTGATTGACTCGCTCGACTTGGCCACTAGTTTGAGGATGGAAAGTTGTGCTGAAGCGAATGTTGGTGCCCATGGCCTTCTGGAAGGAGTCCCAGAACTTAGATGTGAAAATGCTTCCACGATCTGAAGATATCAATTGCGGAATGGCGTGCAAAGAGACAATCCTGGAGGTGTATAGCTCTGCTAGCTGAGCTGCTGTGATAGATTCTTTGATTGGAAGGAAATGAGCCACTTTAGTAAGCTTGTCGATGACAACGAAGATAGCATCATTTCCACGCTTGGACTTGGGAAATCCAGTCACAAAATCCATTTAAATATGGTCAAACATCTATTCAGGAATAGCAAGAGGTTGGAGGAGACCAGCTGGTCGTTGGTGTTCTACTTTCACTCTTCTGTAGACATCACATTCATTCACAAATTTAGAAATTTCTCACTTCATTCGAGTCCACCAATACGACTGCTTGAGGTCATGGTACATCTTCGTACTTCCAGGATGAATGGATAGGAGGGAATTGTGCACCTCATTCATAATGACTTTCCTTAGATCACCTTTAGGAACCACAATCCGGTCCTCGAAGAATAGAGTGTCCTTGTCATCAATGCGATAGCACTTGTATTTGGGTTGGCTCTTGGCAAGCCCATTTTTCACCTTCTTCACCATGGAATCCAGGAGTTGTGCCTCGCGAATTTGATCTTCCAAAGTAGGAGAGACTTGGAGGTTGGCAAGAAAGCCTTGAGGAAAAACTTGGAGATTCAGTTTGCGGAAAGCTTCACAAAGGTCCGGTTGGAAGGGCTTGAGAATTAAGCTGTTGCAGTAAGCCTTCCTGCTCAAAGCATCTGCCATGACATTGGTCTTGCCTGGAGTATATTCAATACTCAGATTGTATTCTTGAATCATTTCGACCCAACGAGTCTGCCTGAGGTTGAGGTTGGGTTGAGTGAAGATGTACTTGAGGCTCTTATGATCTGTGAATATGTCCACTTTCCTTCCCAACAAGAGATGTCTCCACATTAATAATGCATGGACAACTACCACCACCTCAAGGTCGTGAGTGGCGTAGTTCCTTTTGTTGGGCTTCAACTGACAAGAGGTATAAGCCACAACTTTCTTCTCTAGCATTAACACAACACCGAGACCTTGCAGGGAGGAACCACAGAAAACCTCAAATGGCTTGGATTCTTCAGGAGGAGTCAAGACATGAGTTGTGACCAGCTTCTCTTTGAGGGTGTTGAAAGCAACGTCACATTCAAGCATGCAAACATACTTGACATGCTTCTGGAGGAGGTTGGAAAGAGGCTTTCCAATCTTAGAGAAATTCTCAATGAATCTTCGACAACAACTTGCAAGCCCAAGAAAACTGCGGAGCTGCTTGACATTCTGAGGAGGTTCCCAATTCACAATTGTAGACACACCTTCTCGGGTTTAACAGCGATGCCTTTGGCGGAGATGATATGACCAAGGTAAAGAACTTCGTCAAGCTAGAACTCACACTTGGAAAACTTCACATAGAATTGATGCTCTCTGAGTTTGTCCAGTACCAATCTCAAATGCTTGGCATGATCCTCCTTATTCTTGGAAAATACCAAGATATCATCGAGATACACTAGGCCGAAATCATTTGTGTAGGGGTTGAAGATGAAGTTCATCATGCGAGAGAACGTTGGAGGAGCATTGACAAGGCCGAAAGACATGACAGTATATTCATAAGAACCACAGCTTGTTCTGAAGGCTGTCTTGGGAATATCTTGTTCACGAATGCGAATCTGATGATAACCCATACGGAGGTAAAGCTTGGAGAATACTTTGGCACCTTTAAGTTGCTCGAAAAGCTCATTGATGTTGGGAAGTGGATACTTGTTCTTTATTGTCTTCTTGTTCAATGGACGATAGTCGACGCAGAGTCCTTCCGTTCAATCCTTATTCTTGACAAAAAGAACACCACAACCACATGGGGATGAACTCGGTCTGATCAGACCCATACGCTCTTGTTCATTGAGTTGTTTCTTCAACTCCTTCAACTCCTCTGGTCCAAGCTTATAAGGATGCTTGCAAACAGGTTCCGTGCCAGGCTCAAGATCGATCGAATTCAACTGGCCGGTGAGGAGGCATTCCCAGAAGCTCTTCTAGAAAGACGTCTTGGTATTCACAAACGACTGGAATATGAGAGATGGCATTCAACTGGCCCTTCTCATTAAGAGAAAACAGTCGAATGGTATCATCATGAGCGGCATAGATGATCACATCCTTAGAAGAGTGTGTCAATTGAATCTGCCTGGCCGCACAATCAAGCTGAGCCTTGTGCTTAGAAAGCCAGTCCATGCCAAGAATTAAATCAATATCCGAGTCACCAAGAACAATTAGAGAAGACATAAATTTATAGTCGCCCATCTCGATAGACACATCCGGGACGCAATTATTAGATGTCATTTGCTTACCCGGGGACACAATCTTCAACAGGAAAGGAATCTTTTTGGTCACAAACTCATGTTGGCAACAAAAGGTCTTGAAATGAAAGAAAGCGATGCACCAGTATCAAACAATATTTTTGCAGGAAAGGAGTTAACTAGAAGGTTACCCATGATCACTTCTGAAGAATCCTCTGCTTGAGATGCGTTCATCATGTTCACGTTAGCATGCTTGGGATTATGCTTGACCACTGCATTGCTGGAAGATCTCACAGGAGGAGGAGGAGGCAGAAGGCGCCTCTGGTTGAAACACTTGTTTGCATAGTGCCCTTTCTGCTGACACTTGTTGCAAGTAACCTCTGAGAGCGGATGATGATAAGGAGCGCTCGACCTTGGAGTTTGAGACTGAGCTATGTTCTAATAGCCTGGGTTGGGTGGGTGGGAAGATCCATTGCCACCTTTGCTCTTCTACTGGTAGGGCTGGCGAAACGGAGGAGGAGGCAACCAGAACTTCTGTTGCCTAGCTGCCACTTGTGATGAAGAAGAAGATTGAACTGCATCCCTGACTCTCTTATTAGATGCCTCACACTTGAGCTGAGCAGCTTCTTGCTTTAGTGCCATGTTATAGAATTGATCGAACTTTGTCGACTCAAGAAGCACTAGAGCTAACTGCAGATCCTCTCTGAGGCCACCTCTGAATTGATAGATCATACTCTTTGCATCAGGGACGTCTTGTTTAGCAAAGTGAGCGAGTTTCTGAAACTGGATATTGTATTGATACACGGACATGCTGCCTTGCTTGAGATTGCGGAACTCCTCACGCTTGCTCTCAGCAACACTTGGTGGGTTGTGATGAGCTTTGAAGTCTCGGCCGAAATCATCCCAAGTAATCGCACGACCTCCTCTGGAATCTCTGTATTGTTGAAACCACTCAGCAGCTTGGTCCTTGAGTTGAAACAAAGCAAACTTGACAAAGTCCTCAGGCCTGACATTGCTACATTCAAAATGTTTGCAGATGTCCACGAGCCAGTCATCGGCGTCTCTGGCCTCGGCACACTTGCTGAAGCACTTCGGCTGGTTTGCGAGGAACTGGTTGAGGGTAGCAAACTGAGGCTGATTGTTGCCTTGGCCTTGATTTCCTTGGTTGTCTTGCCCATGGTTGCGCTCTTGCAATAGTTGCAAAAGCATATGAGTGTTGGCGTTGGTGGCTGCCATGACATCTTGCCATGCCTCCGGAGGTGGAGGTGGTGGCGGAGGGTTTGACTGATCCCCATCATTGCGGTCCGGATTCTGACGCGTTGGAGGAGCCATCCTGAAGAGGTTGACATCCGTTAGCATCTTGAAAGACATATATTCAAGCTGAATCAATGGACTGAAATTGCAACATATAGTCTTAACATTCGAACAAGGATGAACGAATGAATTCCAAAGTAAATCATCACACGTCCACTAAGTTGAGAAGCCACTTAGATAATGGTAGATGAATAAAGCAACAAGGTATGGATATGAACAAATAAGTGGTAAGCATTACCCAATCACAAACCAAATATCTGCCGGAAGAAATACTAGAGCTACTTGAATTCCCACCTATAAAACTCCCGAAACTTTCTGTTTATGCAATTAGGTGTTGGGGATATAGGGGAATCATAATATCTCACCAAAACTAACAATTCCTACATCCAGCTGTATCCATCCTTCAACACATAACCAACAAACCTTCGGAAATCATGTACCTCAACCTTCGAAAAGCATCCGTTATACGAGTTATGGCAATACTACCGAACTCCCGCCCCAGTACTGGGTGGCGTCGAGGTTATCACACCAAGAACTACATAAAAGAGATTTTCGATGTCGGCGAACTCAGGTATTCTAGAACTGCAACGATAAAATTGTGACGACAACACCTCGGAGCTCAACTCCCCGGGACACTGCCACAACCCCTAAATGTCAGGAGGCACCAAGAACAATGTTCTCGTCACAAGACTATCGAAACGATTCCAAGATACCCGCGTGATCCAATAAAGAATTAGTGAAATTTGAGGAGAGGAGAGTCAAAACTTCTACGTCAGGAGGACTCACCAGAGCGACGAAGGGACTGATGAGTAAAAAGAATCCTACTCTCTGATATATAAAATCCTAAGACTCAAAACATTTTTTTCTAGACTCAACAACGTCAGCAATTCGATCAAGCAGGGGGCTCCTAAGTCGGGGCTGGCTCTGATTACCAACTTGTAACACCCACAATGCGGCTATATCTCACACATGTCGGGGCACAACTTAGAGGCATAGCTGCATGGTAGGCTTGTCGCAAGAGGGGTAATCTTTACACATCCCATGTACTGAATAAGAAAGGGATAAAGAGTTGTCTTACAATCTCCACTTCATACATCATCCAAGGTACAAACAAAGGTCCGAATACGGAACCAAAAAAAGAAATACAACCCCAAAAGCTAGATCCTCGATCGTCCCCACTGGGCTCCACTACTGATCATCTGTAAAAGAAACATAGTAACGGCCTGAATCCTCGTCGAACTCCCACTTGAGTTTGGTATCGTCACCTGCACTGGCATCATCAGCACCTGCATCTGTTTGGAAGTATCCGTGAGTCACGAGGACTCAGCAATCTCACACCTACGAGATCAAGACTATTTAATCTTAAGGGTAGGAAAGGGTAGTGAGGTGGAGCTGCAGCAAGCACTAGCATATATGGTGGCTAACATACGCAAATGAGAGCGGGAAGAGAAGCAACGCACGGTCGAGAAGTTATAAGTGATCAAGAGGTGATCCTGAAACTACTTACATTCAAGCATAACACGAGATCGTGTTCTCTTCCCAGACTCCGTCGAAAAGAGACCATCATGGGTACACCCGCGGTTGATTCATTTTAATTAAGTTAAGTGTCAAGTTCTCTGCAACCGGATATTAACAAATTCCCATCTACCACATAACCGCGGGCACGGCTCTCGAAAGTTTATACCCTGCAGGGGTGTCCCAACTTAGCCCATCACAAGCTCTCATGGTCAACGAAGGATATTCCTTCTCCCAGGAAGACCCGATCAGTCTCAGAATCCCAGTTATAAGACATTTCGACAATGGTAAAACAAGACCAGCAAAGCCGCCCGGATGTGCCGACAAATCCCAATAGGAGCTGCGCATATCTCGTTCTCAGGACACACCGGATGAACACTACGTACAACCAAAACCAACCCTCAAGTTTCCCTGAGGTGGCGCTGCAAGTGGCTCTGTTTTGGACCAGCACTCAGAGGAGCACTGGCCCGTGGATTAAAATAAAGATGACCCTTGAGTCTGCGGAACCCAAGGGAAAAGGCTTAGGTGGCAAATGGTAAAACCAAGGTTGGGCCTTGCTGGAGGAGTTTCATTCAAACTGAACTGTCAAGGGGTTCCCGTAACACCCAAGCGCGTAAGGAACGCAAAATCAAGGAACATAACACCGGTATGACGGAAACTAGGGCGGGAAGAGTGGAACAAAACACCAGGCATAAGGACGAGCCTTCCACCCTTTACCAAGTATATAGATGCATTAAAGTAAATAAAATATAATAATGATATCCCAACATATCCACGTTCCAACAAGGAACAAGCTTCATCTTCACCTGCAACTAGCAACGCTATAAGAGGGGCTGAGCAAAAGCGGTAACATAGCCAAACAACGGATTGCTAGGAAAGGTGGGTTAGAGGCTTGACATGGCAATATGGGAGGCATGATATAGCAAGTGTTAGGTAGCGCGACATAGCAATAGAGCGAGCAACTAGCAAAGCAAAGATAGAAATGATTTCGAGGGTATGGTCATATTGCGTGCAAAGTTCTCAGAGTTGTCGAAAGCTTGATCCTCGTTAGCGTACTCAAGAGGTTCCTCGGTCACGTACTCTTCTCCCGGCTCTACCCAAAGCAAGAACACAAGCAAAGGACCAACAATCAATCACGGTGCAATGCACAAGCAACATGATGCAATACATGGTATGATATGCAAGACATGATATGAAATGCATATGCGTGCTCTGGAAGGAAAATAAAGATCAAGGCATCAACTTGGAAAACCAAGTGTGCCGCTGGAAAGATGAGACAATTTCGGTTGAAATCGATATAAAGATCACCGGAAACGGATGCCCGGTTTGCAAATGGGAAGCAAAACAAGGTTGATGCTACTCTACGATTAACATCACGATGCCACTTAAAATGCAACAAGAGTCAAAGCTAATGCACTCCAACATAACAATAAAGCATATGGCAGTGATGTACAAGAGATGCTTGACAAAACATGAACACTGAGCTACGACTAAATCACACTAGAGCGGGTTGAAACAAGCATGGAAAAAGTGCAAAAGATATCAGCATCACAGACGGTGAAAATACTAAGATGTCAAAAAGAACATCAGGAAGCACTATTTAGAGCAAGCAAACAACATGCTAGAGGAACATATCATAGCAAACAAAGGCATGGCATGATTCTACTAAATGCATTAATCAAAAGTCCCTTACTGATCATGAGCCAATAAGGCACAGACGATATGATTGCACCCATGTAAATATAGCAAGTTTTATTAACAGTTTCAGACTTCGCAAAAAAACAGAGCATGTTATAAACAGAATTATGATAGCAACTTTGTGAGCTCAAACCACTCACCACAAAGCATTTCATGACAAAACAAGCATACCAATAGCAAGATAACATATTCATGAAGCTAAGCATGGCAAGAGCAAGTTCATAGGATGGATGGATAACTAGCAACAACCATGAAAATGGATTAACATGTTAACATTCTGCCAGGAACATTTTATAGCAAAAGTAGAGCAAGAACAAGACATTCTAGACAACTCCATAATTGCAAACAGGGGCATGGATGGATATAGCATAACCACATGTTCAAAACAACCTTACTGAAGTATCTCAAAATAAGCATGTATCTCACTGTAGCATCAAGTTAACATGGCATCAAAATAACAACAGGAAAAGGACTTGGCAAAATCCTGTCCCTGAAAACAGCAAGATTGTGAACCCTAGTTTGCATGCTTGTGCAAGTCACCACCTAGATCACAAAAATACAATACAAGTACCCCTATAAATATGACATGATGTAGTTCAAAAGTCATGTAGACCTCAAGCTCATATGATGCACACATCAAAAGCAACAAAAATGACAAAACCTCATGATCTGATAAGTAACAGCAGTTAAAATTTTATAGCACTCTTGCATCAACGAAAATGGCATCATACAGAACATGAACATGCATGTAAATGCTTCTTCCATGAAGAGCTCAACGAGACGAACAATTTGATATATCATATGCATGGAACGGAGCTACGGTCACCGAGATACGATGTGATGAAGGGAGCATAAAATTATTATAGAAAAGGACTTAGAGGAATTTGGGGTCAACCTCTCCCGATCTGGATCTAGGGTTCGTTGTCGGCACGTGAACCGAGGTTGAACCGAAGCTCATCGGAGATGGAGGGAGGTCGCCGGGGAAGTCGGGGGAGATGGCCGGAGTTGGGGCGCGGCCGGATCCGAGCGGCGGAGCGGCCTGGTGCGGTGGTGGCGGCGAGGCACGCTGGCGGTGACGGGCTAGTGCGGCAGCGTGGGGAGGAGCAGTGGCAGCGCGGCGGCGGAGATCAGTGGCCGGACGACGCGGGAGGCGGCGGGCAGGCGGCGGACGCGCGGCGGGAGGAGACAGGCCGCAGCTCGGGGCGAATGGGCCATGGGGGCCGGCCTCGGGCCCAAGCGGGCCGGCGGCGGGGGCGGAGCCGGTGGGACGGCGGGACAAGTGGTGGCACGCGGTTCGTCAGTGGCGGCGGCGCGGACGCGTCCAGCCAAAACGGACGTGTCCGACGGTGCGAGGTGGAGCGAGACTAGGGTTTGGACCCGGATTTCGGGGGAGATGCACATATTTATAGGTAGAGGGAGTTTGGAGTGTCCAAATGAGGTGTAGTTTTCGCCCACATGATCGTGATCCGATGAAGGAGGACATGGAGATGATTTAGATGGGTTATTGGGCCGTTTTGGAAGGGTGTTGGGCTGCAACACACAAAAGGCCTTTGCGGTTACCCAGTTAACCGTTGGAGCATCAGATGGCCTCCAAATGGAACGAAATTGGACAGGCGGTCTACCGATGGTGTACCAAGGCCACTTGGCAAATCTCGGTCCATTCCGAGAATGTTTAACACCCTCTCACGAAAAGAGACAAGAGGGGTGCGCCGGTGCATGTAGGAGTGTCGGATTGCGAAACGGACAACGGGGAAAATGCTCGGATGCATGAGATGAACACGAATGCAAATGCAATGCACATGATGACATGATATGAAATGCCTGACATGAACAAAATGCAAAAAAAAATACAAAAACCCAACCATGAAGGGAATCTCATAACTTAAAGCCGAAAATGGCAAGAGTCGGAGTTACAAATATGGCAAGTTACATCCGGGGTGTTACAATAGGCAAGTACCATTTTTTATCTTTTCTTAACAAATTAGGTTAAGCAACAAGGTTATCTAGATGTGCAACTATGTGAACAACCTATATGATGCAAACAATAACAACAACAAGTGCAAGCAAGAGAAGAAACACAACAATAGCTTGCTCAAAGTAAAGGGAAGAGATAACCACAAGTGGAGCCGGTGGAGACGAGGATGTGTTACCGAAGTTCCTTCCCTTTGGGGGAAGTACGTCTCCGTTGGAGTGGTGTGGAGGCACAATGCTCCCTAAGAAGCCACTAGGGCCACTGTATTCTCCTCACGCCCTCACACAAAGTGAGATGTCATGATTCCACTAGTGGTTCCCTTGAAGGCGGCGACCGAACCTTTACAAACAAGGTTGGGGCAATCTACACAACTTGATTGGAGGTTCACCACAATGGAATGTGGCTCCGAGGTGACCTCAACCGTCCAGGGTGCTCTAACACCCAAGAGTAACAAGATCCTCAAGGGATTAGTTGGGGAATCAATTTTTTCTTGGTGGAAATGTAGATCCGGGCCTTCTCAACAAATCCCTAGAAAATCAACAAGTTTGATTGGCTAGGGAGACAGAACGGGCGAAAATGAGCTTTGGAGCAACAATGGAGCTTGGGGGAGGAAGACCTCCTTTTTGTAGTGGGGGAACAAATCCAACCGTTATCCCTTCCCCAGCCCGCACAGAGCGGTACTATCGCTGGGGCAGCAGTACTACCGCGAGCCCTAGTGGTACTGCCATGAAGACTGAGAGCAGGGGCCCTGAAGGGGGAAGGGGAACGAGAGCGAGAACCCAGGCGGCACTACCACTCGTTGGCGGTACTACCGCCACTACTACCGCACAACCCGACACAACAAGCAACGCTCTCAAATCGAGGCGGTAATAGCATGGCACCGAAGCGGTACTATAGCCGAGAGCCCCCAGGCGGTACTACCGCTGATGTACGGCAGTACTACTGCCTCTGGCTCTGGGCGTTACTGCCGCTCGATGCCATGGTACTACCGTTGGTTCACTATCAAGCCCACTTCCGAGACAACGAAGGATCGTCCAAAGATGCGGGAAAGAGTTGGGGTGCAAGATAGATGTGTACGTGTTGATTCCACCCTAGCCTTTCTAATACGGACCCTCTCTTGATAGTACGGTGTCTCCTACGACTCAAGTCCACCAAAACCGAAACGAAAGAGACTACACCGTCTTCACTTTGAGCTCTGAGGGGAAAGAATCGTCTCGTGCCAATGAATGAATATCTAAAATGCTCAATGCACACAATTAGTCCGCAAAAGTATTGTCATCAATCACCAAAACCACTTAGAGAGGGACATGCCCCAAAAATCTCCCCCTTTTGGTGGATTGATGACAACACGGGATTTGCATAGAGAAATAACAAGAGAGTAAGCAAACCCCAGAGACTACAAAATATAGACGGGCTCCCCCTAGATGTGTGCATTTAGTTAGGAGTGCCTTTGGAATGCAAAGTACGCACATTAGGATGAAAACTCTCCCTATATTTTATAGCCTAACAACACTTGCATCTAAGATAAGACACAAATAAGCTAGGATGCAAGGAGTAGTAGGTGAGTATAATAGGATCAATTTAAGCATGCAACTCACAAACTACCAAAGTACTAGACATACATTAGATAAGCATAAGATAGGATAGCATACATCTCACACCATATGACACGGTAACCAGGCCTCACAGACACAAACCAAACCAAAGCAAATGACGAGAAAAAGAGTTTGCGAGAGAGAGAAAGACAAGGCAAATAAGACACACTCGCAACTCGACAAATCCCTAAACTCTCTCCCCCTTTGGCATCGAGACACCAGAAGGGCAAAGAGTGCTGCTACAGTCACAGGTGATAGCCAAGCCGACGATCTCCATCATCACATCCCCGCGTGATCACCCGCTCCTCCATCCTCGGCAGACGGCTGCTCAGTGTCTGAATCTATCCATGGGCAGTGCCGACAGACCCACTCCTCCTCGTCAGTGACCTTGTCCTCTAATCCACTAGAAATCTCTGCACCTAGGTGGCGCATCAGGACATTGTGGCGGCTGCGTGAGTTCTTCTCAGCCACATGGGCCATATACTGCCTATGAGACTCGATGCAGAATAGCTTCTTCATCTTGCGGTTGAGCTTCTTTGCCCATGAGGGCTCCACACCAGAGGGTTCATAGTCCTCATCATCCTCAGCCTCTGCCTCCACCTCGACCTCGTCAGCACCTGATGGAATCCCAGACTCTGAAGTAGGAGTGTCCCAGTGCTCCTTCTGTCTCAGACGCTTAATCTTGTGAGAGACCATTTCACCAGTCTCCAACAAGACTCAAGGATAGGTGTGTGCCCATGCCTTCTCAATGAGCAACATCAGGTAGGGGGCGTAGATGGGCCACTTGCGCTCAGTGATGGTAGAGAGGAGCTCTGACCACATGACATGGGAAATATCCAAGGTCTCCCCTGTATTGTTGTCCTTCTCATGCTGACAAAACAGAAGCATATCCACGAGGTACGAATGTACTATATCCAAGTACTTAATGAGAGGAAAAAGAGTCTCTCTGAAGATGCGATGAAGGATGTCCAGAAACGGAAACAGCTCATAGGTCTTCTTCTCTGTCCCGGGGTGAATTTTCACAGTGTTGTACAGTCAGAGTGCTTGCTTGTGAGCAGAAGTTTCATTCTTTTGTGGACGAAAGCCAAATCGGGTTGTCAAGTCCTTGGTCTTCAACACCCAACAGTTCCATGAACGACTTCCACTTGATTGAGAGAAGTCTGCCATTTGTCATCCACGTCAAAGTTCGTTCCTCATCAGTGCCAAGGTGAACCGTGGCATAGAACTGAGCCACCATACCTACATCAAAATCCTTGTTGAACTCCATGATCTTGAGAATGTTCAACTGAGCACACATATCCAGTGCCTCGCCAAAGTAGGCACGATCCGTCACCATATGCGCAGTGTCGATGGAGCGCACATCAACATAGAGGTTCTTCTTTGCCTTGAGCACAACAAAGAAGACAGAGAACTGAAATCGGTTCTAGAAGGGACGATTGACAAGAGCTGGATCTTGAACTTGAGCATATGGGTTACGGCGACGAGCAACAGATAATTCCTTAGCAGTCAACTATGTCACAGACTTGGGCTTCGTCTTGGGCTTCTTCGCAATGCTCTTGGTAGGCGGCTTGGGTTGAGATGGAGGAGCACTTGAAGAAACAGTCGCTGTCTCATGAGCGCGATAGCGCTTTGATCCTCCATGGCGCTCGGGGTTGACACGACGGACAGGATGCTCCGAAGGGCCAACACCTGGAACCACACACACACCGGCAAGGAAAACCAACAAAATGAGCATAAGCCAGCAGGAAAAGCAACAAGGATCCAAGTGTGGCTTGAGAATGATGGAAGTTGGCATCCCAGCAGTAGTACCATTATCAGGCAGCGGTAGTATCATTCCAGCCGAGCGGTAGTACCGCCCGGGGCGGAGGATGGCGGTTTGACTACTGTCGCGGCCAAATCCAGTACTACCGGGGGTGCCAAATTCAAAACTACTCCTACCAAACATCAATCCAACTAGTCTTTTAGCCTTCAACATCCTACTCAAGCCTCAATTTCGCAAAAAATCGACAAATGCTAAGACTATTGCCCCAAAAGCCTAGATCTGAAAACTAAAAGCAATGAAGAGAAGAACGGGGGCAATACCAGCATCAATGGCAAGAGGAAGGGGTGGGGATCACTTCCACCGGTCAGAAATGTGAAGGACGGCCCGGAAAAGGCGGCCTGGTGGCGGCCTTCCGCGACGAGTTCGTCGCTAGAGAGAGAGGGAAACGGGCGGTTTGAGACGAATGGGTTTGGGGGAGAAAGACTCCCCCTGCCCAACTCTTAACCCTCCAGTCCCGCCCCACAACGGTAGTACCGCTCGGGCGGGCGGTAGTGCCGCTTGATGCTACTCAGCGATAGTACCGCTCCACCCTAGTGGTAGTACCGCCCAGAAAGTACTCAACGAGACACAAAGAAAATGGCCTAGCCTAAAAACAAAGAGAAACACGAGACAAGATGAGGGTGCAACTCAAGGAGAAAAACACAACAAAGTGCCAGAGAAGCACCCAAGGAGAGACACGAAACAAGGCACAACTAAAAGACAAAACAAACCAACTCGAGGAAAAAAACCACACACCTCTCACGGAGAGGGCAGTGGCCGAGGCCACCTATATTTGAGTCAAATGGTATGGCACCGCAAAGATTTTAACCTTGGGCCCATGACCAAAACTCATCTTTGAAGCACAAGTACCATCAAAAATGGCTAATGTGAAAGACTTGATCGATTTATGCATAATGGGGGGAGGGGGAGTTCATTGAGAGAACAACACTCCCCCTATGTCCATGCCTACATATAGAACAAGATATGATGATGAGTGTGGTGGGGTGTGCCTATATTCAAGCCACATTTCTCAAATCAATGATATTTAACTCATGCCTTAACTCGCGAAATCTTGCTTCATCTAGAGGCTTGGTGAAAATATCCGCTAGTTGCTCTTGAGTGTTGATGTAGATGGTATCAATACCTCCCCGCTTGATGTGATCCCTAATGAAATGATGACGAATCTCAATATGCTTAGTCTTGCTATGTTGCACCAGATTGAGAGAAATCGTAATAGCACTTTCATTGTCACATGGAAGAGGCACTTTGTCACAAGTGACATCGTAAGCCTTTAAAGTTTGCCTCATCCATAGAAATTTTGCACAACAACTTGCCGTGGCTACATACTCAGCCTCGGTGGATGAGAGAGATATACAATTTTGCTTCTTTGAAGACCAACTCACCAAAGAGTGACCAAGGAATTGACACCCTCCAGAAGTTGACGTCCTATCCACACAATCTCCTGCCCAATCTGAATCTGAGTAACCAATGCGATCAAAGCTTGCTCCTTTCAGGTACCATAAGCCAAAGTTTGGGGTATGAGCGAAGTATCGAAAGATTTGCTTGACCGCCACATAGTGGCTTTCCTTAGGTGTGTCTTGAAGCTGTGCACAAATTCCCACACTCAACATGATATCTGGTCTAGATGCACAAAGGTAAAGCAAGGATCCAATCATGGAACGATATACCTTTTGATCCACCACTTTACCATTGGGAACACTGTCAAGCTTGCACTTGGTGGACATTGGAAACTTGACCGGCTTGACATCATCTAGCTTGAATTTCTTGAGCAAGTCTTGGGTATAGTTGGCTTGATTGATGAATGTTCCTTCTCTTCTTTGTTTGACTTCGAACCCAAGAAAGAACTTCAACTCTCCCATCATAGACATCTCAAACTTCTCAGTCATTAGTGCGGAAAATGCATCAGTGAAAGATTTGTTTGGAGAACCAAAGATAATATCATCAACAATAGTTGGCATATGAACAAATCCCCTTTGACCCTCTTAGTAAAAAGAGTGGGATCCATTTTCCCAATTTCAAACCCACGATCTTGCAACAACTCGGTAAGGTGCTCGTACCATGCACGTGGGCTTGTTTAAGGCCATAGTGCGCCTATTTGAGTTTGTATACATGAGTGGGAACTTGGAATCCTCGAATCCCGGAGGTTGTTTGACATACACCAACTCATTCAAGTGATCATTAAGAGATGCACTTTTCACATCTATTTGATGCAATTTAATGTCATGATGAGATGGATATGCAAGCGACATGCAAATAGATTCAAGACAAGCAACGGGGGCAAAGGTTTCACCATAGTCGATACCCTCGACTTGGGAGTAGCCTTGTGCCACCAATCTTGCCTTGATTTGAACAACCACACCATTTGCATTTTTCTTGTTCTTGAAGATTCATTTGGTTCCAATGACATTATGTTCCTCCATTGGCCTTGGCACTAATTCCCAAACTTGATTGCGCTCGAAGTTGTTGAGTTCATCATGCATAGCTTCAAGCCAATCCTGATCATCGAGCGCCTCATGTAACTTTTTGGGTTCAACACACGAAACAAACGTGTGATGCTCACAAAAGTTTGAGAACTGTTTACGAGTAGTTACCCCTTTTCTCAAGCTTCCAAGCACATTCTGCATGACATGTTGTTGACGCTCGAGCTTGGAAGCCACCTTAGTGGCACGACGCTCCAAAAGTTCCTCGATGGGAATTTGAGGATCATCTTGCACATTTTGAGCATCGTCTTGAGTTTGCTCTTGATCTTGAGCATCGTCTTAAGCTTTCTCTTGGTATTGAGCGAGCTCGGAGGCACAGACTTGATCATGGGCATCATTTGGTGCATCACCATCTCCATGGAGTTGATCTTGTCCTTCATCTTTCTCATTGTGTTGAGGGCCTTCATTTTGTTCTTCGGTAGCATGTGGTTCTAGCATAGGTGATGGATCCACTTGAGTAGAGCATTGTCCTTCTCCTTCGGCCACAAGGGGTTCCTCAATGGGGAGTTTGACCAATCCCCATTCTTCTTATGGCTTGGGGAGGATTTCATCACCAACGTCCCAAAGACCACTTTGCTCGACTTGGGAGCCGTTATTTTCATCAAACTCCACATTACACGTCTCCTCAATGAAGCTGGTGGACTTGTTGAGAACACGGTAAGCATGAGAGTTTGTAGCATAACCAACAAATATGCCCTCTTGAGCTCTTGGTTTGAATTTAGACAAACAGACACTTTCTTGAGAATGAAACACTTACAACCGAAACCCAGAAGTACTTGAGGTTGGGCCTGTTGCCGGTAAGTATCTCATATGGAGTTTTGTTCAAGCCTTTGAGGAGGTAGAGCCTATTTGATGCATGACATGCGGTATTGATGGCTTCGGCCCAAAAGTTGTACGGAGACTTCAATTCTGCCATCATGGTCCTTGTTGCATCCATCAACGTCTGGTTCTTCCTCTCCGCCACACCATTTTGTTGAGGGGTATAGGGTGCGGCATATTGGTGCTTGATCCCCTCATCATAAGAAACTCATCCTAGGTGTAGTTCTTGAACTCGGTGCCGTTGTCACTTCTAAACATCAAGATCTTTGCCTCATGTTGACGTTGAGCTTCATTTGCAAAGTTGATGATGGGTTGTTGAGTCTCACTCTTCCTCTTGAAGAACTATACCCATGTGTATCTTGAGTATTCATCCACAATCACCAAGCAATACTTTCTTCCACCAAGACTATCAAAGGATGGAGGACCAAAGAGATTCATGTCTGCTAGAACTATGTCTATATTTACCCAAATGGGAAGGGATGATGCAGCACAACAATGGTAGGTATTTCCCTCAGTGATGATACCAAGGTTATCGAACCAGTAGGAGAACCAAGCAACACTACGTAAACAACACCTGCACACAAATAACAAATATTCGCAACCCGACGTGTTAAAGGGGTTGTCAATCCCTTTCGGGTAACGGCGCCTGAAATTGGCAAACGGGCATGAGAGAGTTGTAATAATTGATAGATCGGACGCCAAATAAAATAAAGTGGAGCAAGGTATTTTTGTATTTTTGGTTTAATAGATCTGAAAATAAAAGCAAAGAAAAATCGATCGCAAAGGCAAAGATATTAAAGAAGAGACCCAGGGCCGTAGACTTCGCTAGTGGCTTCTCTCGAGAAAAATAGCAAACGGTGGGTAAAGAAATTATTGTTGGGCAATTGATGGAACTTCAAATAATCATGATGATATCCAGGCAATGATCATTATATAGGCATCACGTCCAAGATTAGTATACCGACTCCTGCCTGCATCTACTACTATTACTCCACACATCGACCGCTATCCAGCATGCATCTAGTGTATTAAGTTCATGGAGAAACAGAGTAATGCAATAAGAACGATGACATGATATAGACAAGATCTATTTGTGTACAAATAGACCCCATCTTGTTATCCTTAATGGCAATGATACATATGTGTCGGTTCCCCTTCTGTCACTGGGATCAAGCATCGTAAGATCGAACCCATCACAAAGCACCTCTTCCCATTGCAAGATAAATATATCAAGTTGGCCAAACAAAACTCAAATATCGGAGAAGAAATATGAGGCTATAAGCAATCATGCATATAAGAGATCAAAGAAGACTCAAATAGCTTTCATGGATAAAAAGAGATAGATCTGATCATAAACCCAAAGTTCATCGGATCCCAACAAACACACCGCAAAGGAATTACATCATATGGATCTCTAAGAGACCATTGTATTGAGAATCAAACGAGAGAGAGGAAGCCATCTAGCTACTAACTACGGACCCGTAGGTCTACAAACAACTACTCATGCATCATCAGAGAGGCACCAATGGGCATGATGAACCCCTCTGTGATGGTGTCTAGATTGGATCTGGTGGTTCTGGACTCTGCTGTGGTTGGAATTGATTTTCGTCGACTCCCCTAGGGTTTATGGAATATTTTGGTATTTATAGTACAAAGATTTGGTTCGGGAGGCACCCGAGGTGGGCACAACCCACCAGGGCGCACCTGGGCCTCTAGGCACTCCCTGGTGGGTTGTGCTCCCCTCGTAGCACCCCCACGCGCTTCTTCGGCCCATTGGATGTCTTCTGGTACAAAAAAATCCACAAAAGTTTTTCTACGTTTGATTTCGTTTGGTATTGATTTCCTGTGATGTAAAAAAGATGCAAAAATAGCAACTGGCACTTGGCACTATGTCAATAGGTTAGTACCAAAAAATGATATAAAATGATTTGAAAACATCCAAGAATGATAATATAATAGCATGGAAAAATAAAAAATTATAGATATGTTGGAGACGTATCAGCATCCCCCAGCTTAATTCCTGCTTGTCCTCGTGTAGGTAAATGATAAAAACAGAATTTTTGATGTGGAATGCTGCCTAACATGTCATCTTATTTTCTTTTCTTTATAGCATGGACATTTGGACTTTTATATGATTCAAAGTAATAGTCTAGTTTTGACATGAGACTTAAATACTCAAGCATATCAACAAGCAACCATGTCTTTCAATATATCAATGCTAAAATAAGTTATCCCTAGCCCATCATGCTCAATCATTGATACATTCATAAAACACACTCGCATAGTAGCTACACACAATGCTCAAGTACGATCATAGTGCCCCCTAGTTGGTACTTTATAAGAGAAGATGGAGACTCAAATAAAAAAAATTGCATAAAGTAAAAGAAAGGCCCTTCGCAGAGGGAAGTAGGGATTTGTAGAGGTGCCAGAGCTCAAAGCGAAAATTGAGAGATAAAAACATTTTGAGATGCATACTTTTCCCACCAACGAAAATGACATAGAGCTCCCAACACTTTCCATGCTAGAGATATCATAGGCGGTTCCCAAACAAAAAATAAAGTTTATTCCTTTTCCACCATACTTTCACTTTCCATGGCTAACCGTATCCACAGGTGCCCTCCATACCAACACTTTCCAAGGAATTTATTATTTGACAACATAAAGTAAATTCATTTTTCATTTCGGGACTGGGCATCCCTAATATCTTTGCCTTACTCTTGTGCAATGACAAGTGAATAAACACTCATCATGAGAATAACTCATATATCATGGGAAATATTGGCCACCCCTCACCGCCTCGCAAGCGGTACGAGCACACAAAAGAGAAATTTATTTTGAAAATTAGAGATGGCACATACAAATTTGCTTAGAACGACAAAAGAATACCACATATAGGTAGGTATAGTGGAATCATGTGCCAAAACTGGTTTAAAGGATTTTGGATGCACAAGTAGTGATCATACTTAGTGCAAAATGAAGGCTAGCAAAAGGTTGAGAAGCGATCAACCAAGAAACGAATAATCCCATAAGCGAGCATTGAGCATAATTAACACAGAATAATGCACTAGAAGTAGGATGTAATTTCATTGCATGACTATTGACTTTCGTGCTTGCATAGGGAATCACAAACCTTAACACCAATATTCTTACTAAAGCATAAGTACTCATCAACATGACTCACATATCACATCATCATATCTCAAAACTATTACAAAGAATCAAGTTTATTTTGTCCAATGATCTTCATGAATTTTTTATTATATCCTTCTTGGATATCTATCACTTTGGAACTAATTTTCATGTGTTGCTTTTGATAAGCTCAAACAAATATAAGTGAAGATCAGGAGCATAGTTTTTCTTTCTCTCAAATTAATTTAAGTGAAGCAAGAGAGAATTTATTGAAAATTTTACTAACTCTAAAATAAATCTAAGTGAAGCAAGAGAGCATTTCTTCAAAAAAAAAAATACTAAAGCACACCGTGCTCAAAAAGATAGAAGTGAAGCACTAGAGAAATTCCATAGCTCATAAAAAAATAAGTGAAGCATAGAGATAAATTCTAACAAGTCATGGCATAATTTTGGATCTCTCAAATAGGTGTGTCCAGCAAGGAATAAAGACTTAAAACAAAAATCAAAACAAGCAAAGACTCATATCATACAAGATGCTCCAAGCAAAACTCATAGTATGTGACGAATATATAGCTTCGAGTAAAATACCGATGGTCGTTAGAAGAAAGAGGGGATGCCACTCGGGGCATCCCCAAGCTTAGTTGCTTGCTTATATTTGGATAATAGCTTGGGATGCCATGGGCATCCCCAAGCTTAGGCTCTTCTTACTCCATATTCCTTCATCCATCGTTACATCACCCAAAACTTGAAAACTTCAATCACACAAAACTCAACAAAACCTTCGTGAGATCCGTTAGTATAAGAAAACAAATCACTACTATAAGTGTTGTTGCAAAACAATTCATATTTTATTCTTGCATTATATCTACTTTATTCCAACTTTTCTATGCCAAAAAATCTTGAAAGAAAACCATAGAATCATCAAAACAAGCACACAATGCAAAGAAAACAGAATCTATCGAAAACAGAACAGTTTTTAGCAATCTGGGTATTTCGAATACTTTCGTAACTCCAAAAATTTCTGAAAAATTAGGACGACTTGAGAAATTTATATATTAATCTTCTGCAAAAAGAATTGGTATTTTATCATGCTCTGGTTAAAAACTAAAATTATTTTGGTGAGCGCAAAAGTTTGTGTTTTTTAGCAAGATCAAACAACTATCACTCACGAAGATCCTAAAGGCTCTACTTGGCACAAACACTAATTAAAAAAAACACAATTATAATAGTAGCATAATTTTGCAAACACTCAATAACAGATAGCAAAAAGAAAAAATAAATTTTATTCATTGGGTGGCCTCCCAACAAGCACTATCGTTTTACGCCCTTAGCTAGGCATAAATCAAGAATCTAAGTTTTGTCATGTTTGGTCCTAGATCAATAAGATGCCCTCATGATTGATTAATATGGTGGCCTAGTTCTTGTTCTAGGAAAGTGTTACATGCCCTTACTTAATGGAAATTGGAACTTAATATTGCCTTCTTTCATATCAATCACGACACCGATAGTGCGTAAAAACGGTCTACCAAGAATAATTGGACAAGACGAATTGCAGTCAATATCAAGAAAAATAAAATCTATGGGCACATAATTCCTATTTGCAAGAATAAGAACATCATTAATTCTTCCCATATACTTTTTGAAAGTAGAATCCGCCAAGTGCAGATTTAAAGAACACTCTTTAATATCGGTAAGACCAAGCACATCATATAAAGATTTCGGAATTGTAGAAACACTAGCACCCAAGTCACATAAAGCAAATCACACATAATTTTTAATAATGACTTTGATAGTAGGTTCCTGTTCATCATGTAATTTTCTAGGAATTGAAACTTCTAATTCCAATTTTTCTTCCAAAGATTTCATCAAAGCATCAACAATATGTTTAGTAAAAGCTTTATTTTGTTCATAAGCATGGGGTGAATTCATCATGGATTGCAACAAAGAAATACAATCAATCAAAGATAAATTATCATAATTGAAGTCTTTGTAATCCAAAAGAGTGGGAACATCACTAGTTAAAGTCTTGAGCTCTTCAAACCCACTTTTATCAATTTTCTCAACAAGATTTTCACCCTCCGAATTATCGGGATGCCTTCTAGCTAAAGTTGACTCTTCTTCAGTACTTTTTTCATCAATCTTAATTTTACTAAAAAAGGAATAAACAGAAGAAACACCAATCATTTTTAAGATCTTCATCACTTTTATGAAAATAATCACTAGAAAATGCTTTTTAAAAAAATCTCTTTTATCTCTAAGCATAGTGGTTCTTTTCTTACTTTCATCCATAGAAACATAAAGGGATTTAATTCATTCCTCAACATTAGGCACAAAAAATTTCATATTGAGATTTTCTACATCATGAGAAACTCTATCAAAACTTCTAGACAAATGATCAATCTTATTCAACTTTTCTTCCATTGTATTATTGAAAACTTTTTGCGTGTTGATAAATTATTTAATATTATTCTCAAGATCAGAGGTGTTCCTATTATTATTGTAAGAAGTATTACCATAGGAATTACCATAATTATTAGAGGAATTACTAGGAAAAGGCCTATGAATAAAATTACCTCTATAAGCATTGTTATTGAAATTGTTTCGCGAGATAAAATTCACATCTACGGCATCACTATTTTGCTCAATCAAAGTAGACTAAGGCATATCGTTGAAATCAATAGGAGCACTTTTACTAGCAACCAATTTCATAAGAGCATCAACTTTTTCACTCAAAGAAGAAATTTCTTCAACCGAATTAACTTTTTTACTAGTAGGAGCTCTTTCGGTATGCCATTGTGAATAATTTGCCATAATATTATCAAGCAATTTGGTAGCTTCACCCAAAGTAGTTTCCATAAAAGTACCACCCGCGGCAGAATCTAAAAGATTACGAGAAACAAAATTCAACCCCGCATAAAAAAAATTCTATGATCATCCAAAGATTTAACCCATGAGTTGGGAAATTCCTTAGCATCATTTTCATCCTTTCCCAAGATTGTGAAACATGCTCATGCTCAAGTTTCTTGAAATTCATGATTTGGGTTCCAAGGGAAATATTTTTTGTGGGCGGAAAATACTTAGTAATGGAAGCATCTTTGCACTTATTCCAAGAATCGATACTATTGCGAGGCAACAAAGAAAACCAAAATTTTGCATGATCTCGCAAAGAAAACGGAAATAATTTCAACTTCACAACATCATTGTCCACATCTTTTTTATTTTGCATATCGCATAATCCCACGAATGTGTTAAGATGGGACGCGACATCCTCATTAGGAGTACCAGAAAATTGATGTTTCATAACAAGGTTCAGTAAAGCGTTATTAATATCAAAAGACTCTATAGTAGTGGCGGGAGGAGCAATCGGATTGCCAAAAAAATTGTTGTTGTTGGTATTGGAGAAATCACACAACTTGGTGTTCTCTTGAGTCATTGTGACTACGCAACAAGATTGCACTCAAAAACAGATCCGGCAAGAAAACAGTGAACGAAAAAGAGGGCGGATAAAATGGCAAATTTTTGTGAAGTGGGGGAGAGGCAAACGAGAGGCAAATGGCAAACAATGTGAATTGCAAGGAGATGTGATTTTTGATTAGGAACCTGGTAGATGTTGATGATCCTCCCCGACAACAGCGCCAGAAATTTCTTTTGATGTCTGCTAGAACTACGTCGGTATTTCCCCAAAGAGGAAGGGATGATGCAACACAACAACGGTAGGTATTTACCTTAGTGATGAGACCAAGGTTATCGAACCAGTAGGAGAACCAAGCAACACTACGTAAACAACACCTGCACACAAATAACAAATACTCGTAACCCGACGTGTTAAAGGGGTTGTCAATCCCTTTCAGGTAACGGCGCCAGAAATTGGCAAATGGACATGAGAGAGTTGTAATAATTGATAGATCGAATGCCAAATAAAATAAAGTGTAGCAAGGTATTTTTGTATTTTTGGTTTAATAGATCTGAAAATAAAAGCAAAGGAAAATAGATCGCAAAGGCAAATATGTTAAAGAAGAGACTCGGGGGTTGTAGAACGAGAAAAATAGCAAATGGTGGGTAAACAAATTACTGTTTGGGAATTGATAGAACTTCAAATAGTCATGATGTTATCCAGGCAATGATCATTATATAGGCATCACGTCCAAGATTAGTAGAGAGACTCCTACCTGCATCTACTACTATTACTCCACACATCGACCGCTATCCAGCATGCATCTAGTGTATTAAGTACATGGAGAAACAGAGTAATGCAATAAGAACGATGACATGATGTAGACAAGATCTATTTATGTAGAAATAGAACCCATCTTGTTATCCTTAATGGCAACGATACATACGTGTCATTTCCCCTTTTGTCACTGGGATCAAACACCGTAAGATCGAACCCATCACAAAGCACCTCTTCCCATTGCAAGATAAATAGTTCAAGTTGGCCAAACAAAACTCAAATATCGGAGAAGAAATACGAGGCTATAACCAAGCTCAGAGTTCATCGGATCCCAAAAAACACACCACAAAAGAATTACATCATATGGATCTCTAAGAGACCATTGTATTGAGAATCAAACGAGAGAGAGGAAGCCATCTAGCTACTAACTACGGACCCGTAGGTCTACAAAGAACTACTCACGCATCATCAGAGAGGCACCAATGGGCATGATGAACCCCTCCGTGATGGTGTCTAGCTTGGATCTGGTGGTTCTGGACTCTGCGGTGGCTGGAATTGATTTTCATCGACTACCCTAGGGTTTCTGCAATATTGGGGTATTTATAGAGCAAAGAGTCGGTTGGGAGGCACCCAAGGTGGGCACAACCCACCAGGGCGCGCCCGGGCCTCCATGCGTGCCCTGGTGGGTTGTGCTCCCCTCGGAGCACCTCCCAGGCACTTCTTCGGCCCATTGGATGTCTTCTGGTCCAAAAAAATCCACAAAAAGTTTCGCTGCATTTGAAATCTGTTTGGTGTTGATTTCCTGCAATGTCAAAATATGCAAAAAAAAATAACTGGCACTTGGCACTATGTCAATAAGTTAGTACCAAAAATGATATAAAATGATTATAAAACATCCAATAATGATAATATAACAACATGGAACAATAAAAAATTATAGACACGTTGGAGACGTATCAGAGATCCATGTGAAGGAGCTCCAAGGGCCTCTTTGAGTAGATGATAGTCGATGGACGGTGAGCCGTTTGATGAAGCTTTCCTTCGATACAAGCACTGCAAGCACAATCTTTGGCAAAGCTCACATTTGTTAGTCCACGCACATGGTCACCTTTGAGGAGACTTTGCGAAGATCTTATATTGACATGGGGTAGTTGGCAATGCCAAAGCCAACCCACATCAAGTTTAGCCATTAGGAAAGTCGCGACCTTAGCGAGTTGTTCCGAAAAGTTCGACCATGCTCGACATGCCCAACAAAGGCTACTTGAAGAGTCTTGCCCCACAAAAGGGCCAAGGTATCAAGATCAAAGAATGTTGAAAATCCCATAAGTGCAAGTTGACGAACGGAAAGTAAATTATATGCAAGGGACTCAACAAGCATGACCTTCTCAATAATTAAATCTTGAGAGGTGGCCACCTTGCCAAGTCCCAGTACCTTAGAAGTTGAGGCACCACCAAATTGGACATGGGTGGGCATAGATGGAATTGGATGCACATCCACCACCAAGTCCTTGCTCCCGGTCATATGATTTGTTGCTCCACTATCAAGCAACCATGACACTCCACTAGAAGCAAACTCCTACAAGAGATCAATGCTTGGATTTAGGTACCCATTTTTGAATGGGTCCTTTGATGTTAGCAAAAAAGGGTCTTAGGAACCCAAATAGACCATTCAATGTACTCATGGTAAGAACCAACGAATTTGGCATAAACATGCCCATCACTAGCACGGCATAAAACATAAGACGGGTTAAAGTCGCCGGCTTTATTGTTGGGAGCAGTTTTTCCCTTCTTGGCATTACCACCCACTTCCTTGTTCTTCTTCTTCTCATGAGTACCCTCACCCCGCCTTGACAAAGGTCTCCTTTAGTGGGAGAGATTGATTGGTCTTGTTCTTCTTTTTCTTCTTCTTTGACTTGGGTACAAACCCAAGTCCTTTCTTTCCTACAACTTTCTTTTGATTGCTCAAAAGGTCGTTGAGGTTCTTCTCTCCTTGTATGCAAGTCACAAGGCCCTTATCAAGTTGCTCTTTTAACTTAGCATTTTCCTCCATAAGATGCACATGCTCACAACAAGGGTTAGTAGCATGGGCATTATCAATTAGAACGAAAGGAGGACAAGTGGAAATCTCCTTGGTTAGCTTCACTTGGAGTTGATCATGAGACTCTTTGAGAGAGGCATGAACACCCTTCAAGACCTTGTGAGCCTTGCCAAGTATATCAAACTCTTCCTTGAGTCTAGCATGGCCAACCCCAAGTTCGGATTTCTCGGATTTAAGCACACGAGTAAGAACAATATCATGATCAAGATCTTTTTGCAATTTAGCATGATCGACGTTGTGTGACTCCTCAAGAGTCAAACGAAGATCTTGATCTTCCTTTAGAGCAATGGAAAGATCTGCAATCTCATCGGCATAGTCACGACTATGCTCCTCCAACTTGGAGATAGTATCCTCATGAGAGTCAATGATATCATTGGCATCACCAAGTTGTTCCAAGAGAGCAACAAAGTGCTTCTTGGACTCACCCTTGAGCTTGCTCACAAACTTGGTGAACTCATTCTCATCAACTTTATCCACCTCACTATCATCAACACAATCTAAAAATGAAGGGGTACTAATGATGGTGGTTTTGATGTTAGGAGTTACCTTGTTGATACCTTTGGCCATGAGACACTTGGCAATGGTGTTTTCGTTGGGGGCGCCGAAGAGAGACACCTTGGAGGGAGAAGATGTAGCAATGACAATGGTTGTTGTAGCCATCCCTTCTCCACTTGTATCCTCCTCCTGATCATCGGAGGGGTACTCTTCATGTGCCACTAAGCCCTTTGGAGGAGTCTTCTTGGTGAAGTTGTTCTTGCTAGGGAAGGACTTGGCTTTATCTTTCTGAATGAGTTTGCCACCATTGTCTTCCCTCTTCTTGTAGGGGCAATCCACCACAAAGTGACTCACATTGCCACAATTGTAGCAAGTTCTTACACGTTGCTTGTTCTTAGACCCACTTGAGTTGTTCTTGGTGAAGTTGGGCCTTGAGTTCCTTTTGTTGCTCCAAAATTGCCTTGACGCAAGGCCATGTGCTCATGGTAAGCATATTTGGTGTCATTGGGGCCACACTAATATTCTTCTTCCTCTTCTTCTTTTTAGAATGGCCCTAACCTTCAAAGCAAGAGTGGGAGTGCTTTTCTTTGACCGGACCCGAGCAAGAGCATTGTCGGTGGTCTTGTTCATGATGTTCACGGCAATAAACTCATCCAACACTTAACTTGGGGTTAAGGACTGAAAGTCCGGCCTTTGATGAATCACATAAGACATGGCCTTGTTGAAGGGCACGATGGCCTTGACAAACTTGCACTTGATCCAAGTGTGGTCCGTATCCTTGCTTCCATGGTCGTGGAGAGCAACCGCAAGAGTAGTCACCCTCCGGTAAAGGTCACGTGGATCCTGATACGTCTCCAACGTATCTATAATATATGAAGTATTCATACCATTTTTACAAAAAGTCCATATGATTTTGGTATGATTTGATTAGAACTAACCCGGACTGATGCTGTTTTCAGCAGAACTACCGTGGTGTTGTTTTTGTGCAGAAATAGAAGTCCTCGGAACGAGCGGAAAATTACCAGAGATTTTTTCTGGAAAGTATGAAAAATACGGGAAGAAAAAGATACGGAAAAGGAATCCCGGGGCCACCACAAGGGTGCGGGCGCCCCCCTAGGGCGTGCCCCTCGCAATTGTGACCACCTCGTGGGCCCCCCTGACGTGAAACTGACGCCAACTCCTCCTAGAAATCAAGAAAACCCTAGAACAGAAGGGAGATCAGGAGTTCCGTCGCCGCAAGCCTTTGTAGCCACGAAAAATCAATCTAGGCCCTCTTTGGCACCCTGCCGGAGGGGGCCATCATCACCGGAGGCCATGGAGGAGGATCCCAGAGGGGGCCATCATCGCCATGGAGGTCAAGGACTAGAGGGAGAACCTATCCCCATCTAGGGGGATACCATGGAGTAGGAAGCACAAGGGGGGGACCTCTCCCCCTCTCTCTTGGTAGCACTGGAGTGCCATCGAGGGAATCATCGCCGCGGTGATCGTCTTCATCAACATCACCATCATAATCACCATCCTCATCTCTTTTACGTGGTCCACTCTCCCGCACCCTACTGTAATCACCCACTTGAACATGGTGCTTTATGCCACATATTATGATCCAATGATGTGTTACCATCCTATGATGTTTTGAGTAGATTTCCGTTGTCGTTGGGTTGATTGATGATCTAGATTGGTTTGAGTTGTATTTTTATTTTAGTACTATTCTATGGTGCCTTCCATGCCGTGCACATGTGAGGGATGCCCACTGTAGGGTGTTGCAATACGTTCATGATTCGCTTATAGTGATTTGCTAGAGTGACAAAAGCTTAAACCCGAGTAAGGGGGTTGTTGCGTATGGGATAAAGGGGACTTGATACTCTAATGCTATGGTTGGGTTTTACCTTAATGATCTTTAGTAGTTGTAGATGCTTGCTAGAGTTCCAATCATAAGTGCATATGATCCAAGAAGAGAAAGTATGTTAGCTTATGCCTCTCCCTCATATGAAATTGCAATAATGATTACCAATCTTGTTAACAATTGCCAAGGAGAATTCCGCACACCGACCCATCATTATTCCTCACTCACTATTTATAATATATAGTAATATATTCTTAATTTATGTTAACAGCACCTACTTCTATATTTTAGCTCTCCGATCTCATTCAAAGTTATCCTCTTCATACCCACAACGTAGTTTTATTTCTCGTTTCTAGTTGGAAGCAAATGTTTGGTGTACGTAGAGTCGTATCAGTGGCAGATAGGACTTGAGAGCATATTGATCTTACCTTTAGCTCCTTGTGGGTTCGACACTCCATACTTATCACTTCCACCTTTGGGAATTGCTATGATGATTCCTTGCACTTGGGGATTATCAAGCTCTTTTCTGGCGCCGTTGCCGGGGAGCAGTAGCGTGGGGTTGGTATTCTCATGTATGCTTGTTTGCTGACTTCACTAAGTAGATTTTGTTGTCCCTTTTGTTTTTGTTTAGTTGCGGGTGAAACAAAGAAAAAAAATATACTTGCCTCTTATTCCAAAAAACTTTTTTCAAAAAGAGAAGTTATTGGAAGGTTGTGCATTGGAGAAGTGAGGATCGACCTTGAACACTTGTGTTCATGCTCATGGATACAATGTAGAATTTTTCATGGAAGTTTCTCAAAAATAAGTATCCCCTTGTATATATCCATTGTATTATAAAAATAATGGGTCATGGTTTGGCTTCAGGATGCTTAAATTTCTTGTTTGGTGTGCGAGTAGAAAAACAGAAACTTTTGTTGTAATCTTTCAATTTACATTTTTACTGGAGAATGATAAAATCTAGAAATTTTGACATAGTACTGCATTGCAAATTGTTCAGACTATCCTAATTTTTTTAGAGTTTTTGAAGTTACAGAAGTATACGAAAGTTCTAGATTACTATAGACTGTCCTGTTTTAGATAGATTTTGTTTTCTATGTGTTGTTCGCTTATTTTGATGAATCCATGGGTTGTATCGGGGGGTATGAACCATGGTGAAGTTAGAATATAGTAGATATAATGCTAATATGAAATTGGAATGAGTTTACAACAATATCTAAAGGTAGTCATTTGTTTTATTATACTAACGAATCTCATAAGGTTTTTCTTGAGTTTTGTGTGGATGAAGCGTTCGAAGAACGAGGAGTTACTGATATGAAAAGAATAAACGGAGGCAAGAGTTCAAGCTTGGGGATGCCCAAGGCACCCCAAGCAAATATTTAAAGGATACTCAAGCATCTAAGCTTGGGGATGCCTCGGTTGGCATCCCATCTTTCTTCTTCAACAAATTATCGGTATACCTTTGTTTTTTTTGTTCACATGATATGTGTCTTTTGATTTTATTTTTTTTCCTTTCTTTTCCGTTACGCTCCATCTTAGTGTGAGATAGCCCTTCATTGATTTGTATAATCCTCTTTGTGCTTCACTTAAATCATTTGATCATGGCTTTAGAGAATGCTTCGTGTGCTTCACTTATATATTTTGAGCTTGGATGTTATTAAATCTATATTAATTGTAGAATGCCCCATGAACTTCAGTTATATCTTTTGGACTATGAATAAAATTATCATCGGAGTTGGCTTGGAAGAGTATCATTAGAATATCATGCCTAGCTAAAAAGGCATTAAAGAAAAGCGCTTGTTGGGAGATAACCCAATATTTATCCTTACTATTTTTGTGTGTTCACATGATTAAGCTACTAAAGTAATCATGTTTTATAGCTTTTGTTTCAATGAAGTGTCAAGTAAGACCTTTGGGATGGCTTACGGTGATAGTTGATTTGATCTTGCTCAAAAAAAAGAAACTTTTGCGCTCAGGAAAACAATTCTCATTTTTAACAGAAGCGTGATAAAATAGTGATTCTTTTTCCAGAGATTAATAAACAAATTGCCCAGGTTTTCCTAATTTTTCAGAATTTTTGGAGTGACAGAAGTATGGTTGTTGTTCATATTATTACATACTATTCTGTTTCTGGCAGATTTTGTTTTCGATGCATAGTTTGCTTGTTTTCTAGTTTCTATGGCTTATATTGCTCAATATAATTTGTAGAAATGATAAGGTACAGTAGGCATTGTGTGAGAACAATTATGAATCTTTTCTTTGACAGTACCAAAGTGAATGATTTACTCTTTGTCATACTAACCCATCTCACGAAGTTCCGTTAAGTTTTGTGCGATTGAAGTTTTCATGTTTTGGGTGAGATATCGATTTGAGGAGAATAAGGAGTGGAAAGACCCTAAGCTTGGGGATGCCCAAGGCACCCCAAGGTAATATTCAAGGAAGACTCAAGCGCCTAAGCTTGGGCATTCCCTCTTTCGTCTTCAAAACCATCGGTATACCTTACTCGGAGCTATATTTTTATTCGTCACATGATATGTGTTTTGCTTGGAGCGTATTTTCATTTTACTTGATATTTTAATAAAAGCATTGGATCAGAAATCTTGAATGAGAGAGAGTCCTCCCATGGCTAGTTAAATACTCATTGTTCTTCACTTATATCTTTTTGGACTAGTTTGTCATTTACTCATGTGCTTCACTTATATCCGATGAGTAAATGGTTGAATCAAGTGAATATCATAGAACTGAAATTATATACGCTTCATATGCTTATCCCATGGGGAGTAATGACTTCACACATAATAAGTATAGGTGCTAAATATATTGAAAGTTAGCTAACATAGTATTGGTCATTTGAACAATTCATGAAAGAATATTGAAGGAAGAGAGATTTCACATATAAATATACTATCTTGGACATCTTTTGTAATTGTGACCACTCATTAAAATATGACATGCTAAAAAGTTGAGGTTGGACAAGGAAGACAACATAATGGGTTATGTTTTCTTATATCCGAATAGAAGTTATATTGTCATGGATCCTCCAACATGTTGAGCTTGCCTTTACCTCTCTTGCTAGCCAAATTCTTTGCACCAAGTAGAGATACTACTTGTGCTTCCAAACATCCCTTAAACCAGTTTTGACATGAAAGTCCACCATACCTACCTATGGATTGAGTAAGATCCTTCAAGTAAGTTGTCATCGGTGCAAGCAATAAAAATTGCTCTCTAAATATGTATGATCTCTTAGTGTGAAGAAAATAAGCTTCATATGAACTTGTGATATGGAAGAAATAAAAGCGACAGACTGCATAATAAGGGTCTTTATCACAAGCGGCAATATAAAGTGACGTTCTTTTGCATTAAGATTTTGTGCATCCAACCATAAAGGCGCATGACAACCTCTGCTTCCATCTACGAAGGGGATATCTTTTACTTTTACCTTCTACCCTTATACAAGAGTCATGGAAATCATCACCTTTCCTTTTTACACTTTTTCCTTTGGCAAGCACTATGTGTTGGAGCGATCCGAATATTTATATATCCACTCGGATGTAGGTCATAAAGTATTATTGTTGACATTACCCTTGAGGTAAAAGGTTCGGAGGCAAAACTTGTTGGGGAACGCAGTATTTCCAAAAATTTCCTACGATCATGCAAGATCTATCTAGGAGATGCATAGAAACGAGAGGGGAGAGTGTGTCTACATACCCTCGTAGACCGAAAGCGAAAGAGTTGAGTAACGCGGTTTATGTGGTCGAACGTCTTCGCGATCCAACCAATCAAGTACCGAACGCACGACACCTCCGCGATCTGCACACGTTCAGCTCGGTGATGTCCCTCGAACTCTATATCCAGCTGAGGCCGAGGGAGAGTTTTGTTAGCATGACAGTGTGTTGACGGTGATGATGAAGTTACCAACACAGGGCTTCGCCTAAGCACTACGACAATATGACCGAGGTGGAAATCTATGGAAGGGGGCACCGCACATGGCTAAGAAATCAACTTGTGTGTCTATGGGGTACCCCCTCCCCCGTATATAAAGGAGGGGAGGAGGAGGAGGGCCAGCCTCAAGGGGCGCGCCCAAAGGGGGGATTCCTACTCCTAGTAGGAGTAGGTTTCCCCCTTTCCTAGTCCAGGTAGGAGAAGAAGGAAGGAGAGGGAGAGGGAGAAGGAAAGAGGGGGGCGCCGCTCCCTCCTCGTCCAATTCGGACCAGCCCATGGGGCGCGCTGCCTCCCCTTGTGGCCCTTCTCTCCTTTCCACTGAAGCCCAATAAGGCCCAATACTTCCCCTGGTGAATTCTCGTAACTCCCCGGTTCTCCGAAAAATACCCGAATTACTCGGAACATTTCTGATGTCCGAATGTAGCCTTCCAATATATGAATCCTCATGTCTCGACCATTTTGAGACTCCTCGTCATGTCTGTGATCACATCCGGGACTCCGAACAACATTCAGTACATCAAATCACATAACTCACAATACATATCGTCATCGAACGTTAAGCATGCGGACCCTACGGGTTCGAGAACTATGTAGACATGACCGAGACTCATCTCCGGTCAATAACCAATAGCGGAACCTGGATGCTCATATTGGTTCCTACATATTCTATGAAGATCTTTATCGGTCAAACCGCATAACAAAATACGTTGTTCCCCTTGCCATCGGTATGTTACTTGCCCGAGATTCGATCGTCGGTATCATCATACCTAGTTCAATCTCGTTACCGGCAAGTCTCTTTACTCGTCCCGTAATGCATCATCCCATGACTAACTCATTAGTCACATTGCTTGCAAGGCTCATAGTGATGTGCATTACCGAGAGGGCCCAGAGATACCTCTCCGACAATTGGAGTGACAAATCCTAATCTCGATCTATGCCAACTCAACAAGCACCATCGGAGACACCTGTCGAGCATCTTTATAATCACCTAGTTGCATTGTGACGTTTGATAGCACACTAAGTGTTCCTCTCGTATTGGGGAGTAATCTCATAGTCATATGAACATGTATAAGTTATGGAGAAAGCAATAGCAATAAACTAAACGATCATAGTGCTAAGCTAACGGATGGGTCTTGTGCATCACATCATTCTCTAATGATGTAATCCCGTTCATAAAATGACAACATATGTCTATGGTCAGGAAACATAACCATCTTTGATTAACGAGATAGTCAAGTAGAGGCATACTAGGGACACTTTGTTTGTCTATGTATTCACACATGTACTAAGTTTCCAGTTAATACAATTCTAGTATGAATAATAAACATTTATCATGATATAAGGATATATCTATACTACTATATAGTGTATGTGTCGGTGTTCCGGGAACGGGGGTCCCCAGACTTGCTTGCCTGCGGCCCACGGTGTGGCTTTGCTGGCAGGCTTGTACGGCCCATCTTCATCAACAAGGAATCAAGACCCTCACGAGGGGCCAAACCTCGCGAGGCGGACGACACAAGACCTCCTCAGGAGCGGCCTCACTAGGATGGCTCGCGAGGGGCGGAGATTTCAAGGCCGAGCAAACCTTGCGAGGTTCGTGTGACGTAAGCCCTGACGATCGAGACTAGGCGGGCGCCAAGCGAACGCCAGCGCGCGCATCGTCCTTGTTTCCTCTTTGGTGCTAAGGGGGAAAACGCAGGCGCGGAGTACCGAGGCATCAAGAAAAGGTTGCCATATTGGTGCAATGAGACCAAGACCAGAAGGACGGCAAGACAGAGGTCACCGTGGAGCCCAAGACGGCGTCACCACCATAGCCTTTGGCAGGCGAAGACTGCTTTTGTCAGGATAGCTTGTACTAGCTGTCCCCTTTCGAATTGGCCATTGTTGGCTCCCTTCCCGCTCAATATTTGGGGAGAGGACCATGGCCTCTATAAATAGGATTAGCCACCATAGCAGGGGGAAGAGAACTCGTCTCGAATCCACCCGAACAACAACCAGTTCACCAAGCACAAGAATACCTCAACCTCAGGAGGTTGTTCTTCCCCTTGTACTGTTCATCCTCAGCCCAAGAGGCAATCCACCACCACCACACTGGAGTAGGGTATTACACCACAGCGGTGGCCTGAACCAGTATAAATCTTGTGTCCTTTGTGTTGCGAGTTCGTCGAGTTAGTTCGTGAGATCTTAGCTAAGTCAGGATGCAGATCGATAGGGGGGAGATCTTCGCGCGCGCCCCAGTGTTCGAACCTTAAGGGGTTTTTGCGGAACCCATTATCCGACATTTGGTGCGCCAGGTGATGAAGCTATGTACCTAGGGTAGGGGCACGGACCTGTCCAAAGAGCCCTACCCAAGGACATCCCTAGAAGAAGTCACCTTTCAATCGACTTGAAGGTATCCCACTCGACGGGTTCAAGACACTCGACCAAGAAGCTATCACTCGACCATGAAGCCAACCACTCGACTGCCAGGAGACCTAAAGTCACTCCGCAGGCAAACGGTCGGCTACTAAGTAGTCTTTATGGTCATTATAGCACTTTATTAGGGGCGTTACCAGTAACACCCAACCTTAAATGTACCTTAAACCCTGCATCACTGAGGGGAGGAGACGGCCGGCGAACTCTATATAAGCCACCCCCCTCCTCAGTATGAAGGGTTGGCACCCCTGTAATTCACACACGCGTAATCCAGTCGACCGCCTCCGGGCACCGAGACGTAGGGCTGTTACTTCCTCCGCGAAGGGCCTGAACTCGTACATCCTGGTGTATCCACAACTTCTCCATAGCTGAGATCTAGCCTCTCCATACATACCCCCCTACCTCACTGTCAGAGTTAGAACCACGACAGTTGGCGCCCACCGTGGGGCAGGAGTCTCAGCGCCTAGTTGGAGAAGTTGTGATTTTTCCGATCCCTTTGATCATGTTTTCATGCGGAGATTTGGTGGAGGGCCGCGAGATCCGTCTCGGCGCACTCACGTTCATCACCGACAACTCCGCTTGGCTTCAGGAGACCCCACTCGACATCGACGCCCTCCCCGTCCGCGGCGTGACGCACTTCCGCGCATGTGTTCGTGGCGTCCTCCTGCGGCAGCCATCGACCCAGTATCGGTCGGCTCCTGTGTCATCTTCCCGCCCTGTCTCCCACCGGCGCAAGCGCTCCGGCCGGTCGAGACTTCAGAGGTGGGTGAGGCATGCCGTGGCCCGCCAGTTGGCAGCCCCGCAAGTCGCGGCAATCGAGCCCGACGAATCCCTCTACGGCCTGTTCGACCTGTTGACTGGCTTCGCGGGGACCGCATCCGAGTGCGACAGCAGCGACCCGGCGGCTGAGGTTCTGGCGGTCGATGGAACACACAGTCCTCCCAGTTTCCCTCGCACCGATGGAGGCGCGGGTGGAGGCGACCCGTCGCATCCCCACGATGAATATCTCCCCGAACCTCTCACGTCAGTGCAGCGAGAGGAGCTTCGCCGCCGGAACATGGATGCACTCCACACTCCTATCGTCGGAGAAACCCCCGAGGCCCGGGCCTTGGAGGACGCGCGCTTGGCTAACTTGGCCGAGCGCACTCGACTGGAGAATCTCCAGGGAATACTCGACGAGCAAGCGCGTCAGCGGGCCCCCGAGTCCAGTTGACGTCAGCTCTTCCTGCCTATGCAGGTATATCGAACCCCAGTTCAGAATTTGGCAGCCGCGGCCCGTATAGCGGAATCGATTCAGCCCTCCCAGTCGGAGGCTGGCAGGGGCTTGTTGCAAATCAGAGCGTTGCTCCGGGCGGCGGGAAACCAGAATTCCGCCGTTTCTCAGTCGCGGAATAGGATCCACAGTCGATCCGTTGCAACAGATACAGTCCAGTCGGCTCACAGCCCGAGATCGCCCTCGAGGCGTGAGGGACGTGGTGACCGGCATGATCAGTACAGGAGGAATGAGTAGTATGATCACCGATTCGATCGTGATGATCGACGTCGAGTGCCAACCCCTCCCCCGAGGAGTGGGTCGTATGCGCCTCGACGGCAAGATGACAGACGCCCTCATAGTGTTGGGCAGAGGATTCCAGTCGACCCCAGGGACCCAGGCTTTGATGCGAGATCCATCCTCGTTCAAGGTTTGGTTGACAGGAACAGAGCTCATCGAGAAGGCCACAACAGAGATGCGCCTGCCAGCAGCAGAGTACATGCTTCGGGGCCAGAGTGTTTCAGTCGAGCCATCAGAGCCGCAGTGATTCCTCCCAACTTCAGGCTGGCGACTGGAGTCAGCAAGTTCACCGATGAATCCAAACCTGACACTTGGCTCGAAGACTACCGAGTGGCTGTCTAGATTGGTGGCGGCAATGATGAGGTGGCTATGAAGCATTTGCCTCTCCTGTTAGAGGGCTCAGCCAAAGCGTGGCTGAATCAGTTAGCACCCAGCAACATCTACACTTGGGAGGATCTCTCTCAAGTGTTTGTCACAACCTTTGAAGGAACATGCAAGTGACCGGCAGGCCTTACAGAATTGCGGTCCTGCGTGCAGAAACCGAGTGAAACTCTGAGTGATTACATCTAGAGGTGGATCACTTTGCATCACACGGTTGAGAATGTACCAGATCACCAAGCAGTTTGTGCCTTTAAAGAAGGCGTCAAGAACAGAGATTTGAACCTGAAGTTCGGTCGGACCGGAGAAATGTCTCTGAATCGGATGATGGAAATTGCCACCAAATACGCTAACGGAGAAGATGAACATCGACTCCGGAGTGGCAAGCAGAAAGCAGTCGCCCAGGAAACCGGAGGCAATTCCAGTCGGAAGCAGAAGCGGAAGGCCGAGCCAGCCGCTCCTGGGGAGGCCCTGGCCGTGACCCAGGGAAAATTCAAGGGAAAACCCAAGGGGCCCTGGAACCCCAAGAAAGTCAAGGATCAAGATGGAAATGATGTTTTGGATCTGCCATGTCACATCCACATGAAGAAAGATGAAGAGGGTAACCTTATTTACCCAAAGCATACCACTCGACAGTGCCGGCTCTTGATCCAGCAGTTTCAGGGCAAGCAGTCCAAAGACAAGGAAAAAGAGTCAGACAGAGTCGAGGACAAAGAAGATAGTGACGATGGATACCCCCAAGTCAATTCCACCTTGATGATTTTTGCTGATGTCGAAAGCAAAAGTCGACTGAAAGTCATTAACCGTGAAGTGAATATGGTTGCCCCGGCAACACCCAGCTACCTGAAGTGGTCTCAGACTGCCGTCATGTTCGACCAGTCCGATCACCATGCGCACATTGCCACCCCTGGGAGGCAAGCTCTGGTGGTCGATCCAATTGTCGAAGGCACTCGACTGACCAAAGTCCTGATGGATGGTGGCAGCGGCCTGAACATACTGTATGCAGAAACGTTGAAATGGATGGGCATTCCGATGTCCAGGCTCAGTGCCAGCAACATGAGTTTCCATGGAGTCATTCCTGGAAAGAAAGCCGAGTCACTCGGCCAGATTGCTCTCGATGTGGTTTTCGGTGATTCAAAGAATTACCGTAAGGAAAAGTTGACATTTGAGGTTGTGGACTTCCAAAGTGCTTATCATGCTATTCTGGGCCGGCCAGCTTATGCACGCTTCATGGCTCGACCGTGCTACGTGTATCTCAAGTTGAAGATGCCCGGCCCCAAAGGTGTGATCACCGTTACAGGCAATCGGAAGAAAGCAGAGGAGTGTTTTCAGAAAGGATCAAAGATCGCTGATGCTCAGATGTCGGTAGTCGAACTGCAAGAGTACCAGAAGACTGCTGATCCGAGTGAATTGCTGCGAGCCAAGAAGCCAGCTTCAGAATCAGCTTTTCAGTCATCCGGTGAAACTAAGCCAGTTCACATTCACCCGTCCGACCCCGATGCTGCTCCGACTCACATCTCAACGACGCTCGACTCCAAATAGGAAGAAGCGCTCATCCAGTTCCTCCGTGAGAACTGGGACGTCTTCGCATGGAAGCCTTCTGACATGCCTGGAGTTCCCAGGGGGCTGGCTGAGCACCGTCTACGAGTCGACCCGAAGTTCAAGCCTGTGAAAGAACATCTTCAGTGGTCCGCCGTCCAGAAGAGAAAAGCTATTGGCGAGGAGGTGGCTCGGCTCTTAGCAGCGGAGTTCATCCGAGAGATTTACCACTCCGAGTGGCTCGCCAATGTTGTCATGGTCCCCAAGAAGGACAAGTCACTTTGCATGTGCATTGACTTTAAACATATCAAACGGGCCTGCCCGAAAGGTCATTTCCCTCTCCCCCGCATCGACCAGGTAGTCGACTCGACCGCGGGGTGTGAGCGTTTGTCTTTTCTAGATGCTTATTCAGGGTACCATCAGATCCGTTTGTATGGACCCGACGAGATCAAAACGGCTTTCATCACCCCATTCGGGTGCTTCTGTTACATCACCATGCCCTTCGGCCTCAAGAATGCTGGAGCCACGTTCATGAGGATGATTCATAAGTGTTTGCTCACTCAGATCAGTCGGAACGTAGAAGCATACATGGATGATATTTTGGTTAAGTCACGGAAAGGTTCCGACCTACTGACTGACCTTGCCGAAACCTTTGCTAACCTCAGGAGATATGATATCAAGCTCAATCCATCAAAGTGCACGTTCGGAGTTCCAGGTGGAAAGGTACTCGGTTTTCTCGTTTCCGAATGAGGAATCAACGCCAATCCCGAGAAAGTTGGCACCATATTCCGGATGAAGCGCCCTGTGCGTGTACACGATGTCCAGAAGCTTACAGGTTGCTTGGCTGCTCTAAGTCGATTCATTTCTCGTCTCGGTGAAAAGGCGTTGCTTCTTTACCGACTGATGAAGAAGTCTGACAAGTTCCAGTGGACTCCAGAAGCTGATGCAGCGTTCGCAGAGCTCAAAGCTCTGCTCTCCACCCAGCCGGTGCTTGCTGCCCCAATCAGTAAAGAGCCTCTGCTGCTTTACATTGCGGCCACGGGACAAGTTATCAGTACAGTACTTACGGTCGAGCGGGAAGAAGAAGGAAAGGCCTTCAGAGTTCATCGCCCAGTATATTATGTGTCTGAAGTTTTGACCCCTTCGAAGCAAAGATATCCCCATTACCAGAAGCTTGTATATGGGATTTACATGACCACGAAGAAGGTTGCACACTACTTCTCTGACCATTCCATTACAGTCGTCACCGACGCTCCACTGTCAGAGATTTTGCACAACAGAGATGCAACTGGTCGAGTGGCGAAGTGGGGAATTGAACTCCTTCCCTAGATATCAAGTTTGAAGCAAAGAAGGCTATCAAGTCCCAAGCAATTGCAGATTTCGTCGCCGAGTGGATTGAACAGCAGCTTCTGACTCAAGTTCACTCGGAGCACTGGACCATGTTCTTCGATGGATCTAAGATGCTGAATGGTTCCGGTGCTGGGGTAGTATTGGTCTCCCCCCGAGGAGATAAGCTCAGATATGTTCTCCAGATTCACTTCGATTCCTCCAATAATGAAGTAGAATACGAAGCACTCTTGTATGGGTTGCGCATGGCCATTTCACTCGTCGTCCGGCGCCTCATGGTCTACGGCGACTCAGATTTGGTGGTTAATCAGGTGATGAAGGAGTGGGATGTCAGAAGCCCAGCTATGACTGGCTACTGCAACGCAGTAAGAAAGCTAGAAAAGAAATTCGAGGGGTTAGAGCTTCATCACATCCCCCGACTGAAAAATCAAGCAGCTGATGATCTAGCAAAGATAGGCTCCAAGAGAGAAGCCATTCCCAGCAATGTGTTTTTGGAGCACATCCGCTCGCCGTCAGTCCAAGAGGATCCTTTTACAGAACAAGCCCCGCAACCGAAAAGTGCCACAGATCCGACTGAAGTCGAAATTCCTGCTGTGGTCGACCTAGTCATGGAGGTCTTGGCAATCACTCCCGACTGGACGATACCATACATCGCGTATATCTTGAGGAAATAACTTCCAGAGGATGAAGAAGAGGCTCGACAGATCGTCCGTCGATCTAAAGCTTTCACAGTCATAAAAGGACAGTTGTATAGAGAAAGCGCAACTGGAATCAGTCAGAAGTGCATAACGCCAGAAGAAGGTCAGATAATCCTTGATGATACCCACTCGGGGACCTGTGGTCACCATGCGTCCTCTCGGACCATCGTGGCCAAAGCATACCGAGCGGGTTTTTACTGGCCCAGGGCAAACGAAATGGCGAAAGAGATAGTCGACAGGTGTGAAGGCTGCCAGTTCTACTCCAACATGTCGCACAAGCCAGCATCAGCTCTGAAGACCATTCCACTCGTCTGGCCCTTCGCTGTTTGGGGACTAGACATGGTTGGTCCACTGAGAACAGGCAGGAGCGGATTCACACATGTGCTTGTGGCAGTCGACAAGTTCACCAAATGGATTGAAGCCAAGCCTATCAAAAATCTTGGTGCTAGCAGTGCTATCAGTTTCATCAGAGAGTTGAAATTCAGATATGGAGTCCCGCATAGCATCATCACTAACAATGGGTCAAACTTCGATTCAGACAAGTTCAGAGCTTTTTGTGCCTCTCAAGGCACACGAGTCGACTACGCGTCGGTCACGCATCCCCAGTCGAATGGACAAGCTGAAAGAGCAAATGGTCTGATTCTCAAAGGACTGAAGCCTCGACTGATGCCTGATCTCAAGAACGCAGTAGGCGCTTGGGTCGACGAGCTTCCGTCAGTTTTGTGGGGACTAAGGACCACCCCGAACCGGTCGACTGGAAGAACGCCATTCTCTTTGGTCTACAGAGCCGAAGCCGTCCTGCCGAGCGATCTACTTCACAACGCCCCCAGAGTCGAGCTTTATAACGAGGATGAAGCAGAGCAAGCCCGGCAAGACGCGGTCGACCTCCTAGAGGAGGAGAGGGAAATGGCTATGATCAGATCGACCATCTATCAGCAAGACTTGCGTCGATTCCATGCCAGAAATGTGAAGAGCCGAGCCTTCCAAGAAGGAGATTTAGTCCTCCGAGTGGATCAACAGAAACCACAAAAACTTGCTCCTACTTGGGAAGGCCCCTTCATCGTCACCAGAGTCCTCCACAATGGAGCATATCATCTCTACAACGTTGATCGCCAGATCGACGAGCCACGAGCTTGGAATGCGGAACTACTCCGCCCATTTTAGACTTGAATTTTCACTCGGATGAGGTGTAATAAGGAAAACTTCTGTAGTTTATTTTTATCAAAGACAAGAGTGTCCCAGTTCTTCCTGCAATTGCTGTCACTTTTGTTTGCGTACGAAATCCCCCAGTGGGTGGCTTAGCTGTGAATCCGTTTCGCCTAAGTTTGCAAAAAAAAATCCTACCGAGTGGAGAGCAAACCTCCCACTCGGAGGCTTAGCTGCAGCCCAGTGCTCGCCTAAGTATATAAAAATCCTACCGAGTGGAGAGCAAACCTCCCACTCGGAGGCTTAGCTGCAGCCCAGTGCTCGCCTAAGTGTTTGAAAATCCTACCGAGTGGAGAGCAAACCTCCCACACGGAGGCTTAGCTGTAGCCCATTGCTCGCCTAAGTGTTTGAAAATCCTACCGAGTGGAGAGCAAACCTCCCACTCGGGGGCTTAGCTGCAGCCCAGTGCTCGCCTAAGTGTTTGAAAATCCTACCGAGTGGAGAGCAAACCTCCCACTCGGCGGCTTAGCTGCAGCCCAGTGCTCGCTTAAGTGTTTGAAAATCCTACCGAGTGGAGAGCAAACCTCCCACTCGGAGGCTTAGCTGTAGCCCAGCGCTCGCCTAAGTGTTTGAAAATCCTACCGAGTGGAGAGCAAACCTCCCACTCGGGGGCTTAGCTGCAGCCCAGCGCTCGCCTAAGTGTTTGAAAATCCTACCGAGTGGAGAGCAAACCTCCCACTCGGGGGCTTAGCTGCTGCCCAGTGCTCGCCTAAGTGTTTGAAAATCCTACCGAGTGGAGAGCAAACCTCCCACTCGGAGGCTTAGCTGCAGCCTAGTGCTCGCCTAAGTGTTTGAAAATCCTACCGAGTGGAGAGCAAACCTCCCACTCGGAGGCTTAGCTGCAGCCCAGCGCTCGCCTAAGTGTTTGAAAATCCTACCGAGTGGAGAGCAAACCTCCCACTCGGAGGCTTAGCTGCAGCCCAGCGCTCGCCTAAGTGTTTGAAAATCGTACTGAGTGGAGAACAAACCTCACACTCGGGGGCTTAGCTGCAGCCCAGCGCTCGCCTAAGTGTTTGAAAATCCTAACGAGTGGAGAGCAAACCTCCCACTCGGAGGCTTAGCTGCAGCCCAGTGCTCGCCTAAGTATATAAAAATCCTACAGAGTGGAGAGCAAACCTCCCACTCCGGGGCTTAGCTGCAGCCCAGCGCTCGCCTAAGTCCTACCGAGTGGAGAGCAAACCTCCCACTCGGGGGCTTAGCTGCAGCCCAGTGCTCGCCTAAGTGTTTGAAAATCCTACCGAGTGGAGAGCAAACCTCCCACTCGGAGGCTTAGCTGTAGCCCAGCGCTCGCCTAAGTGTTTGAAAATCCTACCAAGTGGAGAGCAAACCTCCCACTCGGGGGCTTAGCTGCAGCCCAGCGCTCGCCTAAGTGTTTGAAAATCCTACCGAGTGGAGAGCAAACCTCCCACTCGGAGGCTTAGCTGCAACCCAGTGCTCGCCTAAGTATATAAAAATCCTACCGAGTGGAGAGCAAACCTCCCACTCGGGGGCTTAGCTGCAGCCCAGCGCTCGCCTAAGTGTTTGAAAATCCAACCGAGTGGAGAGAAAACCTCCCACTCGGAGGCTTAGCTGCAGCCCAGTGCTCGCCTAAGTGTTTGAAAATCCTACCGAGTGGAGAGCAAACCTCCCTCTCGGAGGCTTAGCTGCAGCCCAGTGCTCACCTAAGTTCGGAGCAAGATGCGAGTCGACTGTTACCTTTTCCTTCGGAGCTGCACCACAAATACGAAGTTATTTCGAGTGAAGGCCAAGTTCCACTCGACAGATAATTCCCGAAGGTATTCAACGATAAATCAAGATCAGATAAAGCCTAAAAGGTCCCAGACCTCAGATCAAAGTACTCGAGCCCTCGGCTCGGCGGAGTTTAACGGTTACAAATCCACTCGGCATTCCGAGGCAAATTTAAAAGTGAAGCATAAAAGTTTTTCATTCCTCAAGCGGAGGACTGGAAGGGGCGACGAACTTGTCCAAGTTGATCCCGTCTGCAATACGGGTAGCAGCAGCAATGAAAATCTCCATGAAGTCTTGAAAGCTGTGCTTCCTAGTATTGGCAACTTGGATGGCGGCCAGCTTTTCTTCTCACGCCTCCTTGCAATGGACGCGGACCAGAGACAGAGCGACGTCAGCACCACATCTGGCAGAAGATTTCTTCCATTCCGCCACTCGACCTGGGACTTCATTAAGTCGAGCCATCAGGGACTCGAGGTCGTTCTGAAGCGTCGTCCCAGGCCAGAGTGATGTGTCGATCCGCGACATCGCAACCTTCAGTCGAGTAAGATAGTCAACCATGTTGGCAATACGAGACTCCAGACGGAGCACGTTCATTGCAGCCTCGTCCTTCACAAGGGAGTTAGCAGGGTCCAAGCCTAGCTCCACTCGACTGGTCTCCTCTTCAAAGTTCTGACAGAATTCTGCAAACACGATTCAAGAATAAGACAGTGACCCTACACAGACTTGGTAACTGCAAGACAGTCGGGGCAGAGTAATTACCTTCGAGCACGACGAACAGCTTCTTGGCGAGTCCGCCGAGATAAGCCTCCAGATCGTTCCTCTTCCCCGCCAGCTCACCTGCCTTGTCGTGCAGAGCCACGTTGTCGTTCTTCAGTCGGCTGACCTCTTGATTGGCTACCTCGAGAGCAGCTTTCAGTCTGGAGTTCTCCTGCTCAAGAGCTCCGACCGAGGCCATTTTCTCTTCAGCAAGCCTCGTTTTGTCCAAGACCTCCTTCTGTGCCTTTACAAGATCTCGATCCTTCTTCTTTAGAGCTTCCTCCAGTTTATTTGTGGCGCGTCGAGTGAAATCAACATCAAGAATGGGCAAGAAAGAAAAGCCACTCGTCAAGAATGGAGAACCTCACCAGCCATACCTTTTGCTTCTTCTTGCGCCTTCTTCAAATTCTCCTGAGCAAGCTTCAAGTTAAGGTTGAGCTGGATCTGCTGATTCTCCAACTCAGTATAGCGAGCTACAAGTTCGCAGGATTTCTGTAAAAAGAAAAATCAGTCGACAGACGTCCAAAATAAGTTGCTTCCGAGTAACTAAGAGACAATGATGACGTTTCTAAGACTACAGCCGAATCAAGAACATTCGATAGTAGTCTCGGGGACTACACCTAGTGGGTGCACTCAGCGTGCCCCCACTGTAAAAAAAACACAAAAAGTCGACTGCCTGCAGTCGACCGGATACAGTCCCATTCGACATGGCCTGACCAGACCGAGTGAAGAAATACAGCTACAGCAACACAATATAAAGACTACAGTCGACTGCCAGCAGTCCACCGTAGTCTCGGGGACTACACCCAGTGGGTGCACTTAGCGTGCCCCCACTCGTCCAAGAATTGGCAGACACACCCAGTGGGTGTACAGATACAAAGATCTTCGGAAAAGAGATTCTTCAAACAGCATATCATAACAGACCAAGTGTTGAGTCGACTGACCTGGACGTTGCTCTGAAGAGCTGAGCTCACGTCATAAGCTGCTTGGCTGGCCTCCCGAGCCACCTTCACTTGCTCCATCATGATCCCCGTCTGGCGTATAGCCTCTTTTGCGGCAGCCGCTTGGTCCTCAGGGACAGGGTACGCGGCAAAAAGCGAAGGCGGATCCGCAGTCGACGTCGAAGGCCGCACACTTGTCAGAGGAATGGCGAAAGTCATAGAAGCCCGAGCGGTGTCACCACCATCCCGAGCTACGGCCTCAGACGCCGGAGCAGATTGGGGGGTCTTGTCAGCCGACGCCCTCTTGTTCCTCCTCACTCTCAGCGGTTCGTTGTCGTCGTCATCCGGGAGGTCGATAACATGAGGAGGGGCTACAAGGGAAACATTCAATCGACTAGAGTTGCAATAAACGTTCAGTCGACTCAAAGCAGAACGTCAGTAATCGTACCAAGGTTGGAGGTAACAGCATCCTCCATCTCTTGGTCGTCATCCTTGGCGGAGATCTCAGAAGTAGCAGCGCTGCAAATCTCGAAAATCAGTCAGTTGGCTCAATGAATCGACCAAGGATCTGTCCACGGTCGACGAAGGAAAGCAAGTTTTATTATTACCCGGAAATAGTAGGGACAGCCATCTTCATCTTGGGCAGAGCCTTGGGCGGCTTGGACAGCGTCGCGTGTGGGTGCTTGGGAGCCTTCCCAGTCGGCGTAGGAGAAGAGGTCCGAGGGCGTTTCGACGACTGCCCAACAGAAGCAGTCGCCTTGCCACGTTCCCGCGCTGGATCGTGTGTGAGCTTGGATCACCTCTCCGGGCGAGGGGGTTCAACCTCCTCCTCCTCCTCTTTGCTGGAGTCGACGTCGTCGTCTCCCTCTCCTTCACCGTCGGACTCCCACTCACCTTGGTCGTCTCCACTCTCACCTCCGCTCGCCTCCCCTTCCTCAGTTGGCTCCTGGGCCCCGTTGGGCGTCGAGTACATCTCAGTAGTCGCCTGGAAAACAACAGACAAGACGAAAGTCAATCAACCTACTCAAAGAAGACCAATGAAGAAAACAAGATCTCAGTCAGCAGCATAAAGACATACCTGGTCCACGTCATACGAGTTGTCGAGTGGAATTACCCTCCTGGCTCCTCGGCGGTTGTCTTTGTTCCCCGTGATGCTCGACAGCCACCCCTCCAGCAACTCGTCAGTAACCTCCTCTGGGTGGACCCGAGTGGTGTCGTCGAGACCCGAGTACAGCCACATCGGGTGGTCACGAGCCTGGAGCGGTTGGCTGCGCCTCCGGAGGAAGACCTCCAGCAAGTCCATACCAGTCACGCCCTCACGGACAAGCTCAACCACTCGACCAGCCAGCACTTTGACTTGGGCCTTTTCCTCCGGTGTCACTTTCAGAGAAGCAGGTTTTTCAGCTCGGTCGAGAGAGAAAGGGGGAAGCCCGATCGACTGCCCTGGGGTCGCCTGGTCTTGACAGTAAAACCAGGTCGCCTACCAACCACGGACCGACTCCGGGAAAGTGACAGATGGAAAACAACTCTTTCCCCTCGTCTGGATCGCCAGGCCCACGCACAGCTGAATCACCTGCGTCTTTTCGTCACTCGACTTGGCCTTCTTGACCGATTGAGAACGGCAGGTAAAGATGTGCTTGAAGAGTCCCCAATGGGGGCGGCAACCCAAGAAACCCTCACACATGGAAATGAAAGCAGCAAGATATACGATGGAGTTGGGAGTGAAGTGGTGGAGCTGCGCTCCGAAGAAGTTCAGAAAGCTCCGGAAAAAAGGATGGGGCGGCAGAGAAAACCCTCGGTCGATATGGGTGGCTAGGAGCACACACTCACCGTCGCGAGGCTGAGGTTCGATCTCTCTCCCCGGGAGACGCGCAACTTCGTGGGGAATGACTCCCCCCTCGACCATGTCGTCGAGATCTTCTTGCCGGATCACCGACGGCATCCAGTCGCCCTGGATCCAGCCGCGGGGCAGAGCAGACCTTGAGGAAGATCCGCCCCGAGCAGATCTCTTCCCTTTCCCCTGCGCCGCCGCCTTCTTCGCGCGCTCCAGAGCGGATGTCTTGTCCTTCGCCATCTTCACCGGCAAATCTCGCACGGGTCTGCGGCGCTAGGGTGAGATCGGAGGTGGCAGAGGAGCTTGCGAAGGGAGAGAGGAAGAAGAGAGCACACTATTTGGAAACCCCGTGCCGGCTACTTATAAGAGGCCGCTCCCGAGTGGCTGACTGGTAGGCCCAGGCAATCCAGTCAAATCCCGCAACAGACGCGCGCGCAGTACGTGGCGAAAAAGGTGGCGCGGAAATCAAGGAGCTTCCGCTTTATCGCTTCCGATTACTGCGGCCGCTCCCGTCCCGCGCGCTTCCCGAAATCCGAATCCCACGACATCCGCGGGCTGCAAAACAACTTGTCAAAACAGAAGACCCCGCTCGTGCCGACACTCGGTATGTCACAAGTAAAGAAATTCACTCGACGAAAGGCCTGGAATGGATCAAGGCAACTGAAAGAGGTTGATGACGTCATCCGTGATGATTGACCCAAAACGAGGCACTCATGTAGCCCAAAGAACCAGTCGGAAAGATCTCCAACTCTTTCCCCACTCAAACCTCAATCCATTCGGGGGCTAATGATGAAGCTATGTACCTAGGGTAGGGGCACGGACCTGTCCAAAGAGCCCTACCCAAGGACATCCCTAGAAGAAGTCACCTTTCAATCGATTTGAAGGTATCCCACTCGACGGGTTCAAGACACTCGACCAAGAAGCTATCACTCGACCATGAAGCCAACCACTCGACTGCCAGGAGACCTAAAGTCACTCCGCAGGCAAACGGTTGGCTATTAAGTAGTCGTTATAGCACTTTATTAGGGGCGTTACCAGTAACGCCCAACCTTAAATGTACCTTAAACCCTGCATCACTGAGGGGAGGAGACGGCCGGCGAACTCTATATAAGCCACCCCCTCCTCAGTATGAAGGGTTGGCACCCCTGTAATTCACACACGCGTAATCCAGTCGACCGCCTCCGGGCACCGAGACGTAGGGCTGTTACTTCCTCCGCGAAGGGCCTGAACTCGTACATCCTGGTGTATCCACAACTTCTCCATAGCTGAGATCTAGCCTCTCCATACATACCCCCTACCTCACTGTCAGAGTTAGAACCACGACACCAGGTAGGGGTGCGCCGAAGCTTCCTTCCTGTCGCTCCGCATCAGGTCGCTCCATCGTCTACATGGCGGACGCGTCACGCCCGTGCCGAGCGCCGGGCTGCCCTCGCCACCCGCGTTGCTCAGACGGCCCCTGTCGGTAGGCCACCCCGTCGCTCTCCGTCGCCTGCCACCAACGCCGCCACCAGCCCGGCGGGGAACGAGCAGCAAGCATCCTCGCTGCACCCCTCGGTATGGCAGGACGGCCACACCACCACTCCATCGCTGACTCCCGCTGGTTCGTCGTCTCACGCTTGTCGCGTTCCCACTGACGCATGGGCCGCGCTCCTCATGGCGCACGAGCTCCTGCGCTACCGTCCATTCGACGACCTCTACGAGGACTGGCTTGACCGCACCGCCGAGCTTGTCCGCATAGCAGGTGGCTCCCCTGTGTCGTCCCACTCCCTGCCTCGCCCTCTGCCAGTCACGGGCGACGCGGCTCATGAAGCACCTCCACCACCTCTGCCCCAAGATGGTGTCCTAGCGCCAAGGCACGTGGCCCCACGGCGCGACCCATCGCGTTCGGCGCCCGCGCGTGAAGAAGGAAGCTGTCAAGAAGTCCCTCGACCGCAAGCGAACGCTCCGCCACTCCTCGCTCCGCCGCGCCAGCATCGTTTGCTGCGGCAAGGCCCCGCGCCGCTTGCCGTAGCGGCGCGCGGACGCCAAGACCAAGCTCCACCTCCAAGGTGGGCCCCGGTGACCACGTCCGGCTATCGCGCCTTCACCCCCGAGCTGCGTAGTGTCGCCTGGCCGGGCAAGTTCAAGCCAGATCTGCCTCCTCGCTACGATGGCACCCCCGACCCCGCAGAGTTCCTACAGCTCTACGAGATGAGCATCGAGCCGGCCAACGACAATGAGAAAGTTATGGCGAACTGGTTTCCCGTGGCTATCAAGGATGGCCCCTGCTCCTGGCTCCTGAACCTGCCCCCAGGCTCAATTTCCTCCTGGGACGAGATGCGCAACCGCTTCAGCTCCAACTTTCAGGGCACTCGCGACCGCCCCCCGGTCACGGGTGACCTGCGCCGCATCAAGCAACAACCAGGAGAGACTTTGCAGAAGTACATTCAGCGCTTCAACATCGCGTGAATCAAGATCACCAAGGTGACCGATGAAGCCATCATCTCAGTGTTCTCCGGCGGTGTCCGCGAAGTCAAGATGAAGGAGGAGGTCTCCATCCATGAGGAGCTGTGCATGACCTTGGAGCTGTTCAACATCGCGACCAAGTGTGCAAGAGCTGAGGAGGGGCGCCTCTCCCTCCTCAAGCCCCCTGCTGCGGACCTGGAGGAGAAGAAGACCAAGGCCCAAGACGTGGAGCACAAGGGAGCAGCTGTGCTCATGGCGGAGCCAGACACCAAGCGCGACAGAGACCAGCCTGAGTCATCCAAGGGCAGCCGACCGTTCTGCGCCTTCCACAACCTGCATACCCACAACACCAGCGACTGTCAAGAGCTCAGAGCCATTCGAGAAGGACGCTTCAGTCTACACCCTGAGCGCAGCGACCGGGGCTACGGCCGAGGAGGAGGACGTGGTGGCATACGCTGGGACGATCGTGGCCCGCGTCAGGAGTGGCACGACCGGCCTCGCGAGGACCACTGGCAGGATCAGCCTCGCGAGGGCGCCTGGAGGGACCAGCCTCGTGAGGCTCATCCTCAAGGCAACGCTGGCCTTCCTCCATTACCACCACCACCCAGAGGGAATGTCGACCACCATCAAGACGAGGGGGCGGGGGGCTTCTAGGAGCCACGCACTATCACTTGCATCTTGGGCGGAGCTCAAGCCCTAGCCTCACAGCGTATCTTCAAGAAATTTTCTCGTGAAGTGAATGCAGTTCTCCCCAAGCTCGAGGCCACGCGCCCGCTCAGATGGTCCAGGTGCCCCATCACGTTTAGTTCGGCAGATCAGCTCAAGTGCGCGGCTACTGCTGGCGTCCTCCCAATTCTATGTTCACCGGTCATCAGCGATGTGCAAGTTACCAAGAATCTCATCAACGACGGCGCAGGGCTCAATGTCCTGTCCGTCGACACGTTTGACCACCTCCAAGTGCCATATGACCAGCTTCAGCCTACCAAGCCTTTCTCAGGAGTAACCGGCGGCTCTACTCCCCGATCGGGCAGGTCCGCCTCCCCGTTACCTTCGGAGGGCGCAACAACTACCGCACTGAACTAATCGACTTCGACGTCGCCTACATCCACCTGTCATACAACGCCATCCTTGGGTATTCAGCCCTGGCCAAGTTCATGGCGATGACCCATCACGGCTACAATGTCCTCAAGATGCCGGGAAGTGGCGGAATCATCATAGTCCTATGCGAAGAAAGAGACGCGGTATGCTCCCCCGAGCGTGCCTTCCAAGCTGAAGCAATCGACGACCCCGACAGTCAGGGCGAGCACCCTCCTGAGGCCACCCCCAAGAAGAAGAAGCAGCTGCGCCAAGCAGGGCATCAGGCAAGCGGCGCCTCGTGGGGATCGGCGCCCGCGCCTGGGGCGCCTCCCTCCATTGCATAGGGAAGCGCGCCCAGCACCCCTCTCGGGCAGGGCTCGGTGGCTCTCTTCTGGAGGGCCTCAGACTTCGCCAACATCATGAGGGAGGCGCTTGGGCACCGCTTGGAGGCGTGTTTCGCGGCACGTTTCCCTCAGGAGAACACAGGGCAAGGAGTGCCCACCGCTCAGGAGTTCATCACCAAGACCACTCAGGAACTGCAAGACGCGAGAGCCATGCGCAGCGGCCGCCGCTCACCAGGCATAGCTCCCCATCCAGGCGAGGATGCCGGGCTGCGCGTCTGCATCGACATCCCAAGGCTCAATCAGGCCGCCGCTCAGGAGCTTCTCTGGCCTTCGCGCGTGGGACGCGGCGAGGGCCCACCTCACAGCTATGTTCGCATGCCCTTTGGCCTGCCGAGCGTGGCGGCCGCCTATCAACGCAACCTACGGAGCATCCTGGCAGCTCAGGAGGCCAGGCACCACGCTGTGCTGACGAAGATGAAGACGGTCCTCAAGGAACCCCCTGGACCCCTAGAGCCTCCCGAGGCTCAGGGCCCCGGTGGCTCATGAGGTGCAGTCCCTTCGCTGCACGCCTTCAGCTACCCCAACTCTCCTTCATCGATAGGACCAGGTGACATTTTCCAAAGTGCATTCAGCTAGGAGCACCCCCAGGGCCGCATCATTCCCAAGCCGCGTGGGTCCGTCCCTGTGGCATGTATCTTTCCTTTTATGTCTTTATCTTACCCTGTTGGGGGAGCCCCTCGGGCTGCATCATCCCCAACTCGCTCGGGCTGGACCCAGTGGCATGCATATTCCCTGCATTTACCAGAGCTAGGTTGCTTTCCGTGCTTAATCTATCTATGACTATCACCTACTTGATTTTCACCTGATGTTTACTACACAACCTTCTTCTTGTAGACATTGTTGGGTCTCCAAGTGCAGAGGTTTGTAGGACAGTAGAAAATTTCCCTCAAGTGGATGACCTAAGGTTTATCAATCTGTGGGAGTCGTAGGATGAAGATGGTCTCTCTCAAGCAACCCTGCAACCAAATAACAAAGAGTCTCTTATGTCCCCAACACACCCAATACAATGGTAAATTGTATAGATGCACTAGTTCGGCGAAGAGATGGTGATACAAGTGCAATATGGATGGTAGATAAAGGTTTTTGTAATCTGAAAATATAAAAACAGCAAGGTAACTAAGGATAAAAGTGAGCGTAAATGGTATTGCAATGCTGGGAAACAAGGCCTAGGGTTCATACTTTCACCAGTGCATGTTCTCTCAACAATAATAACATAATTGGATCATATAAATATCCCTCAACATGCAACAAAGAGTCACTCCAAAGTCACTAATAGCGGAGAACAAATGAAGAGATTATGGTAGGGTATGAAACCACCTCAAAGTTATCCTTTCTGATCGATCTATTCAATAGTCCGTAGTAAAATAATGCGAAGCTATTCTTTCCGTTCAAGCTATCATAGAGTTCATACTAGAATAACACCTTAGGACACAAATCAACCAAAACCCTAATGTCACCTAGATACTCCAATGTCACCTCAAGTATCCATGGGTATGATTATATGATATGCATCACACAATCTCAGATTCATCTATTCAACCAATACAAGGAACTTCAAAGAGTGCCCCAAAGTTTCTACCAGAGAGTCAAGACGAAAATGTGTGGCAACCCCTATGCATAAGTTCACGAGGTCACAGAGCTCGCGAGTTGATCACGAAAACATACATCAAGTGGATCACGTGATATCCCATTGTCACCACAGATAAGCACATGCAAGACATACATCAAGTGTTCTCAAATCCTTAAAGACTCAATCCGATAAGATAACTTCAAAGGGAAAACTCAATCCATTACAAGAGAGTAGAAGGGGAGAAACATCATAAGGTCCAACTATAATAGCAAAGCTCGCGATACATCAAGATCGTATCACCTCAAGAACACGAGAGAGAGAGAGATCAAACACATAACTACTAGTACATACCCTTAGCCCCGAGGGAGAACTACTCCCTCCTCGTCATGGAGAGCGCCGGGATGATGTAGATGGCCATTGGAGAGGGATTCCCCCCTCCGGCAGGGTGCCGGAACGGGTCTAGATTGGTTTTCAGTGGCTACAGAGGCTTCTGGTGGCGGAACTCCCGATCTATTATGATGTTCGATGTTTGGGGGGTATATGGATATATATAGAAGGAAGAAGTACGTGGGTGGAGGGCGCGCCCCGGGGGGTGGGCGCGCCCCCTGCCTCGTGGCTGCCTCGTTGCTTGCCTGACGTATACTCCAAGTCTCCTGGATTGCTTCCGTTGAGAAAATCACGTTCCCGAAGGTTTCATTCCGTTTGGACTCCGTTTGATATTCGTTTTCATCGAAACCCTAAAATAGGCAAGAAAACAACAATTTGGGTTGGGCCTCCAGTTAATGGTTAGTCCCAAAAATAATATAAAAGTGTAAAAATAAGCCCAGTAACATCCAAAATAGATAATATAATAGCATGGAACAATCAAAAATTATATATACGTTGGAGACGTATCATCACCCACCATGGGAGCCGCGCGCCAGCCATCTTTCTTCAGGACCCTTTGCGTTGTCTAACCATCTCGCAGGACCAAGAGAACAAACAAGAACCAAGACCAGGCACAACCCGCCTTGAGGTAGGGCCTCGTGAGTCCCATGCTGGCTCACGAGTGCCAAGATACACCTTGTATAGCCCTGCCGTGCAAGCCACGTGTAAGGGCGGGGTTGTACACGCCCCGGGGGCTCTCCGCAGTAGGGAGTCCCCATTCCACACCCCAGTGGAAGCACCATGCTCCGCGCTGGCCGACGACACGACCGAGGAGCGACTATGCCCGTGCACAAGCGGAAGCACTACGCTGCGCGCTGGTGATAAACAACCGAGGGCGGCCCCACGGCCGTACCAACCTCAGCAAGCCCTAGAGCTCAATGTCCGGCCTCACCGCAACGCCTCCCCTCGGGAGAGCCATGCGAGGGGGCTGGGCACGGGGGCTACGCTTGGGTCACGCCAAGCGTACGCCACCCAACCAGGTCCCTCGGGCCTGGTCGTCGCACACCCCTCCCAAGCCGAGCCTCGGCGAGGGCTAAGGTATGGAGAATGTCTGCACGTCAAGGGGGACTCCTGAGCATTGCGACTCAGGAGCCTAACTGGTCATGTAGCCCCTCACTCCTTTGTCCGTCCTGGTTTCCGGTCGGCCCAACGGCGGTTGAGGTATGCGCGGGGCCAGGCTCTGTCGACGTAGAACATTAACATATCCACGCGTGTCCTTCCTATAGGTTGTTTGCGCGTCAAGGGGGACTCCTGAGCATTGCGACTCAGGAGCCTAACTGGTCACGTAGCCCCTCAGTCCTTGGTCCGTCCTGGTTTCTGGTCGGCCCAACGGCGGTTGAGGTATGCGCGGGCCGGGCTCTGCCGACGCAGAACACAAAGCAAATAGGAAGAAAACCGCGAAATCTCAAAGCAAATATTACAATACATATTGTTCTCACAATATCAAATACAAGTTTAACGCCTCTAGGAGGCATGGTGCATGTTGTAGGAATAAAGCAAAAAAGTAGCCGCAAGTCACCCCTGGAAACTGCCGGCGCCTGCAAAAGGTGCCCCTTCCTGGGTAGCGTCGCCTTCACCTGCATCACCGGTCGAGGGCGCGGGGGTGAAGGCGTCGAACTTCTTCAGCAAGGCTTCCACTTGACCCTTCATGGCCGCGGCGGCAGCCGCGTAGTGTTCGTCAGCTACAGGTTCCAGCAGGTCGTCAAGACAAGCGCTGGGGTCGCGAAGGCACAGTTGGCTGAAGACCCATGTCAGCGCGGCTGAGGAAAGGATGCGAGCCTCTGCCTCCGCCATAGGACCAATGCCCTCCACGACTTCCTCGAGCGCCTTCACCAAGAAGGGAAGCAGCTAAGCAGGGCCATCCTCGTCGGTGGTCAGCGGCTTCTCCTAGACCTTCTTGTACAATGTCTTCAGCGCCACGCGGGACCTCTCCTTGAAGATCGAGAAGGCCGCGTGGTCCTCGGTAAGGACCCTCGCGTTGGCGTCAAGGGACTTGTCACTTCGGGCAGTTGCCGAGGTAGCGTGGGGAAGTGGAGATGCCCACGTCCAATCAATCGCCTTGTGTCGACCGCCTTGTGTTATGGGAGCTGTTGTCAGCGTTCTGGGAACGGGGGTCCCCAGACTTGCCTACCTGTGGCCCACGGCGTGGCTTTGCTGGCAGGCCTGTACGACCCATCTTCGTCAACAAGGAATCAAGACGCTTGCGAGGGGCCAAGCCTCCGAGGCGAATGACACAAGACCTCCTTAGGAGCGGCCTCACCAGGCTGGCTCGCGAGGGGCGGAGTGTTCAAGGCTGGGCAAACCTCACGAGGTTCGCGTGATGTAAGCAATGACGATCGAGACCAGGTGGGCGCCAGTGCATGCAGCGTCCTTGTTTCCACTTTGGTGCTAAGGGGGCAAGCGCGGGCGTGGAGTACTGAGGCATCAAGCAAAGGTTGCCATGTTGGTGCAACGAGACCAAGACCAGAAGGACGGCGAGACGGAGGTCACCGTGGAGCCCAAGACGGCGTCACCACCAGAGCCTTTGGCAGGCGAAGACTGCTTTTGTCAGGATAGCTTGTACCAGCTGTCCCCTTTCGAATTGGCCGTTGTTGGCTCCCTTCCCGCTCAATATTTGGGGAGAGGACCATGGCCTCTATAAATAGGATTAGCCACCACAGCAGGGGGAAGAGAACTCATCTCGAATCCACCCAAACAACAACCAGTTTGCCAAGCACAAGAATACTTCAACCTCAGGAGGTTGTTCTTCCCCTTGTACTGTTCATCCTCAGCCCAAGAGGCAATCCACCACCACCACACTGGAGTAGGGTATTACACCACAACAATGGCCCGAACCAGTATAAATCTTGTGTCCTTTGTGTTGCGAGTTCGTCGAGTTAGTTTGTGAGATCTTAGCTAAGTTAGGACGCGGATCGATAGGGGGGAGATCTTCGCGCGCGCCCCAGTGTTCAAGCCTTAAGGGTTTTTCCGGAACCCGTGATCCGACAGTACGAGTTTTGAAAATTTGAGTCCTAAGCCTAGGAAGCAATTTCAGCCATTGATGATTGTATATCCATTGGCCTAGAGCAAAGGGATTCAGATCAACATTGTTGGCCATATGATCGTACTTTACTCTAGAGAAATCTAGGCTCACCTGAATTATTAATTTTATAGGGCGATATGCAGGCACATGACAAGGCCCTCAACTCACGTAGCCAAGGAAAGGGAGCAGGATTGTGTGGCTGTAACAAGTTACTACTATCTACCTGTCGCCAGGCTTGCTTCAGAACTTTCACGTGAGGACCCAGCTACATGTTGTGAATTTCAGTACATGATAGAAGTATGTCGATACAGTATGCATACCGAGGCTGGCAACCTACAGTAGTAAAGTATACTACTTTACTTTTTTTGCAAGTTAGTGGTACAATATACTACTCCATCGCAGTTTACCCTTTGAATGCATCCACCGAAGCATTTCTCCCTTTTACTCCATAGGAAAGCGTATATGTCAATACTGATGACAATAGAGAGAAATATCCAAGCAATCCATATAACATTTTGTCATGAAAGCTTATTTACTTAAAATAATGTCCTAAGTTGAACAAGGTGATCTCAAGGACAAAAGGCTGAAGTATAGATTATGAAACCAGTAAAAAAATGAAATTATGACAGAAAAATATATTTATTTATTTTGAAAAAAGTCTAACTTAATGGTGGTAAAAGGAGTAAAATGAAAAGCTGAAAAGTAATTACGTAAAACTTATTTCCCCTATATTTAAGTTTGAATATGTGAAACTATATTTCATGGCACACGTCAATAATATTTCTTTTTGAAAGTAAAATGAAGGCCTTGCTCAACCATTCTTCATAAAGAACTTTGTTGCACTATCATGTGTTAATGCGAATGGGTGTGGCTAGACTTCAGTCAGCTGGGAAAAAAATTGGGGTCAGACAATTCTGTGAACCGTTGGATGCGAAATCAACGGCCCACGGTTTCTTCAACCTCTTGGCGCATCTCTTTCCTTGAGCCACCAGCCACCACCGACCTAACCGCCGGCCCCCGAGTCCTATGTGTGGTGGTTCTCCTGTGCCACCTCGCCCTCCCTGAAACAAACCCCCACCGCCGCCCGCGGCCATCCCTGTAGCCCCGCCCTCCCTGCATGGAGTTTTTTCTCTGGCGAAGCCCCACACCATCGTCCCACAACCGGCCTAACCGCCGGACCCCTCCACCTATGGGTGGCGGCGCTCCCGTGCCAGCTCGCCCTCCCCAAAACAACCCCCCACCGCCGCCCATGGTGATCCCTATAGCCCCGCCCTCCCCGCGCGGAGTTTTTTCTCCGGCGAAGCCCCACACCACCGCCCCATCACCACCCACCCTAAACCCTAAGATAGATACTGGGGTGATGACGGCGAGCCCCTTCCTTCTCTCCGGTGAGGCCCTTCTCCTTCCTTCATTCAAAAATCGACTGACCCCGAATTAGAAAAATTAGCTAACTGATGTGTAGCTAAACTAGATGCGAATTATATAAAAGTTTCAAGGAGTTCCCACTAGAAAGCAAAGATCTTCTTTCGAATTACATGATAGATTTAATAATAACATAGGTGTTTAAAGTTTTATTTTAATTGTTTACAAATAATGATCTTACGTGCAAAGCACGTACAAATTACTAGTATATATAACAACTTTATTATTGCCTCTAGGGCATATTTCCTTCAGTCTCCCACTTGCACTAGAGTCAATAATCTAGTTCACATCGTCATGTGATTTCACACCAATAGTTCACATCTTTATGTGATTAGTTCACATCTTCATGTGACTAATACCCAAAGGGTTTACTAGAGTCAATAATCTAGTTCACATCGCAATGTGATTAACACCCAAAGAGTGATCATGTTTTTCTTGTGAGAGAAGTTTAGTCTACGGGTCTGCAACATTCAGATCCGTGTGTATTTTGCAAATTTCTGTGTCTACAATACTCTGCACGGAGCTACTCTAGCTAATTGTTCCCACCTTCAATATGTATCTAGATTGAGACTTAGAGTCATCTAGATCGGTGTCAAAAGCTTGCATCGACGTAACTCTTTATGACGAACTCTTTTATCATCTCCATAACCGAGAAATATTTCCTTAGTCCTCTAAGGATAATTTTGAACGCTGTCCAGTGATCTACTGCTAGATCACTATTGTAGTCCATTGCCAAAATCATGCTAAGGTATACAATAGGTCTGGTACACAGCATAGCATACTTTGTAGAACCTATGACTGAGGCATAGGGAATGACTTTTCATTCTCTTTCTATTTTCTGTTGTGGTCGGATTTTGTGTCTTTACTCAACTTCACACCTTGCAACACTGGCAAGAACTCCTTCTTTGACTGTTCCATTTTGAACTACTTCAAAAACATGTCAAGGTATGTACACATTGAAAAATTTATCAAGCGTCGTGATCTATCTCTATAGATCTTGATGCCCAATATGTAAGCAGCTTCTTCGAGGTCTTTCATTGAAAAATTCTTATTCACGTATCCTTTTATGCTATCCAGAAATTCAGTATCATTTCTGATCAACAATATGTCATCCACATATAATATCAGAAATGCTATAGAGCTCCCACTCACTTTCTTGTAAATAAAGGCTTCTCCAAAAGTCTGTATAAAACTATATGCTTTGATCAACTCATCAAAGTGTATATTCCAACTCCGAGATGCTTGCACCAATCCATATATGGATCACTGGAGCTTACACACTTTGTTAGCAATTTAGGATTGACAAAACCTTCTGGTTGCATCATATACAACTCTTCTTTAATAAATCCATTAAGGAATGTAGTTTTGATATCCATTTGCCGGATTTCGTAAAATGCGGCAACTGCTAACATGATTCGGACAGACTTTAAAGCATCGATACGAGTGAGAAAATTTCATCGTAGTCAACACCTTGAACTTGTTGAAAACCTTTTTGCGACAATTCGAGCTTTGTAGATAGTAACACTACTATCAGCGTCCGTCTTCCTCTTGAAGATCCATTTATTCTGAATGGCTCACCGATCACCGGGCAAGTCAATAAAAGTCTATACTTTGTTCTCATACATGGATCCCATCTCATATTTCATGGCCTTAAGCCATTTCGCCGAATCTGGGCTCATCATCGCTTCCTCATAGTTCGTAGGTTCGTCATGGTTCAGTAACATGACTTCAGAACAGGATTACCGTACCACTCTGGTGCGGAACGTACTTTGGTTGACCTACGAGGTTTGGTAGTAACTTGACCTGAAGTTTCAGGATCATCATTATTAACTTCCTCACTAATTGGTGTAGGCATCACTAGAACAGATTTCTCTGATGAACTACTTTCCAATTCGGGAGAAGGTACAATTACCTCATCAAGTTCCACTTTCCTCCCACTCACTTATTTCAAGAGAAACTCCTTCTCTAGAAAGGATCCACTCTTAGAAACAAAGATCTTTCCTCCGGATCTGTGATAGAAGGTGTACCCAACATTTTCTTTTGGGTATCCTATGAAGACGCACTTCTCTGATTTGGGTTTGAGCTTATCAGGCTGAAACTTTTTCAGATAAGCATCGCAACCCCAAACTTTAAGAAACGACAGCTCAGGTTTCTTGCTAAACTACAGTTCACACGGTGTCATCACAACGGTGCCCTATTTAAGGTGAATGCAGCTGTCTCTAATGCCGAACCCCAAAACGATAGTGGTAAATCGGTAAGAGACATCATAGATCGCACCATATCTAATAAAGTACAGTTATGACATTCGGACACACCATTACGCTGTGGTGTTCCAGGTGGCATGAGTTGCGAAAATACTCGACATTGTTTCAACCGAAGGCCAAACTCGTAAATCAAATATTTCATCTCCGCAATCAGATCGTAGAAACTTTATTTTCTTGTTATGATGATTATCCAGTTCACTCTGAAATTCTTTGAACTTGTCAAATGTTTCAGCCTTTTGTTTCATTAAGTAGATATACTCATATTTGCTCAAATCATCTGTGAAGGTCAGAAAATAACGATACCCGCCACGAGCCTCAACACTCATCAGATCGCATACATCAGTATGTATTATTTCCAGTAAGTGAGTGGTTCGCTCCATTGTTCCAAAGAAACGGAGTCTTAGTCATCTTGCCCATGAGGTATGGTTCGCAAGCATCAACTGATTCATAATCAAGTGATTCCAAAAGTCCATCTGCATGGAGTTTCTTCATGCGCTTTACACCAATATGACCAAAACGGCAGTGCCACTAGTATGTTGCACTATCATTATCAACTTTGCATCTTTTGGAATTAATATTATGACTATGTGTATTACTACGATCGAGATTCAATAAACCATTCACCTTGGGTGTATGACCAGAGAAGGTTTTATTCATGTAAACAGAATAATAATTATTCCTTGACTTCAATGAATAACCGTATTGCAATAAACATGTTCCAATCATATTATTCTCAACGCAAACACCAAATAACATTTATTTTAGGTTCACCACTAATCCCGAAGGTAAAGGCAGTGTGCGATGGTGACCTTATCAACCTTGGAATTACTTCCAACACACATCGTCACCTCACCCTCAACTAGTCTCTTTTCATTTTGTAACTCATGTTTCAAGTTACTAATCATAGCAACTGAACCAGTATCAAATACCATGGGCTTACTATGAACACTAGTAAAGTACACATCAATAACATGTATATCAAATATACCTTTCACTTTGCCATCCTTCTTAACCGCCAAGTATTTGGGGTAGTTCCGCTTCTAGTGACCATTCCCTTTGTAGTAGAAGCACTCTGTTTCAGGCTTAGGTCTAGCTTTGGGTTTCTTCACGGGAGTGGCAACTTGCTTGCCATTCTTTCTTGAAGTTCCCTTTCTTTTCCTTGAAACTAGTGGTCTTGTTAACCATCAACACTTGATGCTCTTTCTTGATTTCTATCTTTGCCGATTTTAGCATCGCGAAGAGCTCGGGAATCGTTTTCGACATCCCTTGCATATTATAGTTCATCACGAAGTTCCAGTAACTTGGTGATAGTGACGAGAGAAATCTATCAATCACTATCTTATCTGGAAGATTAACTCCCACTTGATTCAAGTGATTGTAGTACTCAGACATTTTGAGTACATGCTCACTAGTTGATCTATTCTCCTCCATCTTGTAGGAAAACTACTTGTCAGAGGTCTCATACCTCTCTACTCGGGCATGAGTCTGAAATACCAATTTCAGCTCTTGGAACATCTTATATGCTATGTGGCATTCAAAACATTTTTGAAGTCCCGGTTCTAAGCCGTAAATTATGGCGCACTAAACTATCAAGTAGTCATCATGCGGAGCTTGCCAAACATTCATAACGTCTCCATCTGCTCCTGCAATAGGTCCATCACCTAGTGGTGCATCATGGACATAATTCTTCTATGCACAATGAGGATAATCCTCAGATCATGGACCCAGTCTGCATCTTTGTTACTATCATCTTTCAACTTATTTTTCTCTAGGAACATATCAAAAATAAAACATGAGAGCTATACGCGAGCTATTGATCTACAACATAGATATGCAAAAACTATCAGGTACTAAGTTCATGATAAATTAAAGTTCAATTAATCATATTACTTAATAACTCCCACTTAGATAGACATCCCTCAAATCATCTAAGTGATCACGTGATCCATATCAACTAAACCATGTCCGACCATCACGTGAGATGGAGTAGTTTTCAATAGTGAACATCACTATGTTGATCATATCTACTATATGATTCATGCTCGACCTTTCGATCTCAGTGTTCTGAGGCCATATCTGCATATGCTCTCGTCAAGTTTAACCCCGTGTATTCTGTGTTTGCAAAACTGGCTTGCACGCGTTGTATGTGAACGTAGAGCTTACCACACCCGATCAGCACGTGGTGTCTCGGCACAACAAACTGTAGCGTCGGTGCATACTCAGGGAGAACACTTATACCTTGAAATTTAGTGAGAGATCATCTTGTAATGCTACCTGTCGGTGTCAAAACCGGCGGATCTTGGGTAGGGGGTCCCGAACTGTGCGTCTAAGGCGGATGGTAACATGAGGCAGGGGACACGATGTTTTACCCAGGTTCGGGCCCTCTTGATGGAGGTAAAACCCTACGTCCTACTCGATTTATTCTTGATGATATGAGTATTACAAGAGTTGATCTACCACGAGATTGGAGAGGCTAAACCCTAGAAGCTAGCCTATGGTATGATTGTATGTTGTCCTACGGACTAAAACCCTCTGGTTTATATAGACACCGGGAAGGGCTAGGGTTACACAAGGTCAGTTACAAAGGAGGAGATATACATATCCGTACTGCCTAGCTTGCCTTCCAGGCCAAGGAGAGTCCCATCCGGACACAGGACGAAGTCTTCAATCTTGTATCTTCATGGTCCAATAGTCCGGCTGTCCGGAGACCCCCTAATCCAGGACTCCCTCAGTAGACCCTGAACCAGGCTTCAATGACGATGAGTCCGGCGCGCAGTATTGTCTTCGGCATTGCAAGGCGGGTTCCTCCTCCGAATACACCACGGAAGAATTTGAATACAAGGATAGTGTCTGACCCTGCAAAATAAGTTCCACATACCACCATAGAGATAATAATATTTCCACAAATCTAATCTGCTGACTTGTTTTGGCAACATGACATTAAGCCATGGCCTGGTGATTATTCGAACCGTTTCCTTTAACTAGCCCCGCACATAATGCGAGGTAGTTTTTTGACACGTCTTGTCAAAGCAGAGATTGTGTCCCCCTTATTATGGGATTCTCATCAATACGGGCGTGGGCAACCCAACCGCTCCATCGATTACAGTGCTTGGGGGATAAGCGAGTTTACCAGGCTAGTGGGGACCATAGTTTCGTTCGCCCATATAAAGGGACAAGGATTCACCTTTTCATCCACGCCTTCTTCCTCCTTTGCTCATCCATTTTTGCACACTCGAGCTCCAGCGCCCAAGTCCGCATTTCCCACCTCAACTTTCTCCAACCATGTCCGGAGCGGGAGGCAGGTGGATGGTCTCCTCCGTCACGGAGGGACACATCAAGAAGCTGAGGAGAGCCGGATACCTGCCCGATGACATCGCGCACCGGCTCCCAGATGAGGGGCAGCTCATCCCCACCCCCAGGCCCCACGAGAGGGTAGTGTTCCTTACCCATTTCCTCCGCGGACTGGGATTCCCTTTCCACCCATTCGTCCGGGGGCTCATGTTCTACTACGGCCTGGATTTCCACGATCTGGCCCCGAACTTCATCCTCAACATCTCGGCGTTTATCGTCGTGTGCGAGGCCTTCCTCCGCATCAAGCCCCACTTCGGCTTATGGCTGAAGACCTTCAATGTCAAGCCGAAGGTAGTGAGCGGTCGCCAGGCGGAGTGCGGAGGCGCCATGGTGGGCAAGATGCCCAACGTCACATGGCTCGAGGGCTCCTTCATGGAGACCATAAAGGGGTGGCAATCGGGGTGGTTCTACATCACCGAGCCGCGTGACCCTGCATGGGCAGCGGCCCCCCAGTTCCGATCTGGCATCCCCACACGGCTCACCTCTTGGCAAGAGAAGGGCCTGTCCTGGGGTAGTTCGGGAGAGCTGACCGGACTCCAAACATGTATCCAAAACATGGTGAGCAAGAAGCTCAAACTTGTCAACGTAGTCCAGGTCATGCTCATCCGCCGGATCCTCCCGTGTCAACAACGGGCTTTCAACTTGTGGGAGTTCGACCTGGCCCAACACCAAACTCTGAACAGGCTCTTCGACACAACACATGAGGATGCCTGGAAGGTGCTATTCAAGGGTGCCGAGGTTCCCCCTCCCACTACTGAGGATCGCGGATTCTGCGCAAAGCGCCAAGCCAGCGCGGTAAGCTGTTTTACCTTTTACAGGATACTTGTTTTTCATAGTTTGACTCTATGCGGGATCTAAGCTCCCGTACCTTTGACAGGACTGGCAGGAGACGGCCGGACAGATCGACTGTCCGTCTCCTTTGCCTGATGGCCCAGCAGACGCTCTCCTGACGGAGATGCTGACACCGGCTCCTTACAAGGTGCCGGAGAAGACCAAGAAGGCCAAGGGAACCCGAAAGAGTTCCGGGCGCAAGGTGATATCGGACTCATTGTCTGAGGACTCCTCGGCGCACTCCTCCCACGAAGACGAGGAGGAAGATGAAGACGCTCCCCCTCTAGTTGGGGGAGACAAGAAAAGGAAGGCCGCCCCAACTGGGGGGGCCGAAGGGTCCAAGAAGGGAAAGACTCTCCTTCCGGACAGTTCCACCACCGCCACCGAAGGCGAAGACGAGTAGCTGCCCAGGGCCAAGCCCCTGGCGAAGTTGTAAGTATTCGGATACCAGAGTAACTCATAGCATTCCTTTGTCGCACTGCTTCTCCCTACGCCGAATCGTGATTATGCAGACCGTCCCGAGCCCGTATCGACGTATCCTCGTCGGACGGCTCCCTAGACTCGTCGGATATGGATAGCGATCCACTTCCGACCGCCACCTCCCCTTGCCCTATGGACAACGCCGAGGTGTTGTCTCAAGAGGCACCGGGTCGAGGGGAGACAGTCCCGGAGGCGCCTCAAGGCAACCTTCCGGACTCTAGGAGCAGAGGGAACAAGGCCCCGGAGGGCTCTGAGTTCGGCCCTCAGCCGAACATCGCGTCGGAACCTCCAGTGGTTCCGGACTCGGGCAGGCGGCCTCCTTTCAAGAGGGGCAAGACGCCTCTGCCGGTGACCTCTCTCCATCCAGAGGCACCGGACAATCTGCTGGGAGCGCTTTGCAGCGCTTCCATCGACGAGGAGCACTGCACTATTATGAGTGCGGTGGTCCAGAAGGTTCAGTCCGCCAAGAGCGGACTGCCTGAAGCCTGTGCCAGCCTTCTAATAGGCTTTGAGGTAAGTTTTTGAAATATGGGAAAAATATTACCGCCTAGACAGTAGCCCCTGATGCTCTGTTCAGTGTTCACAAAGAAAATCCGAACAGAGGATCAAACAATATCGTAGGAGTCTAATATAAGTATGTCTATATGCGTATGCATGCTTCGCTGCTGGCCTCTGCCGCACTGACTGCGGAGGTCGCCGCACTGAAGCAGGACCTTAAAGGGTCCAAGGACGAGCTCGGCCTTGCCAAGAGGCAGCTCGAGGAGAACAAAGGTAAGTAGTACCTAGTCTATGGATATGGATAAAAAGAATGCGACTGCAAAATGACAGGATCATCGTAAATTTGCCAGGGGCCACGACCGAGGTGGTGACCCTAAAGCAAGCGCTATCCGAGGCCGAAAACAAAGTTGCTAAGGAGCGCACCGAGCGGAAAAGGCATGAGGCACGGGTGGGCGAGGTGCAGCAAGAGCTCCATGCTCTCGTGACGAAGCACGAGGCGCTGGAGCTTGACTTGAAGATGCGAGAGTCTGAGCTTCCCGCGGCCCTCAAGAGCGCAAAGAGTGCCAAGGCCGAAGCCCAAAAGGCCCTCCAGGAGATTGATGCGATGAAGAAGATAGCGGCGGGTAAGGCATTCTATATGCAAAGCAAGCATGTGAAAGTAAATTACCTATTACTTACCCGAATCTGGGGCTCTCCAGGAGCATTCGTAGATTTGCCCCGCAGTGTGTCAGATGCCGCACATTTTTACCAGGCCGAGGAGGGAAGCTCAACGGAGAAGTTGTTCTAGGCCCAATATACTGGGACCGAACACCCGGTGCCTATGAGCGACCAGCTAAAGCAGCTGTTCAAGCTACACAAGGCGGCCGAACAGGCCATGAAGGGCTTTATAGTCCGGCTATGGCCTGGCGATGCCCTCCCAAACAGCTACTTCGGCCTGGTGAGGCGGCTTGTGGGTGCCTGCCCACTGCTTGAAGTCGTCAAGCGGTCCGTCTGCATCGAAGGTGCACGCCGGGTTTTCGCCCATGTGAAGGTGCAATGGGCCAAGCTAGACGCCGTGAAGCTGATCAAGGAAGGGCCGCCGGAGGGCAAGGAGCATCGCCACCCTGAGATGTACTATGAGGGTGTCCTGAAGGGTGCTCGTCTTGTAGCGGACGAGTGTATGAAAGATATAATATTCGAGTGAACTCGCTTGTGTAATCCTGTAGTTATGAAAACGTGTTCATATGCGCTATGCAACACTTGTTTGAATTTAAAATATTACCTTATGTTTGGCTGTTTATCAAATCTGAGAGATGGCTAGTTGTCGGCTTCTGCCCCCATGCCATGAGTGCTGGGGTATTCGGGATATACCTTAGCACTCTTGTTCCCATTTTTGGGTCCTTCGAGGGAGGTGCTCAGCACAACGAACAAGGCAATCGGACTATAATGCGTTATCACTCTCACTTAGCCATAGAATTCTATAATTTTAAATTTCGGCGAAGCCCCTAGTATTCGGAAGGCCGAATCTGGGGCGCGATACACGCCTTAAGCCGGACAGGGCCGACTCCTCGCTCTAAGCGGCATAAGTCTTTAAGGACTCGAAAACCTCTTGAACAGCAACCAGTCTCTCGCCTTATCATGACAGTCAGTTTTAGCTTTCTCTACTGAGGTGCTTACCCCAGCAGAATCGAGGCACAATCGCAGTAGTTTTCCTAGTGCTACCTTAGCCGATATAGCGGAAGGTAAGGTACCAAAACATGGGAGCCGGGTAAACCCAACTATTGACCCAAGACATGATTCGGAGCTGATGCATATAATGCTATAAGTTCGGGGAGCCGCACTATCGAAAGTGTTCGGACTTCTCACGCCGTATTGTGGGGTATACTTAAGCCCCTAGCGTATTGGCCGTACCAGAGTGTACGGGTGTTGGATGTCACGAATGAACATATATATATATATATATATATATATATATATAAGAAGAATGCAATAAAAGCCTTAATGCTATGCATTGTTTATTAAAAAAATGTGCGTTAGAGCAGAATGATACAGGTAGTGCGATAAGAAAAAAGTAGGACTATGTCCCCTCCAAGGGCAAGCTGAGGAATAATATTAAAGAAAGTATTTCACTCGTTATCGTAATCCACCTGGGAGTTCCGTGCTGTGATGTAGCTTTCTGCCTCCTTGGTTGCTGCATCATGTGTTCGGCAATCATGCTGCCGGACAGGGTTTCCAGAGATTAATGTCCTGAAAGAGAGAAAAATAACAAAGCGTGAAGCCCCTAGTGCGGTTTAAGCCACGTCTTGGGGCGTGCCATAGTCGTGCCCCCTCCCTACCTGTGCCCATGGTATTTTTAATGTGTAATTATGTACGCATGGCACGAGTTTCACCGTTTGGCTTGGGCCGGGGTGGGGGCCGCATTGCTATGCGAGCTCGGAACGTGCCAGGAGGTCCTGTTGCCGATTACTCCGGGCGCGCTTGAAGGTGTTCGGGTCATTAAACGCCGAACTAGTGGATTTCCTTAAGAGGCTGCTTTGCGCTTCTGCTGCGAGGGCCGTAGTGTGCTCCTCCGTTCGGAGAGAGCGCTCTGTGTTTCCACTAAGTGTAATGACCCCCTGAGGTCCTGGCATCTTGAGCTTGAGGTATGCATAATGCGGTACCGCATTGAATCTCGCAAATGCGGTTCGCCCGAGCAGTGCATGATAACCACTGCGGAACGGGAATATATCAAAGATTAACTCTTCGCTTCGGAAGTTATCCGGGGATCCGAAGACCACTTCTAGTGTTACTGAGCCTGTGCAATGGGCCTCTCCACCTGGTATGACGCCTTTAAAGGTCATTTTTGTGGGTTTGATCCTTGAGGGGTCTATACCCAATTTGCGCACTGTGTCCTGGTAAAGCAGGTTCAGGCTGCTGTCGCCATCCATAAGGACTCGAGTGAGGTGAAATCCGTCAATGATTGGGTCTAGGACCAGTGCGGCGAATCCGCCATGACGGATACTAGTGGGGTGGTCCCTGCGATCGAAGGTGATCGGACAGGAGGACCATGGGTTGAACTTTGGGGCGACTGGCTCCGATGCATATACGTCCCTGAGCGCATGCTTCCGCTCCCTCTTGGGGATGTGGGTTGCGTATATCATGTTCACCGTCCGCACTTGTGGGGGGAACCTCTTCTGTCCTCCGGTGTTCGGCTGCCGGGGCTCTTCCTCGTCATCGCTATGTGGCCCCTTATCTTTGTTTTCGGCAATTAACTTGCCGGCCTGCTTAAATACCAAACAATCCCTATTAGTGTGGTTGGCTGTCTTGTCGGGGGTGCCGTGTATTTGACACGAGCGATCGAGTATGCGGTCCAAACTGGATGGGCCCGGAGTCCTTCTTTTAAATGCCCTTTTCCGCTGACCGGGTTTAGAGCCTTTGAATCCGGCATTGACCACCGTATCCTCGGTATTGTCACTGTTAATGCGGCTCTTATGTTTGTTGTGACGTGACCTGCTACTGCCGTCCTTGGTATCCGAAGTACGATGGTTCTTTGATATGTTATTACTACGAGCCAGCCAGCTGTCTTCTCCCGCACAAAAGCGGGTCATGAGTGTTGTGAGGGCTGCCATAGATTTTGGCTTTTCCTGACCAAGGTGCCGGGCTAGCCACTCGTCGCGGATGTTGTGCTTGAAAGCTGCTAGAGCCTCTGCATCCGGACAGTCGACGATTAGATTTTTCTTTGTTAGGAACCGTGTCCAGAATTGCCTGGCCGATTCCTCTGGCTGCTGAATTATGTGGCTCAAGTCATCGTCATCTGGTGGTCGCACATAAGTGCCCTGAAAGTTGTCGAGGAATGCGGCTTCCAGATCCTCCCAACAACCAATGGACTCTGCTGGCAAGCTATTGAGCCAATGCCGAGCTGGTCCTTTGAGTTTGAGTGGGAGGTATTTAATGGCGTGTAGATCATCACCGCGTGCCATGTGGATATGTAGGAGGAAATCCTCGATCCATACCGCAGTATCTGTTGTGCCGTCATATGATTCTATGTTTACGGGTTTGAAACCCTCTGGGATTTGATGATCCATTACTTCATCTTTGAAGCATAAGGGGTGTGCGGCACCTCTGTACTGGGCTATATTGCGACACAACTCCAATGAGTCTTGCCCGCTGTGTTCGGCCCGGCCGGATTTACTTTTACTATATCCGGCATGACGTTTATCTTCTCGCATAGAGGCGCGTCCTCATGATCCGTAGATCGATCTTGCATGTTTTGCTTTGTCCTCCAATACGTCTCGCAGGTCTGGCGTATTTCCCCATGCATTTTTATTTGAATGGCGTCGGGGTGCAGGCTGAGCTTTTGGCCGGAATGCCTCTCTATCGCGGCCACGAGGTGGCCGATCAGCCGCCTCATATGCTTCTTCCTCCAGTCGGGGTAGCAACTTGCATTTTGGGTAACTCTTGGAGGGGCGTTCGAGTTTATATTCCTCGGCCACGAGGACTTCAGTCCATCTGTCAGCTAGCAGATCTTGATCAGCTTGAAGTTGCTGCTGCTTTTTCTTAAGGCTATTTGCCGTGGCTATAAGCCGGTGCTTGAAGCGCTCTTGTTCGACGGGATCCTCTGGCATGACGAATTCGTCATCGCCGAGGCTTGCCTCGTCTTCGGAGGGGGGCATGTAATTATCATCCTCCGCCTCTCCATCTGCCGCTCTCTCTAGAGGGCTGGCCTCTCCATCCTCAGTCCTAGATCGTGCTGGAGAGGATTGTTGCCATCTTCGGCACTATCCGGAGTGTTATTATCTCCTGTGCCGGTATCCCTACTTTTGCTTTGGCGGGACTTAGAGCGGCGCCGCTGACGTCGGCGCTTGGGTTGCTTCTTGGAGGGGTCATCCTCCGCTGTCTCGTCACCATTGCCTTCTTTGGGTGTGTCCACCATGTATATATCGTATGATGACGTGGCTGTCCAGTGCCCTATGGGCAGTGGTTCCTCTTCGTCTCCCGCGTCGTCGTACATACCATCGATGTCTTTGGAGTCGAAGTCGAGCATGTCGGTTAAGTCATCGACAGTGGCTACTAAGTGGGTGGTGGGTGGGTAGCGAATTTCTTCGTCATCCGCATCCCAATCCTGCCGGACATAGTTCGGCCAGGATCCTCTTGACAAGGAGAGAGACCTTAATGAGTTCGGTATGTCGCCAAAGGGCGAGTGCTGAAAAATATCCGCGGAGGTAAACTCCATGATCGGCGCCCAATCGGATTCGCTAGGAACGGGCACAGGCGGTTCGGACTCCGTGGCCGGAGAAGGATCCGGCAGTCTGACAACACGGCTCTCGTGTAGGGTAAGGTCGATGTTCGGCTCGATCGCCGCTGAGGGTAAGGCCTCCATGGCGGGGTCCATCCACCCGTCCATGGGCGGCGCAACTGGCTCCGAATTGAGGGTCGGAGCGGCTGTCGGTGCGATCTCCTGAACACTATCTAATGGTAGAGGTAAATCGTACTCATCGTGACCGCGTGACGCACAAGGCAGAGGCTCGAATCCGTCGAAGATCAAGTCTCCGCGGATATCGGTCGTGTAGTTTAAGCTTCCAAACCTGACCTGGTGGCCAGGGGCGTAACTTTCGATCTGCTCCAGATGGCCAAGCGAGTTGGCCCACAGTGCGAAGCCGCCGAACACAAAGATCTGTCCGTGGAGAAAAGTCTCACCCTGGACTGCATCACTATCGATGATCGTAGGAGCCATCAAGCCTAACAGCGACGACACAGAGGAACTCTCAATGAGAGCACCAATGTCGGTGTCAAAACCGGTGGATCTCGGGTAGGGGGTCCCGAACTGTGCGTCTAAGGCTGATGGTAATAGGAGGCAGGGGACACGATATTTTACCCTGGTTCGGGCCCTCTTGATGGAGGTAAAACCCTACGTCCTTCTCGATTTATTCTTGATGATATGAGTATTACAAGAGTTGATCTACCACAAGATCGGAGAGGCTAAACCCTAGAAGCTAGCCTATGGTATGATTGTATGTTGTCCTACGGACTAAAACCCTCTGGTTTTTATATAGACACCGGGAAGGGCTAGGGTTACACAAGGTCAGTTACAAAGGAGGAGATATACATATCCGTACTGCCTAGCTTGCCTTCCAGGCCAAGGAGAGTCCCATCCGGACACAGGACGAAGTCTTCAATCTTGTATCTTCATGGTCCAATAGTCCGGCTGTCGGGAGACCCCCTAATCCAGGACTCCCTCAGTAGACCCTGAACCAGGCTTCAATGACGATGAGTCCGGCACGCAGAATTGTCTTCGGCATTGCAAGGCGGGTTCCTCCTCCGGCGCGCAGTATTGACTTGTTAACCATCAACACTTGATGCTCTTTCTTGATTTCTATCTTTGCCGATTTTAGCATCGCGAAGAGCTCGGGAATCGTTTTCGACATCCCTTGCATATTATAGTTCATCACGAAGTTCCAGTAACTTGGTGATAGTGACGAGAGAAATCTATCAATCACTATCTTATCTGGAAGATTAACTCCCACTTGATTCAAGTGATTGTAGTACTCAGACATTTTGAGTACATGCTCACTAGTTGATCTATTCTCCTCCATCTTGTAGGAAAACTACTTGTCAGAGGTCTCATACCTCTCTACTCGGGCATGAGTCTGAAATACCAATTTCAGCTCTTGGAACATCTTATATGCTATGTGGCATTCAAAACATTTTTGAAGTCCCGGTTCTAAGCCGTAAATTATGGCGCACTAAACTATCAAGTAGTCATCATGCGGAGCTTGCCAAACATTCATAACGTCTCCATCTGCTCCTGCAATAGGTCCATCACCTAGTGGTGCATCATGGACATAATTCTTCTATGCAGCAATGAGGATAATCCTCAGATCATGGACCCAGTCTGCATCTTTGTTACTATCATCTTTCAACTTATTTTTCTCTAGGAACATATCAAAAATAAAACATGAGAGCTATACGCGAGCTATTGATCTACAACATAGATATGCAAAAACTATCAGGTACTAAGTTCATGATAAATTAAAGTTCAATTAATCATATTACTTAATAACTCCCACTTAGATAGACATCCCTCAAATCATCTAAGTGATCACGTGATCCATATCAACTAAACCATGTCCGACCATCACATGAGATGGAGTAGTTTTCAATAGTGAACATCACTATGTTAATCATATCTACTATATGATTCATGCTCGACCTTTTGGTCTCAGTGTTCCGAGGCCATATCTGCATATGCTCTCTTCAAGTTTAACCCCGAGTATTCTGTGTCTGCAAAACTGGCTTGCACGCGTTGTATGTGAACGTAGAGCTTACCACACCCGATCAGCACGTGGTGTCTCGACACAACGAACTGTAGCGTCGGTGCATACTCAGGGAGAACACTTATACCTTGAAATTTAGTGAGAGATCATCTTTTAATGCTACCTGTCGGTGTCAAAACCGGCGGATCTTGGGTAGGGGGTCCCGAACTGTGCGTCTAAGGCGGATGGTAACATGAGGCAGGGGACACGATGTTTTACCCAGGTTCGGGCCCTCTTGATGGAGGTAAAACCCTATGTCCTACTTGATTTATTCTTGATGATATGAGTATTACAAGAGTTGATCTACCATGAGATTGGAGAGGCTAAACCCTAGAAGCTAGCCTATGGTATGATTGTATGTTGTCCTATGGACTAAAACCCTCTGGTTTATATAGACACCGGGAAGGGCTAGGGTTACACAAGGTCGGTTACAAAGGAGGAGATATACATATCCGTACTGCCTAGCTTGCCTTCCACGCCAAGGAGAGTCCCATCCGGACACAGGACGAAGTCTTCAATCTTGTATCTTCATGGTCCAACAGTCCGACCAAAGGATATAGTCCGGCTGTCCGGAGACCCCCTAATCCAGGACTCCCTCACTACCGCCATACTAAGCAAAGTAATATGCATAAAGGATAAACATCAGAAGCAATCAATATAACTGATATGATATGGCCATCATCATCTTGTGCCTTTGATTTTCATCTCCAAAGCACCGTCATGATAACCATCGTCACCATCTTGGCACCTTGATCTCCATCGTAGCATCGTTGTCGTCTCACCAACTATTGCTTCCACGACTATCACTATCACTTAGTGATAAAGTAAAGCAATTACATGGCGATTGCAATTCATACAATAAAGCGACAACCATATGGCTCATGCCAGTTGCCGATAACCGTGTTACAAAACATGATCATCTCATACAACAATTTACATAATCACGTCTTGACCATATCACATCACAACATGCCCTGCAAAAACAAGTTAGACATCCTCTACTTTGTTGTTGCAAGATTTACGTGGCTGCTACGGGCTTTAGCAAGAACCTATCTTACCTACACATCAAAACCACAACGTGGTATAATGATTGCTTTTTTATCTTCCGAAAGAACCTTGTTCATTGAATCCGATTCAACTAAAGTTGGAGAAACAGACACCCGCCAGCCACATGTGTGCAAAGCACGTCGGTAGAACTAGTCTAATGAACGCGGTCATGTAATGTTGGTCTGGGCCGCTTCATCCAACAATACAGCCGAATCAAGAAAAAACTAGTGACGGCAAGAAAAATGTATATACCCATGCCCACAACTCCTTTGTGTTCTACTCATGCATATAACATCTACGCATAGACCTGGCTCGGATGCCACTGTTGGGGAATGAAGTATTTCGAAAAAATCCTACGATCACGCAAGATCTATCTAGGAGATGCATAGCAATGAGAGGGGAGAGCGTGTCTACGTACCCTCGTAGAAAAAAAGCGGAAACATTGAGTAGCGTCGTTGATGTAGTCAAATGTCCTCCCGATCCAACCGATCAAGTACCAAACGCACATCACCTCCGCGATCTGCACACGTTCAGCTCGGTGACTGATATGTCTCCAACATATCTACTTTTCCAAACACTTTTGCCCTTGTTTTGGACTCTAACTTGCATGATTTGAATGGAACTAACCCGGACTGACGCTGTTTTCAGTAGAATTACCATGGTGTTATTTATGTGCAGGAGCAAACGTTCTCAGAATGACCTGAAACTTCACGGAGCCACTTTTCAGAAAATAAGAAAAATACATGCAAAAGATGAAGGCCAGGGGGGGCACCACCTCTCCAAGAGGGTGGGGGCACGCTCCCTACCTCGTGGGCCCCCTGTTGCCTCCCCGACTCCAACTCCAACTCCATATATTGTGTTCCCGGGAGAAAACAATCAGGAGAAGAAATCATCGCGTTTTACGATACGGAGCCACCGCCAAGCCCTAAAACCTCTCGGGAGGGCTGATCTGGAGTCCGTTCGGGGCTCCGGAGAGGGGAATCCATCACCATCGTCATCATCAACCATCCCCCATCACCAATTTCATGATGCTCACCGCCGTGTGTGAGTAATTCCATCGTAGGCTTGCTGGACGGTGATGGGTTGGATGGGATCTATCATGTAATCGTGTTATTTTTGTTAGGGTTTGATCCCTAGTATCCACTATGTTCTGAGATTGATGTTGCTATGACTTTTCTATGCTTAATGCTTGTCACTAGGGCCCGAGTGCCATGATTTCAGATCTGAACCTATTATGTTTTCATCAATATATGAGTGTTCTTGATCCTATCTTGCAAGTCTATAGTCTCCTATTATGTGTTATGATCCATTAACCCCGAAGTGACAATAATCGGGATACTTACCGGTGATGACTGTAGTTTGAGGAGTTCATGTATTCACTATGTGTTAATGCTGTGTTCCGGTTCTCTATTAAAAGGAGGCCTTAATATCCCTTAGTTTCCGTCAGGACCCCTCTGCCACAGGAGGGTAGGAAAAAAGATGTCATGCAAGTTCTTTTCCATAAGCACGTATGACTATGTTCGGAATACATGCCTACATTATATCAATGAACTTTAGCTAGTTCCGTGTCACCCTAGGTTATGACTATTACATGATGAACCGCATCCGACATAATTCTCCATCACCGATCCATTGCCTACGACCTTTCCATATATTGTTCTTCGCTTATTTACTTTCCCGTTGCAACTGCTATCATCACTACAAAATACCAAAAACATTACTTTTGCTATCATTACCTTTTGCTACCATTACCACTACTATCATATTACTTTGCTACTAAACACTTTGCGGCAGATATTAAGTTTCCAGTTGTGGTTGAATTGACAACTCAGCTGCTAATACTTGAGAATACTCTTTGGCTCCCCTTGTGTTGAATCAATAAATTTGGGTTGAATACTCTACCCTCGAAAACTATTGCGATCCCCTATACTTGTGGGTTATCAGTGACATGCCTCGAACTCTAGATCCTGCTGAGGCCGAGGGAGAGTTTCATCAGCACGACGGTGTATAAATGGTGATGATGAAGTTACCGACGCACGGCTTTGCCTAAGCACTATGACAATAGGACCGAGGTGGAAATCTATGGAGGGGGGCACCGCACATGGCTAAGAAATCAACTTGTGTGTCTATGGGGTGCCCCCCTCTCCCATATATAAAGGATGGGAGGAGGAGGAGGGCCGTCCTCAAGGGGCGCGCCCCAAGGGGGGATTCCTACTCCTATTCCAAGTAGGAGAAGAAGGAAGGAGAGGGAGAGGGAGAAGGAAAGAGGGGGGTGCCGCCCCCTCCTAGTCCAATTCGGACCAGCCCATGGGAGGCGCTGCCTCCCCTTGTGGCCCTTCTCTCCTTTCCTCTAAAGCCCAATAAGCACAATACTTCCCCTGGTGAATTCCCGTAACTCCCCGGTTCTTCGAAAAATACCCGAATCACTCATAACCTTTCCGATATCCGAATATAGCCTTCCAATATATGAATCTTCATTCCTCGACCGTTTCGAGACTCCTCGTCATGTCCGTGATCACATCCGGGACTCTGAACAACCTTTGGTACATCAAATCACATAACTCACAATGCATATCATCATCGAACGTTAAGCGTGCGGACCCTGCGGGTTCGAGAACTATGTAGACATGACCGAGATTCATCTCCGGTCAATAACCAATAGTGGAACCTGGATGCTCATATTGGTTCTTACATGTTCTACGAAGATCTTTATCAGTCAAAGCGCATAACATAATACATTGTTCCCTTTGTCACCAGTATGTTACTTTCCCGTGATTCAATCGTCGGTATCATCATACCTAGTTCAATCTCGTTACCGACAAGGCTCTTTGCTCGTTCTGTAATGCATCATCCCATGACTAACTCATTAGTCACATTGGTCGCAAGGCTCATAGTGATGTGCATTACCGAGAGGGCCCAGAGATACCTCTCCGACAATCGGAGTGACAAATCCTAATCTTGATCTATGCCAACTCAACAAACACCATCGGAGACACCTATAGAGCATCTTTATAATCACCAGTTGCCTTTGTGACGTTTGATAGCACAATAAGTGTTCCTTCGGTATACGGGAGTTGCATAATCTCATAGCAACATGTATACATTATGGAGAAAGCAATAGCAATAAACTAAACGATCATAGTGCTAAGCTAACGGATGGGTCTTGTCCAGCACATCATTCTCTAATGATGTGATCCCGTTCATCAAATGACAACACATGTCTATGGTTAGGAAACATAACCATCTTTGTGTCAAAGTTATTGGCCATGGGCAGCCTCATCCTCTCCCCATGACGTTTCAAGACATCGGGGCCGACTGCGCCCCTCACGCCTCAGAGACTGACCGCCGCCTTCTTATGGCCGGCTGGTCCGAGCGGCCGGCTGCAAGAGGGGCCGGCTCCTTCTCAGCCCAACCCGACCGCTCGGTCTTGAACTCGGCCAAGAGATGGACTTCGTTGTCCTCCGCCTGCTTTAGGGTCGTCTTGTGAAGCGCCGCCTTGTCCGCCGGCTGCTTGGCCAGGCGGTCGCGCTCCTGGGCCGCCCTATTGCATTCATCCTCCTTGGCACGCAGAGTGGTGTTGGCTTCGCCTAGTTGCTGCTGCAAGGCGGCGTTGGTCTCTGAAAAAGCAGGAAAAGAAAAATATCAACAATCAAGAAAAGAAGAAGAGAGCAGTTGCCGGGAAGATTCGGCCCGACTGCTCAGCAGTCTGCCCGCATCTCAGGGACTACAGCCCGCGGGTGCGCTGACGCGCCCCGCGGAGAGAAGAAGATAGTACTTACTCTGGCTTTCCGCCAAGTTGGTTGTCCAACTCTCGGACATGAGCATTGAAGTTGGCCGCGTGGATGTTGTGATAGTCCTGCAACAAGGCAATGAAAGGGAAGTCAGTCAGAAGCTAAGAACCCACTATGAAGTTCCAGGCCGCCTGCTCAGCAGCCGGCCAAGAACTCGAGGACTACACCCAGTGGGTGCGCTGGTGCGCCCCCACCCAAGACTACAGAAAGCAAAGCAGAAAGCAAATCACGTACTTGAACGGCGGCCCGCGTCTTCACGAACGCCTTCATGCATTGCGAGAGGGCGGCGGCTTCGGCCCTGAAGTTGGCCTGAACGTCCTACGCTGCCTGATCAAGGCGCTCGTCCCTCCTCCACACACCCACTACTCCGGCGCAGCGCTGGTGGCTTCGGCCTCGGGTGCCGACGAGCTGGCGCTCCCAATCTCCAGCGGCCTCGGCGCCGATGCCGCTTTCTCCATGCGGCGGCGCGCTGGAGTCCGCGCCGCAGGAGCTGACCCCACCACCACCTACGTGTCTGCAGTCAGCGGCACCTCAATCTCCGGCAAGACGGTGTCACCGCCATCCCTCCCCAGGACCGGCTGGTCATCACCGACTTCTCCTTCCGGCGCCGGGATCCCCAATGCTGGTGGTGTGGAACATAGGAGGATGATGAGTTGGGGGGTGGACGACCCGCGGCGTCCGCCGCCTGCTTCTTAGCTGCAGCATCGGCTTGGGATTTAGCCGCCGCGTCTATGTCCGCCTGCGTCGCCCTGGCGGTGGCCGCCTTGTCGGCCTCTGCCTAATTGGCGGCGACTTCCTTCTCCTCCCGCACCTCCCGGGTGTTCGTTCTCGTTCCTCCCGGAGGTCGGCGGCCGGGTCTATACGGCGGGTGTTGGAGGAGACCTCAGCCGTCCTGACTACGGAGGCTGAGGTCGACCGTTCAAGAGAGAGCGGAGCCCTGCTCAGAACAAAAATAAAAAAAGAAGAGGTTCAGAAAAAATCGGAAAATTAAAGAGTCAAAGAAGACAAAGAAAGTGCTAAGGACTTACGCCGACACCATTGGGGGCTGCTTGGGGGCCTTCTGGAACCTGGCCACCTTCGCGGCAGCCTCACGCCGCTTGGTCGTCGCGGCCGTGTCCTTGGCTGCGACGGCCGAGTGCCTGGGCATCTTTGGGAGGCTGCCGAAAAGCAGCGCGCCTCGGCATTTAGGCCCACCGCCAGGTGCAGGTGGAGCAGTAGAGTAACTCGACCCCGCCTTGTGGGAAGGCGGCAGACGGCGTGGTGCTTCCCCCTCCTCCTCCTCTTCCTCCTCCTCGTCCTCGTCCTCCTCCTCATCGTCGTCCGGCCAGTCCTCCATGTCGCCTCTTCCTCCGGAGCCGCCTGCTCCGCCGCCGCCGATGGCCTCGTCTTCCAGGGCAGCCGCCCCCAAGTCGGGGTCCGCCACGTTGCTGATGTCCTGGTCCGGCTGGTAGATGATGTCTTCATGCGGCTGGGAGGGGAGGATCTGCATCACAGGCGACCCAGTCAGTCGACAAACCAGAACCCGACAGAAAGAAGAAAGAAGAATCAGGAGCTTACCATAGGCGGGGGGTTGGCGCGGGAGTACGACCGCTTGTTGAAGCACCATCTCCCCTCGTCAAGCTTGATGTCCACAATCTCATTCACCAGGAGAGCCATCTCTATAGTCGGCATCTCCTTGGTGCACGTGCGGCACGGATCTCAGTGCCTGCTCATCTGGCTTATCATGTGAAGCCGGCGTTGGAGCGGCAGGACTCGGCGCACCACGAAGGCGACCAGCAAGTGGGACGCCTTAAGGCCCTCCGACTCCGTCATCACCTTGAGGCGGGCGATGGCGGCGGAGGCGTCTTCCGATAGGTGCTTCGGCTTGAAGCCCCAGTTGACATGAGGCTCGGCAGGCGGCCCTGCCGCATAGGGCGGCAGGTTGATGAAGTCATGCGCCGGGTCGACGTTCTTCATGTAGAAATACGACTTCTGCCACAGCTTCACCGATTGGATCAGCTTGATGGCTGGGAAGGCATTTCTAGAACCAAGACGCCGCACAGCGATGTATGCTCCGCACTGCGCCGCCTCCTCCCTGATGGCAGTACCGAGCTTGTTGTAGAAGAAAGCTCCCTAGAGCTCGATGGTGGGGAGGATGCCAAAGCACCCCTCATGCAGGGTGATGAAGGCCGACAACAGCACCATCGTTTTCGGTAGAAGTCTAAGAAGGCGTGGAAGAAGTCTAAGAAGGCATGGAATAAGTTACTCGCCGACAGGCCGAAGCCGCGGAGGAAGTGCGAGCGGAAGATGATGCGCTCACCTTCCTCCGGCGCCGGCGAGATTTCCTTGGCAGGCGGCACGCGCACCCTGACACAGTCCGCGCCGGGCAGGCGCCGTGTGTCGCGGAGGAAGATGAGGTGATCGTTGTGGACGTTGGAGCCGTCCCAGTCGCCGGAGTGTTCCATGGCGACTCGAGGACTGCGGTGAGCGCGCGGGCTCGCGGCGGAGGAGAAGAAAGGGGGTTGGCGAAGAAGAAGCTCGACGATGATGACGAGCCGCTGCAGCACTATAGCGAGCAAGGAGTGCGGCAGCGGTGGAGAAGAAGAAGGACTGAGGGGAGGGCGCGCATGCCTCTGCCCCTGCCCTCTCCCCCTACTTATAGCCCTCTGGTTACGAACCCGAGGGGCGGGGCGTGGGATCGTGGGATTTACTGCGCCCACGACCCCATGGCCCCGCGTTTACCGCACCGTAATGCCGCGTGGTAAAAACATGCGGGATCCCAACCTCCCACCTCAACAGCAGCGTATCCGAGCGCGTGCTGAGGCCCGGTAGTGGTAGGCCCGGCCTGCTCATTCGTCCCATCAAGCGTGGGCTGGCAGGCCGGCCCGACCAGCTAGCGCCGCGTGGCGCGCATGCGGCAGGCGGCTAGCCTAGGCACCTAGCCAGCGCGCCGCGTGCTTCCCGCGACGACTGTTCGAATTCCACCAGTCAGCCTGTCAGGTCCCGGGCAGCTCCTGACAGGCGGCACTCTAGAAGACAGACCGAGCAAGCAACCAAAACTGTACGGAGTAGGAAGCTGCCGGTGCACCTCCACCTTGTCAGCCATGGCGACCCGCCAGCTTCGGGGACTACTGTCGGAGTTATTGGCCATGGGTAGCCTCATCCGCTCCCCATGACGTTTCAAGACATCGGGCCCAACTGCGCCCCTCGAGCCTTAAAGACTGACTGCCGCCTTCTTGTGGCCGGCTGGTCTGAGCGGCCAGCTGCGAGAGGGGTCGGCTCCTAGGAGGCGCCCCCAGAGGGGCCGGCTTCTAGCAGGCGGCCCCAAACACCCTCAAAGTCTGAGTCACCATGAATGCGATGAGACGAGACGTGGCTATAGAGAAGCCTACCACCCTCGAATCCAAGGCGGGTCGTGGCACGGCGCGGCACTGTAGCCCCTCCGCCCATGAAATCACCCAAGATAGGAGGGACCCAGCTCCCATGACGGGCTGTCGGTACAGCCCGCAAGCGGCGAGTCCTACCAGCCCATGGAAAGCCAGAAGGCGGCAAGATCAGCTAGCCGGCTAAGGGGAGGTTGGCTTCCAGTAGGTGGCCCTCCCCTTCTTAAAGATTTTGTGCACCATCAGCCGGGAGAAATGGGGAGTGGCTACAGTGAACACCTCTTAGGCGGCGGGACTGTAGCCACGCCTCCCCCAACCAAGCAAGCGTCATTAGAAGCACAACTACAGTAATGAGCCGCCAGCAAGGTCCGCGAGTGGAGGGCGTGGCCTGTCGGCCAAGTATGTAATTTACTCATGTGCTTCACTTATATCCTATGAGTAAATGGTTGAATGAAGTGAATATCATATAATTGAAATTATATACGCTTCATATGCTTATCCCATGGGGAGTAATGACTTCACACATAATAAGTATAGGTGGTAAATTTATTGAAAGTTAGCAAACATAGTATTGGTCATTTGAACAATTCATGAAAGAATATTGAAGGAAGAGAGATATCACATATAAATATACTATCTTGGACATCTTTTGTAATTGTGACCACTCATTAAAATATGACATGCAAAAAAGTTGAGGTTGGACAAGGAAGACAACATAATGGGGTATGTTTTCTTATATCCGAATAGAAGTTATATTGCCTTGGATCCTCCAACATGTTGAGCTTGCCTTTACCTCTCTTGCTGGCCAAATTCTTTGCACCAAGTAGAGATACTACTTGTGCTTACAAACATCCCTTAAACCAGTTTTGACATGAGAGTCCACCATACATACCTATGGATTGAGTAAGATCCTTCAAGTAAGTTGTCATCGGTGCAAGCAATAAAAATTGCTCTCTAAATTTGTATAATCTATTAATGTGAAGAAAATAATCTTTATACGAACTTGTGATATGGAAGAAATAAAAGTGACGGACTGCATAATAAGGGTCTTTATCACAAGCGGCAATATAAAGTGACATTCTTTTGCATTAAGATTTTGTGCATCCAACCATAAAAGCGCATGACAACCTCTGCTTCCCTCTACGAAGGGCCTATCTTTTACTTTTACCTTCTACCCTTATACAAGAGTCATGGTGATCATCACCTTTCCTGTTTACACATTTTCCTTTGGCAAGCACTATGTGTTGGAGCGATCCGGATATGTATATCCACTCGGATGTAGGTTTTCATAAATTATTATTGTTGACATTACCCTTGAGGTAAAAGGTTGGGAGGCAAAACTTATTGGGGAACGCAGTATTTCAAAAAATTTCCTACGATCACGCAAGATCTATCTACGAGATGCATAGCAACGAGAGGGGAGAGTGTGTCTACGTACCCTCGTAGACCGAAAGAAAAAGCGTTGAGTAACGCATTTGATGTAGTCGAACGTCTTCGCGATCCAACCGATCAAGTACCGAACGCACGGTACGTCCGCGATCTGCACACGTTCAGCTCGGTGATGTCCCTCAAACTCTAGATCCAGTTGAGACCGAGGGAGACTTTTGTTAGCATGACGGCGTGTTGACGGTGATGATGAAGTTACCAACGCAGGGCCTCGCCTAAGCACTACGACAATATGACCGAGGTGGAAATCTATGGAGGGGGCACCGCACATGGCTAAGAAATCAACTTGTGTGTCTATGGGGTAGCCCCTCCCCTGTATATAAAGGAAGGGGGGGGGAAGAGGTCCGGCCTCAAGGGGCGCGCCCAAAGGGGGGATTCCTATTCCTAGTAGGAGTAGGTTTCCCCCTTTCCTAGTCCAAGTAGGAGAAGAAGGAAGGAGAGGGAGAGGGAGAAGGAAAGAGGGGGGCGCCACCCCCTCCTAGTCCAATTCGGATCAGCCCATGGGAGGCGTGATGCCTCCCCTTGTGGCCCTTCTCTCCTTTCCACTGAAGCCCAATAAGGCCCAATATTTCCCCCGGTGAATTCTCGTAACTCCCCGGTTCTCCGAAAAATACCCGAATCGCTCGGAACCTTTCCGATGTCCGAACATAGCATTCCAATATATTAATCTTCATGTCTCGACCATTTTGAGACACATCGACATGTCCGTGATCACATCCAGGACTCCGAACAACCTTCAATACATCAAATCACATAACTCACAATACATATCGTCATCGAACGTTAAGCGTGCGTACCCTACGGGTTCGAGAACTATGTAGACATGACCGAGACTCATCTCCGGTCAATAACCAAAAGCGGAACCTGGATGCTCATATTGGTTCCTACATATTCTGTGAAGATCTTTATCGGTCAAACCACATAACAAAATACATTGTTCCCCTTGTCATTGGTATGTTACTTGCCCGAGATTCGATCGTCGGTATCATCATACCTAGTTCAATCTCGTTACCAGAAAGTGTCTTTACTCGTTCCGTAATGCATCATCCCGTGACTAACTCATTAGTCACATTGCTTGCAATGCTCATAGTGATGTGCATTACCGAGAGGGCCTAGAGATACCTCTCCGACAATCGGAGTGACAAATCCTAATCTCGATCTATGCCAACTCAACAAACACCATCGAAGACACCTGTAGAGCATCTTTATAATCACCCAGTTACGTTGTGACGTTTGATAGCACACTAAGTGTTCCTCTGGTATTGGGGAGTTGCATAATCTCATAGTCATAGGAACATGTATAAGTTATGGAGAAAGCAGTAAACTAAACGGTCATAGTGCTAAGCTAACGGATGGGTCTTGTCCATCACATCATTCTCTTATGATGTGATCCCGTTCATCAAATGACAACACATGTCTATGGTCAGGAAACATAACCATCTTTGATTAACGAGCTAGTTAAGTAGAGGCATACTAGGGACACTTTGTTTGTCTATGTATTCACACATGTACTAAGTTCTCGGTTAATACAATTCAAGTATAAATAATAAAAAATTATCATTATATAAGAAAAAAAAATATATATATAACAACTTTATTATTGCCTCTAGGGCATATTTCCTTCAAAACTATAAGCCCCTATCTTTCTCTATGTCTGATTGAAACTTTGAACCCATAAATATCACGTGAGTGTTAGCAATTGTGAAATATTAAATGATAGTTGAGTATGTGGAATTTGCTAAATGAAAGCTCTTACATAGACCCTTCCTGGAAATAAGATGAATTGCAATTGTTTGATGACTAAGAACATGGTTTGTTAATTTTCAAGAAAGTTTACGATCTATACTTTGACATGTGAATAGCTCATTACTTGATCATGAGTAGTTTTAAGAAGATGAGCTACTGTTTATGATAAATAATAATGCTAGAAAAAGTGCTTGGAACTTTCATTGATCAATCTTGTGCACCTGATAGTATTCACACTTCATAAATTATTTCTTTTATCATTTACCTACTCGAGGACAAGCAGGAATTAAGCATGGGGGTGATGATACATCTCCGGTGTATCTATAATTTATGAAGTATTCATGCCATGTTCACAAAAATTCCATATGATTTTGGTATGATTTGATTAGAACTAACCCGGACTAACGCTGCTGTCAGCAGAACTACCGCGGCGTTGTTTTTGTGCAGAAATAAAAGTTCTTGGAATGAGCCGAAAATTAACGGAGATTTTTTCTAGAAAATATGAAAAATACGGGAAGAAAAAGATACGGAAAAGGAGTCCTGCTACCTCTTGAGCATGCGTTTGTTTCCATTAAAGAGGAAACGGTGATGCAACAAAGTAGCGGAAGTATTTCCCTCAATTTTGAGAACCAAGGTATCAATCCAGTAGGAGACAACACATAAGTCACCTAGTACCTACACAAACAATCAAGAACCTTGCAACCAACACAATAAAGGGGTTGTCAATCCCTTCACGGTCACTCGCAAAAGTGAGATCTAATAAAGATAGTAAAGTAAATATTTTTGGTATTTTTGTTGTATTGATTGGAAAGTAAAGATTGCAAAATAGTAAACGAGATGCGATGTAAATAAAAGAGATGCAATATAATAAGAAAGAGGCCCATGGGCCATAGGTTTCACTAGTGGCTTCTCTTAAGATAGCATGTATTACGGTGGGTGAACAAATTAGTACCGAGCAATTGATAGAAAAGCGCATAGTTATGAAGATATCTAAGGCAATGATCATGAATATAGGCATCACGTCTGTGTCAAGTAGACCGAAAAAATTCCGCATCTACTACTATTACTCCACACATCGACCACTATCCAGCATGCATCTAGAGTATTAAGCTCATAAGAATAGAGTAACACATTAAGCAAGATGACATGATGTAGAGGGATAAACTCAAACAATATGATATAAACCCCATCTTTTTATCCTCGATGGCAACAATACAATACGTGCCTTGCTGCCCCTACTGTCACTGGGAAAGGACACTGCAAGATTGAACCCAAAGCTAAGCACTTCTCCCATTGCAACAAAGATCAATCTAGTAGGCCAAACTAAATCGATAATTCGAACAGACTTGCAAAGATATAAAATCATGCATATAAGAATTTAGAGAAGAACGAAATAATATTCATAGATAATCTTGTTCATAAACCCACAATTCATCGGATCTCGGCAAACACACCGCAAAAGTGTATTACATCGAATAGATCTCCAAGAACATCGAGGAGAACTTTGTATTGAGAATCAAAGAGAGAGAAGAAGCCATCTAGCTAATAACTATGGACCTGAAGGTCTGTGGTAAACTAATCACGCTTCATCAGAGAGGCAATGGTGTTGATGTAGAAGCCCTCCATGATTGATTCCCCCTCTGGCAGATCGCCGGAAAAGGCCCCAAGATGGGATCTCACGGGTACAGAAGGTTGCGGCGGTGGAAAAGTGGTTTCATGGCTCCCTCGGATCGATCCAGGACATAAGAGTATATATAGGCGAAAGAAGTACGTCGGTGGAGCTACGAGTGGCCCACGAGGGTGGGGGTGCGCCTACCCCCCTAGGCGTGCCCTCCTGCCTCATAGCCGCCTCGTGGAGTTCCAAACTTTGACTCCAAGTCTTATGGATTGCTTTCGGTCCAAGAAAGATCATCGCGAAGGTTTCATTCCGTTTGGACTCCGTTTGGTATTCCTTTTTTGTGAAACTCTAAAATAGGCAAAAAAAAATAGAAACTGGCACTGGGCCTTCGGTTAATAGGTTAGTCCCAAAAATAATACAAAAGAACATATTAAAGCCCATTAAACATCCAAAACAGATAATATAATAGCATGGAAAAATCAAAAATTTTAGATACGTTGGAGACGTATCAAGCATCCCCAAGTTTAATTCCTGCTCATCATCGAGTAGGTAAATGATAAAAACATAATTTTTGATGTGGAATGCCACCTAACATAATTATCAATGTAATTTTCTTTATTGTGGCATGAATGTTCAGATCCGAAAGATTCAAGACAAAAGTTTAATATTGACATAAAAATAATAATACTTCAAGCATACTAACAAAGTAATCATGTCTTCTCAAAATAACATGGCCAAAGAAAGTTCATACCTACAAAAACATATAGTTTGGCTATGCTCCATCTTCGTCACACAAAATATCCAGATCATGCACAACCCAGATGACAAGCCAAGAAATTGCTTCATACTTCAGTATTCTCAAACTTTTTCAACTTTCACGCAATACATGAGCGTGAGCCATGGACATAGGACTATAGGTGGAATAGAATGGTGGTTGTGGAGAAGACAAAAAGGAGGAAGATGGTATCACATCAACTAGGCGTATTAATGGGCTATGGAGATGCCCATCAATAGATATCAATGTGAGTGAGTAGGGATTGCCATGCAATGGATGCACTAGAGCTATAAATGTATGAAAGCTCAACAAAAGAAGCTAATTGGGTGTGCATCCAACTTGCTTGCTCACGAAGACCTAGGGCATTTTGAGGAAGCCCATTATTGGAATATACAAGCCAAGTTCTATAACGAAAATTCCCACTAGTATATGAAAGTGACAAAATAAGAGACTCTCTATCATGAAGATCATGGTGCTACTTTGAAGCACAAGTGTGGAAAAGGATAGTAGCATTGTCCCTTCTCTATTTTTTTCTCTCTTTTTTTTGTTTGGCTTCTTTGGCCTCCCTTTTTTCATTGGCTTCTTTGGACTCTTTTTGTAATTTCCTCACACGGGACAATGCTCTAATAATGATGATGATCACACTTTTATTTATTTACAACTCAAGGATTACAACTCGATACTTAGAACAAAATATGATTCTATATGAGTGCCTCCGGACGTGTACCGGGATGTGCAATGAATCAAGAGTGACATGTATGGAAAAATTATGAATGGTGGCTTTGCCACAAATACGATGTCAACTACATGATCATGCAAGGCAGTATGACAATGATGGAGCATGTCATAATAGACGGAACGGTGGAAAGTTGCATGGCAATATATCTCGGAATGGCTATGGAATTTCCATAATAGGTAGGTATGGTGGCTGTTTTGAGGAAGGTAAATGGTGGGTTTATGATACCGGAGAAAGTTGTGCGGTACTAGAGAGGCTAGCAACGGTGGAAGGGTGGGAGTGCATATAATCCATGGACTCAACATTAGTCATAAAGAACTCACATACTTATTGCAAAAATCTACAAGTCATCAATACCAAGCACTACACGCATGCTCCTAGGGGGATAGATTAGTAGGAAAAGACCATCGCTCGTCCCCGGCTGCCACTCATAAGGAAGACAATCAAAGAAACGCCTCATGCTTCAAATTTGTTACACAACGGTTACCATACGTGCATGCTACGGGACTTGCAAACCTCAGCACAAGTATTTCTCAAATTCACAACTACTCAACTAGCATGACTCTAATATCACCATCCTCATGTCTCAAAAAAATCCTCAAGCATCAAACTTCTCATAGTATTCAACACACTTTATATGAAAGTTTTTATTATACCCATCTTGGATACCCATCATATTAGGACTAGTTTTGTAGCCAAAGCAAATTACCATGCTTTCTAAAAGACTCTCAAAATAATATAAGTGAAGCATGAGAGATTAATAATTTCTATAAAATAAAACCACCACCGTGCTCTAAAAAGATATAAGTGAAGCACATAGAGTATTCTAATAAATTCTAACTCATGCTTGTCTCTCCCAAAAGGTGTGTACAGAAAGGATGATTGTGGTAAAATAAAAGTCAAAGACTCAAATCATACAAGACGCTCCAAGAAAAACACATATCATGTGGTGAATAAAAATATAGCCTCAAGTAAAGTTACCGATAGACGAAGACGAAAGAGGGGATGCCTTCCGGGGCATCCCCAAGCTTAGGCTTTTGGTTGTCCTTGAGTTTTACCTTGGGGTGCCTTGGGCATCCCCAATATTAGTCTCTTGCCACTCCTTATTCCAAAACCCATCAAATCTTTACCCAAAAACTTGAAAACTTCACAACACAAAACTTCAACAGAAAATCTCATGAGCTCCGTTAGTATAAGAAAATAAACCACAACTTTATGGTACTGTAATGAAGTCATTATTTATTTATATTGGTGCTAAACCTACTGTATTCCAACTTCTCTATGGTTCATACCCCCCGATACTACTCATAAATTCATCAAAATAAGAAAACAACACGCGAAAAACAGAATCTGTCAAAATTAGAATAGTCTGTAGCAATCTGGAGGTTTCGAATAATTCTGTAACTCCAAAAATTCTGAAACATTAGGATGACCAGGATAAAAAGTACATTGATCTACTGCAGTTGGAATTGGTATTTTATCGCTCTCTGGTAAAAAATTATAATTATTTTCGTGAGCGCATGCTTTCTGTTTTTATCAGCAAGATCAAACAACAATCACCCAAGAAGATCCTAAAGGCTTTACTTGGCACAAACACTAATTAAACACAAAACACAATCATAACGGAAGCCAGATGAATTATTTAGTACTAAACAGGAACAAAAAGCAAAGAACAAAAATAAAATTGGGTTGCCTCCCAACAAGCGCTATTGTTTAATGCCCCTAGCTAGGCATAAAAACAAGAATAGATCTAGGTATTGCCGTCTTTGGTATGCAATTCTTAAATTGAACACTTATAACCCTTAGGAGGTTCTTTGTTTTTGTTAATGATCAAACTCCTAGGGAAGAAATCAAGAAATTCATTTGTAGCAAAAGGTTCCCTAATGATATCGAAAAAGTTGGGGTGAACACTTACTGATTTGAGGTCTTCATTTTCCTTACTAGAAGATTCACCCTTATTTTTAAGAACATAGATAAACTTGGAAACTTTGGTAGGAGGAGGATTTGAGGTATTTGTAACGGCAGAGAAAGCGGACTCCAAGTTGGTAATAATATCTTGGTCTATCTTCTCATTAACTATGGGTTCCTTTTCCCTAAGATTTTTCAGAGTAACTCCTACCTTAGATCCATATTAGGTAATTTGGTTGTGGATCTTTTTATCAAAAATTTCGATTAACTCTATAGTGGCAATTTATTTTCAATAATATCAAGCCTTTGCATCACATGTTCCAAAGTTAAAATAGTTCCATTGACCAAAAGAGGTGGTGGGCCTAACAAATCTATCATAGCATTATAAGAATCAAAATTATGGCTTCCCAAGAAATTCCCTCCGGCAATGGTGTCAAGAACATATCTATTCCAAGGAGTGATGCCTAAGTAAAAATTGCAAAGAAGAACGGAAGTAGATTGCTTTCTAGTAGATCTATTTTGAGCATTGCAAATTCTATACCAAGCATCTTTTAGGTATTCTCCCTCCCTTTGTTTAAAATTAAGAACTTCATTATCGGGAGTATTAAGAATGATAGGAGGACTAGCCAATAAGGTGAAACAAATGATCTAACACATGTACACACAAGAAGCAAGCAAAAAGAGACAAACGGAAAAGGGGCGAAGAAAAGGCAAAGGTTTTTGAAAATCGTTTTAGAAGTGGGGGAGAGGAAAACGAGAGGCGAATGGCAAATAATGTAATGTGAGGGATAAGAGTTTATGATGGATACTTGGTATGTCTTGACTTGGCATAGATCTACCCGGCAACGTCGCCAGAAATCCTTCTTGCTATCTCTTGAGCATGCGTTGGTTTTCCCTTGAAGAGGAAAGGGTGATGCAACAAAGTTGCGTAAGTATTTCCGTCAGTTTTGAGAAACAAGGTATCAATCCAGTAGGAGACAACGCGCAAGTCACCTAGTACCTGCACAAACAATCAAGAACCTTGCAACCAACACGATAAAGGGGTTGTCAATCCCTTCACAGTCACTCGCAAAAGTGAGACCTAATAAAGATAGTAAAGTAAATATTTTTGTTATTTTTGTTGTATAGATTGGAAAGTAAAGATTGCAAAATAGTAAATGATATGCGATGTAAATAAAAGAGATGCAATATAATAAGAAAGAGACCCGGGGGACATAGGTTTCACTAGTGGCTTCTCTCAAGATAGCATGTATTACGGTGGGTGAACAAATTACTACGGAGCAATTGATAGAAAAGCGCATAGTTATGAAGATATCTAAGGCAATGATCATGAATATAGGCATCACCTATGTGTCAAGTAGACCAAAATGATTCTGCATCTACTACTATTACTCCACACATCGACCGCTATCCAGCGTGCATCTAGAGTATTAAGTTCATAAGAACAGAGTAACGCATTAAGTAAGATGACCTGATGTAGCGGGATAAACTCAAACAATATGATATAAACCCCATCTTTTTATCCTCGATGGCAACAATACAATACGTGCCTTGCTGCCCCTACTGTCACTGGGAAAGGACGCCGCAAGATTGAACCCAAAGCTAAGCACTTCTCCCATTGCAAGAAAGATCAATCTAGTAGGCCAAAGTAAATTGATAATTCGAAGAGACTTGCAAAGATATAAAATCATGCGTATAAGAATTTAGAGAAGAACCAAATAATATTCATAGATAATCTTGTTCATAAACCCACAATTCATCGGATCTCGGCAAACGCACCGCAAAGAGTATTACATCGAATAGATCTCCAAGAACATCGAGGAGAACTTTGTATTGAGAATCGAAGAGAGAGAAGAAGCCATCTAGCTAATAACTATGGACCCGAAGGTCTGTGGTAAACTACTCACGCTTCATTGGAGAGGCAATGGTGTTGATGTAGAAGCCCTCCGTGATTGATTCCCCCTCCGGCAGATCGCCGGAAAAGGCCCCAAGATGGGATCTCACGGGTACAGAAGGTTGCGGCGGGGGAGAAGTGGTTTTGTGGCTCCCTAGGATCGATCTAGGGTATAAGAGTATATATAGGCGAAAGAAGTATGTCGGTGGAGCTACAAGGGGCCCACGAGGGTGGGGGCGCTATCGGTGTCAAAACCGGCGGATCTCGGGTAGGGGGTCCCGAACTTTGCGTCTAAGGCTGATGGTAACAGGAGGCAGGGAACACGATGTTTACCCAGGTTCGGGCCCTCTCGATGGAGATAATACCCTATTTCTTGCTTGATTGATCTTGATGATATGAGTATTACAAGAGTTGATCTACCACGAGATCGTAGAGGCTAAACCCTAGAAGCTAGCCTATGATTATGATTGTTGTTTTTCCTACGGACTAAACCCTCCAGTTTATATAGACACCGGAGGGGTCTAGGGTTACACAGGGTCGGTTTCAAGGGAGAAGATCTACATATCCGAATTGCCAAGCTTGCCTTCCACACAAAGGAGAGTCCCACCCGGACACGGGACAAAGTCTTCAATCTTGTATCTTCATAGTCCAACAGTCCGGCCAAAGTATATAGTCGGGCTGTCCGAGGACCCCCTAATCCAGGAATCCCTCAGTAGCCCCTGAACCAGGCTTCAATGACGACGAGTTCGGCGTGCAGATTGTCTTCGGCATTGCAAGGCGGGTTCTTCTCCAAATCCTGAGTACCTGTCATAATGAGTAGTGTCCGGCTTCCCATGAATGTTGCACTCCTTGGCTTCTGTGCTTTAATACTGGCTATCTTCCACGTGTCGAGCGAATGCAAGAAGTCGGGGCATTTTTACATTTGCCACCCTAACCATGTGAGTAAATCGTCTATTTAAAGAGTCGGGGATCCTCATATCCAAATCACACTATCCTCACATAGCGAGTATCCATCGGAGTGCTCCCGGAAAAGTCCATCCCGTCATGGCCGGCCATCGCAGCTCCTCCTCTCGCTTTTGTAGCACTAAGCCAGGAAATTGGGAGAAGTGTTCCGTCCCCCACAGCCAATTAGTAGAGTTACAGACCCAGGGGTTTCTCCCTCCTGCATATATGGTCCCCGTCCGAGCCGGACAAGCCACTTAAATGGCGGGGAGCAAGCGGAGAGCTTTCCCAACCCATCCATGGGGGAGCGGGTATGCCTTGTCCCTTACTTATTGAGGGGACTCAGATTTCCAATCCATCCGTTCCTCCGCGGGCTCCTGGAGTTCTACAGCCTCCAGCTGCATAACTTTACTCCTGCCTCCATATTACACATCGCCGGCTATGTCGCCTTTTGCGAGCTGTTTCTGGGCTGCGAGGCTCATTTCGAGCTATGGAAGAGGCTATTCTTCCTCGTACCCCGTACACAGGATGGGTCAATATATCAACTGGGCGGAGCTAAAATATGGCGCATCGCTGGGACCGGATACCTGTCCGGTACTCCGAAGAAGACATCCGAAGACTGGACTTCGGAGTGGTTTTATATGGAGGACGTCCCCCTTCCGACCCTATTTGGATGGGCCTTCCTGAGTTTAATAATGCCCCTTTGAAGAAACGCCGCAGCTGGCGCCCTCGGAGCCCCCAGGAGGAAGATAACAGAGAGGTCCTTTACTTGATGGGTAGGATAAAAACGTTGGCCAAATCAGGACTGGCAATAATCGAGGTTATGTCAATATGTATAATGCGGGGGGTGCAGCCACTTAAGTATCGGGGGAAACCCAGGTGGCACATCAATGGAGAAGACGATGCCACCCGCTGCGGCCGTAAAGGTCAGGACTCTGCCGCTGCTCTAGCGAAAATACTGTCCGATTTATACAAAGGAGAGGAAGAGGAGTTCATCCGCATTAAGCCACGGGATGGATTCTCTATGTACAACCCACCAAACTGGGTGAGCTGCTACCTTTTACTCCAGACCTTCCCGCATTCTTCATCATAAATATTTACCTTACTATTGTTGGGGAACGTTGCAGAAAACAAAAATTTCCTACTCGTTTCACCAAGATCCATCTAGGAGTTCATCTAGCAACGAGTCATCAGATGCATCTACATACCTTTGTACATCGCGTGCGGAAGCGTTCAAAGTACGGTGATGATGTAGTCGAACACGACGTGATCCAAATCACCGATGACCAAGCGCCGAACGGACGGCACCTCCACGTTCAACACACGTACGGGACGGGAGACGTCTCCTCCTTCTTGATCCAGCAAGGGGGAAGGAGAGGTTGATGAAGATCCAGCAGCATGACGGCGTGGTGGTGGATGCAGGGCGTCACAGTAGCAGGGCTTCGCCTATACTACGAGAGAGAGACGTAACGGGGAGAGAGGGAGGCGCCAGGGGCTAGTGTATGAAGTCCCTCCTCTCCCTCACTATATAGAGGGGTGCAAAGGGGGGGGCGCCGGCCCTACTAGATGGAATCTACTAGGGGGGCGGCGGCCAAGGGTGGGGGGCTTGCCCCCCAAGCAAGGGGGCGCCCCCTTTAGGGTTTCCCCCCAACCCTAGGCGCATGGGCCCTTGAGGGGTGGCGCCCCAGCCCACTTTGGGCTGGGTCCCCTCCCACTTTGGGCTGGGTCCCCTCCCACTTCAGCCCATGGGGCCCCCCGGGACAGGTGGCCCCACCCGGTGGACCCCCGGGAGCCTTCCGGTGGTCCCGGTACAATACCGGTGACCCCGAAACTTGTCCCGATGGCCGAAACAGCACTTCCTATATATAATTCTTTATCTCCGGACCATTCCGGAACTCCTCGTGACGTCCGGGATCTCATCCGGGACTCCGAACAACATTCAGGTTACTGCATATACATATCTTCACAACCCTAGCGTCACCGAACCTTAAGTGTGTAGACCCTACGGGTTCGGGAGACAAGCTGACATGACCGAGACGACTCTCCGGTCAATAACCAACAGCGGGATCTGGATACCCATGTTGGCTCCCACATGCTCCATGATGATCTCATTGGATGAACCACGATGTCGAGGATTCAATCAACCCCGTATGCAATTCCCTTTGTCAATCGATATGTTACTTACCCGAGATTCGATCGCCGGTATCCCAATACCTCGTTCAATCTCGTTACCGGTAAGTCACTTTACTCGTACCGTAATGCATGATCCCGTGACCAGACACTTGGTCACTTTGAGCTCATTATGATGATGCATTACCGAGTGGGCCCAGTGATACCTCTCCGTCATACGGAGTGACAAATCCCAGTCTTGATCCGTGTCAACCCAACAGATACTTTCGGAGATACCCGTAGTCTACCTTTATAGTCACCCAGTTACGTTGTGACGTTTGGTATACCCAAAGTACTCCTACGGTATCCAGGAGTTACACGATCTCATGGTCTAAGGAAAAGATACTTTGACATTGGAAAACTCTAGCAAACGAACTATACGATCTTGTGCTATGTTTAGGATTGGGTCTTGTCCATCACATCTTTCTCCTAATGATGTGATCTCGTTATCAATGACATCCAATGTCCATAGTCAGGAAACCATGACTATCTGTTGATCAACGAGCTAGTCAACTAGAGGCTTACTAGGGACATGTTGGTGTCTGTTATTCACACATGTATTACGATTTCCGGATAACACAATTATAGCATGAATAAAGACAATTATCATGAACAAGGAAATATAATAATAATGCTTTTATTATTGCCTCTAGGGAACTGCGAAAAGCTATGAGGGAGGTCCACAGCCCGTCTCCACAGCTAGAGGACCCTGACCGGGCCCTCGACCCCAAACGCGAAGAAGATCTGAACATATTTGTGGAGCTCATCAACAGGACGGTCTATTAGTTAAGCTCCAACGGTGCCTTGGTGGCCATCATAGCCGATTATCCTGGCCTGCTCCCTGCATCGCTTGTAAGTAAAACCGGAGTCCCAACTTCCGAGAAGGATCCCTTTTTTGCACTTCACCCACCGTACACATATGGTTTCTTACAGGGAAGGCCCTCGGGACGCAATGCCGAACCCGCGGTGACTCATCAACAAGGGGCACCGAAGCCGGGTAGGCTTAAAAGGAAGGCGGTTAGGACTGAGACGCTGTCGCAGAGGTATGAAAAAGAACCCTGCTCCATGGTTGTCATCTTTAAACTATAATAACATCCGTGGTTCCTGGCAGAAAAAATGCTCGCCGGACCGTGTTCGGAGAGCCTGCCAGCCACGCCTCCACCAGCCGGACTCCAGAGCCGGTCTTACGGGAAGATACTAACATGGGGACAACACCGGATGTTCCTCCTACAGCGGATGAGGATAGGCTATCCGCTACGAATTCTGAAGTGGAGAGTGCCATGAATCACAGGCGTTGCCTGGCCGTACTCCGCGACCCTGGTTTCTCCAAAGAGGCATTTGATGCCTTCAACTCAAGAGACGCGTACATCCGAGCTGCTCAAAATGGTCTTGCCAGAGCCATGGACCAGTATCTAAAGGATATACAGGTAAGAAAATCTGATAATTATGTATATCAGTAGCCCCTGAGACTTGAAACAGTTGGCACAACTGATTTAAGGATCATTATATGCGTAGGTTCTTACAGAGAAGAATACCCAGTTGTCTCAAGAGCTGGAGGAGTGCAAGGCCCAGCTACGGGCCATAGTTGCCGAAATGAAGGAGTCCAAGAAGGCCCCATCTGGTAACACTTGTTCTGATCGAAAAGAATGAAATGACATATACCAGTTAGTATTCGGCATGCATGCAAATATAACAATAGATTCTGCAGATGATCCCGGAGTGAATCCGAAGATCGTGCGAGGGGATGAGCAACATGCTAAACGACAGCTAGAGGCTGGTGAGCGTGTGCTTACGCGGGTTAGGCAGGAGAAAAACGATCTCCAAGATGCCAATACCCGGCTGGGCGATGAACTGAAAGATGTTCGGGCCCAGCTAGCTGACTCCGTAAAGGAGAATAAGGGGCTTCAACACGGCATTTTTATTAAGTGATTGGACGAACTTTTATAGAGTTCGACAAAGAAACTGGCTAATAGAGTTATATCTGTAGTTATGCTGACGGGTCGTCCTGAAGAGGAGATTCCCGGATCTGCGGGCGATCTTGTGCCAAAACTCTCACAACTGCACAAACAAGTTCGGGAGGTGATGCAGGGCATTGCCTAGGCCTTCTGTCCATCGGCCTCCCTGCTAGGAGGCATGGGGGAGCTCGTAGAGATGCTCAAGGGAGCGCGGCGGTGCTTCCAATTATGGAAGATATCTGCCTGCCGACAAGGTGCAATGGAAGCCTGGGCCATGGTGAAGACGCGATATACGAAGGCTGATCCGAACCACATGGCCGAGGTCGGGCCCGTGGGGTCTGTGTAACACCCTCGATGCGATTATAGCTCCCACGTGTCGAGGCACGACTTAGAGATATAATCGCATTGAAGGCATATGTCGCAAATTAGGCAATCTTCACAACATCCCATGTAATATAAATAATAAAGGGGAAGATAACATAGTTGGCTTACACTCGCCACGTCAATCAAGTACATAAATAACATTACATCACCCAAACACTCATGGCCCGACTACGGCACCAAAATAAAAGATAACCCAACATGCGACACGGTCCCATTCACCCCCAACTGGGCACCACTACTGATCATCGGGAAAGGAAACATAGTAATGTTGAGAGTCTTCGTTGAACTCCCACTTGAGCTCAAACACGTCTGCTGGAGCGGAATCATCAGGCCCTGCATCTGGTGTAATAGTAATCTGTGAGCCACAGGGACTCAGCAATCTCGCACCCTCGCGATCAAGACTATTTAAGCTAATAGGTATGGCAAGGTAAAATATGAGTGGAGCTGCAGCAAGCGACTAGCAAGTATGGTGGCTAACTAATTCGCAAAAGAGAGCGAGAAGAGGAGGCAAAGCGCGAGCGTGAAACTAGAGAGCAACCTGCGCAACCATTACTCCAACACCGTGTCCACTTCCCGGACTCCGCCGAGAAGAGGCCATCACGGTAACACACTCAGTTGGTTCATTTTAATTAATTAAGGTTCAAGTTATCTACAACCGGACATTAACAAATTCCCATCTGCCCATAACCGCGGGCATGGCTTTCGAAAGTTCAAATCCCTGCAGGGGAGTCCCAACTTAGGCCATGACAAGCTCTCATGGTCAACGAAGGAATAGACCTCCTCCCAAGATGTTCCGATCAGACTCAGTATCTCGGTAATTCAAGACACTCGACAGGTTAAAACAAGACCAGCAACACCGCCCGAATGTGCCGACAAATCCCGATAGGAGCTGCACATATCTCGTTCTCAGGGCACACTCAGATGAGCCAGACGTCTGGTAGGCCAGCCCAGAGTTGCCCCTGGTAGCCCCGGACATCGCTCGGTTGGACCAACACTCAGAGGAGCACTGGCCCGGGGGGTTAAAATAAGATGACCCTTGAGTCTGCAGAACCCAAGGGAAAGAAAAGGGTAGGTGGCAAATGGTAAAACCAATGTTGGGCATTGCTGGAAAAGCTTTAATCAAGGCGAACTGTCAAGGGGTTCCCATTATAACCCAACCGCGTAAGGAACGCAAAGTCCGGGAACATAACACCGATATGACGGAAAACTAGGGCGGCAAGAGTGGAACAAAACACTAGGCGAGAGGCCGAGCCTTCCACCCTTTACCAAGTATATAGATGCATTAAGATAACATGGCAATATAATGATATCCCAACAAGTAAATAAAAGATGTTCCAACAAGGAACAGCCTCCAATCTTCACCTGCAACTAGCAACGCTATAAGAGGGGCTGAGCAAAGCGGTAACATAGCCAATCAATGCTTTGCTAGGACAATGGAGGGTTAGAGGTTTGACATGGCAATTTTGGAGGCTTGCAAGCAAGTGGTAGGCATCGTAGCAATGGCATAGCAAAAGAGCGAGCAAACTAGCATAGCAAAGATAGTAGTGATTTCGAGGGTATGATCATCTTGCCTACACAGTTGTCAGAGTTGACTGGATCCTCGAAAGCAAACTCAACGGGCTCCTCGTTAGCGAACTCATCTCCCGGTTCTACCCAAACAAGACAAACAAGCAACAAGGACACAATCAACCACGTGCAAACTAAAACAACACAATGCAAAGATGATATGCTATGCGGGATGCAAAATGCAAGATATGACAGGAAACGCATGAACCTGGCCTCAACTTGGAATTCCAAGTGTGCCACTAGAAAGACGAGATGAAATCGCTTGAAAACGATATAAAGAACGCCGGAATCGGAGTTACGGTTTGTAAATGGCAAGCGATTCAAATATGACACCGGTCAGCGATTTACAGCAAGTAGGCATCTAAATGCAATGAGATGAACATGCTACAGCACCCAAACATGACAACAAGATACATGGAAGGGATGCACACAAGATGCTTAACAAAAGTATAACATTGAGCTACGACCAATTCATCCATTAACAGGTTCAAACAAGCATGGCAAAAATGCATATGGCAAACAGATCTCAGACTTAGTGAAATTAACACTTGTCTGGAATTTCAGATCAGGTAGCCCTCTTCGGAGCAACAAAACTACATGCTACAAGACCTGAACATGGCAAAGTAAAGCATGGCATGGAGCTACTCAAAGATCTTAACAAAAGTCCCTTAGTGACCCTGAGCCAAAAGGGATGAGAAAATACAATTGCAAGCATGTGAACATAGCAAAAACATAATCAGTTTTCAGACTTAGAGAAAAACTGACACATGCTGAAATATAACTCAAGTAGGCATGTTTACGAGCTCGATGCACTCACTACGTTGCAATTCATGGCAAGAAAATCATACACCCATGAGGAAGACACAAAATGAAAGCTAGAAATGGCAAGAAAAATAGCATAGCATGCACGGATCAACTACAACATCATCGGCAAAATTGCAAACAAGTTGAAAATCTGCCAAGATTCACAAGGTAGCAAAAGTAGAGCTCGATTGACTCAATCTAGGGTGCTCCATAATTGAAAACAAAGACATGAATGGATACAGCACTACAAGATTAACAAAACATCCTTAGTGATCATCCTCAAAAGAGGCATGGATCACTAGAAAACAACATGAACATATGGCATCATGAGATAAACAGGTCCAGGACTTGGTGAAATTACTAAGTCCCTGAAAACAGAATTAGCAAGTGCACCACTTTGCAAGCTTGCACAAGTCACCACACACATCCTAAAAATACATGGGTTGCACATCTGGAAATATGACAAAACCCTTAACAAAACATATGTAGAACTCACGGGCATAACATGCACACATTAATCATGGCAAAAATGACAAAAATCTAAACGGATTAGCAGATCTGACAATTATCTCATGTAGCCCTCTTCTAACGGCATTTCGGGCATCAATATGAACTCAAATGAAAATGATGCAATGGAATGAAACGATGTACTCACTAAGATGAACATTTTGATATGCTATATGCATGAATCGGAGCTACGGATGCGAAGTTACGGAGCTACGAACAGGAGCACTTGGATCGGCAATTTCGGGACTTAGACAAAAAAATCAACCTCTAGGGTTTACTGTAGCTGCCAGATCTGGATCGCGGCATGCCTAATGAGGTTCACCGGAAAATGGAGGTGGCTGGAGCGGGATGACGGCGGCGAGGTGCTCCCAGGCCGGATCTCGCCGGATCCGGTCGGCGGGGAGCCGGAGAGGCGGCGGGGCGGCGGCCACGGCGCGGCGGCGGCGGTTGGTGGCGGCGGGCGCGGACGCGGCGGCGGCGGCGGCCGGAGTCGGCAACGTGGGCGGCAGGCACCGCGGCGACCCGGGGCGGCGGCCAGCTAGGAGGGAGGTGGCGGCGCGGAGGAGATGGCTCGGGGAGCCCGCGTGGCGGCGGCGGCTCTTCGGGCCGCGGGGGCCTCACTTGGGCCGGGCGGGCCGGCGGCGGTGGGAGGTGGCGGCTGCCACGTGTCGGCACGCAGATGGCTAGAGGAGGCGGGCGGACGTTGTTCGGCCCCGTCCGGACACGTCCGGCGGCGGCGACGGATGGATCTAGGGTTTAGGGGGGAGGGGAGACCCGTGAATTCCGGAGAGGGGTGATATTTATAGGCATAGAGGGAGCTAGGAGAGTCCAAATGAGGTGCGGTTTTTGGCCACGCGATCGTGATCGAACGCTCTCGATGATGGAGCAGAGTTAGGTGGGTTTTGGGCCAAATTGGAGGGGTGTTGGGCTGCAACACACACGAGGCCTTTTCGGTCCCTCGGTTAACCGTTGGAGTATCAAACGAAGTCCAAATGATACGAAACTTGACAGGCGGTCTACCGGTAGTAAACCAAGGCTGCTTGGCAAGTCTTGGTCCAATCCGGAAATGTTTAATCCCCACACATGAAAGAAAGGTAGAAATGGCCACCGGAGGAGAACGAAGCGCCGGAATGCAAAACGGACAACGGGGAAAAAGCTCGAATGCATGAGACGAACACGTATGCAAATGTAATGCACATGATGGCATGATATGAGATGCATGACAACGATAACAACACACGGAGACAAAGACCCTAACCCGAGGAAATAAATATAACTTAACGCCGGAAACGGCAAGAGTTGGAGTACAAATTGGGAAAGTTACATCTAGGGTGTTACAGTCTGATGGGAAACAGATTCCCATTAGTCTGGTATATGACCAGGTAGAATTAGCGGCGAAGTATTCCCAACAGGATTGTAGGCTAGAGAGCCTGTTGGATGGTATAGAAGAAGAATTTAGTCAGTCTAAGTGACTGTGTACTTCGGGTGACATATTTTGTCCCTAGCCGGATTGTAAATCATTTTTCATGGCGGGCCTTTTCGCTTCGACCTCCGGACTCAATAGTCCGGAGTGTATCCGAATTCCCGCTCAGTTATGTAAAAACTGGGGTACGCGTCGAAACCAGGCGTAGGGGTCATAAGTGCTTGAACAGACAAGTACCCAACTAGCTATGTTATATTACATGGATAGTAAGAAACATGTTCCAGGGATAATAGTTCCATTAAGGGTTCCTTTCCCTGGGTACGCATGCATTAATGTGCATGTCCGAACTACGAAAAGAAACGCAGGATATAAACATCTGGGGGCATGTATTGTAATAAGTAAAAGTCATCTTTTGTTCACCGACCGAATATTCCCTTAAGAATGCTAGCTTTCGGCTTCACCCAGTCTGAGGTACACGTCCGGCTGACCCAACAGTAACAATCGCAGAGGTGCTCCCCTTATGCCCTAGCCGAATTAACGAGAACGTAGGGCATAAACACAAGAGCCAAACAACCCAGCTTGGCCAAAACTTAAGTCATATTGATGCATATAATGGCGAAGAAAAGGTACATGTGAAAAAGTAACACATGTGCAGGGGGCATAGAGCCTGGAACATAATTATATTAAGCTTCTGTATAAGAAGCCCCCAGGTGTAATGAGCACGCATGGCGCATCAAGATTGTGTAGTCAAGACACATTTTAACCTTTTAAGGACGTGAAGAAAAAAGGGAAGAAAGAAAGAAAGAAAGACAGATAGCGGATATATATATATAAGACGGAGGTAAGGAGACAAACACAGAGTCCGGCACTAGGCGTAGAACCTTCGGAGTCTGGCCGCGTTCCATGGGTATAGCTCGAGTCGATTGTCCGATGCATCACGCAGACAGTACGCTCCACCGGTTAGAACTTTGTCGATGATGAAGGGACCTTCCCATTTGGGCTTGAGCTTGTCCTTTTTCTTCTCGGGTAGGCGTAGAACGAGTTCGCCAACGTTATAAGTTTTGGCCCGTACTTCTCTGATTTGATACCGTCGAGCTTGTTGCTGATAGAATGAGGAGCGGGCTTTTGCAACGTCATACTCCTCCTCCAGGGAATCTAAACTGTCCTGCCGATCAAGCTCGGCTTCTTTCTCTTTGTACATGCACACTCAAGGTGAGTCATGAATGATGTCGCAGGGCAGTACTGCCTCTGCGCCGTACACCATAAAAAATGGTGTGTATCCGGTAGTGCGAATCGGCATGGTCCGCAGCCCCCATAGTACGGAGTCGAGCTCCTCAACCCAGTGCGTATCTGATTCCTTTAAGGATCGCACTAATCTGGGTTTAATGCCGCTCATAATAAGACCATTTGCTCGTTCGACTTGACCATTTGTTTGGGTGTGATAGACGGAGGCATAATCGAGCTTAATGCCCATGTTGCCACACCATGTTTTTACCTCGTCAGCTGTAAAGTTCGAGCTGTTATAGGTGATGATGCTATGGGGGACACCATAATAGTGTACAACCCCGGATATGAAGTCTATCACTGGTCCAGACTCGGCCGTTGTAACTAGTTTGGCTTGTATCCATTTGGTGAATTTATCCACCATGACCAATAGGTACTTTTTCTTATGGCTTCCTCCTTTAAGGGGTCCGACCATATCAAGCCCCCAGAGCGCAAAGGGCCAAGTAATGGGGATTGTTTGGAGAGCGGTAGGTGTCATATGGCTTTGATTTGCAAAAAGCTGGCAACCGACGCAATGTTAGACGAGGTCCTGTGTGTCTGCTTGGGCTGTCGGCCAGTAGAAACCTGTACGAAAGGCCTTGCTTATAAGGGCCCGAGCTGCGGCGTGATGGCTGCCGAGTCCAGCATGAATTTCTGCCAAAAGTTGCAGTCCTTCCTCTTCGAAGATGCACCTTTGAAGTACTCTGGTAGCGCTTTTCTTATAAAGTTCTCCCTCATGGACCTTGTAGGCTTTAGACCCCTGCACAATGCAACGTGCCTCGTTTGGGTCCTCAGGGAGTTCTTGCCTATTAGGTATGCCAAGAAGGGTTCTGTCCATGGGGTGATGACAGCCATAATCACGTGGGCCGAAGGTGTTATTTCGGTGGCGGAGCCTCCGATTATGTCAGAGTGTTCGGGATCTGGTGTTGTGGCCGGATCCGGACTGTTGTTGCCGGTCTCCCCTTCCCACACCACGGATGGCTTAAACAACCTTTCCAAGAAGATATTAGGTGGGACAGGTTCGTGCTTAGCGCCGATGCGGGTGAGGATATCCGCTACTTGATTGTTTTCTCGGACCACATGGTGGAATTAGAGCCCCTCGAACCGAGCTGGCATTTTGAGGACAGCATTGCGGTAAGCAGCCATTTTAGGGTCCTTGGCGTCAAAGTCTCCATTTATTTGAGATATTGCGAGGCTCGAATCCCCACGCACCTCTAGGCGTTGAATGCCCATGGAGACTGCCATCGGGAGACCATGCAACAGGGCCTCATATTCCGTTGCATTGTTGGAGTCTGTGTATAATATTTGGAGTATGTATTGGACTGTATCTCCGGTGTGGGACGTCAGGACGACGCCTGCCCCCAGACCAGCCAGCATCTTAGAGCCGTCGAAGTGCATGATCCAATTGAAGTACGCATTGTACTCTTTAGGGAGTTCGGCTTCTGTCCATTCGGCGACGAAATCAGCCAGTACTTGTGACTTAATGGCTTGTCATGGTTTGTACGTTATGTCGAATGGGAGGAGATCAATAGCCTATTTAGCGATCTGGCCCGTGGCATCGCGGTTATTTATTATGTCGTTGAGTGGTACTTCAGAGGCCACCGTAATTGAACATACTTGAAAGTAGTGTCGTAGTTTCCGAGATGCCATGAAGACCGCGAATGCTATCTTTTGATAATGTGGGTACCGTGATTTGCATGGAGTGAGGACAGTGGATACGTAGTATACCATCTTTTGAAGCGGGAACTTATGTCCGTCCGTCTCTCGTTCGACGACGAGCACTGTGCTTACAACCTGGTGTGTTGCCGCTATATATAACAACATTGATTCGCCGATATTTGGCGCGGCCAAGATTGGGTTGCTGGCCAAGAGGGCTTTTATTTCTTCCAATCTGGCCCTGGCTACATCCGTCCACTCGAAGTGTTCGGTGCGTCGAAGAAGGTGATAAAGAGGTAATGCCTTTTCTCCCAATCGGGAGATAAAGCGGCTTAAGGCAGCCATGCATCCAGGTAATTTATCGATTTGCTTGAGGTTTGTTGGGATAGCCAACCGTGATAGAGCTCGGATTTTAGCCGGATTTGCTTCAATTCCTCTATTGGAAATAATGAAGCCCAAGAGCTTTTCGGTGGGCACGCCGAAAACGCATTTTTCCGGATTGAGCTTGATGTCATATGTTCGGAGACTGTCGAACATAAGCCTCAAGTTGTCTATTAAGGATTCGACGTGTCTGGTTTTAATGACCACATCGTCTACGTATGCCTCCACTGTTTTGCCAATTTGTGTTTCCAGGCACGTCCGAATCATGCGTTGATAGGTTGCACCGGCGTTTTTGAGCCCAAAAGGCATGGTGTTAAAACAGAAGGGGCCGTATGGAGTGATGAATGCCGTTGCGGCTTGATCGGACTCCGCCATCTAAATTTGATGGTATCCGAAATATGCGTCGAGGAAACAGAATGAGTCGTGTCCTGCGGTAGCATCGATAATTTGATCGATGCGGGGGAGGGGGAAGGGATCCTTGGGGCAAGCCTTGTTAAGGTCCTTGAAATCGACACATAGGCACTAGGATTTGTCCTTCTTTGGTACCATCACCAGGTTTGCTAGCCAGTCCGGATGTTTTATTTCTCTAATGAATCTGGCCTTGAGTAACTTGGTTAGCTCTTCTCCCATGGTGTCGGATTTTGGGTTCCGGCAAACCCTTGAGGTTCGAACACTGGGGTGCGCGCGGAGATCTCTCCCCTACTGATCTACGTCCAATCTCCTCGCGTGATCTAAGCTGGAAAAAACAAACAACACAAGGGACACGAGGTTTATACTGGATTGGGCCGCCGTGTTGGTGTAATACCCTACTCCAGTGTGTGGTGTGGTGGCTTGCCTCAGGGGCTGATGATGAATAGTACAAGGAAAGAACAGCCTCACGAGAGGTGTTCCTGAGCTGGTGCGATGAACTGCTTGGGTGAATTCAGTCGCCTCTCTCTCTCTCTGCTAGGGCTCTATCAGATCTCTAGATGTCTCTGCTCTTCAGTCCCCCTTCCTCTGTGGTGGCTAGCTCTATTTATAGAGGCCCTGGGCCTCTCCCCAAATAATGAGCGGGAAGGCGCCAACAATTGGCCATTTTGAAGGGGAACATCTAGTACAAGTTATCCTGACCAAAGGTGGTCTTCGGCTACCAAAAGTACTGGTGATGACGCCATCTTGGGCTCCACAGTGACCTCTGTCCTACCGCTCTGCTGGTCTTGGTCTCGTTGCACTGGAATGGCAACCTTTGCCCGATGCCTTGGCCTGTGCTTGCCCCCTTTGCACCAAAGGGGAAACAAGGACGCTGCGCAGGCCGGCGCCCGCCTGGCGCCCACCTGGTCTCGATCGTCATGGCTTGCGTCACGGGCTCCTCGTGAGGTACCCCTTCCTTGATCTCTTCGCCTCCTCAAGAGCCTGCCTGATGTGGCTGCCTCTGAGGAAGCTTCCTGTCGTCTGCCCCGCGAGGATTGGCCCCTCGTGAGGGTCTTGAGCTTGAGCTGATGAAGATGGACCGCGCTGGGCCCTCATTTCAGCCATGCCGCAGGCCGCAGGCAGGCAAGTCTGAGGACCCCTATTCCTAGAACGCCGACAGTAGCCCCCGGGCCCAAGGCACGCCCGGGCTTGGCCTAGCAGGGAAGCGAAGAGGCAAGCGCGAAGCGCGGCGGGCCCCAATAGCCTGCGGCCTTAGGCGCCGCATGGAGATTGATTGGTCGTGGGCGTATGCGCTTCCCCATGATGCCTCGGTGACCGCACGACTTGACAAGTCCCTGCATGCAGAGAAACCGGTCATGATTACCTGCGATCGTGGTGCTCGGCGGTTAGCCTCCTCCGGCTATAAGTGCGGGGCTGCGTGAGCCCCTTCAGCCCATCCCTTCTTGCTGCTCCTTTTCTTCTTCTTGGCTACTCACCGTTCCCATGGCTCCAAAGAGGTTCTCGCCGCGGAGAAAGGAAAGGCCCGCCAGGCAGGGCCTTACTCCCCCCGACCAAGCGCGGCCGAGGCCGCCCTCGCAAGTATTCCACGGTCCCCGTAGTGGCCTCCCGCGACCATGGAGGCGGTTCCCTGCGTGGTGGTGAGCGCCCGGCCGCCGATGGGGGGCATGACATGGCTGCGCGCCCCCCTAGGCCACGCTTTCGCTCCGCGGAGGTGCTGCCAGAGTTCGTCGTGTGGTCAGCGGACCCAACCAGCACCCGGCTCCAGCTCCCCCGTTTCTTCGTAGGTGATCTGCCGGCCAGCGCGCGGTGCGGCTTTTGGCTCCAGGCAGATGGCTGCTGCAGCAGGGCCTCCTGGGCTTCGCTGGAGGTCTCCGTTTCTGGAAATGGGGCCCTGACCCGCGGCTGGCAAACATTTACCCACGCGCGCGGCCTGGGCCGGTGGTGCACCCTGCACTTCAAGTTCGATGGCGACGCCACCCTCTACGTGAGGGTGTTCGGGGAAGGCGGTCGCTGTGCTGGGTGCTGCCCTGAAGACGACGACCGCGGCCGCCTGCCCAGCCCCGGTATTGACCATGATGAAGACGGTGAGAGGCATACAGGCGGCAGTGCTCGGGGTTCGCTGAGCTTTGGTGACTCCCTCTCAGGCAGCAGCTCCTCCAGCGGTGGCCACAACCAGCCCCCGTGCCGTCGCGCCCGCCTGGGTGAAGGTTGCGGGTCAGCCCGCCGTCGTGCCCCGGCGAAGCGAGAGGAAGGATCCGCCTGAGCCCCAGGAGCAGCTCGAACCTTCGCTGTGGGTTGGTGCAGGACGAACGTGCCCATTTTGTTTTCCTTCTTTTCCTGCGCAAAAATAGAAGGTAGTATAGGGCCCCGCGGGGGCGTGTTAGAACTGCTGCTGTTAACCGTCGCGCTGCTTCTGCTATTTCTGCGCTGTGTTTCTGCGCCGTGCACCCATGTGCAGGAATTTTTTTAGCTCGGTGGGGCTTGACGCGGTCCTCGCCTCCGGAGGCCATGGCCTCGCCGTGGGCTTTGTGCCCTGCAGGGATCAGTAGGAGGGGTAACTTTCGGTCTTGGTTGTGGGGGTGATCGGCCCAGGTCCTGCGCTCGTGTCGCGATGCCCGTGAGGCACTGACTGGGAGGGGTGCTCCCACAGAGGACTCGGATAGGAAAGCTCCAAACGATCGGGACAGAAAACACTCGCGAGGGCGCCCACGAACCTCCCTCGCGATACTTGTGTGAGAGAAAACGAGGAAAGCGAGTGAAAAAGACAAAGAGTCACAAGCCAGGAACGTCAACAGCTTCAATAAAACTTCAAACGGGAATAAAGAAGCCAACTGCAGAAAGCAAATGAAAAAGCCGCGTCCGGCACCTATTCTAGTCTTCGACATCTTCTCACCAGCGCGGAGCTAAGTGCTGCCACTGGGCGTGGGTGGGAGCCCCCGAGGCCCGAGGGCAGCACTCCAGAGACTTCGGGGCATGTACAGCCCCACTCATTATTACGTGAGAGTGTCACGGGCGGCGAGCTTCATAGGCATTGGCCTTCTTCACAGGCACCGGGCCTTTTCCAAAATGTGGCAGCTTCACAGGCATTTGCCTTCTTCACAGGCACCGGGCCTTTCCCAAAACACGGCAGCTTCACAGGCATTTGCCTTCTTCACAGGCACCGGGCCTTTCCCAAAACACGGCAGCTTCACAGGCATTTGCCTTCTTCACAGGCACCGTGCCTTTCTCACAACACGGCAGCTTCACAGGCATTTGCCTTCTTCACAGGCACCGGGCCTTTCCCAAAACACGGCAGCTTCACAGGCATTTGCCTTCTTCACAGGCACCGGGCCTTTCCCAAAACACGGCAGCTTCACAGGCATTTGCCTTCTTCACAGGCACCGTGCCTTTCTCAAAACACGGCAGCTTCACAGGCATTTGCCTTCTTCACAGGCACCGGGCCTTTCCCAAAACACGGCAGCTTCACAGGCATTTGCCTTCTTCACAGGCACCGAGCCTTTCCTAGGTGCTAGGCCTCGCTCAGGGATAGAAACTCTAGAGATGTTGAATGTTCCACGCGTTCTGGATGGGTACCCCCTCCGTGGTCTCCAAGCGCGCGGAGCCAGGCCTGGAGACATGAACAACCTTGAATGGGCCCTCCCACATGCGAGAGAGATTGTGCAGCCCCTCCCTGGAGAGAACCCATCTGAGTACGAGATCCCCTACCTCAAGAGTTCTCAGGCGGATGTTGTGGCAGTGGTATCGTCGCAGCGCCTGTTGATACCTTGCCGCTCACAGCGCGGCTTCTCGGCGGCGTTCCTCCCCCAGCACGAGATCCATCCCTCGCATGGCGTCCTGTTGCGTCTCGTCGAACGCCAGGACCCGTGCGGAGCGACGCATGACCTCGTGAAGGAGAACAGCCTCTGCTCCGTAGACAAGGAAGAACGGGGTCTCGCCATTCGGCTTGGTCGCAGTTGTGTGGATTGGCCACAACATGGACTGGATCTCATCGTACCAGCCCCTGCCACAGGCCTCCAGCTTCTTCTTAAAGGTCCTGGCTTTGAGGCCCCTCAGGACCTCCGCGTTGTCTCGCTCGGCCTGGCCGTTGCTCCAGGGGTGTGCTACCGAAGCGTAGCATATCTGCGTTCCAAGGTTAGCACAGTATGTTTTGAAGAGATTACTAGTGAATTGCGAACCGTTGTCGGTGATGATGCGGTTGGGCACCCCAAATCGGCTCACGAGGCCCTTGATGAACTTGACCGCGGAGCCTGCCAGGATTGTGCAGATGGCTTCCACCTCAGCCCACTTGGTGAACTTGTCCACAGCGACGTAGAGGTAGCGATAGCCCCCTAGCACCCGAGGAAACGGGCCTAGAATGTCCAGCCCCCAAACTGCGAACGGCCATGAGATGGGTGTAGTCTGTAGACGCCCCGCAGGCTGATGGATCTGCTTAGCGTGAAACTAGTAGGCCTCGCAAGCATTCACCAGCTCAATGGCGTCGATGAGCACCGTGGGCCAGTAGAATCCACTACGGAACGCCTTGCCGACGAGGGTTCATGACGACGAGTGGTGCCCGCAGTCTCCGCCGTGTATGTCCGCCGGTAGCTCCTTCCCTTGCTCTCAGGAGATGCAACGTAGGGACACGTCATTTGGTCGCTTCCTATAGAGCTCTCCATCCCTGATGCAATAAGCTGTGGCCTGCCGCGCCACACGCTCCACTTCCTCCTCGTTCTCCGGCAGAGTCCCTTGCATCAGGTAGTTCTTGAGCTCCGGGATCTGACACCCTTCCTGAGGCTCTAACGCCAGGAGCAGGCGTGCCCCTGAGGCCGGGCCGCAGAGCGGGGCTCCTGAGGCAGGCGGCCGAGGGAGCTCCTCCCTTGGTTGCGCCATGCTCGACAGTGACGGCACCGCCGAGGGTTTGAAGAGCCGCTCCTCAAAGACGCCAGGCTCCTGAGGCAGCCGCCGAGATGCCCTCTTGGCAATGTCATCAGCTTCCTGATTGGTGCCGCGTGGCACGTGTTGCTACTCCAGCCCCCAGAACTGTTTCTCCATCTTGCGAACCTCAGTGAGGTAGGCTTCCATGTGCTCGTCCTTTGGGTCGTATATCTTGTTGGAGAAGTTGATGAGGAGCTGCGAATCGCCCTTGATGATGAGGTGCTTTACCCCTAAGGCTATTGCGGCCTTCAAGCCTGCTATTAGGCCTTCGTATTCCGCTATGTTGTTGGAGACCATTTCTCTGTGCTGGATGCAGAGTTGTACGGCGTAGTAGAGTTTGTCCTGGGTAGGGGATACGAGCACCGCGCCAGCTCCCGCACCGTGTCGGGAGAACGCCCCATCGAAGTACATGACCCAGCCGTCTGGTGCTTCACTTCCCGGGGAAAGTGATCGGTCTTCGCCTGCCTTGAGACCCGGCGCTTCTGCCCATTCTGCCATGAAATCCGCAAGTGCGGCTCCCATGATGACTCTGGTCGTACTGAATTCTAGCTGAAATGCATGTAGTTCAATGTTCCATTCAGCGACCCTCCCAGCTGAGTTGGGGCTCCTGAGTACTCTTTCCAAGGGGTATGCTAAGACGACTTTGAAGGGATGGCCTTGGAAGTAGTGGCGCAGCTTGCGTGAGGCCACTAGTAGCGCGAGGAGGAGTTTTTGAGGCATGGGGTACCGTGCCCTTGCGTCCCGTAGCACCGTGCTGACGAAGTACACGTGATGCTCGACCAGGTAGAGGGTGCTGGCGCAGCTTGCGTCCTCCAGAGGTCGAGGCGTCTCTTGAGATGACAGAGCCCCCGGTGCTTGGTCGCTCCTGTTTCGGGTGCATTCTCCTGCTGCGGCTGTTCCTTTCCGGCTGTGGTTGCGGCCTTCGCGAGGCTCTCCCGGCTCTGCTTTGCTTCAGTTCGAATGGTCGATGCGGCCTTGGCACAACACTCCTCCCTGACCGCCACCAGGGCTGCGCTAGCGGAGTAGGGGGTGGCCGCAAGGTAGAGCACTAGGGGCTCCCGAGGACGCGGAGCTACCATCACTGGTGGGCTGGTAAGGTACGTCTTGAGGTCTTGGAATGCCTTGTCAGCCTCTTCAGTCCATTCGAAGGGGCCCTTTTTCTTCATTAGCTTGAAGAAGGGCAGCACTCGTTCCCCCAGCTTGGAGATGAAGCGCCCCAGCGCAGTTACACGCCTGGTGAGCTTCTGCATTTCTCTGAGGGTCCTTGGCGGGCTCATGTCTTCGACTGCTTTGACCTTCTTCGGGTTGGCCTCGATGCCCCTATGGGACACGAGGAAACCCAGGAGCTTGCTCGAGGGGACTCCAAACTCGCACTTCTCCGGGTTGAGCCGTAGGTCCACTTCGTTGAGGCTCGCAAAGGTTTCTTCCAGGTCCTGTATCAGGGTTCTTGCCTCACGAGACTTCACCACAATGTCATCGACGTAAGCTTCAGTGTTCGTCCTGAGCTGCCGGCCTAAGGAGATGTGCATCAGCCGCTGAAAGGTCGTGCCTGCATTGCGCAATCGAAATGGCATGCACGTATAGCAGTACACTCCACACAGGGTCAGGAAAGCCATCTTCTCCACGTCTTCTACCGCCATCTTGATCTGGTGATAGCCCGAGAAGGCATCTAGGAAGCACAATAGGTCACACACTGCGGTGGAGTCGACTATCTGGTCAATGCGGGGGAGCAGAAATGGATCCTGCGGGCATGCCTTGTTGAGGTTGGTGAAGTCGACACACATGCGCTCCTTTCCTCCCTTTTTTGGCACAACGACCGGATTAGCCAGCCAATCAGGGTAGCGGACCTCGCGGATAACTCCTGCCGCCTCTAGCTTCCGGGTCTCTTGAACGATTAAAGCCTGTTTCTCAGTGGACTGCCGCCTCGCCTTCTGCTTCACGGGGCGCACATTGGGGCACACATTGAGGTGATGCTCAATCGCTTTCTTTGGGACCCCTGCTAACTGATCAGGTTCCCACGCGAACACCTTCTTGTTCGCACACAGGAACCTCACCAGGGCCTCCTCCTGCTCGGGCTCGAGGTTGGCCCCTATGGTGAAGGTGGCGCCAGTGGACCCGTCCTCATCGACTGGTACCTGCTTGGTTTCCGCCTTGTCTTGGGTGAATAGCTGCTTCTTTTTAGCTGGTGCAGCCCCCTTGGGCTCAAGGTCGTCGGTGCTAGTGGGCTGTGCCACCGCAGCCGCCCTGAAAACAAGCTGGAGCACCTACAGCGCATCCCTTGTGTCTCCTGACACGGTGAGGACGCCGCTGCTCCCAGGCATCTTCATGAGGTTGTACACCGGGTGAGTTGCTACCATGAACCGAGCCAAGGCTGGATAGCCGAGGATGGCGTTGTAGGGAAGGCCAATGGGGGCGATGTCGAAGTCGATCAGCTCCATGCATAAGTTGTCGTAGGTGTTGAAGGTCACTGGAAGGCGGATCTGTCCCAAGGAGGCGGTGGAACCAGCTCCGACGCCCGAGAAAGGCCTGCTTGTTGGAGCCGCTCCAGCGGCACGTGGAGGAGGCTGAAGGCCTCCACCGAGAACATGTTGAGGCCGGCACCACCGTCGACGAGGGTCCTGGTGACGGCCACTTGGCAGATGGTGGGGGTGCACAGCATCGGGAGCGCGCCCGAACCGATGGGGTTGAAGGAGTGGTCCTCCAAGTCGAAGATTAGATCGGCCTCGGGCGCCACCCAGCCCGGGGGGCTTCTCGGTGCTTGGAGGCGGTGATGATTCGGCGGGTGAACGGCTTGACGTGATGGCTCGAGGGTGGTGCCTGGGAGCCAGCCAGGAGAGCTGCGACGACGGGCAGCGCTGGTCCGGCGAAATGGGCGAGGAAGAGGTCGCGCAGCTCCTCCCAGGAGGTGACAGAAGCCGTCGGCAGGTGGAGGAGCCACGCGCGCGAGACGCCGGTGAGGGCCATGGGTAACCAGTTGGCCATCACCCGGTCGTCGCCCCCGGCTCTGAGGACGGCCTCCTCGTACGCCTGCAGGAAAATCATCGGGTCTGTCGCACCGTTGTAGTGCAGCGGCTTCTCGGCCTTGAACTTGTGCGGCCACTGCACCTGTCGCAGGGTGGGGGCCAAGGCCTGGAGCCCCCTGGCCCCAGTGCTGGCATCCGCTGCTGGAGCGGGCGGCGCGTTGTCCGCCATGAGGGCGGCATGCGATGTTGGGGGAGAGCGGGTCGTCAGGAGGGAGAATTCCAGCGCACCCCCTACCTGGCGCGCCAAATGTCGGATTTTGGGTTCCAGCAAACCCTTGATGTTCGAACACTGGGGTGCGCACGAAGATCTCTCCCCTACCGATCTACGTCCAATCTCCTCGCGTGATCTAAGCTGGAAACAACAAACAACACAAGGGACACGAGGTTTATACTGGTTCGGACCACCGTTGTGGTGTAATACCCTACTCCAGTGTGTGTTCTGGTGGATTTCCTCAGGGGCTGATGATGAATAGTACAAGGGAAGAACAGCCTCGCAAGAGGTGTTCTTGAGCTGGTGCGATGAACTGCTTGGGTGAGTTCAGTCGCCTCTCTATCTCTCCGCAAGGGCTCTATCAGATCTCTAGATGTCTCTGCTCTTTGGTCCCCCCTTCCTCTATGGTGGCTAGCTCTATTTATAGAGGCCCTGGGCCTCTCCCCGAATAATGAGTGGGAAGGGCGCCAACAATTGGCCATTTTGAAGGGGAACATCTACTACAAGTTATCCTGGCCAAAGGTGGTCTTCGGCTGCCAAAAGTACTAGTGATGATGCCGTCTTGGGCTCCACGGTGACCTCCGTCCTGCCGCTCTGCTGGTCTTGGTCTCGTTGCAGTGGAATGGCAACCTTTGCTGATGCCTTGGCCTGTGCTTTCCCCCTTTGCACCAATGGGGAAACAAGGACGCTGCACAGGCCGGCGACCGCCTGGTCTCGATCGTCATGGCTTGCGTCACAGGCTCCTCGTGAGGTACCCCTGCCTTGATCTCTCCGCCTCCTCGCGAGCCTGCGTGATGTGGCTGACTCTGAGGAAGCTTCCTGTCGTTTGCCCTGCGATGCTTGGCCCCTCGCGAGGGTCTTGAGCTTGGGCTGATGAAGATGGGCCACGCTAGGCCCTCACTTGAGCCACGCCGCAGGCCGCAGGCAGGCAATTTTGAGGACCCCTGAGGGAGTCCTGGATTAGGGGCTGTCCGGATGGCGGGACTATACCTTTAGCCGGACTCCTGGACTATGAAGATACAAGATTGAAGACTTCGTCCCGTGTCCGGAAGGGACTTTCCTTGGCGTGGAAGGCAAGCTTGGCGATAAGGATATCCAGATCTCCTACCATTGTAACCGACTTTGTGTAACCCTAACCCTCTCCGGTGTCTATATAAACCAGAGGGTTTTAGTCCGTAGGACAACATACACAACAACAATCATACCATAGGCTAGCTTCTAGGGTTTAGCCTCTCCGATCTCGTGGTAGATCTACTCTTGTACTACCCATATCATCAATATTAATCAAGCAGGACTTAGGGTTTTACCTCCATCGAGAGGGCCCGAACCTGGGTAAAACTTCGTGTCCCTTGCCTCCTGTTACCATCTGGCCTAGACGCACAGTTCGGGACCCCCTACCCGAGATCCGCCGGTTTTGACACCGACATTGGTGCTTTCATTGAGAGTTCCTCTGTGTCGTCGCCATCAGGAAGGATGCCTCGCCCTGTCTTTAAAGACGGCACCGTTGCTAAGGGAGCTTTGGCTGTCGGCCAAACCCTCTGGCTAGGTGGTTTTCTTCTGACCGCCTCTTCAGCTTCTGCGCCGACGATGACCTCTCGAGCCATCGAAAACAATCTTCATGTCAGCTCGGAACTCGCCGAGCAGTTAGATCCAATGGAGCTCTCCTCCATAAACGAGCTCTTGGATCGCTTCGCCGCCCTGGGAGTCGCTATGGATTACGACCAGATTGGGCCTAAACCCGATCTGAGAGAGATTAACTCTCCCCAAGTCACCCATCACGTGGCCGTGGTAGAGGGATAGTGCGGTGACCCTTCATATATCTTAAGGACTCGCTACGTCCGGATTCCTGATCCCTCCAAGCCGGATACCCGCAGAGGGGAGGATATCACTCAAGACCTGAACTTAGAGTCAGGCGACCGGCTAGATTCATTGGACAACATCAAGGAATCCAAATTTTCGAGTTCAGAAATTCCTCAGCCTCTGAGCCTCAGATGGGGTGAGGCTTCGGATTTAATTCCACCCACCCACCCCCCATAAGCGATCTATACAAAATCAGGCAAGAACCCGATGAAACAGTACATCATTACTGGGCCAGATTCCTCCTGGTTAAGAACAGGCTAAGGGACTGCCGCAAGGAAGACGCAATCTCAATCTTCTGCAATAATTGCACGGACAAGGGAATACTCAACGCCATAAGTCGCCGTGATATTACACGCTTTGCTTACTTGGCATCCATTGTACGAAAGTACTGTGGGATGGAAAGCGCCTGGAAAACCGAAATAAAATTTTGGGACAATCCGGCCCTGAATACAAACCCAGTCTGAAATAAAAGGGTGCATCATCACCAGACACCCGGGTCAAGCACTAAAAAGCAAAAACCCTCTACAGGGCATGGAACCGTACTGGAAGGATGGCTTAACGGACCCTGTAAAAATCACAGTATAGAGGACGCCACACCAACTCACATCCTCAGAGCATGTTGGATACTCCGGCAGGTGGCCCAAATTGGCGAAAATCTCCTAATTCCGGAGGCCACAGAAAGCCACCCCAGAGACACCAATATGGTATAACAGTCTTCGAGACCTTCGCATCAAATAATATGCGAAAAAGGACACTCCGCAGCCTTGCCAAACTCTACCAAGTAGCAACAATAAACCCATGGAGTGACACGGCTATTACCTTTAACGCCAGTGATGAACCTAAATTCCGAACAGCCCGAGCACCAACCGCATTGGTCCTCAGTCCAATAGTGGATGGCTTTCGTCTTACCAAGGTACTCATGGATGGCGGCAGCGGATTGAACCTTATTTATGAGGAAACCCTTCAAAAAACGGAAATAGACTGGAACTGCATTGAGCGAAGCAGCACAACCTTTAGAGGAATAATCCCCAGTCAGGAAGCGCGCTGTACAGGAAAAATCACACTAGATGTGGTGTTCGGCATGCCAGATAATTACAGGTCCGAAGAAGTCACGTTCCATGTGGCTCCGTTCAACAGCGGTTATCATGCTCTGCTAGGGCGGGAAGCGTTTACAATCTTCCAAGAAATACCCCATTACGTGTACATGAAGCTCAAGATGCCCGGGCCTAACGGGATCATCACTCTCGCTGGTGATCTGGACGTTGCACTCCACGCCGAAAACAAGATAGCCGCACTGGCCCTTGATGCACTATCCAAACCCCTAGCGGCTGAGGAACTGACTGTGCTACGCTCTACGGTGAATAGGGACGATGTGGTACTAGAAAAAAGATCCAAGTCCACCTCCTTTAAACCGGCAGACGAAATAGTCAAATTCCAAGTCCATCCAACGGACCCCAATAAAACAGCTTCCATCGGGGCACAGTTAAACCCTGATGTAGACGCCGCACTGCGAGAGTTCCTACGAGAGAACTGGGACATTTTCGCCTGGCACCCTTCAGAAATGCCAGGAATCCCACGCAGGCTGGCTGAGCACAGCTTAAATATCCAAACAGGATTCAAACCTGTCAAACAGGCTCTTCGGCGTTTTTCCGAACCTAAGAGATAGGCCATGGGAGAGGAGCTAGCAAAGCTATTGGAGGCCGGATTCATCAGAGTTATAAAACATCCGGACTGGCCGGCAAACCTGGTGATGGTACCAAAGAAGGACAAATCCTGGCGCCTGTGTGTTGATTTTAAAGACCTTAACAAGGCTTGCCCAAAGGATCCCTTCCCCCTCCCCCGCATCGATCAAATTATCGACGCTACCGCAGGACACGATTCGTTGTGTTTCCTCGACGCATATTCCGGCTACCATCAAATCAAGATGGCAGAACCAGACCAAGCCGCAACGGCATTTATCACACCATACGGCCCATTCTGCTTCAACACGATGCCCTTCGGGCTCAAAAACGCTGGCGCAACATATCAGTGCATGATTCAGACATGTCTGGCAAGCCAGATCAGCAAAACAGTGGAGGCATATGTAGATGATGTGGTCGTCAAAACAAGACATGTTGAATCTCTAGTAGATGACTTGAGGCTCACATTTGATAACCTCCGAACATACGACATCAAGCTCAACCCGGAAAAATGCATTTTCGGCGTTCCAGCCGGAAAGCTCTTGGGCTTCATTGTATCCGGTAGAGGAATTGAAGCAAATCCAGCCAAGATCCGAGCTCTGTCGCAGCTGGATATCCCAAAGGACATCAAACAAATACAAAAGTTAACCGGATGCGTGGCGGCTCAAAGCCGCTTTATCTCCCGCTTGGGAGAAAAGGCCCTACCCCTTTACCGCCTCCTTCGGCGCATCAAACACTTCAAATGGACGGATGCAGCCACGGCCGGACTCGACGAAATAAAAGCCATATTGGCAACAAACCCAGTCCTGGCCGTGCCAAACATTGGCGAACCAATGCTATTATACATTGCAGCAACACATCAGGTTGTAAGCGCAGTGCTCGTCGTCGAGCGAGAAGCGGACGGACACAAATTCCCCCTTCAAAAGCCGGTCTATTATGTGTCCACTGTCCTCACTCCCTGCAAATCACGGTACCCACATTATCAAAAGATTGCGTATGCAGTATTCATGGCGTCCCGGAAGCTACGCCACTACTTTCAAGAGTGTTGAATAACAGTAGCCTCAGAAGTACCACTTAACGATATTATAAAAAACCGTGACGCAACGGGCCAGATTGCAAAATGGGCCATTGAGCTCCTCCCGTTCGACATAACTTATAAGCCACGGCGAGCCATCAAGTCGCAAGTCTTGGCCGACTTCGTCGCAGAATGGACGGAGGCCGAACTCCCTAAAGAGTATGACACATATTCAAATTGGATCATGCATTTCGACGGCTCCAAGATGTTGGCCGGACTGGGGGCTGGCGTCGTTTTGACGTCCCCCACAGGAGACACAGTTCAATACGTACTCCAGATTATGTACACGGACTCCAACAATGCAGCTGAATATGAGGCCCTTTTACATGGTCTCCGGATGGCAGTATCCATGGGCATTCAACGCCTAGAGGTGCGCGGGGACTCGAACCTCGCAATATCCCAAATAAATGGAGACTTTGATGCCAAGGATCCAAAAATGGCAGCTTACCGCAATGACGTCCTAAAAATGTCAGCTCGGTTCGAGGGGCTTGAATTTCACCATGTAGCCCGGGAAAATAATCAGGCTGCAGATGTCCTGGCACCCATCGGCGCAAAACGCGATGTAGTCCCCCCCCAACATCTTCTTGGAAAGGCTGTTCAAGCCATCCGTAGTATGGGAAGGGGAGCCGAACAGTAACAGCCCGGACCCAACCGCACTGCCCGGCACCGAACATTCTGACACAATCGGAGGCTCTGCCAATGAAATAACACCTTCAGCCCACATAATAATGGCCGTCATCGCCCCATGGACAGAACCATTCCTCGCCTACCTTACTAGGCAGGAACTCCCCGAGGACCAAAATGAGGCACGCTGCATAGTGCGGCGATCCAAAGCCTACAGAGTCCACGAAGGAGAGCTTTGTAAGAAAAGCACTACCGGAGTCCTTCAAAAGTGCATCTCCGAAGAGGAGGGGCGGAACCTCCTAGCTGAAATACATGCCAGACTCGGCGGTCATCACGCTGCAGCTCGGTCCCTTGTAAGCAAGGCCTTCCGTACAGGCTTTTATTGGCCGACGACCCGGGCAGACGCTCAGGACTTGGTCCAACGATGCACCGGTTGCTAGCTTTTTGCAAACCAAAGCCATATGCCACCCACCGCCCCCTAAACTATCCCCATTACTTGGCCCTTCGCGGTCTGGGGGCTTGACATGGTTGGACCCCTTAAAGGCGGAACCCACAGGCAAAAATACTTACTGGTCATGGTGGATAAGTTCACCAAATGGATAGAAGCCAAGCCTGTTAAGACGGCTGAATCCGGACCGGTGATAGACTTTATATCCGGGGTTGTACACCGTTACGACGTCCCCCACAGCATCATCACTGATAACGACACGAACTTCACGCCCGGCGAGGTAAAACTCTGGTGCAAAAACATGGGCATCAAACTCGATTATGCTTCCGTCTATCACCCACAAACTAACGGCCAGGTCGAATGTGCAAATGGTCTTATCATCAGCGGCATCAAATCCAGATTAGTGCGGTCCCTCAAGGAATCTAACACGCACTGGGTAGAGGAGCTCGACTCCATACTCTGGGGGCTGCGGACCACGTGGAATCGCACCACCGGATACACACCATTCTTTATGTTGTACGGCGCAGAGGCAGTTTTGCCTTGCGACATAATTCATGACTCACCTCGAGTGCACATGTACGAAGCAAGAGAAGCCGAGCTCGATCGGCAGGACAGCTTGGACGCATTGGAGGAGGAGCGTGACGTGGCAAAAGCCCGTTCCGCATTCTATCAACAGCAGGCTCGAAGATACCAAAGTAGAGAAGTACGGGCCAAAAACCCAGTCCTGACTGGTGGACATATCGCCTGCGGGATGCATCGGATAACCGACTTGAGCCGAACCCATGCAACGCAGCCCGTCTCCGAATATTCTACGCCTCGCACCGGACTCTGTTCGTCTCCTTCCTCTGTCCATTTTTTATATAGTTTCTGTCTTACATTTCTCTTCTCTCTCTCTCTCTCTTATAGACTTTAAAGGCTCATAAAGTGACACGCTATCCGCGCTCATTAAACCTGGGGGCTTCTTTAAACAGAAGCTTATTCATACGGGCTTCATGCCCAACACATGTGTCACACTTCCGCATGTACCTTTTATTCACCATTATATGCATCGATATGACTTAAGTTTTGGCCAAGCTGGGTTGCATGGCTCCTGTGCTTACCCCTATGTTCCCGATTGTTCGGCTAGGTGGTAAAGGGAGCACCTCTGCGATTGTTACTACTGGGTCAGCCGGACGTGTACCTCAGACTGGGTGAAGCCGAAAGCTAGCGTTCTTAAGGGAATATTCGGTCGGTGAACTAAAGATGATCTTTTTTTTTATCTATACGCCCCCAGATGTTTTTCCTGCGTTTCTTTTCGCAGCATGGACATGCACCTTAGGGCATGCCTCCCAGGGAAAGGAACCCCTAACGGAACTATTCTCCCTGGAAGATGTTTCTTACTAACCATGTAATATAACATAACTAGTCGGGCACTTGTCTGTTAATGCACTAATGACCCCTACTCCTGGTCTCCATGCATTCCTCGGTTCCTATATAACCGCATGGGAATTCAGACACACTCCGGACCGTCAGGTCCCGAGGCTGAAGCGAAAAGGTCGGCCATGACAAATGATCTACAATCCGGCTAGAAGGCATTATAAATGTCAATTAAATTACATAGTCATTTTGACTGATCGTATTCCTCTTCAATACCATCTAACAGGCTGTCTAATTTACATTCCTGCTGGGAATACTTTGCGGCCAACTCTACTTGGCCGTAAACTAAGCTTACCAGGATCTCCTTCCCATCGGGCCCTACAGGACCGACATCGGCCATGTGGTTGGGGTCAGCCTTTGCGTACCGCATCTTCACCATGGCCCAGTCCTCCCTAGCGCCTTGACGGCAGGCCGATATCTTCCACAATCGGAAGCGCCGCCGTGCTCCCTTTAGCTTCTCCGCAAGCTCTCCAAGACCTTCGGGCATGGAGACGGATGGCCACAGGGCCTGGGTGACGCCTTGCATCGCCTGCCGAACTCGATCGAGCAGTTGCGAGAGCTCGGGAAGAAGGTCACCCGTAGAACCGGGCATCTCCTTTGCAGGACGACCTGTTAGAACACCTACAGACATTGCTCTGTTAGTCGACTTCCCTGCCGAACTTTCTTTCAAAGGTTCGTTCAAGCACTTACTAAATATGCCGCGATGAAGCCGTTGATTCTCCTTCACGGAGTCTGACAGCTAGGCACGAACATCTTTCAACTCGACGCCCAACTTGGTGTTGGCATCTTGGAGATCGTTCTTCTCCCGCCTCACCTTTGTCAGCACCTTCTACCAGCCTTTAGCTGGCGTAGGAGGTGTTGCCTTTCCAGATTCAATCCGGCCCCATCTGCAATTTCATTTGTCAGATTCGCACCCATGCCGTGCTTTGCAAAATACTTATCCTTCGAAGTGTATATTACCAGAGGGGGTCTCCTTGGGCTCCCCTGCCGCGGCTAGTGCAGCCTCAAGTTGGGCTTTGCACTCTTCCAGCTCCTTGGACAGTAGGGAATTCTTTTCTGTAAGAACCTGCATAACAAATGATCCTTAAATCAGTTATTCTAACTGTTTCAAGTCTCGGGGGCTACTGGTATATATATATATATATAATTACCAAAATTTTCTTACCCGTATGTCTTTTACATATTGCTCCGTGGCTCTGGCTAGACCATTTTGAGCGACACGGAGGTACGCATCTCTCGAGTTGAAGGCATCTAACGCCCCTCGGGAGAAACAAGCATCGCAAAGAATTGTCCGGCGACGCATGTGGTTCATGGCACTCTCCACCTCAGAGTTGGTGGCAGACAACCCGTCCACATCCTCCGTCGAAGGAGCGTCTGGCGTGCGCCTTGCGTTCGCCTCCGCCTCCGGACCAGGCTTTGGAGCCTGGCTGGTGGAGGCGCGATTGGCAGCCTCTCTGGATATAGTCCGGCGAGGCCTCTTTGTCCTGAAGAGAGCATGAGTGTCAATGTGCCTCGAAGGTATAACACCTGGGATAGGGGGCGCGCCATACCTTTGCGCTGACGCCTCGGTCTGGACTGCACTTTTTTTTTGCCCACAGGGCCCTGCAGCCCCTCATTGACTTTTCGCCGCAGGTTCGGCCTTCCGCTTTAAAAACCTCCCCTACAAAGTTCGGTTGCAATCAGGGAACTGAAAAAACGAGAGGGCGGGCACCTATTCGGGGTAGTGGGGCTTCGATCTCAGTTACCTGGGAGGCCGGGATTAGCCCTGGGTAATCGGCCGTAATGGCCACGAAGGCATTGTCCTTGCTCAATTGATGGAACACTCCATCAATCAGCTCCACAGATATTTCCGGATCCTCTTGAGAGGCCGGGTCGAGGGACCGTCCTGGGTCCTCGGGTTGTGGAGGAGGGCTGCTTATTTCCTTAACAGCCCGGCGCAGTTCCTGCGTTGAAGTCATCAGACTGAATATTTAACAATGGGAATACAAAATGGATGGGCAAGTAAATACGACCTCTTACCCAGCTTGGGGGATTTTGCATAGAGAATCCACCCTGTGCGTTGACGCGGAGAAATTCCTCCTCTTCTCCCTTATACAAAGTGGACAAGATCTTTAGTAGAGCGGCAGCTGAATCCGGCCCCTTACGGCTGTAGCGGGTGGCGTCGTCCTCCCCGTTGAAGTCCCACATGGGGTGGCTTCTATACTGAAGCGGTTGCACCCCCCGCATAATGCATTCGGCCATAACCCCGATCATGGTTAGTCCGGAATGGGCTAACAATCTTATTCGGCCCATCAGGTAAATGGTGTCCCTGTCACTTTCCCTCTGAGGGCTCCGTGGATGCCAGCTTAGGCGCTTCTTTAAGGGAGCACTGTCGAATTCAGGGAGGCCGATTCGGACAGGGTCCAGCAGCGGGACGTCTTCTATATAAGACCATTCCGAGGCCAGTCTTCGGACGCCTTCTTTGGGGTTCCGGATAGATATCCGGTCCCGGCGATGCGCCACACTTCGGCCCCGCCCACTTGATACATTGACCCCTCCTTAGAGCGGGGCACAAGGTAGAATAACCTCTTCCATAGCCCGAAATGAGCCTCGATACCCAAAAACAGCTTGAAGAGGGCTATGAAGCCCGCGATATGCAATACGGAGGCAGGCATGAGATTGTGTAGCTGGAGGCCATATAACTCTAGGAGCCCCCGGAGAAATGCATGGATTGGAAATCTGAGCCCCCTTATTAAATAAGGGACGAGGCACACCCGCTCTCCTTTGGAGGGATTAGGGACACTCTCCGCTTGCTCTCCGCCATTATAGATGGCAAGGCCGGCTCGAACCGGGACCATATAGGCCGGGGGGAGAAATCCTTGGTCTGGAGCGTCACTGGCTCGCTATGCGGGATGGAGCATCTCTCCCAATATCCAGGCTGAGTGCTGGAAGGGCGAGAGGAGGAGTCGCGACGGCTGGCCATGGTGGAATGGACCTTTGTCGGATGCGCTCTGATGAACACTCGCGAAGGGGGGAAGATGTGGTTTGGATCTAAATCCTCGTCCCCTTAAATAGACTTTTCATATTCGTTTGACACGTGGGAAGCGGCCATTATTGGGTGTAGAAGCCAAGGAGCGCAACATCTACAAGAAATCGGACTTTATTCAACAAGTACACGGAATTTGGAGGAGAACCCGCCTTGCAATGACGAAGACAATCTGCGCGCTGGACTCATCGTCATTGAAGCCTGGTTCGGGGGCTACTGAGGGAATCCTGGATTAGGGGGTGTCCGGATGGCCGGACTATACCTTCAGCCGTACTCCTGGACTATGAAGATACAAGATTGAAGACTCCGTCCCGTGTCCGGAAGGGACTTTCCTTGGCGTGGAAGGCAAGATTGGCGATACGGATATGCAGATCTCCTACCATTGTAACCGACTTTGTGTAACCCTAACCCTCTCCGGTGTCTATATAAACCGGAGGGTTTTAGTCCGTAGGACAACATACACAACAACAATCATACCATAGGCTAGCTTTTAGGGTTTAGCCTCTCCGATCTCGTTGTAGATCTACTCTTGTACTACCCATATCATCAATATTAATCAAGCAGGACGTAGGGTTTTACCTCCATTGAGAGGGCCCGAACCTGGGTAAAACTTCATGTCCCTTGCCTGCTGTTACCATCCGGCCTAGACGCACAGTTCGGGACCCCCTAACCGAGATCCGCCGGTTTTGACACCGACAACCCCCGTTCCGAGAACGCCGACACATGGCTTGTCTCTTAGTCTCAGAGAAACACCGAAGACTCTGCTTGACCGGCTTGAATCCCTTTAGAATGTTTAGGCTATGCTCGGCCAGCCTGCGTGGGATTCCTGGCATGTCTGAAGGATGCCAGGCAAAGATGTCCCAATTCTCACGCAAGAACTCCCGCAGTGCGGCGTCTGTTGTGGGGTTCAGCTGTGCCCCAATGGATGCTGTTTTTGTAGGGTCCATTGGGTGGACCTGGAATTTGACTATTTCGTCCGTTGGTTTAAAAGAGGTGTACTTGGGTCTTTTGTCGAGTATCACGTCGTCCCTGTCCACTATGGAGCGCATCGCAGTTAGTTCTTCAGTCGCGAGGGCTTCGGAAAATGCCTCGAGGGCCAGTGCAGCGGTTTTATTTTCGGCGCATAGTGTTATGTCCGGATCACTAGCTAGAGTGATGATTCCATTGGGCCCGGGCATCTTGAGCTTCATGTACCCGTAATGGGGTATAGCTTGGAAGATCGTGAATGCCTCCCGCCCTAAAAGGGCGTGGTATCCGCTACTAAACGGGGCCACTTGGAATGTGATTTCTTCAGACCTATAATTCTCCGCGTGCCGAATACCACATCTAGTGTGATTTTTCCCGCACATCGTGCCTCCCGACTAGGGATGATTCCTCTGAAGGTTGTGCTGCTTTGCTCAATGCGGCTCTTGTCTATTTCCATTTTGCTAAGAGTCTCCTCGTAGATGAGGTTTAATTCGATGCCACCATCCATGAGCACTTTAGTAAGCCGGAAGCCGTCCACAATTGGACTAAGGACCAAAGCGGCTGGTGCTCGGGCTGTTCAGAATTGAGGTTCGTCACTGGCATTGAAGTTTAGACCCGTATCATTCCATGGATTTATTGTTGCAACGTGGCAGACTTCGGCGAGGCTGCGGAGTGCTCGCTTGCGCCTATTATTTGAGGAGAAAGTCTTAAGGACTGTCAGTACTGTATTGTTATTTTCCACGAGATGGTGCTCTGTGGTATTGTGGATGAGGAGATTCTTGCCGCTCTTGGCCACCTGCCGGAGTATCCAACATGCTCTAGGGCTATGTGTTGGCATGGTATCCGGTGTACTGTGAATTTTGCATGGTCCATTGAGCCATCCCTCCAATACGGTTCCACGCACTGTAGTGGGCTTTGGTTTCTTTGTAATTGGATCGGGTGGCTTATGAGAGTACACCCTTTTAGTTCAGACGGAGGGTTTAGTGAGAGCCGGAGGATCCCAATTTTTTTGGGTTTTCCTGGTGCTTTCCGTCGCACAGTACTTCTGTACTATGGCCGCCAAGTCAGCGAAGTGTACTATGTCACGGCGACTTATGGCGTTGAGGATTCCCTTGTTCGAGCATTTTTTGCAAAAGGATGAAATTGCGTCTTCCTCATGACAGTCCTTGACCTTGCTCATTACAAGGAGGAATCTGGCCCAATAGTGATGTACTGTCTCTTGGGGCTCTTATCTAATGTGGGGAAGATCACTTATGTGAGGGTGGGTGGGTAGATTTAGGTCCAAACCCTGACCTGATCTGAGACCCAGGGGCAGAAGAGTTTTCGAGCTTGGCAGTTCGGGCTCTGGGACGTTACCCCATAGTTCTGGCCCGCTGTCCGATTCTAGGTTCGAAGCTTGGGCCATGTCCTCCCATAGACGGGTATCCGGCTCAGTGAGCTCGGTAATTCGGACATAGTTTGTCCTCAAAATAGAGGAAGAATCACTGCATTGATCCTCCACCACCGCTATCTGATGGGTGACCGGTGGAGAGTTAATCTCCCTTTGGTCGGGTTTAAGCCCGATCCGATCATAGTGCGTAGCGACTCCCAAGGCGGCGATGCGATCCAAGAGCTCGTTCAAGGAAGAGAGCTCCATTGGATCCATCTGCTCGGTGAATCCCGAGCCAACGTGGAGGCTGTTTTTGATGACCCGAGAAGTCATCATCGGTGCGACGGCTAAACGGGCGGTCATGATGAAGCCGCCTAGTCAGAGAGTTTGGCCTACAGCAAGGGCTCCCCCAGAGGTAATGTTTTCCTTGACAACAAGACGAGCCATCAAGCCTTATCATCATGGCACAGTGGAACTCTCAATGAAAGCACCAATGTCGGTGTCAAAACCGGCGGATCTCGGGTAGGGGGTCCCGAACTGTGCGTCTAAGGCTGATGGTAATAGGAGGCGGGGGACACGGTGTTTACCCAGGTTCAGGCCCTCTTGATGGTGGTAATACCCTACTTCCTGCTTGATTGATCTTGATTATATGAGTATTACAAGAGTTGATCTACCACGAGATCGTAGAGGCTAAACCCTAGAAGCTAGCCTATGATTATTCTTGTTGTTTTTCCTACGGACTAAACCATCCGGTTTATATAGACACCGGAGTGGTCTAGGGTTACACAGAGTCGGTTTCAAGGGAGGAGATGTGCATATCTGAATTGCCAAGCTTGCCTTCCATGCAATGGACAGTCCAACCTGGACACGATAAGAAGTCTTCAATCTTGTATCTTCATAGTCCAACAGTCCGGCCAAAGTATATAGTCTGGCTGTCCGAGGACCCCCTAATCAAGGACTCCCTCAGGCGCGCCTACCCCCCTCGGCGCGCCCTCCTGCCTCATGGCCACCTCGTGGAGCTCCGGACTTCGACTCCACGTCTTATGGATTGCTTGCGGTCCAAGAAAGATCATCGCTAAGGTTTCATTCCGTTTGGACTCCATTTGGTATTCCATTTCTGCGAAACTCAAAAATAGGCAAAAAAACAGAAACTGACACTTGGCCTCCGTTTAATAGGTTAGTCCCAAAAATAATATAAAAGAGCATATTAAAGCCCATTAAACATCCAAAACATATAATATAATAGCATGGAACAATCAAAAATTATAGATACGTTGGAGACGTATCAAGTCCCGGGGCCACCACAAGGGTGGGGGGCGCCCCCCCTCCCCTAGGGTGCTCCCGTCGACCTTGTGACCACCTCGTGGTGCCCCCTAATGTGAAACCGACACCAACTCCTCCTATAAATGAAGAAAACCCCAGAACAGAAGTGAGATCAGGAGTTCCGCCACCGCATGCCTATGTAGCCACGAAAAATCAATCTAGGCCCTCTCTGGCACCCTACCGGAGGGGGCCATCATCGCCGGAGGGCATGGAGGAGGATCCCGGAGGGGTCCATCAGCGCCATGGAGGTCAACTACCAGAGGGAGAACCTCTCCCCATCTAGGGGGGGGCAGGGAGGAGGAAGCACAAGGGGGAGAACCTCTCCCCCTCTCTCTTGGTGGCACCGGAGTGCCATCGGGGGAACCATCGCCGCGGTGATCGTCTTCATTAACATCACCATCCCCATCATCATCACCATCCTCATCTCTTTTACGCGGTCCACTCTCCCGCACCCCGCTGTAATCCCCTACTGGAACATGGTGCTTTATGCCACATATTATGATCCAATGATGTGTTGCCATCCTATGATGTTTTGAGTAGATTTCCGTTGTCGTTGGGTTGATCGATGATCTAGATTGGTTTGAGTTGTATGTTTTTTTTGGTGCTGTCCTATGGTGCCTTCGGTGCCACACACATGTGAGGGATGCCCGCTGTAGGGTGTTGCAATACGTTCATGATTTTCTTATAGTGGGTTGCTAGAGTGACAGAAGCTTAAACCCGAGTAAGGGGGTTGTTGCGTATGGGATTAAGGGGACTTGATACTCTAATGCTATGGTTGGGTTTTACCTTAATGATCTTTAGTAGTTGTGGATGCTTGCTAGAGTTCCAATCATAAGTGCATATGATCCAAGAAGAGAAAGTATGTTAGCTTATGCGTCTCCCTCATATGAAATTGCAATAATGATTACCGATCTTGTTAACAATTGCCTAGGAGAATTCCGCACACCGACCCATCATTATTCCACACTCGCCATTTATAATATATAGTAGTATATTCTTACTATATGTTAACAACACCTACTTTTATATTTTAGTTCTCCAATATCATGCAAAGTTATCCTCTTCATACCCACAATGTAGTTTTATTTCTCGTTTCTAGTTGGAAGCAAACGTTTGTTGTACGTAGAGTCGTATCCATGGCAGATAGGACTTGAGAGAATATTGATCTTACCTTTAACTCCTTGTGGGTTCGACACTCCATACTTATCACTTCCACCTTTGGGAACTTCTACGGTGATTCCTTGCAGTTGGGGATTATCACATCCTCATCTTCAAGCATCACAAATTCATCGGTCTCATCAAGGACCACTTCAAAGTTGGATCATTGGATGCTTGAGCTCCCCTTGTACATCGAAACAATGTTCTCCCAACAATCCTTTGCACGATTGAAAGGTCGTAGGTGTGCTAGGTCTTGGGGAGGGACTGCTTCTTAAAGGATGAACAATGCGGAGTGATTGTATTGATTGTCCACTTCTTCTCTTAGGGTGAAGTTATTTGGATCATGCGGGTAGAAGCCTTGCTCAATGATTCTCCAAAGGTTAGTTGAGCAATTATTCAAATGAGACTTAATGCAAAAGATCCAATTAGCAACATCACCCTTAACAAGCTTGGGAGGAGGACCATGAATCTTAATGCGAGTTGTGGGCACCGGTCCTCCATAGGCCGGGGGAGGGGGAACCGAGGCAAAGGTTCTTGGCCCATTCTTGTCATGAGGGGAAGGAACATGAGTACCTTTAGCCGCTTCCCTGGCGGAATTGGCCTCCGACTCCGATGTCGTGGGATTAACCAAAACCAAGGGGTCGGGAGTGGATTTCATCCCCTCAAGTAATTTTTTAAGCATGGACTTGACTTCGACCGTCATAGACGTCTTAAGTGAAGCCATAGCTTCATCTAAGTCATCTCGAGTGATCGAAGTCAACTCCGCGGCCTCGGGCACTTCCTCATCGGTCTCAACCATACTCTTCGGGTGGTGAAACCCTTAATAAAGAGACGAGGCTCCGATACCAATTGAAAGGATGGATATGGTTGACTAGAGGGGGGTGAATTGGCAACTACCAGTTTTTATCTTTCCTTAACAAATTAGGTTAAGCAACAAATAGGTTATCTAGATGTGCAACTATGTGAACAACCTATATGATGCAAACAATAACAACAACAAGTGCAAGCAAGAGGGACAACACAACAATAGCTTGCTCAAAGTAAAGGGCAGAGATAACCACAAGTGGACCCGGTGAGGACGAGGATGTGTTACTGAAGTTCCTTCCCTTTCGGGGAAGTACGTCTTCGTTGGAGCAGTGTGAAGGCACAATGCTCCACTAGGGTGTAGGATCGAAAGTATGTCTAGAGGGGGGGTGATTAGACTACTTGACCAAATAAAAATCTAGCCTTTTCCCAATTTTAGTTCTTGGTAGATTTTAGCATCTTTGGACAAGTCAAGCAATCTTAACACAATTCAAGCAAGCAGGCATAGAGTATATGAGCAGCGGAAAGTAAAGCATGTAACTTGCAAGAATGTAAAGGGAAGGGTTTGGAGGATTCAAACGCAATAGGACACACGGATGTTTTTGTCGTGGTTCCGATAGGTGGTGCTATCATACATCCACGTTGATGGAGACTTCAACCCACGAAGGGTAACGGTTGCGCGAGTCCACGGAGGGCTCCACCCACGAAGGGTCCACGAAGAAGCAACCTTGTCTATCCCACCATGGCCATCGCCCATGAAGGACTTGCCTCACTAGCGGTAGATCTTCATGAAGTAGGCGATCACTACAAAAAAAAAGACACATCCGTGACATTTTGGGCCGAACGCAATTTTTTTCTGTCATACATATGACACTTCTATGACGATAATTGTGACAAAACCCGGTATCATCATAGATGTGGTGGGCTCCTACTTCTATGACAAAAAATCATGACAGAAAATGGGCTTTTCATCCTGGGCGGGCCGGAGACGCAGCTACATGACATTCTTTGGGCCGTCCATGATGGAAAAAAACGTGGTAGAAGCGAGGGCGAGGAAAATTTCGGGGAGTTCCCGGTTACGGTGGGAGGTCGGGGGCCGAGCGATGCACATTTCTCTCATACACGTACGCGCGTGTGTGCGAGGCGTTGGCTCTAACTGAACCCGAGCGAGGCATTGGGCTCTAATTGAACCCGAGCGATTGCACTGCAGGCTACGCGTTACTGAACCCGAGCGATCGATCGATGGTTGTTAACTGAACCCGATCGAGCGATTCCTTCGCTACTGCTGCTAACTAAAGCCGATCGACGTTGCCTCTGGGATGAACAGTGAGCGTTGCGGGTTTTTTTGGATGAACAGTGAGCAATGGCGTTGCCTCTGGATGAACAGGACCCGTGGTGTGGAGGGCTGGATGAACAGTAGACGGTGGAGGGGTACCCGTGGAGGGGTGGTTGAACAGGACCCCGTGGTGTGGAGGGCTGGATGAACAGTAGACGGTGGAGTGGTGGTTGAACAGTAGCCGGTCGAGTAGCGCGCGGTGGAGGCTGGATGAACAGGAGCCCGTGGAGGCTGGAGGAGGTCGACGGTAGCCCGTGGAGGCTGGAGGAGGTCGACGGTGGAGATGAATAGTATCTCGAGGAGTCCCGTTTTGCGGTACGCCACACCCCTCCTGATGAACAGGACCCCCGTTTCGACCGTAGGAGGTCCGTTTCATCCGTTTTGCGGTACGCCACACCCCTCCCGATCAACAGGACCCCTGTTTCGACCGTAGGAGGTCCATTTCCTCCGTTTTGCGGTACGCCACACCCCTCCCAATCAACAGGACCCCCGTTTCGACCGTAGGAGGTACGTTTCCTCTGTTCTGCGGTACGCCAGGCCTCGTTTCCATCGCCTGTTCCGTCCAAGCCCTCCCGATGAACTTGACCACGCATTCCGTTCCGACCTAGCCGGTTGGCTCCCACGCGTTCCGTTGCCTCCTGATGAACACGACGCATTCCGTTGCCTCCCCATGAACACGACGCATTCCGTTGCCTCCCAATGAACATGACGCATTCCGTTTCCTCCCCATGAACACGACAACGACGCTGTTTCTCCGTTCCGACCCAGCCATGTACACGAGCCCCGGCCGTACATATGCGCGAGTAGGCATTCGAGACCCCGCCCGTATGTACACCTACATGGCCGTATTTTCTTTCTTGCACCCTGGCCGTTGTACGTACGTGTATATGCTATGTGCGCGCCTCTAAATCGACCAATATGTACATACACGTTCGCGACCAGAATGACAATGCTACGTACGCTTCGACCAGGTGGGTCCCGACTGTCAGGTACTTCCTTGCATGCAAAGATGTAGCTGGTGGGTACCAGCAGTCAGGGGGGCGAATCGTTTTGTTTTTTTTGCCCGGACGCACTTCCTTGCATGCGAAGGTGTAGCTGGTGGGTCCCAGCAGTTAGGGGGGAAACGTTTTCTTCGTGAAATATGGTGGCCCGTCCGGTGGGTCCCTGCTGTCAGGTGGAGGAATAATTATTTTGCACATAATAAGGAGGCACTTCCTTACTGCGGCCATGGACCCAGCTGTCAGCCTCTCCACGTACAGTCCACGTCCGGTGGAAGCCGTTCCTTGACCACGTTGACCATGCCGTGCCGAGAGCACCAGGGCAGTGGACGACGGCGAGGCCTAGGAAGGGGACGACGCGGAGCCGGGGAAGACACGGCAGTGGATGCCCACGCGTAGAGGAGTATGAGGGTTCACTGGTTCGCTGCGGTGTGAGGATACCATCACCGCAGAATAACAGGGGGTGTGGGTGAGTAGAGGGATGGCTTGGCCAGCGGTGGGACTAGTAGGGGGCGGTGAGGCCTCCGTCGCATCGCAGCCGGCCACGGGAGGCAGGAGCACGAGGCACGGCCGGCGCTGGTTTGGGCGACTGGAGCAAGAAGATCAGAGGTTGAAGAAGCACTACAGCCGTTGGATGGACATCATACGGTCACTGGAGCTAGAATCGTGCATATTGACTAAGTTGACAAAGCCGTCCGTCCCCATCAACTTAGTAGGCCCACAAGTCAACCCGCCACCATACTGGGTATTCATTTTTTGGTGCGTAATAAGGAGGCACTTCCTTGGATGCAAAGATATAGCTGGTGGGTCCGAGCTGTCAGCGGCGGTAACGTTTTTTTCACGAAATACAGAGGCCCTTTCGGTGGGTCCCTGATGTCAGGTGGAGGAATCATTATTTTGCGCGTAATAAGGATGCATTTCCTTGCGTGCGGCCGTGGACCCAGCTATCGGCCTCTCCACGTACAGTCCACTTCAGATGCATGTCGGTCGTTGACCACGTTGACCAGGCCGCGCCAAGAGCACCTGGGCGGTGGACGACGGTGAGGCCTAGGAAGGGAACGACACGGAGGCAGGGAAGAATCGACAGTTGTTTCCCACACGGAGGGGAGTACGACTGTATGAGGGTTTACTGGTTCGTCTTCCGTCGCCGGAGAATAACAACAGGTGTGGGTGAGTAGAGGGATGGCTAGGCCAGCGATGGGAGTACGGTGGGGCGGTGAGGCCTGCGCGGCAGAAGAGCCGGCCGCGTGGAGGAGGGAGCAGGCAGTCCCGCCGGCGCTTGTTTGAGCGGCTGGAGCAGGAAGAGCAGAGATTCAAGAAGCACGACGACCGTTGGATGGACATCGTACGGTCACTGGAGCTAGAATCGTTCATATTGACTAAGTTGACAAAGCCCTCCATCCCCGTCAACTTAGTAGGCCCACAAGTCAGCCTCCCACCATGGTGGGTCCCAGCTAGCAGGGGGAGTATTCATTTTTCTGTGCATAATAAGGAGGCACTTTCGGTGGGTCCGAGCTGACAGTGGGGGAACGTTTTTTCGCGAAATACGGTGGTCCGTCCGGTGGGTCCCAGCAGTCAGGGGCAAACATTTTTTTTCGCGAAATACGGTGGCCCATCCGGTGGGTCCCAGCAGTCAAGGGGGAAACGTTTTTTCCGTGAAATACTAGTGGCCCGTCCGGTAGGTCCCTGCTGTCAGGTGGAGGAATAATTATTTTGCGCGTAATAAGGAGGCACTTCCTTGCAGCTGCCGTGGACCCAGCTGTCAGCCTCTCCATGTACAGTACACTTCTGATGGAAGTTGGTCATTGACCACATTTACCACGCCGCGCTGAGAGCACCACGGCGTGGACGACGCCGAGGCCTAGGAGGGGGACGACACGGAGCCGGGGAAGACGCGACAGTGGATGCCCATGTGGAGAGGAGTACGAGGGTTCACTGGTTCGGCTGCGGTGTGAGGCTGCCGTCACCGCAAAATAACAAGGGGAGTGGGTGAGTGGAGGGATGGCCTGGCCAGCGGTGGGAGTAGTATGGGGATGGTGAGGCCTCCGCGGTAGCACAGCCGGCCACAGGAGGCAGGAGCATGCGGCATGACCGGCGCTGCTTTGGGCGGCTGGGGCAAGAAGACCAGAGGTTGAAGAAGCACTACGGCCATTGGATGGACATCGTTGACCACGCCGCGCTGAGAGCACCAGGGCGGTGGATGACGGTGAGGCCTACGAAGGGAACGACACGGAGCTGGGGAAGACACGGCAGTGGCTGCCCACGCGGTGGAGAGTATGAGGGTTGACTAGTTCGGCTGCCGTCGCCGGAAAATAACAGGAGGTGTGGGTGAGTAGAGGGATAGACAGGCCAAGGATGCGAGTATGATGGGGCCGTGAGGCCTTCCCAGTAGCACTGCCGGCCACGGGAGGTGGGAGCAGGCGGTTCCGACGGCGCTGGTTTGGGCGGCTGGGCAGGAAGATCAGAGACTAAAGAAGCACGATTGTCGTTAGATTGACATCTAACGGTCTGACGCTGGTAGAGTCGATTGTTGACTAAGTTTCTTTTTTGGGAAACCTTGTGTACGCATGAACTTAGTAGGCCCACAAGTTAGCCTCCAAATCCGTGGCAGACAACATAAAGCCCATTTGCTATTTTTTATAATTTGCAGCCCATTTGCTAATTCTTAAGTAAATTATTATAGCCCATTTTCTCCTCAGAACCACGGTCAAAAAGTTCAACCTTATTTTGCATATTTCGGTGGAGTCCAAACTGTTGTAATCCCGAAATGATAAACATTTTTTTAAGAACTTATTGATTTGCCAAAAAAATCGTTTTGTTTTTGTAAGCAGATAAGACGTGGGACAATTGAGTTGGTTTAAGGGAAAACCAGTGGTAAAAAATCAGTGCTAGGTGGGAAAAACAACAAAAATAAGGATGTAAATATGAAAAGGGAATTTTATGTGTTTCCAATATAATGATACGTGTATACGAACTAGTAAAACTATAGGTAGAGATTAGAAAAGGGATGTAGGACATGCGTTTCAAGAGGAAAATAGAACTGGGTTGTGTGTTTGATTTAGTAAAAAAACTGCCTGCGGATGTTGTAAGACAAAATAAAACTAACACTGGCGGGCCAAAGGCCAGTAGATACCTGATGGATCTTTGTGCCCCGTTGTCGTCATGGGCTGGGCCTGTTAAAAACAAAACCAACCCTGGGCGGTCTACAGCCCAGTTGAAACTTGCTGGACCTGAAAAAACAATATACGTGCTTAATAAAAGAGAGAATTCTGCAAGTACAGACTGATAACTGGGATGCAGCATAGATATTGTTTTTTTATTGTGATAATAAGTGCATGTACTTGTTTCGAAAAAATTGGAGAACTGGGAATTCGAATGGCGGGTGCTTATGCTACCCATCAAATAAAAATCAGGTGCCTGAAAATTCGTTTCAAAACAAATGATTCGGCTTTATATCCACGTCGACCCTCGGCGTGATGGTTGGAAGCAAATGCAAGTTCATACCAAAAGATCGTTAACAACAATACCAACTTGTGGATGACAAGGTAGTACAACTACCAATACCAAACTAACTTATAATCTTTTTACTCCTGGCCCTAGTGTTCGTCTGGTAGAAAATCTTGCAGAGGACTAGCTCCCGCTCCTTCTCTTGCTCCAGGTACCCGAGGTGGTACTGGTGCATCACCCAGTTGGTCCTCTGCTGGTCGAAGTTCTTGTTGGTGTGCAGCACCAGAACCTTTTTTGCTGCCCGTCTGCCGGCCGTTGACCATCACCAGCAAGGTATTGCCGGTCTTGTGCCCCATCACGTGCATGCCGCACTCCGACTGTATCTTGCGACGCGTCCACGTGCCCCTTTTGAACGCCCTGGAATTGCGCTGGAAGAAATGCTTCCTTAGGCCACTCAGTGTGATACCTGAAGTATTGTGGAATACAGGTTTTAGTTTACCTAGTTAGCATTTTCATAACATCTTTGGCATGTTGCAGTCACTTGTTTCACTTTTCATTAACTGTCAAATTGTAATTGCTTCACCAGGTCTACGTCTAAAAAGAAAAATAGAACTATAAACAAAGGAATATGTTTGTGCAAGTAGACGGCCGATCGGTGTCTTACCTGGAAGTTTCTCAGGTTGGGTGTAGCATATGCCGTGCTCGCTGTCGATGGTTGGTATGAACAAATCGATGAGAGACTGAAATCTTGCGCTGTCAGCACTCACTTTGGCCTCAAGGTGCTCGATCAGCTCCTGATCCGTGGGATCGAACATGACACCAGCCGGCAGCACCGGCCAATCCTTCTTCGACTTGCATCGGTAATTCCAGTTATATGGTAGTCAATGTATGATCAATCGACTGTTTTAAGTGAATGATGAAAGATTTTGACAAATAAGTGGTACTCCAAATCTGAAGTCCAGAATACCCGAACATGCCGCCGGGATTCTTGTGTCACCTCACGCACAGCGTGTTGTCACGTCAATTCAATGTGTGGACATGATGAATAATTTGACCGACGTATACTAGTACTGCTACTGTACTACTTACTAGTCGTATTTAGTGTCACAATTTATACATAGGATTAACTAACAAGTACGCACTTGAAGCATAACTGATATATATATATATATATGGCTTCTGCACAGCATCTCCATCATCATTATCAGTACATCCTACGCAGGTGAGTTAGGATGCACTTGATCCCAGGAAGGTATCTATCCTTCAAACCAGAGGAGTGCTTCAAACTAACAATAGTACATAATAACCAACAAAAGAGGGTCATGCTATAGCAGCAGAATACATGGCTCAGTCTAGATATCAGCACGAATCAAGTTGTGCATTTTTGCTGTAGGCATGAACCACATCGCCGCATGTCGGGTTTGCAAAAGCCATCCATCACATGGCAGCTTGATGCCTTTCACACACTGAAGATTATCTGGCAACAAGCTGTGTCGACGAATCTCTGGATATGGTGATTCATGAAACCCATGGTATGATGTGTAAACATATCCCCCCTCACGAATGGAAGTTGCATAGCACAGTAATCATCGCCGGTGATATGATCGATGATTGGTTGGATGATCGGATAATTGAGCCCAAGGAACAAGGAGTGGTTGCCAAGGCTGTAAACCCGCCTCCAGTTGAATACGCCTAGCCCAACGGAGCTGGGATCTTTCTCGAACATGAAGCAGCCATAGCCATCAATGTCACGAACGCACCACGCATTGTACTGCATGTGGTTTGATGTAATGGTTTGGTCAATTTGGTACGTACGAATGAGCATCAAATGACCGCCATCAGCTGAACGAGCGATAAACCACCACCCATCGGCTGGTATGATTCCAGGTCCTGGAATCATGAAGGCCAGCGCATTTGCGTCTGCTACAACAATTCAAATTGGAGACCAAAAGGACAAAAATAAACAATCATGTTCAAAGTATGTGTGGAATTAAGATTATTATAACAGTGACACATATCATAGACAGAGAATTGCAATGCCGTGGTCATAATCATACCCCAAGTTAAAAAAATAAGCTAATGGATTTCATATTCTAGCAATATGTCATGGTTCAAACATCATGTAACAATGAGAGGAAAACAGCTATGACAACGCCTACTCATATTCTACCATAGCACTTACTACTACTGTTCTCATATCAACTCTAAGCAATAACATGCGTTGTTATAAAAATCTTGTAAACGAGAGTAACATATAGCAATCATGATGTTATGCTCATAATATGTATTCTAACAATCATTAGATGCCAATTGTTCTCATATCAACTCTAATAATAACATGTGTGGTCATAAAAATCTAGGAAATGAGAGGAACATATAGCAATGATGTGGTTATAGACATGCTATGCATTCTAAATTTGTAAAAAATGAACAGGCAGTCGTATTCATAAGGTAAGGATGAGATGAGATGAGATAGAACAATTACACGATGATAGATTCCACCAGTATAGGCAGCCAATCTGTGCACCGACCGCGTAAACGATGTCATCATGCACTATAGCATTAGACAAAAATGTTGCCTCAACAGGATTGATGATGAGACATAACCATGTATGGCGACCGAATTCCAGATAGACTAATCCCATGTTGAACAAGGCAATGAGCTTGTAATCCATGTAGTCTTTTGATGGTGTGGGCACTTCGCAGATTACAACTTTCTGCAAACAGATGTCGAGCCAAAAGCTTGAGCGTCTCGTGCATAGTAGGCAGGAGTGTCTGGCGGGTCGCGAGGCTCGATGGCGGTGGTATCGAACGATGGAAGGGTGATCTCTCACTGGGTGTGGATATCCACAAGACGCCACGGACTAGCGGTGTGGTGGATGAGGACGATCCAGTTGGCGTTCATGCCTGCCCAGTAGTGGGCGCGCATGAAGGACATGTGGACGGGTAGTGGTAGCATGTCGAGGAGCACCACGGAAACCTCCGTAGGATCGTCAAGTCGGTGTTTGGGCCACCTGCGAGGATCAGGCATCAGCAAGCAGGGTGTCTTGAAAAGAGCCTGCCGGTTCCAGACAAGTAGACGGTACAAAGACACCGAGCTTGCGGCCAGACGGATGGTGCTGAGTAGGTCCATACGACTACAGGTCTGCTCTAAGAGAACATCAGGGAGGGAATTCCAATCGTGGCTCTACGTGTTAGTCGGTTATGCCATTGGGGTCTTCGATGCCTGCGAGCCAGCGGGGAAGTGGATTCGGGCGGGCGAGCGGAGAAGCTTCTCCTCGTGTGGCCGAGCAGTGAGCAGGGGGGGATATGGTATGCGCGAGCTACCAAGGAAGATGGCGCGGGCGGGCGAGCAGTGAGCGGGGGTAAATGGTGTGCGGCCGACGATGGGGAAGAGAGGAGGAAGAAGAAGAGAGGAGGAAGAAGAAGAGAGAAGGAAGAATAGTGGAAGATGGGGAAGAAAGTGCATTCAATCTCAATTCTACTAGTACTACTACCAGGATATACCGTCCTTCGAAGTGTAAATAGTTACACCGATGACATGTGGGTCTACCACAACAGGGCCCATATCTCAGTTAATGGAGGACAGAGGTGCGTAGGCGTATTTGCAGAAGCGTGCTCTACTGACAAACATGATGGCAGTACTGGGTAAGGCTGATTTAGTAACACCAATACGCTGGTTCACCTTATTAATTATGTGTCCCATCTGCTGCAGCGTGCATTGTCACTTCACTGCGAAGACTAGTTGAATAGTTCTCTCTGACCGAGATGGGGAATAATGGATCATGGGGACTTCCTTTCTATAGTATCCCTATGCCTCTACGCTCACTTCACTCATTTTCCTCCGTACATAGTCACTTGTTGAAATCTGTAGAAAGACAAATACTCTGTATTTGGGAATAGAGGGAGGCTTTTACTCCATACTATTTGGGAATAGAGGGAGTATCACCATATGGAGGGAACAGAGGAAGCTTTAAATATGAACATGTCAATGGGAGGGAGTAAGCCCCATGCATGCATGCAACATGCAACACTCACACATACACATGGACGCACACAACACTCACGCACCCATGTGGCACACAGCACACGACGCAACACACACACTCACGCTCAAGTGCTCAACCTACTCCCTACGTCTGTGAAATACTGTACATTTAGAGATTTACACATTGACCAGGGCATAATTAACGCCCAAAAGTAGCAGACTAATGTGTGCATGCGACCATTGAGATAAGAAGATTAAATGATGGTTGTTGCATGCTGTAATTAAGGATAGACATGTAGCCTATACCTACAGCACAAGTTGGTGTATTAGTCAATCAATATCGATTTAGATTAAAGGCTAAATGCATTGGAAGTGTAGATGTAGATCATGTACTACACTCTTTGTTTTATAGCCGATGTACATTCTTTGTTGGAAGACCGATGGAAGACACGTGCATGCACTCACATACACAGCCAGGGCGGTTCACGCGCAAGGGTTGGACTCGTGTCGCCCCTGCGTAAAGTTTTGTTTAACTGATTTCTTTGCTCTGCCAACTGACAGGTGGGACCCAGAAACCAGGTGACAATTTAACCAGTCAACAAAGTGCCACGTCGACTATGTGGCCAGTCAGTAGGGTGCAATACGGTGCTCTATGATGAGCTAGTGATCGTATAATCGCCGCAAAACTATATATAGTGACCGTAAAGAGCGTATTGTTAGATACGTTGACCGCCAGTGTATTTTTCTCGTTTCAAATTAAGCCATACTAAACAGAAAGGACGCAGTATGGACTACTACTAATAGTACTAGTACTGCTTTGATGTGTCCCGTCAACTCGCTGAACGAGGAGAAGCTTGCTTACTACGCCTCTCCCTCGCCCACGCGCGCGGTGGTTCACAGGATGAGGAGAGGGTTTTGACTACATCACCCTCTCCCTCGCCCTCGCCCTCGCGGTGGACGTGCAGCAGTTCAATCGGTGTCAGATTGCCAGAAGCATATTGTACTGTAGTATCATCATTGTTGGACCTTCCGAAGAGGCGAAGAGCGAAGTGCAAGGTTCACACGAGTACGAACCGTTGAACCTCCCGAAGAGGCAAAGAGCCAAGCGCAAGGTTTTATAGGAGTTGTCGTCCTAGTAGGAGTGTACTACAACTATAGCGAACGATGCTATTGTATGATGCCGCCACGTCACGTATATCCAAAGCTGTGCCACCTTTTTTCTCAAAGAGCGTGTTGGAGCCCGTGCAACAACCACACAAGTTGCACGTACACATAACACATTTACTAGTAATAAATTCTAAAGGACAAATGCCAGTATGCCACACAAGTTCATCTCCAATTCATGTGATAAATTTGTGCATGACTAGTGTACATATATTCACAGCTCTACCGTTCACAATTACCGTACTCCACTTACACGTTATAGATGGGCTACATGTCCTCCTCCAGGTTCCGGTCCTAGGTGTTCTTCATGGATGGCACGATCCATAGCGGTGGGCAACGGGAATCATTGTCGCAGCTTTCTAGTCCGGTTCCACATGATGGAGACTCATCCAAGCTGAAGCGGCATAAATTAGGGATAGCCTGTCCCAGCATGTCGTTCATCCGCACGGTGCGCACTGAAGACACAACCATGCTTCATGAATGGCAGGCCTTCCGTGTCGTGCACGGAAGGTGGCATCCGCTTCACAATGGGGTAGATGTCCCCAATGAAAAGCGAGTACTCTCCAAGAGTGTTCCTCGGCACCCACGTAGCATCATGGGGGTCGAACTCGGTGCCGTTCATCTGGTACACGCGGCATCCCAGATTTGGACACATGGTGACATACATAGTCAAGGTCCATGCATAATAATGTTGTGCTCAAATATGGCGGTCAGTAATACTGTGCAGTAAATAATACTACTCCGGTATAGAGGAAGTAAAATAACTGGCTTATTATATATAGCCACTCTTGGCTACATGGATGAGATTGTAAGACATGGAAAAACAAAAATGGTGGCAGCTAGTGGGTTCAAGTCTTCAAGGGCCTAGCTAGCTATATGTGTCCTCCAAGGTAAAAAGTACTCCTACTAGTACTACAAAGTATACTACTAGCACAACAATGAAAGAGAGGGCGAGAGGGTTAAAAAATGGAATACTTGGGTAGATGGTGACGGTCCGATCGTGGTAGATTGTGTGACCATGTTGCACATCAGTGGTACCATGGGTAACAACTGCTAAGATAGTTGATCCCAATATGCCAAAGTCAGCTACAAGGTTCCAGGTTAGACCGAATCGCGGATGCAAATGCACATCCAGGATCAGCGATCTTATTTTGATCGGGGGATGACTGGTCCCTGTAAAATAATGGAGTATTGTTAGGGACGCAAATGATGGTTTGTGCATTCCATTTGTAATCTCCCGTACCGCAGGATGGCAACCAGATGAAACAAGTCCCCTGGCTTGTCACCGCGAAGATGCGTCCTAGATGGCGCATGGCGTCTTCAAACGTGTAGGGGTACAAATCTGCCGCTACCAACATGCGCCAGCCTCTGCTGTTACTGCCTCTTGCATTGAAGGCAATCCTTATGTCGAACACCGCGATGAGATAGTAATCGTCGTAGCCGCATCGATTTGTCGGCGGGTCCGCAATTGCTATCTTCTTCAATCTCATGTAGGCATCATCATACGTATTCAACCCCAGCCAGTCCGGAAGGCTGATCCCAATGGTGGAGAAGGGGTCTACCGGAACGGCCGCACTGCTGTGGATGTTGTGCAAAATGATGGTGGTATCCGGCCGGAGGTATGCAAGCCAATCTTTGTTGGCACCGACCCAGACCTATATATAAGACGGTGGGCAGCGGAGAAATTACGGGATGGAAATGGAATAACTAAGTACTACATGATCAAACTCCATTACTGACCTGCTCATCGGACAAAATCCGACTACCTCTCAACGTCGGCAACTCTAGCGGAGTCAACGTGCAACCATGGCCAGGGAGCGGTGGACTGTTCGAAGGATTGTCCCATAGAAGAACCTTCTCCTCGAGGATCCATGGAAGACCAACAAGCATGGCCTTTTCCCAAGCCTGTTTAAGTAGCATCTTGAAAAAGTTGGTATAGGAAGCACCGAGTCTTGCGGCGGTGAGGACGTTGGAGCGGCGTGCGATTTCTCCCATAGGATCGTCGTCCAAGGTCTCCCAGCCCCAACGAGGAGGAGAACCGCCTAGCGAATCCATGGGAGCAGCGACGAACTGCCTTCTCTTCGGGGGGAGGGTAACTGGCGAGGAGGAGATAAAAGCGTAGTAACTGCAGGGCCTCGTCCCTTCCAACTGTAGATCGTTCCTCAGCGAAGGGGTGAGGCTATTATTTACTACTAGTACTAGCATTATGGACCGTTATGGGATTGTGTTATACTGTAAATAATAGCACTAGTAAGAAATTTTTGGCACTAGGTAGTAGTTTTTGGCGTGGATTAAGAAATTTTGGGTATGTTTTTGCCATTTTTTGTACACGCCAACTAGTGTCAAAAACGTCTTACATTATGTGACGGAGGAGTACGTACTCGCACTGTAGCAGTACTAGTACTACTTTTCTCAACTAGTAGTGCGATGTACTGTACTTCTAGTCTAGTCTAGTATAGTGCACCAGTTTTGAACTCTTGAATCTCAGGGCCAAGGAGCTACAGTTGGAAGTTGAGGGTACTACTGTTCTCTAGAACCATCGCTGTACTATCAATGCAGGGGAAGTACACCTGCGTAGTGGCCTAGTGGGTACTCTCGGTGCTCTATTCAGCCGCTCCTCTCACGTAGTTGGCCTACTCAGCCGCTCCTCTCATGCACACACTAGCAGCCTGTTTATCAGCAACGGTTACTGCGGGGGCAGAACATTTGAGTTATTTGATACAGTGAGACTAGGCTTTTCGCTTCCATTTTTGGAGGTGTAATGGATCTCGTCGAACTTTGTTAGTAGTTCCTTCTTTATGAATGAGATGAAGCAAAGCTTTTGCCTCCGTTTCAAAAAAAACACGTCAAGAGGAATTTCTTTTATAGTAGAGCCGATAATGGAGTGAATTCCATGCGTGCAACGCCACAAGCTACAGAGTAGTAGTGGAGCACTTTACGTACAGAGCCATATTGCATAGTTCCCAATGCCCAGCCAAGCTTTTCTGGCTCCTCGGGCTTAATTTGGAGGCGCTAGTTTAAATATGCTACTAGCTGATGAGGAAGCTACAAGCGAGGTGCGGCTAGGGAGAGCACGCGAGCCACGGGATGCTGGGAAGGAAAACCCGTTCACGTGGCTAGGTTGTCCAGTGCACCCAGATTGTGGGGCCGCACGCCCGTTTGACTTCAAAACTCAAACTACCCGTGTAAACTATTGGCTCACAGCAAAGTGTAGTAGTACTATTTTTTTTAAAAGGTCGTCGTGCATTTGGCCGGGATCGAACCCACAAAATGAGGTATACACTCCCGCGAACACTAGTAGTACTCGTTGGAGTACAACGCAACCTAGAATCGCCTTTTGTCGCTAGTAGTACATACATTGTTCCTTAGAAGAAACCCCTAAGAGCATGGTTAATAGTATAGCCAGCAGCAGCCTATAAGCTAGTGCCATGTCATCTACAGCCCATCTTATAGCCAACATGTACAATAATAGATCAAAAGAGTGTACTACTTTTTTATTATGTGGCCCACTTCTCATTCTCACAAAGTGCCTAGGAGCACGTGCTAGAGCTGGCTCTTCACGAAGAGCCTGCTTACCTTCTCTCTCCTCTTCTCTTTCCTCCAACTAAGCAGAAATATACTAGTTTATTTCTTATAGCCCGCTGACTCAGCTCTATTGTACTTGCTCTAATAATGCAAGAAACCACTAAAATGCCAAGAAACTACTACCACTTGCATATGTGGCAGACTTAAGATAAGACTACCTTATCAACCATTGTACATGCTCTTACCAACAAAAATCCTCGAGTGACCTCCTACCTCCGGCCCGTCCACTTAGTCATCCTCGGCCATGGGATGCAGCTACCGCCGCCAGCAGAAGGCGAGGTCAAAACCGCCGGCGGTGCGGAGCCCATGTTGCGGCAGCCCGGATGCCAGCTCCGTCCGGCGCTCACGGCCACTAGCTAGCCAAGATAGCTCCGTCCAGCTGCTTGTCTGCAAGGTTTGCTAGCTAGATTAGCACGGCAGCGCGGTGGCTTGCTCACGCGTGCCACGCTAAGTCCAGCCATCTGGCTCGAGCGAAGGCCAGCGTGATAGCTTGCTCGCTCGTGAGTCACGCTCGGGCTAGCCTGCCAACCCGTGCAGAGGCCAGCGCGGCGTCCGGCGGAGCGGCGGCCAACTCACTCATCACCGGCGCCACTGACGAACACGCATCAGTACTGTTTGAAGTAATGTTCAGGAAAAATAATGATTTAGGGGGAATAACAGGATAGAAGGTCAGATGTGGGTCCCTCATGTCAATGGTCAAACAAAATGTGTTGGTTTAAGCTGCCTCGTCAGCACGGACGCGTGGGCCAACCCTATCATAAATGGGTTTAAACGAACTAATCGGTAGGAGTACTAGGTAGTTTTTGGCGTGGATTAAGAAATTTTGGGTGTTTTTTTGCTATTTTTTCTACAATAGATTCTTCCTAGGGCTGATAGAAAGTGGTAGTTTTTTGTTAAATACTCTACATATTATAAGTAGGAGTGA